>NC_136678.1:950000-1558670 GCF_903797595.1 Erithacus rubecula
CCCACTGCCCCAGCCGGCCCCGGGCATGGGTGGTTTGTCCCCACCTGTTTCCTCCACATGCAGTTCCTCCACATGCTGCTGGTGGCAGCAGGGCAGGGGTCAGAATGGCAGCAGTACCTGCTGCTGAGCCCTGGGGAACTTGCAGGATGTGATCCCACAATGCAACTAAAGGCAACCCTGCACCCTCATGAGATGGGGTGACCCAGAACCCCTCATAAAAGTCCCAAGGGTGGGGATGATGCCACAAGTGACTTGGGGCTGGGATGGGGCATCAACCAGATAAGCTCAAAGAAGTGCAGGGGGACTGAATCCTACAGCCGGAGACAGCCTCACCCCAGCTCCTACCTCACCATGACCCCTGGGACAGAGCAGAGCTTCAAACCCTCCCCTGCTCATTCAGGACCTCCTTCCACCCTGGTTAATGAAAATCTTGCTCTCCCAATTATTGTGACTTCCTGTGATGGTGGTCATGAGTGCCTCATGCCAGGGGATCCTCCAGACCCTCTCCCAACAAGCATCTATCTCCTGATCCAGGCAGTCAATCCACAGCAGCACCAACACCCCAACACTGCCCAGACCCTGCAGCACAACCAGGCCAAACTCATTAGAGGTGACTTGCTAATGAGCAGGACTCTGGTTGGGCCAACAAATGCACCAAGGAAGCCACTAGAGCCTGCTGGGACAGGGTGGTGGCTGATCTGTCACCTGGAGCATCCCAGGAGTTCCCACAGGTGTTGGCAATGTGCCACCTGCCTGCAGCCTGTCCCTATGCACTGCCACCAGCCTTGTCACCACCATTGCCAATGCAGCAGTGCCCCAGCAGGTCCTGACTCCCCACAGAGCACTCCTGGGGCTGGCACTCCTCTGGGCCTGGTTAGGGCTTGGGGACTGATCCTGCCCAGCCAGGACAGGCCAGTGACATGAGATGGGCTTTCCTTGGGGACACACAGGGCAGTGTGCAGTGTGATCCCAGCTGCTCCCTCCTTGTCACTGCTGCTTTTCCTACTGCACAGGACACAAAGAGCTGTGGGAGGACAGAGGGTGCTGTCCCTGTCCTGACTGCTACTAAACAGATGCCCCAGACAGGTGAGAGAGGACTGTCACCCATTTGCCAGCAGCAAGGCAAAGGGGAGGACAAATGTGGTGGGAACAAATGCTGAAGACTTCCATCCAGTACTGATATCCCAATCCCACACTGGTGTCCCCAGCCCAGGCTGGTGACCAGGCACTTTCCTGGTGGTGGAGCATACCAGACATCCCCAGGTAGCACATGCAGGTGAGGGGACATCCTGCTTGGTCAGTGAGCAGAAGAGGCTCGGCAAGGGTCATGGGCAAGGAGAGGCACTCTCATCCCACAGTGCCCACTCCTGCTCCACACAGATCCTGCTCCAGCCAGAAAGGAGGAACACACCTCCAGGACTCTCATCTGGTGGCTGCCCTGGCTGGTGGCACTGAGGACAGGACAGAGTGCCCCAGCCTGGTGGCACCACGTCCTGTACCCACAGTGGTGTCAGCCTGCACCGGGGGCTCCTGCCACCAGCCCAGCCAGGGCCCAGGGGGCTGCAGTGGCCCCACTGAGGTCAGGGGTCCCACCAGCCATGGGATCAGCAGCTGCACCCCAAGATCCAGCCTGAGGGGGTCACTTGATTCCCCTCTCCGTGGCCCAGGCCCCACACCCCCGTCCAGGCCTGGGGCCCCGCTCCCATCCGCAGGCGGAAACACCTTTTTCCTGTCCGTGGAGCTGCATGGGGGGGCAGCAGGAAAAAAACCTCGTGTCCTGGCAGGTTATTTACATCCTGCTGCCAGTGGGGCCAGTCTGATTCTCTCCATGTCCCCACATACACCCCAAGCTCCGCTCCAGCTCTGTCAGCCTCAGCCCTGTCCCCACCCTTATTCCCGTTCTCACCCCCACCTCATCCTATCCTGTCCCTATCCCCATCCCTATCCTTATCCCACTCTCAATGCATATGTCATCTCATCTCATCTCATCTCACCTTATTCCATCTCATCCCCACCTCTTCCCTATCCCCATCCCAATTTTATTTCCCATCCCAGTTCTCATCCCCATCCTTTCTTCACCCCCATTCCTCTCCTCAATGCCAACCCCCTCCCAAACATACCAAGACTGGAGATTCCTTTTACCAGAAGGAGGATCCCAAATCCTGCCTTGGGGATACCATTCTCCTCCCAACAAACACCCGAGCTCACCGAGTCCCACAGTCCCCACCCCAACCTGTCTGCCCTGTCCCGGTCCCTCAGAGCCAGCTCCCATGCTGAGATGTGTGACATGTCCACGTCCCAGGAGCCTTCTGTCTCATCCATCCTAGGAAAACGTTGCGGGTAAACTGAGGCAGGGGCTGTCAGGGCTGGGAGTGACCCGAGGCCGGGGTCAGGGCACTGCCGGAGGTGTGCGGGCAGCCCCTGTCCCTCCGGAGTGGCGCGGAGCCCCGCAGCCCCACACGGGCACTTACTCAGCGCCGAGAAATGACTCAGCCAGGATCCGGCCGGGCCAGCCGGGATTTCCTGATTCAGCTCTCCCAGCTGCGAAACTGGGGGAGTCCAGCCCCTCCTTCCAACAGCACAGGCACCAACACACGCTGCTCTGGGGTGCAGGGAGCTGCCCCATCCCTGTGATCCCCTTGGGAGCACAGGGACCCTCTCTGGCACCGGGGATAATGTCACAGCAGCTACGGCAAAGCCTTGGGGAACGCAGGCAGCACCTCAGAAACCCACGGGCAAGCCCTGCCTGCACGGGGTCTCGCCTGCTCTGGGCAGTTGTGGGTATCCAGCAGGGCTGGCTGCGGGCCTGGCATCCCAGCACACCCAGACTCCCTGGCTCCCCTCCCGGTTGTTTTTTTCCTAGGTGAAATCCAGGAAAAGAGTCCTCCTGGCACATGCACTCAGTGTGTTTTCACCGCTCCCCTCGCACAGGGTGATGGGCACCTCCGTGTCTCATGGGGCACAGCCCGCGATGAAGTCATCTCCAGGTTTCCCTCTGTCCTGTGCCATCCCAGTTTGGCTGCAACATTCCCAGCTCCAAGGAGCGTGGGGATGGCTCCTTCCCCCCAGGTGGTGGAGGATCCCCATGGATGCCTACAGTCTGGAAGCAACTTCCCATGTCAAAACTGAGGGTAAACACCATGATCTGCCAGCATCGACCTGCTCTGCCTGTGCAAAAGAGATGTGGGGCAGCAGGACACACATTTTCCCTGTGCTTCGGTTTCCCCCATAACCCTTTGCTGGCCATTTTGTGCTCCCCAGGACTGAACTGAGAAGGCACCACAGCATCTTCCTGCAGCCCCCGCTGCCAGGGACAGGAATTGGGGCTGTCCAGGGGACACCGAAGGCACTGGGACACAGGAATTTGCCAGCCCGGTCACGCTGCAGCTCCCACTGCTGAAACAGGGTCTCTGCGGAGAGGTGGGGACATTGTGGGACACAGGAGAGGGGACGCGGGGGCTGTCCCGAGTATCAGGCTGTGCCAGCCCCTACAGCTGCTGCCTGTACTCCCCGTCCCTGCCGCCGTGTCTCTCATGTCATCGCTGTTCCCCGCAGCATGACCCCATCACCTCATCAGGGTGCTCCCCACCATCTGCCGCTCTCACTGTGTCTAGCCAGTCCCCCATGGTGTGTCCCCCATCACCACCGTTGTCCCCTCTGTCAATGCTGATCCCCGCAGGATGACCCAACTGGTGTGTCCCCGAATGCCACCGGCAGTTCCCGGCGGGGTGTTCCATCTCAGAGCCGGTCTCCACCGGGGTGTCCCTGCCTTCCAGGGCCACGCAGGATGTCCCCCATCACCCCCGCTCCCACTGGCGTGTCTCCCGGGTCTCCCCGCTCGCAGGGGAAGCGCCCGCGGTCCCGATCCCGGTGCCCCGCTCACCGCTCGCTGCGCCCCGTCCCGCGCGGCCCCGGAGCCGCCGCCGCTCGGAGTGACAGCGCGGCCGGGACCCGCGCGGGCCGGCCCGGGGCCGGGGGAGGAGTCGCGCAGGCCCGAGCCCGGCCCCGCCGCTCCGGCCGCCCGGGTGCCCGCCCCGTCCCCGCTCCCCGCACCCCTGGCCCCTCTCCCTGCTCCCCTGGCCCCCTCTCCCTGCTCCCCTGGCCCCCTCTCCCCGCTCCCCACTCCCCGCTCCCTGTTCCCTGCTCCCCTGGCCCCCGCTCCCCGCTACCTGCTCCCCGCTCCCCTGGCCCCCGCTCCCCGCTCCCCTGGCCCCCGCTCCCCGCTCCCCTGGCCCCGGCCCGCAGAGGCGGCTGCGGGGCCGCCGCTGCCCCCTCGGTCCCTGGGGGCGGCCGCGCCCGGTCCCTGGTGCCGCTCCCCTGCCGAGACGCGGTGCCTGGAACCGGCAAAGGAGCCTGAGCCGGGGAAACCCCATGGACGCCCCCCAGTCTGCCATGGAACATCCCCTCCTCGGATTTCTCATGGATCCCACAGGGTCGCCCTGACCTCGGGGATCCCCCGTGGTTCCCTCTGGATATCCCACGAGCTCGCCGGTGGATCATCCCTCTATCCCCTCCCCATGGATCCTGACATTGTGTCCCCCCCAAGCACCCCTCCCCGGATACCCCATGGACCCCCCAGAGGATTTCTTAGGGATCCCGGCCCCATCCACTCCTACTCCCTTCTTCCCCAGATCCCTCCCCATGGAGCTCTCCCGTCATGGATCCTCGCACTTGATCTTCCGATGGATTCTCCCTCGAGTTCCCCTGGATCTTCCCGTGGACCCCTGTGCTGGGTCCTCCCCTCCACCCTCTCTCCGTGGAGCCCGACATGAACCCTGCAATGGATCCCATTTTGGATCCCTATAGACCCTCCTGTCCAGGGGTGCCTCACCATGAATTCCCTTGATCCATGAATTTCCAACCTCTGGATTCTGCTGTTTCCACCCCCTCCCCCCCGGCATTGAATCCTGCCCATGGATTTTCCTGGATCCCTCACACCAACAGTTCCTTTCATCCCCATTTCCTCCAGATCTCTCTTGGTTCCGCCCAACCCATGGATTCCCCGCTTCTCCTGAATTCTGTCTGGAACGCCCACAGGACCCTCACAGATCCCCCAACATCCCCATAACATGGATCCCACCCCATGTCCTCTCCAACCCTCACCCATGGATGTCCAAGGGATCCCGGCATGGGTCCCTGCCATTGCCCATCCATGGATCCCCCCACGGGCCCCCTTCCATCCCCCACCCACGGCTTCCCCGCCTCTCCATTCCCGCTGCCGGGACCGCCCCGCGCCCTCCCCTGGACGGGACCCGCCTCCCGCCCCGGCCCCGCCCCGGCCCCGGCCCGGCCCCGCCTCTGCCCCGTGCCCGGCGCGGCGATGGCGGCCCCGGTGCCGGACGTGTCCCCGGTGCGGGACAGCGCCTCGGCGAGCAGCGCGGGCCCGTGGTCGCTGCGGCACCTGCACCTGGAGCTGCGCGTGTCCTTCGCGGCCGCGGGCGCGGGGCGGCTGCGGGGCCGGGCGCGGCTGGAGCTGCGCTGCGAGCGGGACGGCGCGGGCGCGGAGCTGCGGCTGGACGCGCACCCCTCGCTGGCCGTGAGCCGCGCCGCGCTCCTGCCGCCGCCGGGCGGGCCCGGGGATGCCGCCGGGCAGGAGCTGCCCGTGGAGAGCCGGCCCTTCACCAGCTATGGCAGCGCCCTGCACATCGCCCTGCCCCAGGCCCCCCGCGCCGGGCAGCTGCTCACCCTCCTCATCGACTACGAGGCGGGCGAGGGGCCCGGGGTGAGCGGTGGGACACCGAGGGACACCGGGGGAGAGTGGGAGGACACCGGGGGCCACCGGGACCGGGATGAGCAGGGGGACTCTGGGGGACACCGGGCACGGAGAGAGCGGCGGGTGACCGGATGGATGGAAGGGACGCCGAGCCCTGTGGGACACCCAGACCCACAAAGAGCAGGAGGGCTGGGTGCGGACTGGGGGCCGCCAGACTCGGGGGGAGCTGGGGGTGGTACAGGGTACACCAGGCCTGGGGTGGGCAGAGCATCCCCGGGTGAGGAGCCCCTTCCCAGCTCCCTCCGTAAGGAGCAGCTGTGGTGGAGCTGCCCTGACTGTGTCTTGGTGCCTCCCCAGGTGTGCTGGCTGTCCCCCGAGCAGACGGCGGGGAAGCAGAAGCCCTACATGTACACACAGGGCCAGGCTGTCCTCAACAGGTCCTTCTTCCCCTGCTTCGACACCCCCTCAGTCAAGTTCACCTATTCAGCCACTGTGAAGGTAAGGGGAGCCCCAGGAGCTGCTCTGGCTATTCCCTCACACCCACCAGGAGCAAAACCCTACATGGGTGCAAAGTTTGCTGGGGAAGAAAGTTCAAGGGAGGTTATGGATATGATCCAAGGTCTGGAGCACCTCTGCTCTGGAGCCAGGCTGGGAGAGCTGGGGGTGTTCACCTGGAGAGGAGAAGGCTCCAAGGAGACCTGAGAGCCCCTTCCAGTGCCTAAAGGGGCTCCAGGAGAGCTGGAGAGGGACTTTGGACAAGGGCCTGGAGTGCCAGGACAAGGGGGGAATGGCTTCCCACTGCCAGAGGGCAGCCTTAGATGGGATATTGGGAAGGAATACTTCCTTGTGAGGGTGGGGAGGCCCTCGCAGAGGTTGCCCAGAGTGGCCCTAGCTGCTCCATCCCTGGCAGTGTTCAAGGCCAGGTTGGACGGGGCTTGGAGCAAGCTGGAACAGTGGAAGGTGTCCCTGCCCATGGCAGGGGGTGGAATAAGATGAGCTCTAAGGTCCCTTCCAGCTTAAACTGTTCTGAGCTGTTTGGTCTGTTGCAGGGAATGTGCCAAAGCACTGGGGCATTACAGCAGGGACACAGCTTCAAACTCTCCTCCTCAGGCCACAGCTGAGAAATCACTCATCTGTACTTGGGCTCTTTTTCTCTTAAATGCCCTTTTGGATGAAGACAAGCAGTCCCAGGGTGCTCCTGTGTCTCCCCAGTTGCAGTGCTGGGAGCAGGTGCATGTGCCAGCCTGGCTGTCCTGCCCCAGCTCCTGGCATTTGTAGCAGGAGGAGCTGAGTTTGGTAGGGAAACAGCTGGAGGAGGGTGGTGGTGCTGGGCCATGCTGGGTCCTGGTGGCAGTTCTGGGGCTGCCAAGCTTCCAGGAAGGAGCAGCTGCTGATCCCCAAAGATGGCACTAAATCTAGATTCCCTCCTTGTCTGTGTGTGGACACGTGGTGCCACTGGCACTGGGCTGCCATGGCCTGCTGTGGGCAAAGGTAACTGCTTAATGGTGTGACACCAAGCCAGTGCCAATGGCACATGCTGGCATCAGCTGGTGATGGCAGGATTGACTTATTTTGCTCTCCTAGGGCAGAGCCACTCTGGTGCCACAGGGTGAGTGTGGGATGGGGCTGTTGCTGAGCCCTGGTGTGATGCTCTGTACCAAGGAAACCATATCCCTGTGCAGCACAGGGCTCACTCTCTGTTTGTGTTGGGGGACACTGGATCAGTCTCCCTGGGCTGCTGGATTGGCCATGGGTTCTACACTGGCTTGGGAACAGGAAGAATGAGTTGTTGTGCAAGAACTGGAAGGGGAGCCAGCAGCTGAGGGACCTGCATCCTCTGCCCTTCCACACCTTCAGCTCCAGCATTTTCTTTTCTCCTGGCAGCTCCAGGAGCACCTGGAGCAGCTCCAGGTATCCCAGTATTGCAGGGATGCAGCTGGGATCCTGAGTGGGAGCTCGGGGTGTCCCTGCTCTGCTCTGCTCCCCAAAGCCTGCAGTGCCCATGGCCCCAGCACCTTCAGACATTGTGATGTCCCAGCTGCTTAACTGGCCTCCCACTGTGTATGCTGTGGATCTAATGGATGGTTTTATCCACGTGCTCAGGTCCCTGAGGGCTTCACAGCTGTGATGAGTGCCACGACCTGGGAGAAGCAAAAGGACAACACCTTTGTATTCAAGATGTCCCAGCCAATCCCCTCCTACCTGATTGCTCTGGTTGTTGGGGACATTGTGTCTGCTGATGTTGGCCCAAGGTAAGGGGCTCAAGAGGGCTCCAGAGCTGTGGGAGCTGCACAGTGAAGCTCCTGTGGCGGCCACCTCCTGCCTCTCCTGCTCCACAGGGCTCTGGAGAGCAGAGACACTGGCCATAAACATGGCACAGTCAGTCCCTGTCTGTGTCACCAGACTGGGGACTCACAGCATGAGGGTCCTTCTCGAACTGGAGAGTGAGAAGGAGCCTTGATGCTGAGTCCCCTCACCTTCAGGAGGTCCCTGGCTCTGCTCATGTCACCCTGCATGTGAATGAGGGCAGTGGGTCACCAGCATGGAGGATCCCACATTTCCTCACATGCTGGTGTGTTCTTGAGTTCTTGGCTGCCACTGCAGCCATATAAAAGCCCTTTGACATTCAGACCAGGAAAGAAATCACAGCAATTTGCACTCTTGGCCTCTTTAGGTGCCTTTATCAGCAGGGTTTTATTTTTTTTTTTAATTAACCTGTGCAGTTTCTGTCTGATGAAGCAACAAGGTGAAAGTCCCCTAATGGTTAAACTTCCTCTTCCCTGCACTTGGCCAGGAGCCGTGTCTGGGCCGAGCCCTGCCTGATTGAGGCTGCCAAGAAGGAGTACGACGGGGTGATTGAGGAGTTCCTGCTGGTTGGAGAGAAACTCTTTGGTCCTTATGTTTGGGGCAGGTATGGCTGGAAGGTTCCTGAAGGATCTGGTTCCCCAGGAACAGGGAGAGAATTTCCTTCTATCCCCAGCCCCATCTTCAGGAGGAGTGGGGTCTGAGGCCAGGCTCTGTGGCAGGTACGACATCCTGTTCATGCCGCCCTCCTTCCCCTTTGGTGGCATGGAGAACCCCTGCCTGACCTTCGTCACGCCGTGCCTGCTGGCCGGGGACCGCTCCTTGGTGGACGTCATCATCCACGAGATCTCCCACAGCTGGTTTGGCAACTTGGTCACCAATGCCACGTGGGGCGAGTTCTGGCTGAACGAGGGATTCACCATGTACGCCCAGCGGCGCATCACCACCGAGGTCTACGGTGCGTGATTCTGCCTGTGGGGCACTGCTGGGGCGCAGTGTCCCACAGCCAGTGGGGATGGAGCCTGCATTGCATCTCAGAAGAGGTGAAGGACAGCAGCTGCAAGGCCCTGTGGGATTCTGTAAACTGAAAAAGAGCAGGTTTAGATTAGATATTGTGAGTTTGGGGAGGGATTGGCACAGGTGGCCCAGAGAAGTTGTGGCTACCCCGTCCCTGGGAATGTCCAAAGCCAGGTTGGATGGGGTTTGGAGCCACCTGGTCTAGTGGGAGGTGTCCCTGTCCATGACAGAGGGTGGAACAAGATGATCTTTAGTTTCCCTTCCAGCCCAAACCAGTCTGTGATTTCCAGTAGCCTTTGCTCTGAGATTTTTCCCCACGACCCCTGCCAGGAATGTGGGCACTGTGTCCTTGCCTCACCTTCCTCATCCTCCTGTACCTCCCATGTGGAGCTGATACCAGCTGTCCTGACCTCCCCCTGACACGCAGTCCTGTCCAGAAGCTCATGTTCTCCCAGCACATTTTGCTGTATCCACACAAATTTAAGTGGCTCAAAAAATCTCTCTCTGCCTGGGGCTGGTTGCCTCCCTGCAGCCCTGCCATCCCAGCTCCCCATGTGTTGGTTTCTGCCGCCCCAGCTCAGCGCTGGTGCTGCTGTGCCGTGACTGTGCCGTGGCTGTGCTGTAGCTGTGCCGTGGCTGTGTCATGGCTGTGCCCTGGCTGTGCCATGGCTGTGCCCTGGCTGTGGCTGTGCCATGGCTGTGGCTGTGTCTGTGGCTGTGTCTGTGGCTGTGCCCTGGCTGTGTCTGTGCCCTGGCTGTGCGGTGGCTGTGTCTGTGGCTGTGTCTGTGGCTGTGCCCTGGTTGTGCCCTGGCTGTGCCGTGACTGTGTCTGTGCCGTGGCTGAGTCTGTGCCGTGGCTGTGCTGTGGCTGTGCCCTGGCTGTGCCCTGGCTGTGTCTGTGGCTGTGGCTGTGGCTGTGCCGTGGTTGTGCCGTGGCTGTGCTGTGGCTGTGCCGTGGTTGTGCCGTGGCTGTGCCGTGGCTGTGTCTGTGGCTGTGCCGTGGTTGTGCCGTGGCTGTGTCTGTGGCTGTGCTGTGGCTGTGCCCTGGCTGTGCCCTGGCTGTGCCCTGGCTGTGTCTGTGGCTGTGCCGTGGTTGTGCCGTGACTGTGCCATGGCTGTGCCGCCGTGCTTGGGCCTGGCCGTGCCCCCAATCTCTCCCTGTCTCTGCAGGGCTGCCCTACACCTGCCTGGAGGCTGCCACGGGCCGGGCCCTGCTGCGCCAGCACATGGACGCCACGGGGGAGGAGCACCCGCTCAACAAGCTGCGCGTGCTGATCGAGCCAGGTCTGTGCCTGCCCCTGGGCTCTGGGCAGTGGGACAGTGACAGGGCTGGGACAGCCAGGAGTAACAGCAGCGTGGGTGATGGGACCTGGAGAGACGATGGCTGCAGGAGCGTTGGGATGGGCTGTGCCCAGCACAGATGGGGGAATGCTGGTGGACGTGAGGGCTGTGTTTTGCAGGTGAGAAGAGGATTTCTGAGAGTTTTGCCTTTTTCTAGGTGTTAATCCAGATGACACATACAATGAAACACCCTATGAGAAGGGGTACTGCTTCGTCAGCTACTTGGCCCATCTTGTGGGCAACCAGAGCAAGTTTGATGCCTTCCTCCAGGTGGGTGTGAGCTGCAAAGTCATCCAAAATGCCAGGGCAGGAGGCCAGGGCACAGCAGGATCCTGGGCTGAGAAGGTGGCTGGGGGGAGGAAGAAGAGGTGGGAAATGGGAATGTAAACAGAGGAATAAGATGAAGGCAGAGTTTAGCCTCATGCTAGCAGCAGGTGTTGGGAATGTTGAGGGGTGTCCCTGGGGATGCAGGGGGCTGGGCAGCCCCTGTAGGGAACAGGGGTTGTGGTGTGTTCCCTCATGAGGTGAAGCACACAGAGGGCTGGGCAGCACTGCTGGGGTGAGTCTGGCATCAGCCTCATCCATCCCCACAGGCCTACGTGAACCGGTTCAAGTTCCAGAGCATTACTGCAGATGACACCCTTGGGTTCTTCCTGGAGTACTTCCCTGAGCTGAAGGAGAAAGGTGTGGACTCCATCCCAGGTCAGTACAGTGTCATCCTGGCCAGGGAACAGGGCTGGCACTGCACAGCCCTGCCCCTGCAGGTGTCAGAGCTGCCCTGTCCCCAGAGCCTCTGTTTGTTTGTGTGTTTCACTGGAGATGCTGTTGCTGCCAGCCCGGCTCTGTCGGAGGAGGCACGGATGGCACTGCCCAGCTGGCACCAGGCCCAGCCTTGGGCACGTGCTGGATCAGCCTGAGCTTTTTCCATTCAAACCCAGTCCCTGTTCTGCACTTGGGTGCTGTTTCATGGGGTGTCCATGACTCAGCCTGATGAGTCTGGTGATCAGGCCCAGCCAGCACTCTGGGCTTGGCTCAGCCTTGCTGGAGATCCTGCCTTGGCAGGAGCTTTCCCTGCTGGAGGCAGCTCATCCTGCTGGTGGCACTGGGATGATACCCACAAGCACACCCTGAGCCCATGTCTCTGATGGCCTCACCCCATTAGTTGGGGTGGTCACTGTCCTCAGGCAGGTTTGGTGGCACTGGGAGAAAGCAGTGGGGGGTTTTGGGCAGCAGACCTGGTGTGGGGCTCAGGGATGTGTACCCAGCTCTCCCTCCTGCCTCACTGCAGGGTTTGAGTTTGACCGCTGGCTGAACACGCCGGGCTGGCCGCCCTTCCTGCCCGACCTGTCGCCGGGGCAGCAGCTGATGAGGCCGGCGGATGAGCTGGCAGAGCTCTGGGCAGCTGATGCCTTGAACATGGAGGCCATCGAAGCTGTGGACATCACGGGCTGGAGGACCTACCAGCTGGTTTATTTCCTGGATCAGGTCCTGCAGAAATCCCCCCTGCCCGAAGGTGAGTGACAGGGCACTCCCAGGTGCCTGGAGGAGATTCAGGGTGATGTGCCCAAGTCCAGCCAGTTGGCCAGGGATGGGAGGGCACATTGGCAGGACACACAGGTGTGTGGCATTAGCCCCTCTCCAGCTGGGTCCTGGTTCCAGGGGAGCCTCAGTGTGGTGGGGGTGGAGAGCCAGGGGAAGCATGTCCCTGGATTTGTGGGAACATATGCAGTCCTGCTGTCGCCAGGCTGGCTCTGCTGGGCTGTCATGTCCCCATGTCACCACAACTCTCCTTGCTGAGGAATCTCCCCCACTTTGTGCTGGCACCCCAGGCCACCAGCACGTGGCCCTGCAGAGCTGCCCAGCCTGGAAGGCCCAACATGGGCACTGTCCTGCCCAGAGCTGGCAAGTGCCTGGGGTGGTCCAGAGCTGGGGGTGGGGGTCACTTGGGCAGGGGCCAGGGCTTACCCAAGGCTGGGAGGATCCCAGAGAATTTGCAGCACAGCTGGGATGGACTCATAGGGTTTCCTCTCACAGGCAATGTAAAAAGGCTGAGCAAGATGTACCCCAAGATCTCCAAGGCCCAGAACGCTGAGCTGCGACTGCGCTGGTGCCAGATTGTCCTCAAGAACAACCTGGAGGCTGAGTACAGCAAAGTCAAGGACTTCCTGCACAGCCAGGTTTGTCCCTGGGCAGTGGTGGCAGTGCCCAGAAGGGCATTCAGTGCCAGAGAGACAGGGGTTGGCTCTTGCTTTTGGTAGTCCCACAGGATGGGTTGGGTTGGAAGGGACCTTAAAGCTCATCTTATTCCACCCTGTGCCATGGGCAGGGACACCTTCCCCTAGACCGCGTTGCTCTAGCCCCTATCCAACCTGGCCTTGGACACTTCTAGGCGTGTGACAGGGCCTCACCACTCTCAGAGGGAAGAGTTTCTTTTCAATATCCCATCTAACCCTGCCCTCTGGTAGTGGGAAGCCATTCCCCATTGTCCTGTCACTCCAAAGTCCCTCTCCAGCTCTCCTGGCACTGGAAGGGGCTCTAAGGTCTCCCTGGAACCATCTCTCCTGGCCTGGCCCCAAAGCAGAGGTGCTCCAGCTCTCAGAGCAGCTCCATGGGCTCCTCTGGACCTGTTCTTGTGCTGGAGACTCCAGAGCTGGATGCAGTGTTGGGGTCTTGTGAGTCGGCAGAATTTCCCCTTCACCTGCTGCCTGCACTGCTGGGGATGAGCCTAGGGCACAGTTGGGTTCCAGGCTGGGGGAGCACATGGCCAGGTCACACCCAATTTGTCTCTCAAGTCCTCTGAAGGGCTGCTCCCCATCCCTCGATCCATCCTGACCCAGGCACAGGACCCTGCACTTGACCTTGTTGAACTTTCACTTCCCATGGTCTGCTCCTTCTCCAAGGTCCCCAGGTGTTCTCCCCTGTCCAGGTGCTGCAGTGCCAAGGGCTGCCCCGTTCCCCCCTGTCGGTTGCCTGTCCTCTGTGCCCCGCTGGGAGCAGGGGAGGCAGGATGTCCGGGGCAGGCACGGGGCGGTGTCACCCTCGGGGCGGGCGGGGCCGGGGCTGTGACCGCGCTGTCCCCGCAGGGCAAGCAGAAGTACACGCTGCCGCTGTACCGCGCCATGTGGGGCGGCTCCGAGGCCACCCGCGCCCTGGCCATGGAGACCTTCTCTGCCACGGCTCCCCAGCTCCATGTCAACGTCCAGAACTACGTCAAGAAGATCCTGGGCTTGGGGGGGGCTGAGGCCTGAGGCAGCCTGGGCTCTGCTCCTCTGCCAGTTCCTGCTGGCAGGACCTCAGTGCCTCCCCCACTGCACATTTCCTTATTAAAATGTGTCATTTTTTCTCTGTGTTCTTCCTGTTCCCCATGAGCCATGGGCCATCTTAGAGTGACTCCCTGCCCCAGGGCCAGCCCTGCTCTGAGCACTTGGGGTGCTGCTGGCTTCCCCAGATGCAGGGATGGGCTTGGCCTTAGTGCCTGCAGGGCTGGAGCAGCTCCTGGCCCTGATTCACACTGCTCCTTGCTAGGCTCCTGCCCAGCTGTCACAGGTCCCATGTGACACTGGGGACATGGGCAGCTGGTGCCATGTGGCAAAGCTCAAGTGCCCTGAGCTGCTGCTCCAGAGGAGCTGGGGATTGCTCCACCTTGCACTTTGCCACTGGGCTGGAGGAAATGGGTGCTCCTGCTCTCCCACCAGCAGTCCCAAGAGCTTTAAAGAGCCAGTGGGGCCTGCATGTGGCAGAGACTGTAGGAATAAGGCAAAGCTGGACGGCCACAATGTTCCTTTTCCTTATCTAATGCAGGGATATGACTGCACAAAGTTCACTGCAAAACTGCCCGAGGCTGCAGGAACATCAGTAACCTGGGAGCCTGCTGGCCATAATGGTAACAAGGTGGTGATAGCAAGAACATCTAACTGCCCTGGGAAGCTCATGTGTACCTGACAGTCTGTGTGGCCTCTACAATACCTCCCATCCTGTGATCTCCTAGGAAACTCAGGGGTGTTCTCTCAGAGAGGTGTCTTGGAATCCTGCAAAATAGCAGCCCAGAGGCAAATCTCAATGGGCTACAACTTTTCACACTAAATCTCTGACCCAGCACTGATCCCTAGAGCTGTGACTGAGCCCAAACCCCCCCAAAGCCAAGACCCCACAGTGCCTGCTCATAGGGTGCAGTGGTTGTGGATTTCCTCACAAGTGGGCTCAGGATTTAAAGAGGGCTGGTTATGGCATGTTTGAAATCAACCTGTTCAGCCTGAGAGAATGAGGTTTCCCTGGGCAATGGGTGTCCTCTAGTGGATCAGCATTACTGGAAATAGACTGTAGTGTTTTTACAAGTTGCAGTGTAGAATCTTTCTCCGACTGCCAGTCTGGTTTCCCAGGAAACACAGAACCTGTCAGTTACAATTACCATGACTTCTGGTAAGAGATTTCACTATCCATGAGGCATCTGGAAACAATCCCTCTGGTTTAAAAGGTGCCCTTGGCTCTCAAAAGCACCTGTCACCTCTGGTCTGACTCACCTGAGCAAGCCACCAGGGAGACAGACAGGGTGGTCCCTAGAGCACTTCCCTTGGATGAAATAGGTGACACACTCCCCACTGCACAGACTGCAATACCCCTGGCACTTGCAGGTGTGTCAGGCTCTGGGATGCTGAGGAGCTCACAACTGCTGCTCCAGGAACACTTCACTCAATGAAAATAATGGCTGCAAAGGTGGGAATGTGAGGGCTGGGAGCTGCATGTGTTGACAGGGATCCTGCACCAGACAAGCAGAGAGCAGCCCCTGCAGCTGGAGCAGGACAAGGTTTTGATTCCCAGCTGTTACTCCCAAGGATTCTGGGCAGGGCTGGGACAGTTCTACCACCAGACACTTGACCAACACCACATTTCTGTTGCTTTCCAACCAAGACCATCCAGCTGTGAGGAGAGGTGAAGCCCCTCTCCCTCTCCCTGGGACACATCCAGCACAGAGCTGGGGGCTGCAAGGGGAGGGAACAGCAGCTACTCCTGCATGGGCTGGGAAGGGCACTCTGCCTTCATTCACCTTCCTGCAAAGGCAAGGGCTCACAGAGATGCTTCAATATAAAATTAGTAACAAGATGTAACACACCTATTTTTAACAATGTGACCTTCATCAAGTTCAGAACATTTTTTGCTTAATTTTTTTTTTTCCAAAATGAAATCCAAGTCAATCATGAAATGCCAGTAAAAAATGTTAATTCTTTATTAATAGATTTAGAAAGGCTTAGCAAGACAGGATTAATGGATTTGATGGTCAGAGAGGGCTGCTGTAATCTTTTAGTCTGACCTGCTGCAGAGCAAAGTTCTGGATTCCCACAGCTCACCAATCCAGGCAGTTGCACAGGGGCTTATCTGTTAATCCACACTATGGAGTCTCTGAAAAGTCACTACATTCTGGCCCAAGGGCCAGTCTTCCTGTGAACACCATGTGCTCTTGTTCCTAGTTTCATTCTGACTTCCCCTTACAGCCCTTGGGCTGGGTCAGCTGAAGCTCTTTAAATAGTATTCTTTAAATATTGTGTTCAAAGGATTAGTGACTTACTCATGACTGCTTGATTTTACAGTATGAAAGTAATAATGGGCTTGATTATAGTACTTGAACTTAGTAACTCCCCAAACCATGTGGAATTAATTCAGACCTGCAATGATTTCAAATCTACATTTGGGTAAGAAATGTAATAAAGTCCAAACACTGCACAAAGGTACAAACCCATCAAATCCAAAGAGAGCACCTCATGGTCCCTGCTCCTCCAGGGCTGCTGTATTGTGCAGACACTGAGCTACTCCATAGATAACAGCAAAGCAGAGCCAGCTCTAAAGTGCCAGCGTTTTTCAGGAACAAATGAGAAGGTGGATTACCCCAGGCATGTCATATGTCTGCACTCAGCTCTGCACACTGCTTGTCTGAGATGTGAGCAGCTAAGGAATCTATGATGTCAAGGAGGAGGAGCTGACTGAGCGAGCGGAGATTTGGCAACTTGGAGACCTTCAAGGAAAACAAAACAGAAAAAAAAACAGAAAGAAATTAAAACCCTCCCCAAATCACAGCTCATGTATTACCCTTTTACTCTGGGCACCCCACAGCAAGTCTGGCTGGGCACAGATGGTGCAAGATCCCAGCTGTGGGGCTGGGCTGCAGGGAACACACCATGGGGCTCCAGCTGGGGCTCAGAACCAAATTCAGATTGCTGCAAGTAGAGAGCAGCAGGAATCTGCCCCCAGAGCTGCCCCTCTCTTGGTACTGACAGCTCTACTGCTACAAGACACTGACTGAGCACTCCTAAGAGCAGTGCTGGGCATCAGCACAGCCTGAGCTCTGAGATCTGTGGTTTTGCACTGAAAATGTGACTCAGGGCTTGATCCCTTTGCTCCTGAGGAAAAGCTCTTCTCAGTGTCCATGCTGGTTCTGCTGGCATTCTTCCTGCAGTCAAAGCAGGTCACTGGAGCACTTGCCAACAAAAACCTCCACACTCACATCAGATAGCTGAAAATCTACAACAAACTTTATGCTTTTGGACTGTTCAGAAGCTCAACTGTTGGGAAAAAGGAGTTCTACACGTTCCTTCCTTCTCCTCAACCTCATGGTAAGGAGCCAGTAATCCTCTGTCTAGAGGCACTAACACACACCCAGCCTCCAGGCAGACTGTGCCCAAGCACTCATCTACTTGCTTTACCTGAACATTTCACCTTGCTCTAGGGAGCTGCACTGGGATGTCCTGAGCAGCTTCTGAAGGCCAGGAAGGAAATGGCTTAGGATGCTTGCAGAAAGAGCTCAGGACATGCTTGTAGAAATATCCCCAGCCTAAGGATCTGCCAGGACTGGGAGGGAGAGACCCCCTTAGCACTGGTGGGATCCTACCCCCACCCCAGGCATGCACTGAACAGATCAGGGTATCACTACAAACACATCACAACAGCAGGTTTATTAGGGCTTTTGCACAACACTGACACACAAGAGCCTGAAAATAAATTCCCAAAGCAGTGAACCTCTGGGGAAGAAGGTCTTCAGTAAGATTCCTGCTGTGGAGAAAACTCCTTAATAGTCCAAATCCAGAGCAGGGTTAAGTAACTGGAAGAACAGGAGATGCCACAGCCAGGGACCCATCCTGCCTGAGCTCTGGTGACCCACCAGGTTTGTGCCTGAGAACAAATCCCCCTCAGAGCCCGTGGCTGGCCCAGGAGCAGAGCAGTGTCCGTGCCCAGCCATGCTGAGTCACCCAGGCCAGGCCAAGAATCACACACTGGGGCCTCTCAGGCCAAGGGAAAACATTGCATAATTGAAATTTCTCCGTGCACATCTGCTTGACAGTCTTCCAGCCACGTTTTGATGAACACTGTTCTACCAGTCACCAGTTTAAATAAAAAACATTTCCCCACATCCTGGTGAGGAAGTGCAGCTGAGGAACAGCTGCTCCAGCTCCCATCACTGCCTCCCAGTGTTGCAATATCCATTTCCCCCTCTAAGTTCTGGGGAGAATCACACCTCTTTGTCTTCCTGAGGCCTCGACTGGGAAATGATACTGTGATATTTCAACCCTCAGTGGCTGTAAGGCACTGACTCCAACCCCAGGAATGTCCTGTACCCTGCACTGGGACCCTTCCACATCCCTGCTGAACAGGGCTGCTCCACAGGACTCATGGGGCCAGAAGAAAACAGACAGGATGAAGGCAGGGGCTGCAACCTCAAACTGTGGAGTCCTCTGGGAGTGATTTCTGGATGCTGGCTCCACTCTCAATGCTTATGCAATTTCAGCTATTTCTGAATGTAAAATGCATCATGCTCCAGCAACTTTGGCATTTAATGAAGAGCCTGAACACCATCCTGTCTCCTCTCCAGACACTAATGGGACATAGCAGTGCTATTCCTCCCCAGGAGGATTGTGAGTTTAAATATACAAAGGAGAGCAAGCTACTTGAATATTAACTCGGGAATTATTATCAGTATGTGTGTAGCATTCAGAAATCCCAATTCCTATGATTTATCTACCTATTTCAGCAATGCTAATGAGCTGAGCAATGAACTGATGACATGCTGGGGAACTCTCATGGAGGGATCACATCTCATAGGAACAATTAAATGACAATATCCTTATTCTCTCAAGTGAGGACAGGAGTATCAGCACATCAGGCTCTTGACCTTTCCTGCCACTAACACATAATCCCATCAAAACAGAACCACAGAATTTTTAAGGTTGGAAAGGACATTTAAGACTGTGGAGTCCAACTGTTGAACATGGATATCACAGAGTTCCCAGCCAGGACATGGTAATTTGTTTTAGAGCACATGACAATAAAACATGTATGACAGAGAATACTTCAAGGGAAGTATGAGGAGCACACTGATAACTGCTAATGAGGGAGATTTGTGCCCTCAATACACAACAAACTTACCCTGTTATACACACACCAACCCAACAAGGGCATGGCACAAAATCAACAGTTGGAACAACTGGAAATGGAAGCAATTTTAGGTAACTTCTGCTTGGAAGGGCTTCACATTTCTAGACTAGCTTGTTCTAGTCTTTAATTTCCTTTGGTGTGAGAAGTGTGCCCAGCAGTCCTGTCAGCGAGTGTCAGTAACATGCAGCCAGCTCTCAGCTCTCTCACATGAGGATGAATCAAACTGATTTCTATATGAATGTGTCTTTAACCAAGGCAGTGACAGGGGACAGCAGCTTTCAAAAGCCACAGAAAAGATGCAACCAACCTTGGTGAACTGGTGAACAATGATGTGCAGGCAGTGCCTCTTCATGTCCAGGGCCTGTGTCTTGTCAGCTGCTTCTAAAATCTAGAGCAGGAGCAAAAATGTGACTTCCATTCTGCACAGCTCAGATGCACAAACAGCCCTGATCCAGAGCAGGTAACTCCTCTTAGCTAGGGAACATCTCCATTTTGCAATACAAAGTGAGTATTTTCTGAACTATTCAAAAATAAGCCTTGGATTTAAAATGTATAGAAACCTCAAGAGCTAATCAGCAGGAATTGCTTCTGCTTGTACTGCAGAGGTTCAGGCTGCCTGCCTGGGAGCTGGCATTGGCTTTCTTACCACACACTATCTTTTATTAGCTCAAATTCCACTGCCAGATCCTGTCAGCATCACTCATGAAACAAGACTAATGTCTGTCACCTGCAGACCACTATTTGCCCTGGAACAAATGTCTGTGAAAAAGGGTTTATAGTTGAGGGCTGAGCATGTGGTCATCTTAGAAAGACCTTTAGAAACAGTTCTGTAATGGGGGATGAGAGCTCAGGAAGAGCCAGGTGAGCAGCACCTGCTGAACCCTGCAGCACAGGAACAGAGTGGCACAGTACCAGGTAAGGAACTCTGCTGCTGAAGGCTGGTTCCCACACATCACAGAGGGCCACTGCCACCCAAAGGGTCTGGGCAGTCTCAGTGACCTGGCACTGGGGGTACCCACTTGACCAGACCCCTTGGCTCTCCTCTAAGTGACTAACTGAAGTGCCTGGGGACAGTTACCTGGAGAACATTCTCCACTGTGACATTCATTTCCAGATTCTGCTTACAGTAGGCCTGGAGTCTGTTGTTGGAGAAGCCATAGTAATAAGGTGCTGCAAAGAGGTATCTGTTCATCCATTGAGGAATAAACCAGAAAGCAAAGATGAGAGCAATTTGCTGACAGCAAACAAATCCCTGTGAGGAGTGGAAGTGCAGAGCCTGCTGGTACCCCCCATCTTGGCTTGCAAAGCAGGATGTAACCATCACCACCTGTTGAAAGCAGGTGGGGCAGTGTTACTTATCTCTTCCATGACCTAACCCCCATAACTCTGGGGGGGATATCCTCTTTTAATGGGCCAGCTGTTAAAGCCAAGTGGGGCAGTGCTCTTTATCTTTCCACAGCCCATCCTCCCTCCAGGAGATATCTCCTGTTAATGGCCATTGAGTCCCAGTGCACAACTGATAAAATCACATCATCCCACTGGGAGATGCTCCAGCCAGGGGGAGGAGCCAAGAATTTCCTACCTAGATAAAATCAGATTTAGAACATCAGAGCAGCCATTTTCCACTGGATTCCAGAGGAAAACCAAACCCTTCTACATTATCATTGGACCTTCAGAGCAAAACTGCACCTTCTCCAGGAGCACTGCTCCAGCTGAACCACATCTGCCACTGCAGGAGGATGCAGCCACCATTGGATGGGACTGCTGCCACCACCCTGACTGACTGACGTGGTGTCAGGCTGGATTCTGACTCTGGCAGTATTTTGGGATTGTTTTTTGTAATACTGTATTTCTATTTTAATTTTTCCTAGTAAAAACCATTATTCCTATTTCCATATCTTTGCCTGAAAACTCCTTAATTTCAAAATTATAATAATTTGGGGAGAGGGGGGTTTACTTTCTCCATTTCAAGAAAGACTCCTGCCTTTCTTAACCAACACCTGTCTTTCAAACCAAGACACACCTCAGACAAACCATCCTCCCAGTCTGTGCCAGGAAATCCAAAGCAAAAGGGAAGTGATCTACTGGACACACCCTCAGACAGATCCTCCAAATCTTAGGAATCTAAGGATACAGGGAGTCCTCAGGAGGCATGTTCACTTCTCCATAATAGATGTATCTAAGCATGGACTCGAATGCTTGCTTGCTGGGAACCATTTCACCTATGGAAATGTTCACTTGTCCATCTTCAGGCATGAAGGAACGGAACATGGCTTCAAAGTAACTGCAAAGGGAAATAAAGCTGATATAACACATTCTGCAGACAGATGGTTTAACCCACTATTGTTCAAAGGCTGCTATTCAGAACTGCAGCTTCCAAAGCTGCAAATTCAGGTGACAACCTGGGCAAAAACACTGCTGCTTTATTTTTTCATGTATGTCAGCCACTGAAAACTCCAAATATAATCCCCCTAATTACCATCAGAACTACCTGAAATTTGTCTGTTTCTTGAAAATTAGGACACATGGTGCTTTGATTTTTTCTCTAATTTGCATAAGACCCAGCAGAGAGCTTAAAGCATTATGAATTTCCTTAGTATCTACAGACTGCCAATCATCACAGCTGCTTTAAGATCTGTAAAATGCTTCTGGTAAAATACCACAGTAACTAATACTGAATATTGCTGGGTCTGGAAAAAATTGTGATGGTACTTGAAAATTTTATGTGAACACTTAATGTTTGGTGGAACATAAGGTGCAGGTCCACAGAACACACAAGTGTAGGACAAATCCACTTCACCCATGCCCTAAGGAGGGAGAACATTCCCACACTAGCAGGTGGACTCCTTTCTCTGCACAAAGCATGGGAACACTCTAGCCTCTGTCATGCACCATTTTTTGTTATGCTTATTCAAAACCAGTCTCAAATATCAGAAAGTGAGAAAGAAATTCAAGTTCCACATGATACAATACAAATTGTTCACTGTCAGAAGGCTCCTTCTGACCTCAGTGGACATCTGTTGCTTTTCACTTCACTGAAACCACCTTATGTTTTCCACCCTTTTTCCCTTCCTGTGATTTTACAGATGCTTTGTCTTGCAGTGCATCTTTTCACACACCCTCTGCAGAATCTCTGCAGTTCTAATTTTTTCCTATCTTTCCCTGTTGGGTATCAAATGGAAAAAAAAAATTTAATCACTACTGCTTAAAGGCTTATTACACTCATTGAGTAAAGCTGCATCTTAACACTTCATGGAGATTAAACCAAGGCAGCTAGCACTGGGTAGCTAGCCCTGCAGTGCCCTTTACACACACTCCTGGTACAGGGTTAGGAACAGGGCTCACCTGGAGCGAGCTGCCAGGATGGCTTTGTGGGCTGGCCGTGGGTGCCCATCCAGGAGCAGGATGATATCACAGAATTCAGTCCCAGCTCCTTCCAGGTAAGCCTTCATGTCCTGAATTAAAGATGTGCCTGAAATTAAACATAATGAAATAAGGACATGATAGTTCCAGGTGACCAGGTACTATCAAACTAATACATGGCCAAGCCAGAGCTCCAGCTTCTCTTTGCTTTGGGACTATATGTGAATTTGAGGCAAGTCCTTCCTCATAATCTCAGAGCAAAATGAGCTTCATCCTTCCCCATTACAGCTCATTCCCTACTGCCCCTCCCAGAACCAAACCAGTCAGCTCTGCTTTCTGCCACTGACAGCAAACTCCAGCTGTGACCACACTGACAGGTGCTCTCTACAGATATGAAAGCTGATTTTTCCCCTCCCTTTGTACTATTTTCAACCACAAGGAATATAAAATTTTGTGTCTTAATAAAAAAACCTTTCCCAAATCAGCAACAAAGCTTTCTTTTATACTATATTTTAATCAACCTTTGTAAATACACAACTGAGAAATAGAGCACATCCAAGTCTGCACCAAACTCACTCAAATTTTCAAAGTTCATATTTTTGCTTTTAATGTTTGGGTGTCTCACACCATTCCAGCTCAGGATACAGAACTGGCTGTGCCACTTTCCCAGCCAGTGCACCTCTTCCCCCTGGGACAAATGCCAGCCAAAGCCTTTCTACTTGACCTTCCAGGACTAGCTTCTTTCTCTTTCTCTTCAGTTCCCAATTACTTTTGTGCAGCACTCCACACCAACACTGCCAATGCCTCTGAACTTTGTGGTCTTAGAAAATTTCATTATTACATTCCTTGTGTTGTGTGTCAGGATGTTAAAATGTTGAGTAAAACTAGTCCCAAATCAGCCCTTGATGAATTCCACAATAAAACTGTAAATCACATCTTTCCCTTCTGCTCCCCATCTCCTGTGCCTTTCACACATGCACACAGAGCACTGCCTTATTCACAAGATCCTCCTTGCTCCTGCTCCTCCTTGGTGAAGACCTTCAAGCAGGCTGTTTCCCTGCTCAGCTCTGTCACACTTCAGCCACTCACAGTGACTGTCCACTGCCTTTTTTGGATCATTCTTTACACCCTTCTGCTCCCTCTCCCAAGAGAAGGATGGTTTATTGCAGTAACACAACTATATTTCCCATGTACTCTGATGGGACACCATTCTGATTGAAACTCACTGGGAAAAGACCTATTGTGCTCTGAGTCTGGGAGAGAGCCTGAGCAGTTATCCCAGCTGGAACTGCTGTGCTGCAGAGGGCTCCTTCCCAGGCATCTCCCCAGGCTAAACAAACCATTAGCAAAGGCAAACCAGCACAAGGAATGACTCCATAAAGCAGGAAGGTACCAATGTCGAGGGGCTGGTCAGAGTGTGTTCGGACAGGAGGCTGCTGCTTTCTCCGGACAATCTCCACAATGAGGGATGAAGAAAGATGCTCAAACTCCTTCATCATTATGACTTGATTAAAATGGGATTCCTTCACCACAAAGTTCAGGCAATGTTCCTTAAAAATACACCAAAATTAATGAAGAAATTTATGGTTTATTGTTTTGAAGTCATCTTACAGCATCCCATAAATGTTACATGTTACGTACACCACCTGCCATCCTTTCCTTTGATCCTCCACGTGAATCCTGCAGCTGGAACTATCCAACAGTGATATCCTCATCCTTCCTAAATGACCATTTAGGCTCCCACTTGAACAGGAAATTCAGGATAATTCTAAGCATCTAGAAAAATTTGACTAGAAATATTACAAGGAAACTGCCCACTGAGCTGCTCCAAAGCTTTCTAAAACAGGAATCTCAGGAGATACTGAAAACATCACAGAGATAATGAAGATTGGTTGCTGTCTCATAATAACTCAACATAATTAGATTGCAAAAGTTAATTAACAGGGTGAAGAGATCTTAACTCTTGACACTCTCCATCAAGGGTCCAAAGAGCTTACAGGATTCCTTGTGTGAGTTCTGCCTGAACCTCTTCCATATATACAGCAAACAGTTCAAGAGCTCTGGAAAGCTCTTGAACGATAAACTAAAAATCAGTGTGGTGAAAAAGTGACAAATGAACCAGACCTAATGTTAAACAGTTAAATGACAAAAAAAGGGTACTTCTTTTCCAAGTATGAACCAAGGTTTCCCTCAGGACACTTTCATGAGCAACAAATGCAATCTACACCAGCTCACCATAAGATGGGTACAAGTTCACCCCAAGAATCATTACTACTATCAGTTTCTGACAGTTTATTTCACCTGGGATCCAAAGGTATCTGTCAGAACTCATCTGTGAAACACTTCAAATCATGACTGGGATGCCAGAAAGCAGCTTTCTAAAGAGGACCCACCCATGATGACTAATGGGCACCTGAGGAGAGAGGATGCCAGCTCAGGGTGATCCTGCCCTGCAGGTGCAGTGTGTAAGAGCCCCTGTCACTCCAGAGGTAGCCAGGGCAGGAGGGGGCACCTGAACCACCAATGCTTGAGCCTCTGGGCAGCTGATGGCACCATGATGCTATGCACCAAAGGTTTTCACTCTTACTGTTGACCCTGCTTCTTCCTCCTGGAGGCTTTCTTCTCCCAAATGCAGTAAGCACACAGTGCCTGAGGAAATGCTGGTGCATATTGATTTCTCCAGCCACTCTGTGCTTGCAGCCACCAGCAATATGGTCACTGGTGTGCACAGGCTGAATATCATCAGCAGGTACTGCAGGGTCCTGCTCTGGCTTCAGGACTGGGGGCAAGAGCTGCTTCCCTGCAGGTTCAGCAGAACTGGCTCTGGGCACTGTGCTGGGATCAGCACAGTCAGCACCTCTTGGGCTGCAGACAGGGGTCTACTCTACCCTGATTGCCACCAAACAGCCAAAAGCCTCTCACCCACCACACAGACAGAATCACTGGCACATTTTCTTTCTCAGTGTGAAGACCTGAGAACAGAGTTTAGTTTTTCCATCTAGAAAATGAAAGAACCTATCTGCAGCATCAGTATATATAACACAGCAAGACCAGGAAATGCACTGGTTCCATCTTGCTGCAGCAAGAGTGAACTGATGAAGAGGCAAAGTCACTCTGCCCTTGACATTCTACAAAGCAGATATGCAAAAATATTGAGCACGTATTGAAAAAAGCCTACATAATATCACAAGCCACTGCAGGACAACCCATGCTAAATATACTCAAGCAACTGTAATTAAAGGAATGATAAATCTGCAAAAGTTGGCACCTTTGGCCAAATGTTAATTATATAAATTTTATTTTTAAAATTTTCTCATCAGTTATTTTGTATGCAGGATGTGATTACCTTTAGCTGATCCAGCTGAAGTTTGTTAGCATTCTCACACACAATGAGCACATTCTGCAGATCTACAGATGCTTCAATATACTGAAGGCAGAGCTGTTCCAGCCGAGACAGCTTAAAGTTTAAGGCCAGTTTGTACACATCCATAATGAGTAACACATCCTGCACATGACCTGAAATTGCAAGAGGGAAAACTTCTGGAGAGCTCACAGAACACTGAGAAGAACCCTTCTAAAAGCATTTTTTATATCAACCAGAGCAAGTGGAATAGTAGAACAGGCAATAGCTGGAATATTTTTATAGAGAAAAGAAATCCATTCCTGGTTAGATAAAATCTGAATCAATACTAGAAGAGGAAGTTCACATTTGAAGCATGCAAAAACCAACCCAAAGTACTTTTAGACAAACATTTTGTGACAATCTGCATCACAATTTTTTTAAACCCTCCAAAGAAAGTGAAGTCTCTAAAATCCCTGACATGCCCTGGAGCTTGCAGCCCAATTTCTCACAGTGTCCAGCTGCCAACAGCCCTGCCCAGAGTCCTTGGGTTTTACACAGCATTAACAATCAGCTCCCTGGTTCTGACAGACCCCTATGCAGGTACTCTGTGTCTTCACTCTGTGCTTGAGCTACACAGACCCACAGCTGGTCTACAAGGGCTGAAGTAAGAGAGGAGCAGAGGGGACCCTTGCAGATCACTGCAATGGGGCTACTGGGACACCAACTCAAGGAATAATCCCCCATGGCCTTTGCTTTCCTCACAGAAGATCTCTGCCCATCTGCTCTAACTGTTTTTTAATAGAGAAAAACCCTTTTGCATGTCACGTGCCTTCCCTGTGTCTAATTGGAAAATCCCATTTGATGAGCATGCCCAATTCCATTAGCTCAGCCTCTTGATGGCTCCCCTGGGTGCTGCTCTCTGAACTGAGAGGAGCAACTAGGAATACAAATGAGCAGGGCAGGGCCCATGGAGGATCCCAGCAGAAGGAGGAGCACCAGGGAGAACCTCTCATGGGCTGGGGAAGAGGGCAGGCTGCCTGGGAAGCCTGTAACAATGGAAGAGCTCAGGGGTCCAAGCCTTCCCTTGGCCTGAGCCTGTCCTAAGGTGAGGTACAGAGGATCAGTGAATGGCCAGGAACAGATGTGGCAATGTCAGCAGAATCCTGGGAGCAGTTCCCTCATCCCCAGTCAGTGGGAACATTCTCAGACAGGCCTCCTCACAGGGCAAGCTTTGGCACAAATAGACACATAGCACTTTTTTTCCTGAGAATTATCTTTGCAGAAAGGGAGGAACTTGGAGTGAAGCTGAAGTGAAGTTCAGTACTAGGACAGCTGTACCTCACTGTACTTCACAGTGCCCCATGGCTGCAGCTTCTCCAGCCCCAGCAGCTGGAGCTCCTCACTGTATCCAGTCCTATCCAGACTCACTCCCATTTCCCCACAGTCCTCACCACTCACACAGCCAGGAGCTGGATTCCTTGGGAATCCAGGGAGCTGCAAGCTCTCTGGCTACTACTTCCTCATCCACAAGTGTTTTTAACTCTGAGAACTTCAATGAATGCATCAAATGGATTTTTCCTTTCTTGAGGCATTCCTTCAGATTGGATTTTTAACAAGTGGTAAATACTGGCTTGCACACCTTTCTGTGTGGGCTCAATTTAAAATAGATCAAAATAGTATCAGAAAAAGAAAATAAGCCAAGATAAGATATTAGGTCCTTCCAAGCAGGATGCTGTGATGTTCAAAATATCATAATATTTTTGTTTGTTTGTGGTTTTTTACACTTTTTGAAATGATCAAGAACTTGTTCTTCCTTGATATTTGAAAAGAATTAGGGAAATTAGGGAAAAAAGATCCTCTAACGATCTGCTTTTTGTTTCATCTCAGGTTAGTAATGAAGTGCTCAGAACAGGACTGATCACCTGAAATGCTGGACCCTGCTGTTTCCAACACATTTTCCCCCCTCCCCTCCCTCCCCTCCCTGGTGCCAGTGTTAGCTGGAGCTGCCCTACCTTTGCGGGGGTACTTTATCTTATCTGTGTACAGGAACTGCATCAGCACCTCAAAGGGCTGCGCCTCGGCCTCGCGGATGGGCACCTCCAGCAGCGGCTGCAGCCGGCACAGCTTGACACTGCCACCAGCCCCCTCCTTCTGGCACGTGCTGTGTCCCTCCTCCTCAATGTCTTGCTTTGATTTCTAATGAAACAGAAAAACCACCCAAACATGGCACAAGCCTGTGCCAGTTCACACAAGTTACCAACAAACCAGAAGATCCTTCTCCTTACTCCATATTCTTCAAGACTCAGGATCTCTTTAGCTTCAGGATCATCTTCAAGATAACAAGGAATTGCTATGTCTTAGACTTACTGTTCCATATCCTGGGACACACATGGATCAGAACACAAGCAAGCTCTGGATACAGGTCAGAAGCAGGACATCAGAGCAAGGGAGGAATGAACTGCATTGAACTCACATTTCTGCCCACAGCAGGGACAGCCTCACTCTGTGAAGGAGGGACAGTTGGGAGTAGATTCCACAAAGCTTGCCTTGCAAAGGCAGAGCACAAACTGCTGTACAGAAGTATTTTAAAGCACTGTTACTTCAAGTTTCACTTCAATAGCCTTTTCCCACAGCCTTTCCTGTGGCAAAACAATTAACTGGGGGGCAGTGAGGCATCCACATCTTACTGCAGATTGTGTGCTACTACCTCCCCAAAATCCATTAAATGCTTTCTGCTGAAAAGCTAGAAGGAGTCAAAATTAATAGACAATGACCACAGGCACCAGACTTCCACCTCTGGAAAAAGTAAAAAAATACAAAGGTTAAGGGAACAGAGGCAGCTGAAACCCTTAGCATTGCCTCTCTTCCCTCTAATCTGTCTGATCTTGTGGGCCATGACACAGCTCTTACCTCCCCCACAGGGAAGGGTACACATAACTCTCTGGGGCATTCTACAAGATTAGACCTCAGACAGCTATGAGAGCTTCCAAGAACCACACTGTCAAATCCAGATAACTGGATTAACTCTGGCTCCTCCATGCTACCCTCCTGATACACATCCAGGAGCCTTCGTTAATACTAATGATCCTCTTTATTTCACTTGCACAAGAGCACCTTAGCATCAGATGCTGCTCCTACCCTCCAGCTGTCTCAGCAGATACTACTTTTCTCCTGACAACCTTACTCCCAAACCTGGGCAGAACAAGCCTTACCTTGCTACAAGGCTATTTTTCCAAAACACTCACCTGTTTCACCCTCTCCCTGGCATGCATGATTTTCTTCTTCAGCCACTTGCAGCGAGCGGTGACGATCGCAGTGTGCCCTCGGACTCGCTCCTCCTTCTGCCAAAGGCAGAAATCACATTCAACTTTTATCCCCAAATCACATGGTCCTGGCAGATGGCAGAACTCATAGAAACCTGGGCTGAACCCCAGGTTACAATGCATTTCAAATTGGAGTCAAAAACAGCCTTACATCTGCTCTGCACATACAGATGAAATTCAACATCTATTTCCCCAAAGGGTAATGGCAAACACCATTTTGGGAAAGAGCCACTCACTGTGTCACATTCACTGAGAGAAGTGGCTGTATCACATACAGTACTTTTTATTGTTGTATCTGATTTTCTGTTTAATTTTCCCTTTCCAAAATAACAGTCCCGTTTTTGCTATTGTTTATCATAATTTATTTCACCTACTGTTGAGGATCTGTTCTCTGAGCTTTGCAAAGCTTTTTCAAACTTTTTCTTTTTTCAAAAGGAATGCAGGTAAGTCCAAATTTCTCTTGTTTATCTTCAGAAAACTTTTTCTTGGTTGACTTTTTTAACTGTTTTCATTACTAGAGAACCGTTCCCCTGTACTGCTTTTATTCATTCTCTTTTATTTCAAAAATTAAAAATGGCTCTTGAAATGATAATGAGGTTTGCAAAACACTGGATCTGCCTTCCTAGGAGGCAACTGGGACCTGGGAGTACAGAGGTCCTTGGTAAATTTTAATGCTGCAACTTTATATAACATGCTTCAATAAATTCAGGTTAAGTTAGTGACCCACAGATCTTCTCAGTTTAAAAGTTTTCTCCATTGCAGCTTTAAATATTTATCTGGATTAGTGAAACTTACTAAGCCAGGCAGACAGTTCACCAGTGATTCATTCCCAGGGTTTCTGGCACAACCACTGCAAAATTTGCTTTTTCCCAGCAAACACACCACACACACAGTAACACCCCCATTGGCACCTCTCCAATAAATTCTACTTACCTCTCCCAAAACAAACTCCAAGTCACTGAACTGTCTGTTTTCCCACAGCCTTCCATAGTCTTCATGGAGAGTGCATTTAGGGTAACAAGAAAACTGAAAAAATAAAACCCCATAGAAAACAGAATTAATTTCACTGGCTATATAAACCTCAAATCTCAAATCACACTGAAGCAGAGGAGCCTGAGGTCAGATCTCCTCAGGGTCTGCAGCTTCCTCACAAGGGGCAGTGGAGGGACAGCTTCAATCTCAGCTCAGTGTGAGCAGGGACAGCACCCAAGGAAGGGCTGGAACTCTGTCAGGAGAAGATTAGGCTGTATATCAGGGAAAGGTTCTTCCCTCAGAGAGTGCTGAACATGCTGTCCAGGGAATGGGCATGAGGCTGCCAGAGCTCCAGGAGCACTTGGATAATGCTCTCAGGGTCTCAGGTGGGATTGTTGGGGTGTCTGTGCAGGGTCAGGGTTGGACTTGATAATCCTTGTAGGTTCCTACCAGCTCAGGGTATTCCTGATTCTACAATTCTATAACTAGAAGTGCCAAGGTCACATCTGCTATCACTGGATTTTCTTATTAACTCAGCCTCCATGTAGCACATAAAGTAGAATGTCCCAGGCAAATCAAACACATGCAAGGGCTTCCCCCATGGTGAGGGCAAGGACAGAGCACACAGCATAACATGGAAGAATTGTGTCTCATCACAACTTCCAGATGGCAGGATTTGGAGGCTGGGAGTCTCACCTGCTCTCAGGACTTGTCTGAGAGTGCCATGAAATAAAAATAAACTTGAGTGTATGTGGGATTTAATCTAGTGTGAGCATCCTGAATTTAAAATTTTTAATTCCCATAGTTCTGTGGGAGTGGGAGAGCTGCATGAAGATGAAACTTCAATACAAAACACTCTGCCCCAGAGCCCTGAACAGATCAGTACATGAAGAGGAACAGCCACATTTAATGAAATAACACAGCAAATCCATCTGCTGCACTTTCCAATGATTTTTCAAAGTTATCATGATCTCCATAGGACTTCAGAAGGACTAGAGGGCTTGACCCTACCAAAATGTCCATCCAAGTAACATTTTTCAAAAGATTTTAGAGAGACACATTGACCTTTGAAAGCTGAATCTGAAATACAGAAGCTGCCTGTAGGAAGCCATGGACTAAAAGCCATGGAGCTCATGGTTGAGCTAAACCAGGCATTCCACAGACAGGACTCATGGGGAACTGGTATGGAAGTGAGTCTGTTTATCAGCAATTACCTGGAACCTGTACATCTCTCCACTTCTGATGTTATTGTCCACTGTGCCACCAAAGATGTACATAGCATCTGAGATCACTGCTGCTGCATGGAAGAGTCTCCCACTGGGTAACTGGGGAAAGAAAAGGACAAAAAAAGGCAAGGTAATAAATAAAAGCCTATTCATCTGCAAAAAAAAAAAAAAAAAAAAAAAAAAAAAAACCAAAAAAACAAAAAACCAGGGATTTGCTATTAACACACCAAGAGTGAAAAGGGAAAATCACAGAATATCTGAATTGGAAGGAACACACACAGAACACACACAGGGTCCAGCTCTTAAGTGACTGGCCTGTATGGGGATTGAAACCACAACCCTGGCATGGAGAGCACTGAGCTCTGACCAAAGGGGTGCAGTTTGGGGTCACACACTCGCACACATACACACACATTCACACAGACACACACACAGTGTCACAGACACACGGTCGCACACACACACAAACACACATTCACACACAAACATACACACATACACACACACATACACACACACAGTCACAGACACAGTCACACACACACACATTCACACATACACACACAGAGTCACAGACACACAGTCGCACAGACACAGACACACATACACACACATACACACACATTCAGACAGACACACACAGTGTCACAGACACACAGTCTCACACACACACAGAGTCACAGACACACAGTCACACACACACACAAACACACATTCACACACAAACATACACACATACACACACACACACACACAAACACACATTCACACACAAACATACACACATACACACACACACACACAAACACACATTCACACACAAACATACACACATACACACACACACACACACAAACACACATTCACACACAAACATACACACACACACACACACACACACACAAACACACATTCACACACAAACATACACACATACACACACACACACACACAAACACACATTCACACATTCTCACACACACACACACTTGCACCCTAAGACTGACATTTGCTGTACCTCAGCATTGTTTTCTAGCATATCTAGTTCACACTATCCCATCACATGTAAGAATGCCCATTCACTGCACCTTTTAATCAGTGCTACCTACACTGCTCTACGTATCATGGCAGCTAAAAAACATATCATTTAGAAAATAAATGCAATGTCATCTTCCACATAAACCCCACACACACTTCTAGAAATAAGCAGATTCTGCAAATGTGATCACTGTGCAAACTCAGCTTATTCCGAACGCTGTCAGGAACTTGAAAGGTGAATGATCATCTAGCTCAGCAGGACTGAGCCCAGGCCTGTGATGGCCTGCCTCCCCCACAGCTTGAAGGGCTGAACCATCTGGCCCAGCCCCCAGGAATGTCCAGTGCTGAACAGGAGCCCAAGGCTGGACCTGTTGGCAGAGCTGGCACCAGAGCCACAGCTCCTGCCTCCATTTGCCAGCTCCACAGAAAGTGAAGCCCCCCACCCTGCAGCTATTTATAGGGCTGAGGGATCACACTATCCCTGCAACACACCCCACCTCAGAGCTGCAGCACTGGCTGACTTCTGAAGAGTCACTGCAAGCCAAAGCCACCATGACCCTCCTGCAGAGGACAGACCACAGCATTTTTACTCATTTCTTCTGAGGCTACTCAAAGGTGTGTGAACACATCAGCATATCTCACTGAGAGCTCACAGAAAGGCTTCAAGTGGTGCGAGAAACTTCTTTTTTTCCCCCTAGTTTGATCAGGCTTTTCATCTTCCAGGCAGTAAATCTCATTAAATCTTTGCCTACAAAATAAGAAGCCCTCTGGTATAAGAAATCTTTGCTTCTTGTACATATTTATAGACACCACTCAAGCAAAGTCAAACATGAAACAAGATTATGTTTATCTGGAGAGGCAGATTTTCCAGGAAACCGTGCTGACTGGCAGTTCCCATTCCCACCAACTCACCCCTCTCACCACAGTATCACACAAGAGCCTCATTTAGCCTGTTACTCACCACACTTTCCATGACTTGTTCTTTTCCTCAAACTACAGCTTTTAAGGAGCTCTTTTTTTTTTCAGTCAGGAATTAGGACATGGGTATTTTTCTCAGATGTACAAACCACAGTCTTGCTCACCTTAAAAGGCACATTTGCCTGTGCCAGTTTAACAAACCCTCTGGATTCCCCTGGATAAACCAGAAATACAGATGCCTTCTGTATCCAGTATGTTTCATGGATACTTTATCAAGGAAACTTCAGAGTTGGTTCTAATAAATCCTATGATGGATTATGGAATAACACTGATTTGTTAGTATATTCCTGCTAGGGCCAGTTCCACACCTTTTCAAAAGAGGATGAGATCACTGTCAAATATCATCTATTTTCTATGTCCTCTACTTGTTCTTAGCAGTAATCTCATCAACTAAATAAGATGTACTAATTGAAATAATCAACCATATTATAATGGGTTAAAAATACATCTGTCACCTTCATCAACTGGAGCTCCAACCTCATCCCAAAGTAGGAAGTTTGCTTGCCAAGACCCATTCCCACACAGCTAGGCAGGCTGGTGTTAGCTGTACAGTGACACCTTTCTCACAACTAACTGCAACCAAAACCAAACAAAAAAGAACTGCTCTAGCAGAGCTCAAATGCAGCCCACCTGCTTTAGACTTATTCAGGTCATTTTCCACATCTCTCTTTTTTTTTAAATAAATAATATTTTAGTTATGCTTTTCATTAAAACAATTCTCAAAATTCTCCAGTATTTTGTTTTTAAAAGTTGCCATTGAATTGAACAACCACTTTTTTTTCAATCAAAAAGCCTTACAGCTTTAAAACAACTGGTGTCAGAAGGCAAACATGAACCAGCTGAATATTTAACCAAGTAAGATGTACTTGCCAGTCACATCATATTCAACTCCAACAATCTCTATGGAATGCTGTAATGACGATTTTTCTTTTGTAATGGTTTGTATCAGCCAAGGAACCAGTGCTCTACAGTTACTAATAACTTAAGCAATCACAGATCACACATTTAAAGAGAGAAATGTAAAACGTGGAATGGCAGCCTGTAACAGAAAAGGTTTTGTTTTTCAGTTCATCAAAACATTGTGCAGCTGAGAGTTTCAGAGTGTTTGTTTTACTGAATCAGAACAGCAGAATTCAGGCCAGCACAAACCCCCACGTGGAGATGACAATGCTGCAAGTGGTGACACTTTAGTGCCACCCGCACAGGGAACAATGCTCAGCCTCCCAGGACCAAGGATTTGGCCACAGGAACTTTGTTCCAGTGCAAGGAAGGAGAGCTGGGTCCTCAAGAAAATATTCAGATGAAAAAGGCTAATAGAGCTCAGGAGCACAAACAGCTGTTGAGACATTCTGGTCCCCATGTACCTCATCTAATACCAGACACTCAGAACCTGCCCTATCTTGAATTTTTCACTGGGAGACCTCCCAAGCTGCCAAATCCAGCTGCTGAATACACTCACCCAGGCAGAGTTTATAAGAAATAGCTACAAAATACCATCTACTTTGCTAGCCAGGATGGTCAGAAAGGATGAGAGGAAATGGCTCAAATTGCAGCAGAGGAGGTTTAGGTTGGCTAATAGGAAACATTTTCTCCTGAAAGGGGTTGTCAGGATTGGCACAGGCTTGTTAGGGCAGTGATAACCAGCATCCCTGGAAGTGTTCAAAAGTTGCCTGGCACTTGGGGTTATGGATTAGTTGTTAATGTGATGGTGCTGCTGGATGTCTGGACTTGATGATTGTGAAGGTCTTTTCCAACCCCAATGGTTCTGTAATTCTATGATTCTAATTTCATCTGTTGGCACAACTCCAGATGGTCCTGTGTGAATCCAAAGGGATTTGTCTTCCTCATTCCTGGTACATACAGGAATACTAAAAATCATAGACAACAAAGCACTGCCAATCTGAATGTATTTGTCAGCTCTAGATCTTGTACTTACCTCTCCATCAATGTGATCCCCTTACTTTTTTAACAGTGTCTGACAGAAGAAATTCTGGATTCAATTCTGACACCTCCAATGATGGGTGCTGGCACCCATCTCTGAGCTCCATTACCCTGTTTCATCTGTTGGAGTGGTTTCTCTATTTAAGGTTAATGAGATTTGCATCTGAGGATCTTTACAAGCTGGAATCTTTGCTTTCAAAAGCAGATCTCATCAGTCACCTTTGCTTCCCTTTCACTACACTCTTCCACACTTCTGGCATTATTCAAGCCATCATTTTCGAAATAAAAGTATTTCACAAGTCTTTTTTCCTCTCATTTCTTGTGCTCAGACTCACACTGTAGCCTGTCCAGACAGCACAATTGGAGTTTGTCTTGTGCTGCTCATCAGGGCTCTAATTTGACTCCCAAAGATGTGCATTAAAGTTGCCTCTCCCTGTGCCAGAGAACCCAGCAATCATTCAAATAGGTAAGATTACAGCCCCAGGCATCACCTCCGGGCCTGACCACATATATTTTAAAATAAACTCAGTAATACCTGTGCAAACCCCTTCATAAACTCATTGATTTAAATTTTGATCTCACCAGGAACACATTCAGCTTTGCTCGAAGTTCTTAATAAAGTAAGTTAAAGCAATATAAAGTAAAATTAAATAGGGAAAGAAATGAATCATTTCCACTCAGGGGTCAATAGTAGCCTGCTCTATGCAATTTAGAACTTGCACATGCAGAGCCAACACTTAAATGGTTCTTGGATTACAGCTTAAGTTAAATAGCTCATGATAAATTGCAAGGGGAAAAAGGGAGCAATGAAGAAAAGGCATATATGAAGGTGGAATTTCTATCTCTTTCCCCTATATTAAGTTTAATATCCATTTTTGAAGTCTTTTTCACTTTCAAGTGAAGATCATTCTTTATTCACCTCTGAGTCTGCTGCAGGTCCTCATTTAACTGTTGCTATGCTGAAATCTAAACCAAATACATACCAAGATTAAACCTCATTCTCTCAAGGGCACAGTGGGAGCTTTCTCTGGGGCAGATACTCTCTCAGCTATTGCTGAGCAGGACACCTGGTTACAAGGTTTAAAAACAGAAGTGTGTAAATGGCTCTTCACAAATCACAGAATCTGAGACTGGTTCAGGTTGGGAGGGACCCCAGAGCTCATCTTGTTCTACCCTCTGCCATGGACAGGGACATTCCATTAGCCCAGGTTGCCCCAAGCCCCATCCAACCTGGCCTTGGACACTTCCAGAGATGAGGATGAGAAGCTGAGGGGTTTGCTCACTGCAAGCAGGCAAAATGCAGACCACAAGCTAAGATGGTGAAGCTATTCCTAAGTCTGAGACAGCCTTCCCAAGTTCTGGCATGATGAAAAAACAGGGCAGATGGATCACCCCAAGTGACAAGCTGTGTTTTATGTCAAAGCTGACTGACACACTGGAAGAGGATGAAGTAAAGACCTTTCTCAGCTGTCAGGTCAGCAGCACACTAAGAGCCATGGCCTTGCCCAGCTTTTCTGTCCAGCCAGCAGAACTGGGTCAGGGACAAAAATTCAACCTCCTTGTAGTGAGATTCACTCTCTTGGCTGTGAGGAATGCATTAACTATGCTACTACTGCAGGCTGTGACTACTTGTGCTGTTGCACATAACATGTTTCAGTGGTGACAGAAATTTCAACATTATGGGCAATACTAGGACACTGCTAAAATCCTCTGCAGTTGTTTCAAGGTTCTCCTTTCTTACTCTCACCTCCTCAGAAGCCTTCTTATATTTACAGAATAGATTTATAACTGCGTAAACATTCATTTGTCTCACAGTCAGCTATGAATGAGCAGGTATCATGGAAGGTAATTGTTGTACTGAACTCATAAGCCAGTAATGATGTGCTCAGATTTCTTTCACAACCCAGGAACATCAATGATCCTCTCTTTCCTTCAGTATCATTAAAAGCTCAAAGCCAAAATTAAATAAGAAGATATAAAGCCATCAAAAACTAACCTGGTGAACCAACATAAACTAAGAGGTAAAAAAAGTATGTATTTTTCTCTGAAACTGGAAGAAAACTAGAAGCTACTACTGGTCCAAATAAGCTGTCACTACTGGGAGATTGGGAGCTGTTGATACCTGAGAAGTTTCCACACTTACACCAGGCAACAGCCTCAAAATCAAACAGATGGACAGAGCTTTGGATAGTCTTTAGGTTCAAGGAGGTTTAAGGATTTAAAATGTTTTCCCATGCTGGATGCAGACAATCTCTGCTTTCAGACAAAATTGGAACAGACACATGTTAAGAGTAAACTTCAAGACATGCAGCTCTACAAATGAAAAGAAGCAGGCAAATGCTGAAGGATTTTACTGAGCCTTACCATAGGCTGTTGTTCCTTTACTGGGCCTTTGCTTAGGCTGTCATTCCTTTCAGATTATGGAATCATAATGGAACATTTTCAGGCAATGGAGTCATCCAGTTTACGCAGGTACCCAAGAGTAACCAAAGTGCAGTATATAACCCAAAAAATACCTATTAATTTTAAAAATCTGGCCTTGTATTAACTTTGAGAACACAGCTAACCATCAGCCAGGCAACTGCACTGCTGTCCCAAGAAACTTATGGGGAAAAATCTTCCTGGTAGCTACTTGTACCACATAAAGGAGGTGACTGGTACCAGTCAGCAAGGATTTACCAAGAGCAAATTTTTCCTGACTAACCTGATCACTCCCTTCAAAATGCTTCACAGGTTATAGGAGGGCACTGCATTCCCAGCAAGTCTATGCTTGTGATAACAAATAGTCTGGAGCAGATGAGATGCTGGAGGCTGATATTCCAAAGGACTTAGCTAGGCTGGAAAATGGGCCAACAGGTGCCTCAGGAAGTTCTACCAAGTCCTGACCCTGGGACAGTCATTCCTTGCAATGATGCAGGCTGGGGACCCAGAGCACAGCTCTGCAGAACACAGATGTGGTGGACAGGCAGCTGCAGAGCCTCTGGCAGCACAGCCCCTCAGCTGTGCCATTGGGCTCAGGGAAGGGACTTGTCCTCCTCTACTCACTGTTTGCAAGTGCAGCTGAAGCACTCTGCCCAGCTCTGGGATCCCCAGTACAGAAAGGCACTGACCCATGTCAATCCAGGGGAGGGACCAACACCAAGGCTGTGATCAAGTGAGCACAGGATGCACGAGAGAACAGAGGCAAAGGAGGCACCTTCCTGCAGGGAAGTCACAGCTGCTCTGCAGGGAGGTGCCCAGTGGGAAGAGAGGAGCCAACAGACTCAGGTCAGCACAGGAAGTTCTTTCTTAGTGTGAGAGGAAAATGTCTTTGATCATGATAGTGGACAAACACTGGATGGAAGCCAGGAGGAGCTGCTGGATCTCTGGAGATGAATGGAATGGAATGGAATGGAATGGAATGGAATGGAATGGAATGGAATGGAATGGAATGGAATGGAATGGAATGGAATGGACAATGGCCTGAGCAGCCTGCCTCAACCAGATCTGCCTCTGAGCATGTGGTTGGATTCAGAACCTTAGAAGTCCTTCCAACCCACCTGCTTTTGTGATTCCAAGACTTCCTCCTGTTCTTTAACATACTGTAGGCCTGGGAGCTCAGCAGTGCTTTGTTACAATGGAAATTTAATTTACATTTAAGATGGAAATTTGGCTTTCACTTTTCCCCTCTGATGGTAAAGACAAGAAAACGGAATAAAAGCTCTGTCACAGACACACATAATGAACCTCTTCAAAGGCTATTTCCATTCCTTTGCCCCAGACAGGGTCAACAATAGTTATTTTGCTCCTGAGAGAAAAAATTCCAGCCTGTTTTTTAGAGATTTCCACTGGTAGACCTCTCAAAACATCTCATGAAACCTTCAACACTACACTAATGGTCAAAAAGCCAAAAATATTTTGTCTGCAGTTTATTGATTGAGATTGCCATAACTACATTGTCAACATAAATTAATCTATTGCAACTTAACAATGACAAGCAGAGGATCACCTCTGTAAGAACCACCTCCTTGTATAGAATCCTTAACACAGGAAGAGACTGTCATGGATTGAAGCAGAAGATAGAAAGTTGACGACCATGATGCAGAAACATACAACTTAGGATAAATCAGGGAATCACAGGATGGTTTAAAGCACATCTTGTTCCAATCCCTGCATGAGAGGGACACCTTTCACTATCCCTGGTTGCTCCAAGCCCCATCCAACCTGGCCCTGGACAATTTCAGGGATGGGACAGCCACAGCTGCTCTGGGCAATCTCTGCCAGGGCCTCCCACCCTCACAGGGAAGAATTCCTTCCCAATATCCCACCTAACCCTGCCCTCTGCCAGTGGGAAACCATCCCCTCTTGTTGTCACTTCAAGGCCTTGTCCAAAGTCCCTCTCCAGCTCTCCTGGAGCCCCTTTAGGCACTGGAAGGGGCTCTAAAGTCTCCCTGGAACTTTCTCTTCTCCAGGAGAACACCCCAGCTGTCCCAGCCTGGCTCCAGAGCAGAGAGGGCTCCAGGCCTTGCAGCAGCTCCGTGGCCTCCTCTGGGCTCTGTGCAGCAGCTCCAGGTCCTTCCTGTGCTGGCAGCCCAGGGCTGGAGGCAGCTCTGCAGGGGGGTCTCAGCTGAGTGGGGCACAGGGGCAAAACCCCCCTGCCCTGCTGCCCAGGCTGGGGGATCAGCCCAGCACATGGGGAGTTGTGGGTTAAATCACCACATACAGAAGCAAAGCCATAATAACAAAAGCTTGTGGAAATATCAGCTCTAGTTATGATAAGTGACAGAGGATGCAACAGAGACATCCTTTGCAATTGTGCTCTACACTGAGGATGAGATTTTTCCATTTGGCTTTCACTGGAGAGCACAGAATGGAAACAGGAAGGTAAATCCATTAACAGTGACATCCAAACACGTGGCAGCATAACCACAAAGATCAGGGTATGAGGCTGTCTGTAATTTATCTACAGCTATAATAACAGTAAATGTTATTTCCTTTAAAATTGTTTAGTATATATCAGCTGCAAATTTAAAGAGCAATGTTAATGTATAATTCATAAGAGAGGATGAGGCAGTTTGAAGAACAAGCCAAACTCCAGACAAATCCAACAAACATGTGACAAAAGATGATATATTGAAATCTGACAACAGCTGACAGAAATCCAGTGACCAACCATTTGCTTCTTTTTGGCATGTAGCATGCATTCAAAAATCCAGTAACTGCAATAGTACTTTTGGGACCTTATTCTGACTTCTTAAATAAACCAACCTACCAGACCTCTGTGAACAGGAACTGAAATTTAGACTTTCTTTTAGGAAAACTTTCTTTTTAGAAAATATCAAATTCTGGTTTAAGTGTAATGAAGAATTCATGAAAAACCTGGTAAAATGTTCCAACAAATAATTACTCTCATTATTTACAATTTGTAAACATTTGTTTTCCTTTCTTTTCCAGTCTGGATATTTCTAGTTTCAATTTGAAGTGGCTGGATCTTGCTTTATCTTTCACTGATAGATCAAAAACCCTCTGTTCCCCAGGTAAGCCAGGGAAGATTTAATTTCCTACACCTAAAAGACACCTCACTTCAGAGTGGGTCACTGGGTTCCCACCTTCAATCATTCTCTGAACAACCTCCTGGTTTGTAAACACAACATGAGGAGATGTTATACTGGAAGATCTATCTAACAAACAGAAGGATCATGTATTTATATTACTTAATGACACTACACTGTATCAGCTTCTAGAATCAAGAATATCACAGCACTTCCTGCCATTTCAGACCATCAGGAGCTCTCTCAGCTCCCCACAAGAACTGGGAATTTAAGTCATTGTTTCCAGGGATAGTGTAAGGGAAACCATAAAGCCCAGACCACACACTGTTCATAAATGCATCCTACAGCCAAACTGAAACACAGACTGTTTGCACCCACCTTACAAAGAAATCAAAATCCCTGAGAGGACTGTTGTTGTAATCAGAAATTGGCAAGCTTTGGACAATTAGTAAATATTGGAGGAAAGCTGTGATTTTGTGTTGTCTTTCAAGGCTGGTGGCATAAGTTTATCCAGACTAACTGCTTCTCAATATAAAAAGCATATTTCAAGTCCTTCCCTTACTCAATTTTATACCACCTTAATGTGGGTCACATTAAATCTGTGTTGTTACAATTCCTTACCAGTGAGTGAGTTACAGAAATATTCCTTCTGCCTATCATCCACATGATTTGCATTTTGCTTTCCCTGGGAAAACACTGTAAAAGGTTATAATAATGAACATCCCTCAGAAAGGATATGAACATAGAATTGACAAACAGAAGTGGAGCTGTACAATAGCTACAGGGACTTTGATAAGCAGATTCTTATAAATACAAATATTTTCAAGATGTCACTCTCCAGACAGATGCAGAGCACAGACCAGCAAAGGGCACTGGTATGAAGCTCCTACATTTTTAAAAAAGGTTTTTTAAAAAAGGTTTCTTAAAAGAGATGCAAGCCTGAACACTACACATTATTTATAAACATCAAAGTATCAGTCTTCCCTGTGGATTGTGAAATGCTCAGTTTCATCTGTCCCAGCAGAACACCATACCTTGAGAACCACCCTGCCTACATGTGAGGCAGATCTTGTTAGAGGGCTCACTGCAGGAAAAGGGGCATTGTGCACATAGTAACATGTTTTTCTTGCCTCAAGGTACCTCCAGGGGTGTAACTGATCTCTGCACAAGGAGACTGGGACAGACTCATCCCCAGCAGGATGACTAAATCTTTTTAATCTTCCTCAGCTGCCCACAAACCACGTCACTGTAATCTGTCTGAAAACCTCCAAAACTGAGCCTCCAAGTAAGCCCAAGAAGGTTACCAGCACATTAACCTCCCTTTTGGCTTATTAAAAGAAAAATTAAGAGCTTTGAAAATTGGAGATTTTTATTGCTCTTGGCTTTCAAAGCCCTAATTGTGAGACTGAAATGTTTCCCAGAAGAAGTTTTAAAGATTTCCCTCATAACTTGAGGAGAGGTGGATGACTCGTCAGTCCCCGCAGCCACAGGGAGATGATGGGAAGTGGGAGGAAGGAGAATTTTCTTCTTCCTGATGTAACACCTTCCCTCTATGAATCAAACACCACCTGGGATTCTGTGGGTCTGTGTCCACAACTGGCTGTACTCCCTGCCAGACCCAGAGAACACTGCAGCACAAGCCATGACTGCCACATGCACACGTGTCTGTCAAATATGCAACTTGGGGCTGATTTCTCATGCTGCTCCAACCTTCTTCAGAAAGTAAAGGATCTTTTGAGTTCAATAGAAAAACTCAAGGCAAACAAAAAAAAAATCTATTTCTTGTTTTTGAAATCCTTCAGTAGCCCTGTTTAAAGAAATCCAGCACACCAGGAAGCTTTGGCAGTGTCATGCAGGCAGGCAAGGACTCAGACAAGATATTCCTGTGAAAAGGAATAGAAAAGGAGAACTTCCAGCTGTGAAGATCATTTCACAGTGAAAATGGGGAATAGCTCTGTGTGCTCTGTACAATATGTATGTACATGTATTATATATAGGTTTGAGGAGCTACAATTGTGGAGACTGCAATTGTGTAACTCAGCAAAGATGTCTTGTTATTCATTCTGGAGACATCCTAAAGCATAAAATGGCAGTTCCTGGTTTATTTTTGAAGTACTGACCTGTTCCACCTCAGTTTGCCCTCTTCTACTCATGAAGCCATTTCCCATCCTCCATCCCACATAGAAGCACTACCAAGAATTCTGAGTGCCCTGGGCAGAGAACTACAACAGATCCATTGCCAGATCTACTCCCAGGTTTGTTCTACCTGTTTACTCAAAATGCAGAAAATGCCAGACTGCCTCAGGGCACCTGCAGCACATGACACACCATTGGTGTCTGTCCTCAAGAAGTGCCTCTAGGACCTTCCTAGAACTTACTCTGCTTTGCAGTGATTATTGCCCAAATTGTGCCACCTTTTCCAGGTAACAACCCCAAGATTCTTCAGCCTTGTGTGACTTGTCACCTTCTGTGCTGCCCATAACAGGGTAGCAGAGGACATACAATTTCCATGTGACAGCCTATTCCTGCTACTGGCATGAATTTTGGACTGAAAAGCCAAAGCACTCCCTGATCAGCCTGAAAAGCTCCTCAGGGCAGCCCAAGTTCAGAGAACAAGACTGGAATGGCAGTAATGACTCTTCTTCAGTGTAAGCAATCTCCTCTGTAATCTCTTTGCAAAGCACTATAAAAATCACCACTGAATTAATAGCTTAATCACCAAACCTTATTTTGGACTCCAGAGGCTTCACCCATTCCATGCTAAACATCTTAAAGAAGAAAGAATTAAGGATATGCATCACATGATGAAAGTAACCCCATTACAGTGCAGTTAAGCAAAGTTGTAATGCAGCATTTCTAAGATCATACCACATAATACAGAGCAAGCAGAAGGTAAATTCTACAATCTGTCCATTGGAAAGGAAAAAACCCAAGTCTAAAAGTCAAGGTAGGTCATTCTGCTGCACAATAACAGAGGTCACTATCACTTTACCCACAGTAGAAACCCTCATGCTGACACAGCACTGCACTTATGACTTCTAGTTTGTCTCAAATTAACATGAATGATTTTGTTCACAGAGATGGATAAAAAAGGAAAACCCAAGTTCAGAGTGTCCAGGAAACAGGACAGTATTAGAGATTCATTTTTACCTTTAAAAGTCTTTGCCAAAAGCTCATGAAAACTTCAGGAAAATGATTCTGAGAAATTATCTAGTTATGACTCCAGAAGATCAAAAATAATCTAAAACTTACTTGAAACATAAAAAGTCTTTCAGGTTTTTAATCAGTCTTTTAGGAAAATTTGCTATCACGTGTTTCAACAGCACCAGTTTCACTTCCCATTTCTACCAAATCAGTCTCTAGGTGCTGTACCAAAGAAAGAAACTGCAAAATACAACACAAGCAGCTAACAGAACTCTGCCTGGCATAACAGACAAAGAAAAGAGCTTTGAAATCTGAAATGAAATTTAGCAGGGGACAACTCAGGGAATAATGCTGGTTTACAACACTGCCAGGAGCACTTCTGCTCCTGGAAGCCATAAGCAATTGCCTCCCAAAGAACCAATGCCACACAGTAACATTGCCACAGTAACATTGGCAGGAACAGAACAGGATCTACAGTCCTGAAGGCACCTGTGGCTTTAGAAAGTTGAAGAAGCAGCTTTATTAATTTCATGTGACAGTAAATCAGCTTTAAACAGGCTGCTGTGAAATACTTTGGTCAAATAACAGTTCCCAATGAGGCCCATGTGCTCAGTTAATTTTGAGCAGTGTGTGTGGGATTCTCCAGCTCATCCAACACTGTGACAGCTGCAAACACATAAACACACCAAACAGACCACACAGCTCTTGGGGGGTGAGCCCTGTCACACCTGTGCTGGCTAAATCTCTAACTCTGCACCTGATCCAAATTATTGCAACCCTCATCTGTCTGAGGTGTAACCTCAGGCTGTGCAGTTGCACAGCACACACACACACGGAGCATCTCCTCCTGCAGAGCAGCTCACACACTAAACACACTGTGACATCAGCTGCAGTACCTTAACATGGCTTAAGGTAAATCTATTTACATTAATAAACACAATGAATGCTGCTGCTCCAAAGCTAGGAACTACATACACTGGCATGAAATTCAGGGAACAACTGCTTGTGCATTCTGGGATGAAATGATCCCCACTTACAGGATCTGGAATATGCAGAGTAACCAGGGGAGCACTTGGCACTTCCACCTGGAATACAAGCTGATTCCAGACAGGATCTGTGAGTGTGCTATGAGAAAATATGGACATTTTATCACACAATCACTGCCTTGCATGAGTAGCAAGTCACAAAAGAAACAGATTAATATGTTAGTCTTTCTTTTTTAAAAAAAATGTTGTCTCATTTGGAGTGTTTTCTTGGCACTTGGTAGTCTACATCCTTTTGATGTCCATGTAAAAACAGACATTTTAAAATATTTATTTCTTATTAATGTGAGTATGTTAAAAAAGCCCTTTCTGAACTTCCATGTTACTATTTGCCAACCACACCTCTATGTATAATCAGAATTTATAAGATTTTATGCAATGGGCATTACAGTGACAAATCAAATCTTGCCTGGTTTTGAATTCTGCTTCAAGAGGATCACACAGCCAACCAAAGAACCCCTGGTACACACTGAATTCATTGTTCAGCTTTTGACTGAACAAATGATAGACTCATAACGCATATCAAAGAATTTCATGGTATTCCTTTAAAATGTGTTAAGTGAAATTTTAGATGTGTCAAAACTGACTAATTTTTAAGGACTGCTACCTACAACATTGGAGCAAATTAACCATCAGTGGGAAGGAGTTCTTACTATTTAGCTAAAAGTCAATGCTCATGGTCAAAAAGCGTCCATGGCAAAAACGAGTCAGAAAAGTTGAAGCATAAAGGAAAAACCACAATCAGAAGGTTTTACCTCACTGTCTGGGCTGGGCTGGATGACCTCCCAGGTCTGGGAGTCCACATCATAGCAGTGGAGCTCGTTGGGCAGCGTGTTGTCGGCAGCCCCGCCGAACACGTAGAGGTGCCGGTCGAAGGCCACCATGGTGTGCCCGTAGCGCCGCTGCGGGGGGGGCGGCGAGCCCCGCAGCAGGTGCTCCGTGGGGATCCGAGTCCAGCTGCGCCACAAAACAGCACACAGGGCATGCTTTACTATTTACAATTTACTTCAATTACTTCTTACAATTTTACAATTTACTTCTTCTAACTCTATCCTTGTCACCAGGAGACACGGCGTTCTCCCTCAATACCCTGAAGTGTTACATTTCACAACTCGGGCACTCAAGGATTATGTGGATTTTGCACGACTTAACTGTCTACACTTACATCTTTTCCTTGAATTCAAACTGGAAGAGATTATTGGTAATCTTTGCTCCACTCTGGCCAGAGAAAACAAACATCTTGTCCTTGCAAACTGCCACAGGAAAATTACAGCAGGAAGGAGGAATTTCACCGCTTTGTTCAATCTGAAAGATAATTAAGTTCAAAATCAGAAATGTATTGTTACAGTGCACAGCTCCACATGCTGAGGATGCAGCAGGGCCATGGCATACAGGTGCAGGCAGGGGGAGCACATGGCATGGGCCCTGTAAAGCTGCTGACAGGTAACCAACTGCTGCTGTGCTCACGTGTCTGATTTTCCCTGGATGAAAAGGTTGGGAGGCTATGTTTGTAAATGCCTCAGTACTGTAAGGATCAGGACTTTGGTCAGCTGGCCAGCAAAGCTCCCAGTCTGTGTCAGTGTCTGAGTGGGAATGCAGTGGTCAGACTGGGAATGCCGTCCATTCCACAGGGGGCAAAGCAAATCCCCCATGGGAAGTCCAAGTCCAGTTCACAGATTCACAAGCAAAAAAATCACCCTTTCATACACACTCAGTTTCCCAAATACCCAAACCAAACAAATTGGAACTGTTTCTCTTCATTGTGGGTCAAAAACACATTATGGAAAAATAACAGCGCATCCTTATCAAGGGAAATTTGAAAGAATTCTGCATTAAAATCAAAAAAGAGAATTTTATGTCTTAGTTGATATTAAAGCTTCTTACCTCTTCCCAGCAGGTCAGCTCTCTGTCCTGCAGGCCTATTGTCCACATGTCATTTAATCTGTGCCATAACACAAAAAATGCTTGATTTGAAATAGTTCATTTTTTGTAACAGTGTTGAAAGGACAGAAATCCTATTTCATCAACATTCTTTCTGCACAGGAAGAGCCTCCTACTTCCACTGAGAGAAAAACAATTATTAGAATCACTTTGTTCTATACCTAAATTTTATAGCCCCTCCCCATCTTGCTTCAGCATGTTTCTAGTTACAAGTACACCACACTTAACAGCTACATACAGCAACTCAGTCTGGAGTTTAAGGATTTGAACTATTTAATCTTCAGGATTTTTACAAAATACACCTTATTACCCTGCTCCTTCTGCTCATCCCTGTTAACTACTGAGACTGACCCTAACCATTATTTACATGGCTGGATCCTTTCTAAAATACAGAAAGGAAGACAAAGCAGGTAACCTGACACATCTCTGACTGTAACTTGTTCCCAGAACAAGTTACTCACAGTAACTACAGACGTTTCCTTTTTTCAAATCTGCCTGGAGGCTCAAGTTCCATAAAAAGACATTTTTTTAACGTGATTAGACATAATTAACATAAATTAGACAGCTCCTCTCGCCCACTCCTTCCTTACAGCTACCCAAGGCCCTGGGGGACTCCATAAGATGACACTGAACAATCCCACAGAGTCATGCATCTTATCTTATACCAATTCCTCCTCCAGAAGTAACAAAGACATCCCATCTGTTTTCCTGATTATCAGCAGTTCTCCTTGAGACTTTGTGGAGCTGGACACTTTTCTGAAGATTCTCCTCAGAAGTGGAGGCAACCCACCTCCTCATTTGTGACAATCTCAGTATGCTCTCATGATGCAAATATTGTACATCAACATAAATTATTCAAGTTCATCACAAACAGAAAAAAATGGCACATCCAGAATTGACTGTTCCCTGACAGATCAACAGCAAATGCAAGGAGCTACTGTGAGACACAGCACCAGGCTCTCTCTAACATCTCAGCACCACTCCTTTCCAGTCTTTCCCCATACAAAATCCCATCTCCCTTTAACCTAAATATTACATATTTCCAAAGATTTCTGAGAAAAAACTGACACGTTGCTTTGCTCTTAGCTCTGTCAGATGATTTCATATCAAATCCAGGCTTTGCTCTCTAAGTCTTCAGCAACATCAGCCAGCCTGTGCCAAAGATCTTTCAAGAAATGTACATTTACCAAATTCCAAAGATCATTCTGCAGCCTTACAACCAAGCACACTGTCAAATTACACATCCACAGCCACTCCAAGTAAGCAGATCTTTAGGCTTTAAGCACATACTTATTTGAACACGAAGCAGTGAATTGCTATAGTTCAATGCTCAGCAACAGACTGGGTTTGCAAAGCTCCAGCTGAGTGTTTAAATCTCTTGGAATATGGAAATGTCTCTCCAAAGGTGGAAACTGAGGGGCTGGGATTTCCCAGAAGCATTCAAGGAGAGGGTGATACTGCCCCATACCGTGCATTGCCATCATATCCAGCAAAGATCCACAGCTTGTCACTGTACACTGTTGCACCGTGAGCTGACCTGGCCACTGGCAACCTGCAAGGAAGAAAATGCAGACAACAGTCTTTCCTCTGCAGCTGCAGAGGGGCTGCAGAAGGATCTAAGAACTAAAATGCACGTGGAAAAAGAAGCAAGCTCCCTACACAAAATTGCTTCTGCCATACACCCTCCAAACATGCAGTAAGCCTCTGAAGGCATGTATTAGTTTTGCACTCTGCTGCCTTCAGTGGAGAAAAACCACCCTAATGCAGACAGGGAAAAAAAAGAAAAAAATCCCAACTAATTCCTTGCCAGGACTCAAATACTCTTAGAGTATTTTGTGTAGAGTAGTTAAATAATGGGAAAATTCTTAGCAACACTGGTAGAGTAAGGTGGCAATCAACTCTTGCTATGAACATCCCACAGACTAAGCAGTGAAACACAGAAATGAGACCAGGACAGAGCTCAGGATACTCATTTGGGATCATTCAGGGCTTCTCCCAAGATGTAGTGTCCACACTGAAAGATCAAACCTATGACTTTTCTTGCACATTTTTTAAGTTAGCCAGCCAGGTTGAACTACCCTGTGATGCCACAAGGCATCTGTTGGCTTGTCTGAGGTGCTTGTGCAGCATGAACACTGTAACTCTGGGGAACAAGCAAAATGTGAGTTTGTAAACTGAGAAAGAATTACTTTCCAAAATGTCCCAGGTCACCAGAATTAACCAGAAAGAGAAATGACTAATATGGTTTCTGTTCTGAAATAGAATGTGCTCATCAGAGGTCAGCAACAGTAACAGAAGAATGGATGGGACCTCCCTCATCCTTCTCCCCAAATCACAGTAACAAATGTTCCCTTCCTTCTCTCCACTGAAACCAACATTTCAGAAACTTCAGCTGTAAACTTCATGCAGGTAGAGACACCACATGACCCTTACTGGGGAGTGGTGAACACAGAAATGTCTGGGGCAGAAAGGGACTTTAATGCACATCCAGTCCCACTCCCTGCCATGGGCAGGGACACATTCCACTATCCCAGGCTGCTTCAAGTCCTGTCCAACCTGGCCTTGGACACTTCCAGGGATGGAGCAGCCACAGCTGCTTTGGGCAGCCTGTGCCAGGGCCTCACCAACTTCACAGCCAAGAATTCCTTCCCAATATCCCATCTACCCCTGCTTTGCCAATATGAGGCCATTCCCCCTTATCCTGTCCAGGCCCTTGTAAAAAACACTAAGTAGTTGGATCACAATCACTGTCAGAAATGGCATTCTGAAATGTGCACAGAGCCAACTTTAGGAAGCAATGTGTTAGTAGTGATTTTGATTTTCCTTGGAACAATCAATCTCAAGAGCCCATGTTCATGAAGGATCAACAATTTCCAAGCTATCCCTGAAATTGAAACAATTCAGGAAAAAAACCCAACTCCCTTTGTCCCATCCCTTCTGTCATGCACCTGAAACATGAACATTGGATTTTAGACAAATTTCTATTATAATACACTCTGGAATGGAGGCCTTCCAAAAAAAACTCCTTTAGAACCAGAAAACTGTAATTGAGAAAGCAGAGCAGCAATCATGCTGCAGCCCTAACATCAATACTGTAATTAGGTCTGACTGTGCCATGTGAAATGATGCCAGGCTACCCTCACTCCCCTGAAGCAAGAGGCAATGACACCAGCTCTTACCTTCCCTCAGTCTTCCATTCTGTCCACTGCCCAGTTGCAAACTTATACTCAAAAAGGTCATTTTTATTCTTCAGGTTAGAATTGGAATAGATATCTCCAGTATAACCACCTAGACAACAAGAATTCCATTAGACTCCCAGGCAATGTAGCATACACACTCCCAGGCACTGTATTAGGAGAAACTTTAGATTGCATAAAGTGTTTGGCTAATGGACTACTACAGAAGGAGACCTCCACTCCTTCTCCTAAAGAATCACTTTGGTCATGAGCTTCAAGTCATCTTTACTTTAAACAAAACAGTGAAATATTTCCAAACTAAAGCTGAAATCACAGTCAGCCATGAAAAATACTGGATCTGCTGCTGAATGAGGTCTTTGACACTTCCTAAAGATCTCTCATTGTTTTTTCAAACCAGTACAGCAGCAGATTGAGCACTCCCAGCACAGCCTGCTGCTGCCTTACCAAACACGAACATGCTGCTCCCATAGACCACAGCTGAGTGGTGGTACCGTGGTGCCGGCGGTGTCCCCGTGGTGAAAGCCCTGCACAGGTTACAACAGCAGCAGTCAAACACCCTGGTTGTGCTTTGGGCACTCAGAGCGACTGTGTAGACTCAGAAAAGAAACAACTGTTAAAAGTTATTATTTTGTTCCTGAGTGTTTCACTAGTTTTGGATAGCTGATTGCACTAAGATTTTATGGAACAGCAATATAGTATAAATGGTTACAAACATGCTGCTCCTGCTGAAATCTATTTCGTAGAGCTGGAAAGTGAGATGCAGGTAAGAGACTTACCAGTGCAGAGTAAAGGAGCCAAGAAAGATGTGACCCCCCTGGCACGTCCCCTGGCCCGAGGGGTGCAGCACACCCGGTCCCTCTGCCCTCCCACAGGCTGCAGGAACAGAGGTGACCCTGGTCCTCCCCTCGCTGTGCAGCCCGGCCCCCCCTTGGGCAGGATCGATAACCCCGATGCCCAGCACACAGCAGGCTGGCAGGGAGCCGCTGTGGCAGCGCTGGGCAGAGGTGACACTTCCTCTCGGGCGCTCAGATAATGCCACAAACTCTTATACGCACCCCGAGGTGCTGAGGGACGCCGCGGAGTGTCCCGGCCCTGCCAGCGCCCAGGGACGCGGCGAGGGCCGCGCTGCTCACCTGCACCACGAGCAGTCCTTCACGTCGAAGCGCAGCAGATCGCTCAGCATCGTCTTCCTGAGGGGAGAGATGGGAGAGGCGGCTGAGCCGGGCCGGGGTTTGCACAGGGACGGCCACGGCCCCTCAGCCCTGCTCCCCTCACACCCACCTCCCCTATACCCCGTCCCCCTCACCCCCATTCCCCCTCACACTCATCTCCCCTCACACTCATCTCCCCTCACACGCATCTCCCCTATACCCCGTTCCCCTCACACCCATTCCCCCTCACACGCATCTCCCCTATACCCCGTTCCCCTCACACCCATTCCCCCTCACACCCCCTTCCCTCACACCCATATCCCCTCGACCCCACCCCTGCTCCCCACGTCCCCGGTTCCCCTTACCCATTGTCCCCGCCGAACACGTAGATCGCATCCCGATAAGCCACCACGGTGTGTTTGCTGCGCCTGCGGGCGGCACGGACAGGTCAGCGGCGCCGGGAGCCCCCCTCCCACCATCTCGTCCGATCCCCAGCTCACCGGGCCCCCACGAACTCGTCGCAGGGTGGGAGGCGGCGCCAGCGGTGCACGGTCTCGAAGGGCCCGAAGTTGAGGGTTAGATACTCGACGCTGTCCGAGCAGCTGTGGTCGAAGTCCACGCTCGGAGCCACCTTCGAGCGCCCCGCGCCGCCCGCCGGGGCCGCGATCGCCGCCATGGCCCAAGCCTGCCTGTCTGGACTACAGCTCCCGGCACTCCCCGCGCGCCTGTTTTCCGGTGCGCCTGCGGCCGCGCTCAGACCACAACTCCCGGCGTGCACCGCGCCCGGGGCGCCAGCCTGGCAGCTGCCAAGCCCTGGACTACAGGCCCCAGCATGCACCGCTAGAGGAAAAGGCGGGGGGGCGGCCCGAACGCCGCTGCGGAGCTCTGAGGGCCGCGTTCGAGGCCGGGGCGGGGGCGGAGCCGGTACCGGCGCTGCCCGGGTAAAGACGGGGAAGTAAAGACGGGGAAGCCAGGCGGTATTCTACATTACAAGAGTTTATTTAATTAAAAAAAAAAAAAAAAAAAACCACTCCCAAAAAAGAACACTACTGATGAATATGCATAAAGTGTCATTCCAGAGTCCGAGCTGGGCGGCCGCTGGTTAAACACGCTCCGCGGGGTCGGAGCTTGGTGCTACTCCCCGGAGAACACTCAGTGAGCAACCACGGCCGGTTCATTCCCACTGACGAGTCCTGAGCGGGTTATGTGTGGCAGGCACAAACGCAGCAGTGGCCCACAGACCACCCTTCCCTTTTCCTTAGTTTATGTTCCTTAACATAGTGTCAGTCACCTCTATGACTACTAGTTTAGTTTTTTCGGAATAGCAGACAACGCAAGTGGTACTGCACCTCAAAACCAGACCTCACAGTGCTTCAGAGTCCAGTCGTTTCCACGCTGAGCAATTGCTGTGCTACTGGTCAGAGGTTTTTCAGCACAATTCCTGCAGCAAACATAATCCTTGTATAGGCATCGTGGAACCTTCAGAATTTTATTAGGCAGGATGACTGGTAAAGCAGAAAAGGAACAAAGTCATGAGCACCAGAAGGACTTCACAGAGATCTCTCAAACCATCTCCCTCTCAGATCCTATCCAGCCTCCTCCTAGGGATTGCTTGAGCCCGAGTTATTTCTTGCCAGGACCACTCTGCACAGGGTGAGGGTGCTGGCAGTGGCTGCTGCAGCATCACACCATCCCTGTGCCAGTCCTGCCCCTCGGGCTGCTCCCAAGCTTCAGCTGCCAAGCAGCAGCACCAGTTCAGCCAAGAGCAACAACCTTCCCCACTCCTCAAGCAATCCATAAGGGACATAGTGCCTTTTTTCTGTCCATCTGTGCTGTGGGAAACTCAGGTAAGTGAATCTTTACACATAGAAACAGTGCCACTTATGCCCCATCCTTCCCTTCTCACACTCCTTTGAAAAAACACCGATAACTGCAAATCAAAACCATTTTTAAGCAAAACACAGATGAGCTCCAGCAGGAACATGGCACTGACCCATCTATCTTTTGGAACTTACAATGTCAGACATCCTTAGATGTTTCAGTACAGTGTCAGGACTGTCAGCCCCATTTTTCATGGGCTTGTTTAAATCCACCCTCCTGGCTAAAGCCCCCTGGAGGCACAGGACACTGGCTCCAGCTCCCACTGGAGCACACATGAACCCCATCAGCACCTCTGTGAGCCCAGCCTAACCAGGCTTCAAGGTGCTGTTTACTCCAGACACCTTGAAAACACCTCAATGCTTCCAGATGTTTGGCATCCACTTTCCTCCAAGTTTGGATGGCTGGGTTTGAGCCTTTGCTGCTGACACACATGGCAAAAAAAGTCAGTCCTGCCTCTTCCCAGAGCAGGACCAATTCCTCTGAGGACACTCCCAGGTGGACACACCACTGCAGCCATCAGCTTCTTGGTGGCTTTCAAAACTGCACTGTTCAGCTTAACTTGCAGGCCCTTTCAGTGAAAGCTGAGAGGCAAAGCCTCAGAACAAAACTCCTACTGGACTGTATGACAGGAGTATCAGGGCACCCCATTTATTAGATATTCATATAGGTCAGAGAATCCCCAGGAAAGAAAGACACTGAGACTCAATGGCAAGGGAAGAGTTTGTACCTTATTAGATACATAAAAATCAAGCTTCAAACTCTGCTTCTCATAGAGGCACACAGAAAATTGAGAACAGCTCAGAGGAGTCTGCATGGAATGGGGGGGGGGTGTTCCCCCTGGCTCTGCCCATTCTCACATGGCACAACATGAGACCAGTGAGATACATAAGGACTCCAGGTTATGGAGGTTTTGATTAAAAAAAAAAAACAAAAAAAAAACAGAAACCCAGCAAATTATTCCACAAAGGAACAGCAAGTGCCTTTCTTAAAAGGAAACTGTAATAGCTGTTGTTTTTAGCAGCAGATACATACAGCACAGAACTCCCTTTCTGTCCAGGTGCCTCCTGTGAAACATCCAAACATCCTCTGGCAGAACATACAGAATGTGTTCCTAATACTATGTCTTTAAAAAGTGACTTCAGGAAACAGCACAAGTTCCTTTTAAATCTGTTTTATAAGAAGGATACCAATGTACATTTTAGTAATTTTATTTCATTTTCCCCAAAAGGGAACCAAAGGCAGAGAGGTGTTGTGACATACATCACACTGTTCTCATGGGGAAATCAACTTGCAAATGTTATTTTACCACTCTATAAAAATACACACAGGAGTGTGAGAAAAGCAAAGGAGTTCAGAGTGGCTGTCATGGAGGAAATATGTTAAGTACAGTCAGGTTTTTTTCCCCTAAAAACTGTGGCTCGTTGTGTTCCAGAGAACCAGTCTTTCATAGCCACATGCCACAGGAACAGAAACTTAAGTGGTGGCTTCCTCTGAGCATGTACACACACAAGTGTTAGTGAAGAACTGCTCCCATGGGAGAGATGTGAGCGACACAGCCCCGTTCACACCACACAGGAAAGAAGATATGCACTCAGGTTCATTGTCTCAGCTTCCCTCCAGACTCCTGTCAGCTGGCTCCATCCCATCCAGGCAGCTCTGAAAAGAGTCTGTAGTTCTATAAAGAAGTCACGTTGTAGGATCAAGAGATTTACCCTGTGTTAGGTGAGGAGAAACGACAGCCAAGAGGAACAACCTTCCCACTTCTCAAGCAATCTGTAACTGACCCGGTTCCTTTCTCTGTCCCACGTGCTGTGGGAAACTGAAAGTGCCTGTCACAGGTAGAGACAGTTTCCTTTTAAAAATATTAAGGACACATTATTTAATCTTTATCAACTTTTATCTTTAAGAACTTCCTGGAAAGTTACTGTGAAAAATGAAAGTGCTCCTGTGTGAGACCAATGTGCAATGTCCTTGCTGCTTTCTCAGGATTCCTTCCCTTAGCAGATGCGTGTTAAGATGACAACGAGGCCATTGTCAGCCTGGAACAAGGCAGGCAGACACTGGGCAATGTTTTATGTCCAATCATAAAACATGGAATTAGCAAAAAATACCCTATAGTTCAGATGTGGCAGGTGTGGTCTCTGGGGTGGGTCTATATCCCGATGGCCTGCAGCACTCGCTTCTCGTTGTCGTTGAGGTGGTCAGAGAACATGGCATAGCAGGGCTGCTGTGCAAACTGGCACAGGAAGTCTGTGAGATAGGCCTGGGAGGGACAGAAACACCCTGTCAGCACCACCCTCCTGGGAAATGCTGCTGCTCCCCGAGTCAGGAGACATCCCAACATGCACCAAGTGAGACCCCGGGACTGCAGGGAACAGAAAGGAGTGGTGCAGGAGGAGGAGTGGAATCAGAGGGATGGGTTGGAGCAGAGGAAAAAGGGTGGGAACAGAGGGAAGGGCCCATCAACAGCTGCAGGTGGTGGGGAAAGCAGGAGCAAAGGGTAACACAGGAGATGACTGGGTGGGAGCATCTCCAAATGGAGTATGAAATTCTGCCATATTGACTCTCCAACCTACTCCTGACTTCTGCCAGTAGCTGTGAAGCTCACAGGTAAAAAAGTCTCATTTTCCTCTGTTCAAAGAGTTTTGTTCATTCACATGTCCATGTTATAGATATTAATGATAAGGAAAAATAGCTCCAGAAATTCTTGGGACAACTGGCCCTTTCCAAAGTAATTTCAATTAACAGAGTGCCTTATAGATGACAATGAATAATTACTGTTTCCAGTGCTTACATATTTGTTGAAGTACAACATTTAAAAAATTAAAGTTTATAGAGAATGATTGGAATCTGATAAAACCCCTCATTCTAGAGCATCACCTGGAGATCTATTTGGTAAAGAGGGTCCTTTAATGCATCTGGATCATCCTCCTCATCATCTTCATAGTAATCTTCATCTGTCAGAGGCAAATCAGTAGGTTTTAACATCAAAAAGAGCAGACTATCTCAGGAAATTTTCTATTAAGCTACTGAAACCCAAGGATCCAATAGTTTCAGCACTGCTAGGAAAAAGAAAATTGCATCCAGAATATTTGCTCCTTTAGGTCACGTGATAGAAACCACTGAAGCCCAGAATCAGGATCAGTGGAGGCTCGAGGAACACACAGGTGAGCCAAGCACACATAGGACACTCACAGGCAGGTTTGGGAACTCCATGCACCAGGATCTACTGCTTTAATCCCATGTGAGGGTGGCACTTTGCCAGTTCTGAGCTAATGTGAGCAGTGTCCCTCACTGTTTCCCTGTAAAGTTCTCCCTTCTGAGGCTACATGAGGCTCAGAACCAAGGCATCTGCTCATCTCTGTATGCAGCACTTGTTCCTCAAGGTGGCTCCACAAACGAGCTCACCCATCCCTAGGACACTGTCACACCTGCACCTCTGAGCAGCAAGTTTCTCTCTAGAAGAAATACCTGCAGGAACCTGCCAGGTGTGAAGCCTGTGCAGCATGTGAACTCCCAGGTGATGTTATTTCTAATGCAGCAATTTAATCACCATGTTGCTCAAAGCCATGGCTTCTCCAGAGGATCCTTATTCACAATCCCAGAGCAGAATTCTTTCTCCGTGCCTGCAGCTCTTGTTTTGCTGCTGGCAAGGGAAGGAAACTTTAACTAGGATGTCACCTACTTGGTTATTGCTTTGAAGATGGACTTTCAAGCTGTTACTCACCATACTTGTTTGTGGAAAGAATATCTGATAAGAACTGTCCTGCTAAGCCCTCATCTTCATCCTCGTCTTCTTCCTGATCCTCCCACATATCATTGGAATCATCTGTTTAGAAAAAAAATACTAGAAATGATCCAAATCCAAGAGGTCCAGTCTGTGATCACTCTATAAGGGACTGGAATTTGTAGGAAAACACATCCCTGCATGTGTAGGTGGATGAACAGAAAGCCCTACATGTGGGAGTCCAGGGTTTTTCCCTGGCTCCTTTGGGGGTGCAAAAACCCCCCTGGCAGACCCCTCAGAGACCCCTGAGTGCTGCCCAGGAGCTGCAGGGGCTGGATTTGGCTCCTTGGGAGAATCTGCCCACATTGAGAGAAGAGACACAGAAAATAATGATGAGTAGAGTGTGAATTAGAATGCTAGAACGTAGATAAATAGGTTTTCTTGAATATTTATGATTAGGGACACATGGACATGATGGAGAATTTGGGGGGTGGACACCTTTTCCTCCTTCTTCTCCATGTCATCCATGTTGGGTGACACGTTGGCACTCTTGGATTGGTTGGGGTCAGGGCTGGACTATTTAATAAAATGGTATTGTATTGGTAAAATTTTGTAAACATGTAATACGTAGTACTAACTATATAAGATAAGCCCTGCCTTCGCCTGGCAGATCCCACCATGGATGCCAGGCTGAGCAGACCCTGCTGGCCAGGCAAAAGGTGCCTGAGATAAGAAATAATAAACAATCCTTGGAAAAAGAGAAAACCGTCTCTGGCAGTCTCTCTCCGGCGGCTTCGGGGAAAACCAGGGTTGGAACCACCTTCGTGTCCCTCTGGGGTGATCTCGGGGCAAAGGAGGAACCCCAGACTGGGACACTACACTCCTCCTTATCCTTTTGGAATGATTCCAGAACTGGAGCCAAGCAAAGGGCAACGACAGCAACAGATACTTGAGGTAGGAAGAAAAGCAAACCAGATTCCCAGGAAAGGGTAATTTTATTCACACATGGTCAGATCCCATCTTCAAAACTAGCTCAGAAGAATTTTTAGGTCTAAGGATATACAACACTGACTGATCTTATTCTCCCATTTTATTTATTTTTACCTGGAAGAGATTGGTAGCCCTTAAGTATTGCACAGGGAAGGAAAAGATGCTGTGCTAGTGAAGAACTGTACAACAAAACAAGAGAACTGGAGAGGGATTTTGAGAAAGAGGAATGGCTTCCCACTGGCAGAGGGCAGGGTTAGATGGGATATTGGGAAGGAATTGTTCCCTGTGAGGGTGGGCAGGCCCTGGCACAGAGTGGTCAAGAAGCTGTGGCTGCCCCTGAATCCATGGAAGTGCCCAAGGCCAGGCTGAACAGGGCTTGGAGCAACCTGGGACAGTGGAAAGTGTCCTTGCCCAGGGCAGAGGGTGGAACAGGATGAGCTTTAAGGTCCTTTCCAACCCAAACCAGTTGGGATTCTGTGATTCTATGAGCTTATTATCTGGATCACTATTCAAGTTTTGTACCTACAGGTACACTTTACTGTCACAAAGTTCCTATACCATAAATGCTTCTCAAGAGAAGATCAAGGATGTTTAAAGCATGCAAAGAGAAAAAGCAAACCCAGTATTTTACCTTGGCCCCAATCTGCAGTTGTCTGTCTAGATGCATTTACTTCCATGGCATTAGAGAGTTCATTTATTATTAATTTTAAGATTTTTACTAACAAAGGAATGTTTGTCCAGCGCTCAGGATCTGTAAGAGAAAAAATACACATATTCAAGTTGCTTTGAATTAAAAGTTATAAAACAGGCCCTTTTTTGTTGAGGTGGGGTTTTTTTGTTAGGGAGATTGGGAGGGAAAAACAACTGATATAAACCCTCCAAATCTTCTTTCCATATACCCTCAGAGCTACATTCCCAAAGATCTCAATGCAATATCAACCTTGCATATTCTGAGTGAAGAGGAGGCAGGGAGAAAATCTTCACAGCTGAAAGAATGTGTGACTCCACTCCTGCAGGCTGCTTAATGGAGTCAGCTGGAGTCAACCTCTCTTTCCTGAAGTCCATTTGCACATGCACCAATGCTTACATGTAAATGAGCAGTGCAGTACTCCCAGGCATGGCTCTGCCCCTTCACTGTAAGCTCCAACTTTCCTTTAGTAGTGTTCATGGAGGGCTTAAGTATTCCACAGGGACAGCTAGACAGTGTATTTGCTCTTCATTACAAAAGTAAAGATCCTACCAAATAAAGAATCTGGGAGCATTTGTTTTAGCTCTTACTGATGTTAATACAAATCTTTGTTTAATTCAGATGCTGGCATTTGCCATTTTTCTGTCTGGCCTTCATTGGTTTGTTTTTTTTAATCCAAGAACAATCATGTAGCACATGATTTGTGACCATGCTCACCTCTTAAAATCTCTAGTGCTTGCCCCCATTCATCTCCTTAGCTGTCACCTTAGTCCTTCACTGCACCACTGCAGATCCCAAGCCCATGGCAGCTGAAGGCTCAAGGAGCACCTGTCTGGACAGGCTCCAGTTTGAATCTATACATCCTCCACATCCCATGGCACCACTGGGCACACAGGAGTTCTAGCACAGCAAGTGACCAAGGTTTGACTGAGGGCTGAGAACAGCAGCCCTCACATGGCCTCCCCCTGGAGCTCAGTCCTTGGGAAAAACTGCCCAGAGCTCTGCTCTCTCTGATTCAAAAGATTTATCTCAATAGCAATCTCCAGTCAAAGATTTTGGGTTCAACCTATTAAAAATAAGACACATCTTACCCAGGAGACTGGTCAAGCTTTCCTTAAAAGAAATCTCTAACTTGTTGAATCATTGCTTTTTGTGAAAGTGTCTCACTGAAAAAGACACCCCTTTGTTTTAAATCCCTGCATGCACTAAAGACATTTTCCTCTCAGAGAAGCTACCAGGCATCCAGAAGTATCAATTCTGTCTCATGGTGCAAAACAGCAGTGAAGAACTCCCCATCCCATAATTACTTCATCCAGTTATATTAAATCAGACATCAGGAGTCCTCCAAACCAGTCTTTGGTAGAATTAAAGTAAATAGATACAGATAAAAAGATCTATTAAGTACATGATGTATGAATTAGCTCTAAAAACCAACATGTACCTTCTGCAGAAACTATCTCCCACAGCTCTGTGTGATCTGCCAGACCTATCTGAGGCCTTTCATAGCATCTCCTTACAGAAAAAACCCTGTTAAACCCAGCAAAATGATCACTTACTTTTGGCTGACTTGGATCGTGTCCGAATTCCCTCATCCATATTAAATATTTCTTCTCCCTTCACCCGAATGTCCTGAAGTCTCTTGTCATCTGTGTTGATGCCATACTGCAGGAGCTTGCACAGTGCTACAGAGCTGGGAGCAGAGAATAGGAAAGTCAGAAATCAGAATCTCCCCAAACTGTCTGGCTTTCACAGCCCCTTTCTAACAGGAACACATCCCAGAGCAGACACCCAGATGCCTTTTCTTGTACATCTTGGCCAAGAACGAGCATGACAGAATTTGCCCATATCACCTGATATGTCAGCATCCAAAACTGGACTCAGTTCCCAACCTGCACAACAAGCTGGGAACTTGAGGAACTGGTCAAGCTTTGGAGTGAGCACCACCAACAGTACAGACATCTACCCATACATCAAAGGTTTCTCCAGGTCAGAAGGGCCACCAGGTTAAACGTGCCCCTGCAGCATCACGTGCACATGAAGATGGAATTAAGAGGAAAGCAGTGGCAATAAAGCAGTAATTTGGCTGATTGACAGCAATGATCTGCCCCCTTTCTCCAGTCTGTGTTCATTTTCACTTCTGGCCCTTCATGGCTCTGCTCTACTCACACCTTCCAGCTTGCTCCTCTCCTTTACATGTTCTTTCCATTTCTGATACTCACATTTCTACTCCACACTTCAAACCTTCTCCAGTTCAATGCTGTTTTCAAGCACATTGAGGATGATACTGACCACAGGTCAAGGTTGACAATCTATGCTTGCCACCTCCAAATCTCTCTCTCCTGGCTCCACAAATCTCAAACTGAAGTTTTGGAGTTCTGTGGAACTGAATTTTTCTTGTTTTCACTTCTCATCCTCTCTTTCTCCCACACTACTATGGCTCTGAATTCTGCTGGTTTGGACCCAGGTCTTACCTGCTGCCCCAAGCTGCCCAAAGTTTTCCCATCATTTCATCAAGACCCAACAGCCACTTCTTCAACCTGTCCCCAGTGGATGGGGGCTGTGCACACAGGAGGTGTCAGCTGCCTTCAGGGTCCTTCTACTAACCCTGAACAAGAGGCTCTTCAGAGCAGGCCCTGCTTTTCCTCAGGACACAGAAACACCAAGTATTTACTAATGCATGGCAAATGTCACCACAATCAACCAAATCCAAGTGTTTAATACAGTGTGGAGCTCTGTAACACCACTTGTACACAAACATTTCTCATCTTGGACAACACAGCTCTAAATAACCACTTTTAACCTGGTACTTCTGGTCAGCCTTGGCTTTTCCCTGTGCCCCATAAGCCTCAAGAGACCCTGCAGATAGGCCTGCACTGTCAAAACTGGGGATAAACTACCAGGCTTAATGATGAAACCAACAAAGTGTGACCAAAAAGAGCACTGGGTCCCCAAATCTGCTGCTTGTCCTTCAAGATTATTCACTAACTTCCATTTTGAACCTGCTTTTTCTCATTATTTATTTCACAGTCTATTTGACTGCCCATAGCAATAACATAATAACACACACTAAGAAGTGAGTTAATAGCTGGTGAGATCCCTAAGAGTGGTCTGTGAGGCTTCATGATTCCAGAAAATCTAATTCAGCAGCTGTGACAAAATTTGAATGAACACAGAGCATCCCATGCTTTGGAATACAGCACTCAGCCTCCACCACAACACAAACGTGCTTCTACAGCAAAAGGGAGAGAACACTGTTGCAATTAATTCTTGATTGACTTTTAGTAGATAAATAAATCAACAAGAAATCACCAAATTCTCTTAGGAAACTCTCTACAACACCCTGGAACTCTACAGCAGTCTACAAAGGCAATTCCATGTGTGGAAGCCCTTTTCATCACATTCACAGCTCAATTCCAAAAGCAGCCCCATATTTGCAGGAGACACCCCCTTCCCTCTCTGTCTCTGCTCCAGCACAGGAGCAAGAGGCAGCAGGAGCACTGATGAGGAAGATCAGAGCTTGCTCCAGTTACCACAGCTCTCCTGAGCAGATCTGACAGCACAGGGAGCAGCAATTCTGCCCAACACTGGCACACACTGCTCCCATCTGAGCCAGCTCCCCTCCCCTCAGCCAGCACTCAATGGCAGTGGGGTGAGGGCAGCTAAAGGGAGTTCCTTGGCTCCCACCTGACTTTGCCTTCATACTGCCCATAGAAGAGGTGCTGCCGGCTCATCCACTCGGCCATCACGAACTCCAGGGCGGGCTTGCCCGTGGGGCCAGGCAGGCTACACAGGAATTCCAGCAGTGGCTCCAGCTGGGAGTGAACCAAGTGAGCAAACACCATGATCAGGGACTGCAGGAGGAGAAAGGCAATGTTAGCTGTATGTAATTCAATAGCTGGAAATGTTTTATCAAATATTTAAGGAGCTGGAGTGAAGCTGTGCTAACTGAAGGAAGCTGAAGCTCCCTGCAGCAGTGAAGGCTGTGCTCACCAACCCCAGGAGGGGAAGGGAAAGAACAACTAGCTGCAAAACACTGAGCTACAAATGCAGGCAATAGACACCATCACATCATCACTCAGCAGCACCTTCCCAATTCTGAATGCATTTTGAACATGATTCTAGGGAAAGAACTGCAACTTTTGAAAAGGTTTTGTTACAACATGCAGTTTTACAATCTGACTGCTAAAGACCAGGGGCAGAAACATCTGCTGTGTGTGTCTAAGTGTCAGTCTCCCAGTCTGAGGGCATCTCTGTAGTCTTCCTCAGGGAAAATCTGCCTATCTCCAGAGGCCCATCTTCCAGGCTAACCCAGGGAGGAGATCCAGCATTGCAAAATGCTTGGCTATAAGGGCTGCATGGGACTGCTTCAGATTTAAATTTCCATATCTTTTAAATCCAAAACCAACAAAGTGAGAGCCATTCTATACAGTTATATCCAGGGGTAAAAAATCCTAAAGTAGGTGAGATCTGCTGACATTGAAATGACCATTGTGGCACCATATGCTGTCTTGAAAAAAGCACATTCAAAAATCAGAGAAATAAGAAAATGGTTAGAGCAAAGGGAATCTCAGCTGAGTGCTGCACTGGTGGCAGAGATAGGATCTTGCTCAGCAGAGCCAGCAGAATGTCTTCCCCCAGCTGCTACCAAGGAACCAGGGCAGTCAGCATGAGCTTTTATATTGAGGGCACAGACAAAAAAGACAGGAAAGAGAATGACGACCACTGGGAAAAAAATCACTCCAGAAAACTGTCACTACAAGTAGGTCAAGGCTAGAAGAGATGGTAATGCTCTTTGTCTGGTCTCTCACCTCACTCAGGCCAACTATGCCTCCCATCCATTAAAAGCTCATCTTGTCTCAAGTCTCAGGCATTTATCCTTGGAATACAGAAGAAATCCACTCAAACAGACATGCTGCCTTTGCCATAATTTCCTACTGAGGCAACTCCTATCCCTCCAAAGAGGGCTTGCAAGTACAAGAGCATGAGTGACTACTGAAGGTGCACTACAGCTTATCCAGGAGAATCTTGCTTACCCTGTAACCTGACAAAATATTTTGGACTTGAGGAACAGCATGGAGCTGTGCCACAGGAGGGCTAGTTTGGGTATTAGGAAAAGGTTCTTCTCTCAGAGGGTGGTCAGGCACTGAACAGGCTCCCCAGGGAATGGTCACACCCCCAAGGCTGCCAGAGCTCAAGGAATGTTAGGATAGAGTGGGATTCTTGGGGTATCCTGTGCAGAGCCAGGAGTTGGACTCAATGATTCCTTTGGGTCCCTTCTAACTCAGGAGATTCCATGATTCTCTGATCAGAGTAAGCATTTTCCTGACTGCTTCAAGAGGATACACAGATCCTCCAACTGCATGAGCCATAAATAAACAGGCACAAAATGAAAGAAAATCATGACAGTTTCTTCTCCTGGTGCTTCTCCTCACTCTCCTGGGTGCCAAGCCCGCTCACCTGCATCACACTGAGCGTCTCCGCTTGCTGCATTTTACTCAGGATGGCTCTCAGGATCTGGTCCAGATTCTCTCCCAGCTCACTCCCAGCTTTTGAAATTAAAGTGGAGACCAGCCTGCCCACGAAGGCAGCGGTGAACTCGGAGGTGCGTGGGTCCAGCAGCTGGCTCACCACCTGCATCACGTACCAGAGCCCATTGTGGCCCTGCTCGTCGTGCCACTGCGCGATCTGCTCCAGCGCCACCGACACGTAGGCGCGCAGGCACTCGCCACCGTTCTGCAGAGACAGGCAGGGGGAGGGCACGGGGAGACCCCCCTTCAGCACCCCAAACCCCCCTCAACCACATGGGAACAAGGGGAAAACTGGGAGACATCCCCTTCAGCACCCCAACCACATGGGAACAAGGGGAAAACTGGGAGACATCCCCTTCAGCACCCCAACCACATGGGAACAAGGGGAAAACTGGGAGACATCCCCTTCAGCACCCCAACCACACGGGAACAAGGGGAAAACTGGGAGACATCCCCTTCAGCACCCCAAACCCACCCTCAACCACATGGGAACAAGGGGAAAACTGGGAGACATCCCCTTCAGCACCCCAAACCCACCCTCAACCACATGGGAACAAGGGGAAAACTGGGAGACATCCCCTTCAGCACCCCAAACCCCCCCCAACCACATGAAAACAAGGGGAAAACGGGGATATGTCCCCTTCAGCACCCCAAACACACCCCTATCCACATGGAAACAAGGGGAAAACTGGTGGCACCTGGAAAAGATTTACAAGCAAGTTCTACAGATGCCAGCTCATTATCAAATACACTGCTCCTCACTGCCCAATCAGCAGCAATCAAGATAACTAATAAATACAACCACAAGCTCAAGTAGCTGCAGTTTTTGCCAATCTTGTTATCTAAGAAATTCAGAGTTTTTAACAAGTGAGAGATGAAGACAGAGAAGTGTGATGTCAACAAACTCAGCAGCTAAGCTGCAGTCCTTGTGAATTCTTCTTAGCTAAAGATCCAGCAAAGCAACCAATGTACAGGTTTGCAATCTCTCCCTGCTGGACTCCAGCTTGTTCTTACTGATCTGTTGTTTAGGAAAAGACCATATTCCCATGGTCTGTATTAACATGGCAAAAAGTAGCTGCCACTATGGAACTCCTTACACAAGGAATGAAACCCTTGTTACTCATATGCCAGCTAAGAGCTGGAATGAAAAGGCTCCCTGCACTTCCAGCCTCTAATGCTTTTTCCTCCTTGCTAGATTCTCCAAAGACACCAGACCATAGCCAAGCCTGCCAGCAAGCACAGCTCGGGCAGAACTGATGCTGGAGAAGATTCCCTGCTTTCCCTCCATCCCACAGCCAGCTCAATCAGAAAGGGTTTTGCCTTCTCCTTCCCTCCTAAATGAGTACAGCAAAAAGCTGCTAGAGGAAGAGGGCTGGGAGGGCTTTTGCTGTCCTGTGCCTGTGGATGTCCCTAAAGACAGCCCCACCATTACCAGGTATCATAAATGTTATGGGGGCAGAAAAGCATTACAGGTTTGTTTGGTTGCATGGGTTTGGGTTTTTTGGTGTTATTTGGCTTTGGTTGGTTGGTTTTTGTAACATGCTCCAGTGCACTAAAATAGAAAAAACATCGAGGCTGCTGCCTTTCTCACTGTAGTTCTCCACATTCAGTAATGATCAGGAAAAGTCACTGCAGGCCCTGAACAGCACTTTTATGGTAAACTGGAGGTAGCAGAGGCTCTGGGGGGCTGCTGATATAGCAATTGGCAAGTACAGCCTGGGCTTCCTCATAGGCTGCATCACCTCTCTTGGACTGGAACGGCCCTGCAATCCTCCCCCCACCCCACAGTGTCACCTGCCTCCCCCTCCCCACAGGGGTACCTGCATAGTAGCATTGTCATCTGTATTCAGGCTGCACTGTGCCACTGCAGGGAATGCCTGGCAGATGAGGAGCTGGGACAGAGGGGGTTTTGTATTCCTCACAACTGTGGTCAGTATATCAATAGAAGTCTGAAAGGAAAGCACAAACTCTCACAGCAGCAGCCACAGAACTTGAAGTCAGCACTACCCACCCCTGCTGCAAACATCAAAGGTCTGAACTGCAGGGATATGGCCACTGCAGCAACCACACCCTGAATTCCTGGTCTAGAATAATTTTTAAATGTGAGGACCCTGAAATCACATGCCCAAGCACCACTAGTGTGAGCTGTAGAAATTCCCAAGACAGTTCCTACATTAGGAGCAGTATCACCACTCAAACATGGCAAACAGATGCATGCTAATCTGAACAGCCAGAGAACTGGTCTAGCTGACCTGTTCCATTTTGGTTATATTGATTTAAGTTTATTTTAATCACCCATAAGCAATTGTTACAGTTGCAGATTATATGCATATTGATATGGATGCTTATGGGTTTAATTCCATACAAACACTCTAGACAGTCAATGCTTCATCTTTTATTAGGGCACCTGTATAATTTATCTCCAATTCATACATATGAATAAATCAGAAAAAGCCTTAGGAAGAAGTGCAAGGCAAAGTTGTATAGTCTGTTGGGAGAAGAGACTGCTTCTGCTGAAAGATGGCAATGTCACAGCAAAATGACTGGGGATGACTGATACTGTGGAGACTGGAAGAAGGCCAGAGGAGTAGTTTAAAGCAAACTTTTGGAAGCATCTCCCTGCACCCACAGTTTGCCTCTTCCCCCCAGAGAAACCTCCCCCAGTGACTGAAGCCATTGCTCCAAAGCACATCTACAGCAGCCTTTCTGCCCTGCAGAGCAGCCACCCCAGGTGTTACAGAACAGGAACATCTCCAGCCCAGCCCTGCCCCACTGAAGCACTTACTGCACACAGCCCTGCTGGGATCTTGTCAGCTGGGGCCTGCATGATGCTGACAAGGGTTGGGATCAGCCTCATCTGCATTGGACCCTGGCAGGCTTCTATTTGAGCTAGTTCCTTAAAAATATCCTGGGCAAGAGAAGCAACAACAGGATCTGGAGAGAGAAAGCACCATTTACTAAAACACACACACATCTCAATCTTTGCCACCACTGTTTTGGCTGGGCAAAGCAGCAAGTTTCCCCTCTACCTTTACCACAGGAATCAATGCTCACTCAGTGACCACTGTTAAGTTTTCAGCAGCAGGATTCAACAGCAAAACCAACTGTGCTTTGGGAGTGTAAGTGGAATGCATACCGTTGCTGTACTTGAGGAATATTGCAATGGTGAAGGGGCAGATCTTGTTCTCCATGCTGGCTGTAAATGCTGGGTCCACTGTGCACACAATGCACAGTGTCTCCATCACCAGGTTCAGCACCTCAGAGCTGAACTGAGTTGCCAAGTGGATCAGGCCATCAAGAATACTGGGAAGGAAAGGCTGCAACACATGGGTGCTCTCGGAGATCTTCAGCTGGTCACAGTAGCTAGATGAGAGATTCATGATATAAAAATACATTCCTAATATATTGAACTAACTTAAATATATTGCATTCTGAATCATACATAAGGGGTTGTTCCATCCTGTCCAATCTTATTCTTTAAGTGCACTCCTCTAGGACTTCTTCAGTCCACTACTGCTTGATCTCCCAGCAGCTCAGCAGGGAGGAGGAAAGCCTGCACCAGAAACCTTCCCTCCACATTCCACACGAAGCAGACTTGAGCCAAATCATGTTAGAAGCCTCTACTGCCCCTCAGTGACAGATCTCTCTTAAGAACTGCCCATCAATAGAGGAAATGAAACAAGTCCAGGACAGACACTGCTTACAAAGTGTTTCATTACCATGTTCTACAAGAGAGCTGGGTGCAATTTCAGAGATAACTAAGTCATAAATCTCTGACTTTATTTATTCATTAACATTTCAGTGCAAATAAGTGTTATTTGGAAGTGGTGAACAGTTAGGTTTCAGCAGATTTTTTTGGTGACTGTTTTCTTTGATTTTACACTAATGTTCATTTTTTACTTTAGAATGAGTACAGCAGAGCTTTCCATCTGACAAAAATGGGGCAAGAAAATCAAACCCCAAACACTCCAAAGGCTCCATAGGCCTGTATGGTGTCAGTCACCTTTATGACCAAACATGAATATTGTGGGTTTCATTCTTGTGCCTTCCAACACTACTAGTGCTGTTCCTCCCTGTGACCATATCCATCACAACACTTTACTGTACTGTAGCCAACCTTGCATCTCAATTCCATACTCCTCATTAGAGTTATTCTATTTTTAACCTGCTTGCTTATACTTTTTAAGCTGAAGTCTATTTCATTCAAAGCAAAGCCTCCCACAACCCAAAGAGAAAAGCCATTTGCACAAAGCAGTTGATGAGTGTGATTGATACCCTGTCCCTGGGGCTGTGGAGCAGCCCAGGGCTGGCTTACCCCCAGATGGCTCTGACTGCAGAGATCCGGACAGAGGGGGGCTGGGTTTCGTGCAAGCCGCTGACAGTGGCCTGCAGGAACTGCTGGATGAGCTCTGGAGACATGGCCACGGTGAAGCGGCTGGCGGCCCACAGAGCCCGGCCCAGGAGGAAAGGGGACACTGCAGCAAAGCAAACAACCTCAGTGCTTTCAGAACAAGCTTTAGGAGTATAAAACCACAGCTGCTTCCATCCACTGTTTAAAACCTTGTCATCCCAACAGAAAAACACTGAAATATGACACACAAGACTTTGCATGTGCCAGCATATAAAGAATTTTTGTTCATGGGCAGAATCCAGTTTATTCTTTTAGTTATTTCAAACAGTAAGTTCTCCTTTATTAAAAAACTTCCTTTAACTATTTACACTTGAATTTGTTTATCACTGAACAAAAGCAAAGGAAGAGAACAGAGGCTTTTCCAGTAATTCCCATTTATCCAGTTCAATATTCTGTCCCCAACTGAAGAAAACAGCAGCATCTTAGAGAGAAGAATTAGAATAACAGAGCTCATACCCAGGGACCTTTCACAAATTACATTACTAGTTTGCAGCCATCACCCTGCAGTTGCAGAACAGAATTCTGTGGTTCACCAGCACACAGAAGCAGTGGACATTCATTATCCACTCACCTGCTTGCACTCACCAAGGTATGATATATCTTTATCACACTTAATCCTGCTGCCTTTTCAAATTATAAATCTCCTTACCTATCTAGGCTGGCCTCAAAGTGATGATGCTCTCTGTTCCTCAGCATCTTTACTGCCATTATTTATGCTCCTGCAAGTACTAATTTTAAGATGAGGACATAAAACACTCTGTGCAAGAGAAGAGCTTTGTTTTTTAAGTCAGTATCATAAAACACAACATTTCTTTGCCTGTACCACTACTGACCATTAAATGGATATCCTTGGAGAGCCATCAACACAGACTCCTGGAGCCCTTCTAGGGCACAGCAGCTCATTTACAACCCAATGCCACACATGCAAATGAATGTAAATGCATGTAAATTGCTGAGGTTGGTTTCTTACATACATTGCACACTATACACTTTGTACACTAGTTCTTCACCCAGCATTAAAATAAAGAAAAGAAAAAAATCCTTCTTTGTAATGGGCTAAATAAGTGTTTCTTTGATGAAAAAAAGAATGAAAAAGGAACCCAGGAATCAGTTTTTTCTACATTGACACTCAATGTGGACTCATCAATGATGCTCACATTGCCTTTAACTTCTAAAACACTAATTTGCAAGGACTTTTGAGGTCTGACTTCCAACAATTCCTCTGGTTTTCTTGCACACTGATGTATGATAACACAGAGAGCAAAATCCTGCTGAGTTCACAATAACAGAATCCCATTTAGCCAGGAGCATTATTTGAATTCATGTGCTACAACTAGTGTCAGCCTCAGCATAAAACAAATGGGATGACATGGTGCAGCAGGAATTCTGAAGCAGTTAAACAGTCACTGCTGGTGACTGTTCCAGGAACAGACACAAGACATCAGAACAGCTATTTTCCACCCAGCTCCCTGAGCCCTACAAGCTCATGCATCCAGCCAGCAATGAGATCCAGCTGAAAGCACATTCCCACATATAAAGGACTTACACTGGAACCAGGAGCACATGGAAACTCATGAGATTTACTTTTTTCACATCAGCAAGGTGCACAAGTGCATTTCCCAATACCTCATGCACACATCAACCTGACTGATTCATCAGAGACTCCCAGTGTCTGGCACCCAGCAGTTATTCCCTGGGATGCAGGGTCCCACATACCTGAAAGGTTGAGATCTGCCAGGACCACATTTGTCAGGAAGCCATGCATATCAAAGTGTATTCTCCCATTCTTCACACTGTCTGTAATTATTGACTTGACTGAGCCCAGGGCCAGCATACAGGCTTCATGTATTTTCCACCTGCAAAATAGTTCAGATGCCTTAGACTTTTTCCTCCATCATTACTCAAGAAATAAATATATATTCTAAAGTGAAGTCATAAGTAAATTTTGGTCTAAGCTACCATAACTATTTCCTTGATCCCATAATGGAATTTAAAAAAGCCTTCAAAGAGATTAACATTCACAAACTGCAAGATGAGGGCTTGGAAACTCCCTCAGAATGGGCAGCACTCTCAGTCACTTCCTAAAATATTGGTGGAATAGTTGTTACTTGTACCAGTTTTGTTCTTATAATAAAAAAGAACCTCTCCCATGAAAACTTGTGTTCCAGCCATGTCTTCATAATTTATGTGCAGAAGCACTGGAATACCCAATACATTAAAGGTTTAAAAACATCTAATTTTGCATTAACATTTTGTTAATTATAATGATATAGAATTATGTGTAAATACACTTCTCCTTGTTTGATTTGTGAAGCCAAGAATCTACTTTACAGCTTCTCACAACTGAGGCCTAATGGGGACCTAATGTCTGATTTTGCACCCATTCTGTTGCTGCTCATTATCATAGGGGCTACTCTGACCCTAACATTCAAAATAAACATAAACACTGAACCAATGCACTGGAAAACCTGCTGTGGACCAGCAACCAGGTACTCCTGCAGTGGAGTTTTCATCTTCTATTCCCAAATAACATTAAAAACTGCAAGTCTGAAGTTCTAAAATTGAACACAAACATCTGCATACAACACCACTCTTCCTGACATCAAGTAAAAAAAAAAAAAAAACCCACATATATATGTTTCTGACATTTTTATCCCAATTAACTGAACACAAAATATTGCCAGTTTCTCTTCTGATTTTGGATAAATTATTATAACTTCCCATGAGATGTTTTAAAGAACATGAAGCTCAGAAGGGAGGGAGCCTTGGCACATATAGCTTGTGCTAGGAGCTGCCCAAAGTACTCCACACAAAGATTTCACCATCTGGCTCAAGAATTGCTGCACTTTCTTCTGCATCTTCTAAGCAGAGTTTTCCCATCCCATCCTTGCCCATCAGTGCAATGTGCTGCAGGCCTGGTGCCTGCAGAGCTGCAGTGAGTGAGCCCACCCAGCCCCTCACCAGTGCTCAGCGCCGCTGGTTTTTGCCTGCTCAGCCTCCTGCAAATGCCTCGTAGCTGCTGCAGCCAGAGCAGTTGCACTCTCGTTCTGGAAATCAGCAGCCACAGCCTGTGCACAAGGAAACAGTAACACTCGTTTGTATAGACTGTTAAAAGTTGGCTTTTTCTCTAAATGCCCTCCCTGAAGGCAGGTTTGATACTTGTTATTACTATTTCAGTATCTAAATGTGGAACTCATTTCATACCAGCAGCAGATCCTGAGCAGCAATTCTCACTGTGTAGGAAAATGTGTCATCATCTTCATCCTCCACAAACTGCTGCGGATTTGCAGTCCAAACTTTTATCTAGAGGAGACAAAAAGGATAGGGCAGCTGAGAATTCAGGACATCATGGGTAAAAGGCAGATTTTCTGTTCCCTGTTTTGGAAAACTACTTTCAGAAATTTTCTCTGCCATAAGAAGTCTTCATCCTCAATTGATTTTTCTTCTATTCCATTGGAGAAGCCTTTGAAAAGAAGAAACTCTTTGTTCTGAGCTCATCTTGCTCATATGTCCCTCATTTGAGTTTGACAGAACTAATGACTGACCTGGAATCAATGCTGCACAGCTTATTTTTAGCTGAGGAATGGGAGAAGCAGATAAATCTTTTAACAGAGTGCTTGTTTTTATGCATGTCTACCTATACTAAAAGATGATGGTTGTCACACTTGAGAGCCAGGTGCTATGCAGAATTTCAGTACAAGCTATTTCACCCTACTAGCACAACATTTTTGCCCTCACAGAAAGCTGTTTGTTCCTTCCAGCATGATAACCCTCATTTTCACAGCACAATGCATCATGGAAGGATGAAGGAAGAAAGCCTGAAAGAGCTGAGGTTGTTCAGCCTGGAGAAGATTCCAGGAAGACCTTGTAATTGCCTTAAATAAAGCCCTTTTACCAGGGCCCCAGGACAGGGGGCAACAATTTTTAACTGACACATGGTATGTTTAGATTACAGAAGAAACTCCTTGCCAAGTGGGTGCTGAGACACTGGATTTGTTGCCCAGACAAGTTGTGGATGTCCCAGCAATCCCAGTGTCCAAGGCCAGGCTGGCTGGGGCTTGGAGCAATCAGGATAGTGGAAGGTGTCCCTGCCCAGGGCAGTGGGTGGAACAGCATGGGCCTTAAAGTCCCTTCAGACCCAAATCCTTCCATGATCTGTGATTCACTGCCCACCTTGTAGCATTTTGGAACCTCTTAGTGCTGCCACAGCAAAGTGATGAAACAGCCTGTTAGATTACAGCAGCTTCCACACACTGAACCTCTTCCCAGGACACTTGCTGGCTTCAATCTCTCATTTCCTTTGTTTTCTGCACAACACAAACATGCTCACCTGCTCCTCTGTGATCTGCATGTAAAGCAGGATGTAATAGATCAGGTCTGGCAGAGCCTTTTTCACAGTGCTCTTAAATTTGTTGTTTTCCAACAGGGCATGAACAAATTCAAATATGCTGAACACTAGATTTTCAAAGCCCAGAACTTCACCTGAACAAAGTGGAAAAAACAAAAAAGAACAGGACTGAATATGCCAAAATACAAAAAGGTACAAATGGATGTGAAAAGAATTACAAACTGTTAGCTTGTCTGAGCAGATATTTATTCATTCTACTGGACTAGCAAGTGCAGCAGCAGCCCCAGGAGGATTTCTGACCTCATCACTTTCTGCTGTCTTCCCACCACACACCCCTCATTAAAATTTATCAAGCTCAATCTAAAACCTATTTGATTTTTTTTTTGTATCACTACTTTTAACTCAAAACTGTTGCCAAACTCACCACTTGAACCATTAGAAAACTTAAATTGTGTGGCTGCATTGATCACAATCACAAGCAATTTGCAAAGAAGTTATGGACACCATTCTAACATGGTAAATGCAACTTTAGTACAATCTCCCATAGTGTTTCAGTCACTGTTTTAACAGCAATATTTAAGTAACTCTATTCCTCTTCAAATGTAGAAGTGCAAGTTCTTACCATCAGAATCCACAGGATCCTCCACCTCTTCTGTGTAATTTACTTCTGTTCTCACATAAGTGGATAATGTTAACGAAATGCATTTTTCTAAAGAACAACATCTATTTTGGAATTAATCTGTTCCTGTCTTAAAATTCCTGATAACTTTGGAAGGTTTTGTTCTTTACAAACCCTCTGATTTTGTGTAGAGTCCTGTGCTTCACAGAGACAATAACCCAGGAGCTCCTGGCTTTGTGCATTGCCCAAGTTTAAAGACCGCTTTCCACTGACCACTCACCTATCACTTCAGCACATCTTTAATCACTATTTGATTAACTGAGATCAAACTCACCAAAGTAACCCAAAACTTAATTTATGTTAACTCTGCAAGAACAAAAACGCTCAGACTCACTCTTTTCAGGGGATGTGAGCTAATCCAACACCTCACTGCTGCCCACGAGTGAGGAGCCACCCTATGATCCCACATCCTACCATAGGTTGGCTCTGCTCCCTACCAAGTTTCTCCACAAGCACCAGCCCTGGGAAATGGAAGAAAACTAAGAAGGGAGTAAGAAGAAAGAGTTTCTTTTGGGGATGGTGAACTGAAGATCCAACCAGAGGAAACACAAGGAAAAGAACACGACTCTCCCCCTTTTGCAAACAAAAGCCTATTTTGTCAGCTTAGATACCAGCAAGACTGCAATAGGAGTCAGGACAGAAAAGGGAGAAATACACCATCAAAAATCCAACAAATAGCTTCTCGTATTTTCACAGATTCACAAAATGGTTTGGGTTGGAAGGGATCTTAAAGACCATGTAGTTCCAATCCCCCTGCCATGGACAGGGACACCTTCCACTGTATTTCAACAGGAGTCTGAAAAAAAATATGGAGAGATTTGAGTTGTCAGTTTTCAAGTACTGGGCAATGCAACCACAGAACACTCTGCCACAGCTGGGTGTACAGTGGAGCACTGATAATTCAAATGGCAAATCAGCTTCTGTACAAGTGCATCAGTTCTGCTGCAGCAAGGGGTACTGCTGGTTCCCTTCTCCTGAAGTCTTTACACTGTGACCAGCATCCTTTTAAGAAGACAATTTTTACCAAAAAGTACCAGAAACAATGCAGAGCTCATGGCAGTTCTACAGGGCACATGCATCAATCAGCATACATTTTAAGCTAAAAGAAACTTAATGGAGTGCCTGGAAGTAAGAGAAAGATTCTGTTTTGTCTGGCAGGGCAGAGCACTCCCTGTATTGTGCTTCTCCAGCAGTCAGGTCATTACTGGGTATGAGACTGAGTTTTCTTGTTCAGTTCCAGTTAAACTCATTCACCACCAAGGATATAAAGCAGCACTTTCTGTAAGGGTGTTCCAGACGATGGGCAGGATCTGCTGCATTGATGAAATCATGTGCTTTGGGTAGTTTTTCACAAGTGCTGTCACAGCCTGGAACCAAAAAGAGTATCAGTCAAAAGTGAAACTGAGAAAGCCATCAACACACTCAAATCACAGGCTGATGCTTCATTAATAACTGAGATCATCCAAAGTCTTCCTGTCACCCAGGTTGCCCCTCTCTCCTGACACACAATCCTTCTCTTGCTCAAACACTGACCAGCACGTCTTTCTTCGTGTTTCCTCTTTTGCAGGGAAGCAAAGGGATAACACAAGATGTGGCACTCTGAAGACAATGCCATAATGCAGTGGTAAGATAATGACTCAAATCCAAACAACATCACTGTGCAGTATCTGGATACAATTATCATAGAAGTGTTTTGTCCCAGAAAAAGAATTCTAATGTCAAGTCACACCAGACTACTGCCCATTTTCCATGCTTCTACTCATGCAAGGAACACATCCACTGCAGACCCAGGGAGTATCTGGAGAAGCAAACACCCACCCAGATTAATTCCCTTCCCATTTTGGCAGCAGACACTGGTGGCTGTGCCAGCCCAGCACAGGGGCTGCTCTGGGAGCAGCTTAGCAGCTCCACAGGGGATCGTGCCTGGACTTTCATGAAGCTCATTATCCTCACTTAGGGGAGCCCTTCCACTGACACTTGTCAAAAGTCTTTTGGGACCCTCCAGGAGTGAGGGAGCTCTCACTCTCCCCTCTCCTCCCCAGGGGCACAGCTCCAGCTGTGTTACACCTGTTACAGAACAGCCACTCACAAACTGCCTGAGAGGTGGCTGCTCCCAGACACACAGGTGTCAGTTTGTTTGTGCTTACCCAATACAAATCACTCTGTGCAGTTTGTTTGTTTGCAGCACTGGGTACATTAACAGAAACAAAAAAAAACAGTAATTCACCTTCCAGAAAAACAACAGCAATCTAATATCAGTGTTGGAGATGAGTAGGTGTCAGGACTAACCCAGACATGTGGGTTTGGGAATTAGTCTGGCAGGTGCTAGAAGGAGGCATTACAGTAAAGACCTGCTCAAGTCTCCAGGGAAAAGAAATTATGCAGGTGCTGGCAAAGGATGTGAACCTGATCTTCAGAACTGCTGCAAACTCAACACTCTGCCTAGGGCCAGAGGAGCATCCAAACAGACCTGTTCCATATGCCACTGCACATGAACCCTGTGTAAATGTCTCTGAGCTCTGGGCCCAACCAGCTCTGCAGGAAGTGCTGCTGGAGTGCTAAGGGAGCTCTTCAACTCAAGGGCTCTGCACTTGTAACAATAGAAGGCTGCATTTGCAAGGTCACCAGAGTCCTGCAGAGCAAGTCATTAAAATACAGAGCACTCTCCTGTCAGATGCTGTATTTCAATCCCTGGCCCCTCATTCTGCCAATTCCCACTGCTTGTTTGAATTCAAAGAACTGCTTCACAGATCCTCTGCCAATCCCCACATATTGCTCCACCACCTATTAATCCTCCAAGAAAGCCCTTATCCTTCTCTCTTCAGAGCACTGCTCCTTCAAGTCACTCAATCAAAGCCTTTTATTGCTTCTCTTCCTGTTTGCATCTTCAAACAAAGAAGGAATTCCCAAATTTTTTGATAGAAAGCTTAAAATACACACAAGAGAGCACACAAAAGCTGCCTGCCAGTCAGAGTTCAGCAGGGGCAGGTGAAGTACTTTGGTCATAAGCTTGGGAATACCACTTCATCATCCATCCAAGAACAAAGAGGTTATGATTAATTTTTTTTTTCTAGCTAGTTATTTGTTCCAGCATCAGGAAAAATATAACTTCTCTGATTCACAGGTGTTGAACAGCTTCTAAGCACAATAGTAAGGCTGCAAGATGCTTTAGATTGTTGGTTAATTGGTGTTCCTGATATTTTACCACACACTAAGTACACCATTGCATTCCAATCTGTATTCTATTATTGTGAAATTTGCCTTAAATCTGTACCTGCCATGTTTAAACCACTGTTTCTCTCAAAACAATCAGTAGTAGCATGTTCAGCACTGGAATTAGGATTCAAGAATTGCACAGCTGCAGCTCATTCATCCTTAGAGACACCAATTTAATTAATGCTGAACTATCAAATACAACAATAAATTACACCATGGGTATTTCCTTCTAGTCCTCATGCTTGATGATATCTTTGTTGTCCCATCTCCTCTAAGGATAAAAGGCCCTGATTTCCTGCTGATAACTGCTTAAAAACTTGTAACTATACTGGGAACAACCTGGGACACATTAACCATCAGCAGTTCCCCATGATGTGATCCAAACTTCACTCCCCTAACCAGGGTAACTGTCCCAGGGGATCAGGCAGATGTGCACACTGCAAGAGCATTCCTCAAAGCTCCTGCCAATGTCCTGCAGAACATTCTGACATGGACAGCAAAACAGTTTAGTCAGGGCTGCCTCTGACTTCCATCAAGAACTCCAAGAACCTTGGAGTACAAAGCTCTCAAGTGACAGGGAAGGAAATAAAAAAAGTCTTCCTGCCATTTGCCACACAGCACTTCATTAAGGAAAAGAAGATGGGATTGAGTTTGCATCTGGTTGAAAATGTGCCATAAAAGAGTCTCAATTCCCTCTTCCATTGCATCAGCTTTTCAAGGGGTTCCTGTAATGACTTCATCTGTAGAGCTGGTTTAAATAATCCCCTGAGGTTTCTTACTTTTGCATTACAATGACAATCAAATCCACTTCTCTGGAAGTGGAAGCAATTCAAGGCTTTCACCTGAATCCCTTTTTCCTGAGAAAATTGCTATCATCAGCTCAGAAACCCTAAGTGACAAAACCATGAATTGCCTTAAGTCAACATCCAGAACACTCATCTCTTCACAAAGAGCCTCCTACAAACCACTTGTCAGCAGCAGATCTCCTGAATTTACTGTTAAATCCACACTGATTCTCTGCTGCCATCAATGCCACATGACACACAGCAGTGTACTCAGATCCAAATCCTCTTGTGCTGCAGCTCCCCTGGAGAGGCCAAAGACAGAGGGTAATGCACCTCACATAGCTAAGGAGGAGAGCAAGACAAGTGACATTTCCTCAGAGACTTTCCCAGCCTGTCACACTGTTCAAGAACCTCCAGGTGGAACCAGTGCTGACATACCCATGCAAATAGCCCAATGCCAGCAAACACCTACCTAAATAACAGAAAAGGCTGAGAATGCATGGATGTAATGAGAACAGAACTGGACTGGCCTGGTTTAGAGTGGAGCCATCAGTTACAACTGCTTTCTGTGGAGGCTGAAAAATACCACTACTCATTAACAATCCAACTGTGAGTATCTGGCATAAGAGATCCAAATATTCTTGAGCTTCAGCCTGTTCAAATCAAGATGATACCCTGCAGTGTTCCTTTCACCTTGCTGCTCCTACATATCACTGCCTCAGGAATCCCAGTGCACAGGCAACAGAAAGGAAAAAAAAAAATCACAAGACACACTCTGAACAAAAACTGCCAACATCCTTCTCCAAGCTCCTTTCCAGTAGTGCTGCACAGGAACAACACCTCCAGCTGAGTATGAGACTTGCAGTCCCAGACCAGGTACTGCTGCATTGAACAGGACTGAGACAAGTTCCACAACACAGAGCTCAGGAGTTGCTGGTTTGTGTAACACAAGAGCACCCTCTCAGCACGTGTTTTCATTACTTCAGCACAAAAGTGGTCATCCTGAAAAATTTTTAACACTTGTCTTCAGTAACTTCAGTAACTTCATTATTGCTTTCTTCAGAGAACTGAATGGGCCTCAGTGCCCATCCTCAGAAACCAGCAACTGACCTGAGTGCTGCTAATCCCAGCACACAGGCAGGGAAATGAAATACCTGGATTTGATTCTGCAACTGATGCTTTTGGCTCTTTGCTCTCCCATGCTGCAGGCAGCACTCCCTACAGCTCCAGTGCTTTCCAAGCTGTTACAGGGGTCTGCACTGGCCCTCATCCCCATGCACACATAGCTCTCCAATCCAATCTCCTTTTTCCAAGAAAGCAGGACAGTACAAAGACCTTCCATCTCTCTTTCTCAGAGATCATTTAGCATTAAAGAGCAGACAAGTTCCAGAAAAGCACCTGCACTTAATAAGCTTTTACAACTTCACTGCAGCAGAGTTTTGCAGAATCTTTAGAAAAGACTGGTATTTAACTACAGATGATAGTGTCCAAGACATATCCAAGATACATTAGATCAGCAAATGACAAGGACAGATGGTCCTATAGACCAGATTCCTGTGGATCATTTTACACACAGAAGCTCATGAATCTCATCATAGGTATCTTCAGTACAGGCAAACTATTTATTTACTGTTGATGGTGCTGGGAGCCAAAACTGTTCATACTTCAACTTCACTGTTCATAGCATGAGCAATACTGGAAGATGTGCCACTTGAATTTGTTTTCCAGCACATGTGAGCCTGTGTTGGTATTCAATTCTTTCCCCACTCAATCAGCCCTAGGTAACTCACCTTTAAAACTTCCATCTTAAACCCGCTGTCAGATGTTGGTCCATCAGGCATCTGCAGGGCCTGGACAAAGGCTTCTGTGAACTGCTGCACCACAGGAAAAATCAGGACCTTGGCAGCACCCTGGTTACAGACAATGCAAGCACAGCTGAATACCAGATACAGAACCCCCACATCTGACAGGTAAAGCACTAGAAGCAACTGCAATTGCACTTTTCTGGTACAAAATGGAAGACAAACTGATGGCAACTGCAGAATAGTGCAAAATTACATGAAAGCTGTTTCAGACATCACTTGGGCTCTCTGTGTTAGGAACTGAGCTCAGCTGAATCCCACTCTCCAGAACTCCACAGCACAGGCTGCCACAAAACACACACATCCAACTCATCACTTTGGAGTCTCAAGAGAGATCCAGACAGTTCAGTCTGGAGAGCCCCAGGAGCAGTGCTCAGCCACTCCTGGAAAAGCATTCATTTGATGAGCAAATCCTGCCCTGCACCCCAGCACCCCTAGGCTACAAAACCGACCTGGGGTGGCTCCATCACACACACACAATTACCCTAAACCCTGTGGCTAGCATTTATCTCCCTGCAGAGCCTTCATCCCCCAATCCAAACAAGCTGAGTATCAACAGCTGGCCTGAAGATTAACAGGATGATTCTTCCTAGGAAAATGCAGCAAGTATTTTTCCAGATGTCAGAACACTCCATAAGCAGTCCTTGGCAGAGCAAGTAATACAGGACCAAAATAATTTTATTAAGATTATTCCTCATAACTTCATAGTCAGGACAATGAAGTCCTATGTTTAAATGAATTAGGAAATGCCATTTATAAAACTATTCCCTTTTTCTTTTCTTTTTTTTTTTAAGCAAAATTTCAATAGAAAATATTTAGTATTCAATGTAAAGGAGACTTTCAGCCCTTCTCCATATTAAGAGTGGGGAGCTAGTACTATCTCTTGGATACTGGTACTAGCTGCATGATACAGTGCGTGAATAACTTTGTCATGGCAGTACAGATACAGTGCAATTACCAGAACTTTCCAAAAGTCTGCACTGGATTGCCACCTATGCAAACAGTGAGGGAACAGCACAGGGAGCCACTCAGCAGTGACCAGCCACTAGATTGAGGGTCACCCTTCCCTATCCTCACAACCCAAAAGTTAAAAATAATCATTTATTGTCTGGGAGTGCTGGAAAAGCCACTTGTCAAAGGCCATTTAAAATGCTGATGTACTCAGTTAGAGCCAGACAGAAAACTCACTATTCTTTCAAAACTAGGCTGGGTTTGGCTTCCCCCACCCCACCAGGAACACAAGGCCAAGAGGCCTCCTGAAGCACGGGGTGAAGCTCCAGGAGCCTGGAACCAAAGTCCTGCCCAAGGGTCCCCCATTATCCAGGTGCCCAAGGCCTGGCAGGTGATCAGCACACACGGCCCAGCTGAAGGCTGGAGGCTAAGCCAAGGATTTCCAAACAAAGGGATGATACTCTATCTCCTCCCTATGCTCACTCCCCCCTTTCCTGAGCTCTTACAAGCATGTCTGTTGATAAACCATAAATTTACCTTAATTATGGAAACCAAGTGCCAGTATCAAGGCATGCATGTAAAGCAGGGAGTCAGCTACTTTACATGGATTAAATTACAGCCTCTTCCCCCGAATTCCAGCTGACACAGTACATAATTTTCCAGTGTTTCATTTCCATATTAACAATTACTTAAAACCACACTCAGTTTGAATTCAAAGTATGTTGTATGTCAAGTTAAATTCTTACCTTTTCCAGCTCCTCCATGTTACAGATCATGTGGGCACACGTGGTAAATATCTCCACTGCCCGTGACCTCGTGCGAATTCCATACACCTAGAGAAAAGTTAAACATCAGGAACACAACATTCATCTGAACAAGGCACTTCCTATAACTATCTTTTAATTGTGTTTCATTTTTGATTTACCTTTATTCTCTTATTGGCTTCAACCTTTATGTTGAAACATTAACTGCCATCAACTATTGTATCATCAAGAAAATTCTTGAAGTCTAACTCATACTACAGTACTTAAAAATAAATCTGGAGCGTCTCTGTTGTAAAAAACATTCCCAATAATTTAATCCAATACCAACCTCACTGTGAAGATCATACCTCTGCCATTGTGAAAATCTTGTACATCTCTGGAAGAATAACTGGAGCTACAAGTGGCATCTGTATGTCTGTCACTTCTCTGGTAAATTCTGAAAAATGGAAAAAGGAGAAAAGTTCTCATAAAAAATCCAATTTGTAAGGAACAGCAACAATAAAACCATGGGAAAACACTAAGTGTATTGAAAAGTTGATTTGCACTTCACTGATCAAAAATACCACACTAAAAACTGCAGGTATCTGGAAAACAGGGTGTTACAACCAAAGTCCCTGCTGAGCTCTAACCTGCAGCACAGCACCTCCTTCCCCAGCTCTACTGACACCTGCTGAGCACACCATTCCACAGCTGGCAAGAGGGGAAGAGGGACAGAAGTGGCAGTTCTGTGATGTGTGAGAGGCCTGGCAGAAGGGCAGCCCAGCACACACCTGTGAGCACGCGCATGGCGCCGTGCACCGCGCTGACGTCGCCGCTGAGCAGCATCTCCATCAGCAGGCTGAAGAGCTCGGGCCAGGCCTCGGGCCAGTCCCAGTGCGCGATGGCCGACACGGCGTAGGCCACGCTGGAGCGCACCTTGCTGATGGACTCCCGCAGCCCGCTGGGCAGCAGCTCCCTGATTGCAACTTTGGCCTGTGGGACAGCAGTTTAGAACACACACACAGACACAGCAGAATCTAATTGAACAAAAAATCTGGACCTGAGTGTATCCTGATACTGATTCAATATTGGTTTTACAAAATGAACATCCAGCCTGCGCAATACACCCTGTACCTTTCTAGGGAAACTGCAGGGTGTGTTTTAACACGGCATCGTCTCACACACAGCAAATAGCTCACAGCTGCAGCTACACAGGATGTACAGATCTACATGGAAAACATCCAGAGTTAGCTGAGATAAATCCCAGCTCCAGTGTCAGGGACTATGTTTGCTTACTTTGGAAGATTTCAGTAAACAAAAGCAGTCACCCAGCCCTGAAGGGACAGGAAAAAATAAAAGCCACTGCTGGTGCATAATTCAAGCAATTATATCTGGATGGGATGAATCATACCCTAGATATGAATGATGCTCCAGTCAACAGTCAGAGTGGAAATGGCTGGAATCTCTGGCCATCTGAGCTGTTAAATACTCCTGCTGAACAGATTCTTAATGAAACCCAGCAGCTTCAAACTAAAATTCTTTATGGGAAAATAACCTTTAAGTCCCAAGATATGTAACAGAAGATTTAGCAAATCTCCAAAAAAGGACTGCCAGAATCAGTACTTGTGAAATCTAGGAAGCAGCTTTTCTTCTAGCCTTGTTCTGAGAGTAGCAGAAGCATTGTGGCTGAACTTTCCCTACAGGAAGCAGCCCAAGATTCTCAAGCCCAGTGTTGTTTTAAGCAACCAAAAACAGATTTTTGAAGTGGAAAATAGCAAAAAGCCTTAACTGAAGCCATTAATCCTCAAAATCCACAAGGGCACTGGTACTTCTTTAACTGCCTACAGAATTAATATTGTTGATGGATAAAGTGTTTCAAAGTGTTCCAGATAATGTGAAACTAAGTCTTACCCTTTCTGTGGTCTCTGGAGGTCTAAACTTTTCAGACTGCGAGCACCAGTGAGTTTCCACATACTGTTTCAGAATAACAGACGCCAGCTGTATCAGGAGAAAGGTCAGGAATCAGGGTCATACCCTGGAACCATTGCAAGGATCACCCCTTACCCATTTGCTCAGCCTCCTGTCCCATCATGTTCCTTTTAGAGGGGCATCAGGATTTGCCAAAAATGCAAAAAATCCATGAAGTGGACCACAAAGTTACACCAGTAAAAAGAACTGCTGGGTATCCACTGAGCAACAATGGCCTGCACAGCACTGACCCAAGGCAGCAACTCTAGAAAGGCACAAGATACAAATCACAAAGTAACTAAAGAAATACAGAACCAAAACTTCCTTTCCAAGGAGGAAAACACCTATAGAAAAAGCTTCTGCAAAGAGAAGCCCCACTTCTGCTTGCTGATGTTCCACCACCCACTTCCTAAGTTGTGTCCATTTCCAGTACAGTATTGTCTCAGCACCGGGTTCATTAAGTAAAAAAAATATTTTTTTAAAAAATGTAAGAGTATAACACCTGAATAATGTTGAAAGAAGGACTCTAGAGAAATGCAAAAGAGAGTGGAGAAAAAGTAACAGAAAGCTGCTTCCAATTTTTCACCTGAAAATACAGAAGAATATTTTTAAAAACAAGGAAATTTCCATCAAAATTCTTTCTGCAGTTCCAGGCAAACTCACCTGCCGGATGGCCAGAGCTCCCTGAGGATCCACAGTCAGTTCTGCTAAATGAACACCAAACTCTGCAAGGAAAAAAACCCAAATATTGGTATTGTAACTTTTATTGCCACACAGGAAAAATCATCAAGATTTTTGGAGGACATGATACCAACTGACTGACTCATATGCAGGAAGGAGAAGGCAATTCCAAAGCACAGCTACTCAAATCATGAGCATTAATTCTCCCCTGTGCTCTCCATAAAAACTTCATTTATTGTTTTGGCATCTTATTTTCTTCTCTCATGGGCAAAAAATTTTGTAATGCAGGCTAATAACACACAAATTATTTTAACTTTAAATACATATATAAAAATCTTATCTATGATGCAAAATCATTACTCAAGTTTCTACAGGAGAGATGCTTGGAAAAGATCCAGGATGGAGTAAGACAGCAGCAGACTGGCAGCCAGCAGCTCCTTTTTGGGCACCCTGGGTTCACCCACAGGGATGTGCAGGCATTGCTCCAGTTGTCCCAGCCCTCACCCCACAGCAGCCCAGGACACATCAAATGGCAGCACAGTGACACCAGCACTGCCTGGACAATCCTTGGGGCTGTGAGACCTTCTCCTGCAAAGAATTGTCCAGAAAAAGCAAGAGTTTCTTGTGGCTTCTTGCCAAGCAAATTCCATGAGAAAGGCAAAATTCATACACTTGAAACAATTCTCTTGATGCTGAGCAGAGGAAATAAAAGCCAGGAAAAGCAGCTGTTCTGGTATGGTAAATCCATGCAACTCAATAGATTTGCTTAAAATTGCAATTTTAAGTTTCAGGCAGCTGATAACTGTCCTAAATACTTCATTTAATTTCACTAGTCTGCTTAGGAAAGACATTTGTGACGTTTTAGAAGCTGTGGAGCAGAAGTTATTCCCTGGGCTCCTGTCAGCACCCCCTGCCTCCTGCAGACAGGCTAAACGTGCTGACAGCATCCCTGACAAAAACAGACTGAAAATTCTTCTCAAAAGGAGTTTTTTGACTTCCCTCAGCAGCACATCTTCACAAATGGTTATTGAGTGTCTCCTAATACCCACCTCACTGCTAAGAGGCTTTTCTGGGTTGGCAGATAATTGCCTCTCACTTTCCCCAGCACACACTGAACATACCCAGTTCCTTTACCCTTTCTTCATAGATCATGCATTTAAGAAAGAGGAAAATAACATTCTAATCCCAGCTGTGAAAGCAGGGAGCCTCATTCCAAAATGTACTTAACATAATACTTCTCTTAACTGAAGCAGTCATTATTCTATGTGCTATCTGTGATTTCCATGCTCAAGTGTGGCAGTGCATTTCAGCTCCATCTTTAAAGGCTAAGTTGGAAGGGTATAAGGAGTATAAATGGAAAGCCAGAAAGGGTAAAAATAGGTATAAAGGAAACCAGAGTAACTGCAACAGCTTCACACAGCTACAAGTCAGAACTGTAGTTCACAATCCTTAATTTGTTTACATATATGCATTTGATGGATTCTCTCTGCATACAGTGCTCTGCCTGATTTACAATATTTAGTTTCTCTGTTTTCCAACACTGTAGCTCTGCTCCCCAGGCAGACTGCAGTGCCATCACTGGGACACCAGATGTACTCACTACTGCAGTGACCAAGAGTTCTGTCATAAAAACCCCTTGGGCTGACAATAAGCACTGACAATCCCTGCACACACAGGTTTTCAGCCTCATGTCCTGCTTAAAAATATTACAAAACTGTATCTTCTTAACTGATAAATTACTATTGTGGCAAATTCCTATCAGGAATCCTGCTGAATTCAGATCAATCACACCCAATACTCATTTATGCAATAAGGCAGCCCTCCTGTAAAACCAAAATTAGATGGATTTATCAAGAACAGACCACATAAAACAGTACTAGCTTATCCTATTTAGTACTATTACTATTTATCCTATTGTTATAGATACTGACAAGCTGTTTAATGAACTGCTCCAAGAATCTTCCCAGGGACTGATATTACACTGATCCTTGTACAGCTCACTGGCTCCTCTTTTCTCAAAGGATTGGTTTATTATTGGGTTTTTATCCCTGCTGCCTGGAAACTTATCTTTATCATGGGTAAATGCAGTTCAAATGGACCTTGACAGGTGATTCCTTCACTTATATTTTGTAGATTTGATATATCAGAAATACCAAGTCTTCTCCCCAAGATAAAGTCTGTAAACCTCAAAGATTAGAAGCTTTTAATGAAGGGCCTGGCACAGAGAGTGCTTAGCAAACACATTTTCTCCCAGCTCTGCTTCTCCTCTTCATTAACCTCAACATTAATAAAATCAAACTCCCCTCCTTTGCAACAAGCTCTATATAATATGTAACCAGTTTATGTAACCTCTTCACCCCCAACATTTTTGAGAAACTAAGCCAACATGAAAACAAAAATTACTAGTAAGCAAGCAGGAAGGAATAAATCAGCAGAAGTTTCTATTGAATCTTTGCACCTACCTGCCTAGTTGAAGTGGGCCAGCACTGACCAAGTCCAGCTCTGCACATCCCTGCAGAGCTGGTTCAGGGCTGCTAAAGGTCCCTTCTGGTGTCTCTGCTGAGGGCAGAGACAGGGTGAGGAGGAAGAAGGAGCTGCAGCAGCTGCTGGAGCCAGTCTGGTGAGCCCAGATGCCCCATGGCCACTGATACTCCAAACTGAAGCAACACTTCACAGAGGCTGGATGTCACCACCACCAGAAACTGAGCTCCCTTTACCCAATATTCACCCATCCTGGTGCACTGCAGCACTGACACACATAGGCACAGATGTTTTCCACAAAACTGGCTTTCAGTAATATCATCATAAAGCAACTTGGGTTGAGAAGGACCTCAGGAGGTCACCCAGTCCAATCACCTGCTCAAAGCAGGGTCAGCCACAAGATCAGACCAGCACAGAACAGGATAGGGATCTGCAGTCAGACTAGGAGGAAACACTAAGCAAGAATTTACTGCTTAGCCAGAGTTCTGACACCCTACACATGTGCTGCTTTGAGGAACTTTTTCATCCTCCATCATGATGCTCAAGAACTGCTCCAAAAGCACTCTTTTTGTTAGCACACCTCTAAAACTGCATTCATATTCTCCTCATTTCTCAGCAAAAGACAGAAAGGTTGTGGTCACTCTTCTCCAGCAGCTGTGCTGGTTTTAAGTAACTCCTTTGAAATCCTTTCTTCACAACTTCTCTCTACACTCAACATACCTGTGGCATTTGACAGAGCAACACTAGTCTTTGCTGCTGTGAATAACCTTTCTTCATGACAGACGGTATCATATGTTGCAATGTGGCCATTTCTTGTTTCAACTTCCTTGTTACAAATCAGTTCAATGTTAAAGTTTACTTCCATTACGAATGCAGCTCAATCCACCCAAAGGACTTCCACTCCTTTTTGCCCATCACTCACTCTACTACAATTGAAGTTACAGCCAAAAGTGCACCATGCAAACATGTGTTGTGGTCATGTTTTTATATCCTCCAGAAACTCCCCTTCCAAACAATGCTTGGGTTTATGGCATAAAATCATGTATTCACAGAGTATCTGATGCAACACTGAAATCCCTCTTGAAGCCATATTAAACAGTTCTGTGGGGAAGGAGCTGACCATACACAAAAACATGCTGAACCAGGGAAGCACAAGTGATGCAATATTTTGTGCCATTATGGTACCTGTAGGTGTTCTGGTACAAACCAATAGCAAACTGTATCATGAAAAAAGCAGAGAACCAACGAGTTGCAAAGCATGAAACTGAATGTGCTGAGCCACCTGCTCTGGAAGAGGAGATAGTGGAAGAACATTTACAAGACCTATAAAGCCAATCTTCCATTCTGAAATCATATTCAGAATCATCAAATCAAAGCACTGGTTGTCTCCCAGACAGGACTAGTCTCAAACAAGATGGACCAGAGGGTCAGCATGCCCAGACTGGCACATGAGTTAATCTGCCAGGGTCAGCACAGCCACCTGCACATCTCAGCTTCTGGAAACAAACAACCATGTGAGGGACTGAGCCAAAGGCACCTTTTCACACATGGGGTGTCACAACTTAAGCCATGCTGAAGATGGCTTTATGATGCCTTTCTACCTGCAAAAAGGACACACAGAAACACATAAGGCAGACAGGAAAAAGAAAGGCAATTCTCCAGCCTGGAGCCATTCATCTCTCACCACAATGTTTCCAGAGCACAAGAGCCATCAGCTCAGAAACTAAATGCTGTTGCCATAAAACACCAAACTGGTATCTAACCTGCCAAGCAGGGAGCAATGTTTTCCAACTGTCTGAGAAGCTGTCATTAAACCTCCTTATGCACCTAATTTAGAGAACTGTGTGGCAGACACTGTTCCTCTCTGTAGGGTGGAAGCCATTCAACAGAGCTGGACTGGATGATCTTTTGGGTCCATTCCAGCTCTGAACAGTCTGATTCTCAGCAATCTGAGCCCTCCTGCTGGACATGAACTCCCCTTGGAGTGCCACTGCCCTGCTCTGACATTCCTGGAGATGACTTGGGCTCCACACATGTTCTCTAACAGGGTAAGACCTAGAGGAAGAGATCATTTTTCCACATTGGGCAATTATCCTCAGGTCATACAACACTGGCAGTAGTGCACAGCAGGGGTGGTGCATGGTGGTACCTGGATGGACCAGACAAGGGGAGCACAAGGCTCACTTCACCAGCAACACACTGATACCAGAGTGGAGCCAAGTTAGACACACTCACAGCAGCACCACGCCAAGGCTGCAGCTCTTGTTCCTCTGCCTTCTCTCTGCAGTCTCAAGCATTGCTTTTACTTATGTTCCAGTAAAATCTAGAGACAACAAAGGTCACCAGGTGAACTCTCCTCTTTCCAGTGACCAACAGTAATGCATCTCCCATCCCCAGGCTGAAAGTGGTGCCTGTTTCCTCAGCAGACAGAAGATGCAGAAGCAGGTGAGAGACTGAGTTGCTGAGGAGATCTGGCAGTTGCCAAAGGTTGACACAGTGGGAAGAAACTGCTACTATGTCCTTAATGCAGAGGAGACATCCCATATTTCTCCAGAGCATGTGTATGGAGTCAGACAGGAGACTCCCCTTGAACAGTTCAGCCTGTTCCAGAGGCTTTGACTGTGCACTGCTGCTCATCCTCCTGTACAAACACTGGCCAGATCCACTGTCAACATCCTTCAGTGAGCTTGACTGCATCCTATAAACACCTGAACCATCCTGACCTGGCTAAAACCTGCCTGGAAGAGAGGGCAGCACACAGGAGAGCCAACAGCTGCACTGGCCTAACCACATTAAACAACCCAACCCATAACCAGCTTAGGAAAAGAGGTGGGGGCAGAGCAATGCTGCCCCAACACCCCCAAGGAAATGCTGGCATTGGGAATCTCCTTAAGTGGGTGTTATATCCAACCACTGTGTTCAATGGCTCTTGATGAGTTTTTTCCCTCCACAAATGTTAAATTATTTTAAAACCATTTCTATTTCTAACATCCAGCTTGCATACTGGGACAACAGCCTAGCTCTGCCTGTTTCAGATTCATCTTCCCTAACAGCTCAGGATACTCCACGATTCTGTGATCTCAGTTTTATGAGAAGTCACAATTCCTCCTCACTCACCCTCTCTGTAGTTTATTATTTCAAGGGCCTCCATCTCTGCCAACCCTTTCCCAGGCAGAAAAGCCAATGGATTATGTCCTTTGCTTTTCCACACCTCTACAAGTGTCTGTGCTGCCTTTTTGCTGCCCTGCTTGACCCCTGCCAGAGCAGCAGGCCAGTAATGCATGCAGCACTGGCTGTGGAAGCATGAGGAATTTATGTCAGCTCTGCTCTCTGCTCCCTCCTTAACGGTCCATTTGGCTTTTTGGAGCATGAGAAGCAGTGATTGGGTATTTTCAGGGAACTCTCCACACGGACAATGGGATTTCTTCTCCCCAGAACAATAGTTAGGACCGCCCATAACTATTTAGGGCATTATCTGGACTGTCTCCCCCTCCCCCAGCACTGCTCTGCTGACCAACACTGACTAGCTGCACCTTCTGTGTCTGCACTCAACACACCTTGTGAAATCATCCTGTAATTTGTGCCACTGATTCTCACTCTGGTCAGACTGAGCAGCACTATCAGCAACTTTTCCCCACCACTATGCACTCTGCTGCACATCATTTACAGATGTGCTGAGCAGCTCAGCTTCACCTGGAACTCCTGACCCTGCCAGCCAAGAGCTGTGCTCAGCAGCTCAGTTTCTGCAAAAAAAGTTTCAGCAAGTGAACTTTCTAAGAGCTTTTTGGGAACCCCAGGACTCCTTCAAACAATTCTCCTGCCACAATTTCATGCACCTGTCTCTTCTCATTCCAACTGCTGAATTTGAACAGTAACAGGCAGTGCTAAACCCACAGCCACTCCCCTGCTGCTCCTCACCTTGGAGCTCTCACTAAAGCCTGTCCCATGTTTACCAGCTTAATACTTAGCTGTTTCCTAAGTGGCAATTTTTACAGCCCAGTAATTGAGTGATGAGTAATTGAATGTTTGAGTCCCTCTAAACTTTGGGAGAACCATTCTTCAGCACTTGCTGTTTAGAGCAAACTGGTAAGTGGAACTGCTTCTACTCAGCTTCAATCTTACATGGATTCCCCAGCATGTGTCCTGTAGAGGCTCCTCAATATCACAACTCAACATCAGCACAAGGAATTTGGCTCTTCTGCAGCCCTTCTGTACTGAATGTACCTTCCCAAGTCAGTCACTGGCTTTGAATGCCTCTGAAACCTTTTCTGCTTCTGCAACATTTGAAAGCCTTTTAAGTTTTTATGACTTTAACCAATTCTTCCTCAATCTCTTTTTGCCCTACTTTCATTTGTTTTGTATTAAAAGTGCCAACATATGGGCTCTTCCCTACTCCTTCTCTTCTATTTCACCATCTTCTTCATGCTGCTTAATGATACTTTTTTTTCTCTTTTAAAGTACTTGTGACACACATGATCTACATTTCTCTACCACAATAATATGGTGCTGGTACACACAGGATTCCTGTAGCTCCTCCTTTTGGTTTTTGCAAGCTTCTCCATACCAAAGACAGCACAGAAAGGCAAATACAGTTTATTCTTCCCATGCTGCTTGACTAGTACAAGAGAGGAGGAATCAAAGTGTGCAAAATAATTCCCTGAAAGAGAACTTGGGAGGATTCCAGTGAAGCCCCCATGATCAAAGCAGAATGTGCAGCATCAGATCAGGGTGCTCAGATTTTCTAGGCACATCTTAGAGATACTCAAGGATGGAAGCAACACAGCTTTTACAGACAATCTGCTTAAAAACTCCTTATATCCAGCTGGAACCTCTAGTTTCAAGTTTGTGCCCTTTATCCCTCATCCTCTCCCACCTCTCAGTATCCTGACAATCTCCTCACAGTTACCAGAAGCTGCTGTCAGACCCACCCCCAAAACCATCCTGCTTCCCCAGTGGAAAACCCCTCAGCCCAGCACCATCTTACATGGAGAGTGCTGCAATTCCTGTGCCCAGCCCATGACCCTTTGCTGCTGTGTCTCATCTGGTGGGAGCAAAACCCCCCAGGTAGTGCAGGTGTGGTGTAAGGAGCAGTGACTGGAGAGGCTGATCACTGCCCCTGATCCTGCTCAGACAGCCCCACATGCAGGTGGCCTCCAGGGCTCACCAGCTCACTGGTATTTCCTGGCCCTTTGGCAGTGCCTGATCCACATCCCAGCAGTGGTTCTCCTGTCCCAGGAGCAGAACTGTGCTGTCTGTCCTTGCTGAATTCCTCTGGCTCTGTTCCTGCAGGGTGCTCTGGACAGCAGCCCTGCCCTCAGAGCATCAACTGCCTCCCCTCCAGTTTGGTGTCACATGCAAACTGCTTGTGCAGGTGTTCTGCAGCCTCCTGCAGGTCACAGGGACACATCCTACACCACAGGATCTCTAGACCTGCAGAGTTTTGACCCTACAACTCCAGAGAAGTATCAGGGACTTCAGCAGACTTGTAAAACCATGACAAAATATAAGGGTAGATAACTCCATGCCTCTTACCCTAACACCCACTAAATGCAACTCTGCAATCCTGGGCTCTCAAAGGCACCTCAGGGACATCCATTGCCTAGAACTCTCAGAAAACATTTTTCTCTGGAAATCTGTCACCCAAACAGACTGTGGAAAGGTTCAGACTCTTTGGGGAGAAGCTTCCACTGAAGCAGGAGCTGAAGGTCAAGGCCCTTTCATCAACCTGGAACCTCCTGCACTTCCAGACTTGTGCTGCTGCAATGACATCAAACTATGCAATAAAACACCAAGAGTTGTGGGAGCAACACACAGAATTCCTGGTAATGCCAGGAAGAGCTAAGCTGTGTGTGGTACAAACATGTTAAGGAAATTCACAACAACAAACATTTTGTCAAATAACCTGCCTGCCTTTGCTCCCAGAGCAGCAAAGTCACACCACCACTCTGGGCTCTGTCTCACCCTTACACCTTCCCTCTTTGTACCACAAACTGCCTCTGGTAACACTTTTGAGCTGAAGTTCAGGAGCAGAAAGAGTTCACAAAAGACCTCAAGAATAGTCCAATCAGACTAAAGGTAAGGTAAAATTGCCAGGAGGGTCCACAAACAACTGGCCCATCAGGCCTGGGGTTGCAGTGCTGCACTTCCAGCTCCCCTCACAGCAGATCATCTGCAAATCTTCCCATGGTTCCTACAAACTCCAGTCATTTAGGCTGAAGCAAAATAAAATGTTAGCATTATTAGGTTTTTAAATGTATCTTCCACACAGAAAAAGCAGCCAATGCATGAACTAACCTAGTGCTACCATAAAAAGGCTAAAGGAGTAATGGAATAATTAGAGACACTGCTTGAACCTGGGGTGTTTGTGCATTTAAAATTTCTCTTCCCAAAGCCATAAGCCAGTTGCCACCCAGCTCCACTGTCCTGCTTGTCCTCAACTTTCTGTAACAGACAGTGGAGCTCTGTCACTGGAGTTTCACACTGGATGAAGCTACATCTTGGCCACCCTCAACCTCAAACACAGCAGGTACAGATGACAACCTGCAGTACATGGGCACACAACCAGGACACACATCCAGAGGTGAAGAGGATCCCTGTGGCTCTCCATGACCCTCCTGTGACCAACCCCGGGGACTCCAGCTGGGAACAAGGCACCCAGAACAGCAGCCCTGCTGCTTCACCACCCCGACCCCTTCCATCTCGCCCCTGGTGAGCTCAGAGTGCTCTCGGTGCCCAGTTGTCACACAGTGCCCCAGCCCCAGGACGGGCAGAGCCCTCCTGCCCCCCGAGCAGAGCAGTGCCCTGAACACGCCCCACGGTGGGAGCGGGCACCGAGCCCTGCGGGCACCGAGCTGCTCCGGAGACACACAGGGAGATACCGGAGCGGGTCCAGTGAGGAACAGTGAGGATGGAATCTGGAGCATCTCTCTGGCAAGCAGAGACTGCAGGAGCTGGGCTTGTTTAGCCTAGAGAAGACAGAGGAAAATCTCAGCAATCCATACAAGTACCTCCACACGTACAGCGGGTGCCAGACTCTTCAGTGGTGTCCAGCGACAGGACAAGGAGAATGGCCATAAACGAAACCACAAGAAGTTCCACCTCAACATGAAGAACTTCTTCACGTTCAGGGAGGCAGAGCACTGGAATAGCTCCCCAGGGAGGTCAGGTCACTCTCTAGAGACACTCCAAACCCAGCTGGACGTGTCCCTGTGTCACCTGCTCCAGGCAGGACACCTGAGGCAGGTGACCGTGCCTGGCCAGGGGCTTGTCCTCAGTGATCTCCAAAGGTCCCTTTCAGCCCCAACTCTTCTGTGATTCCATGAGACGCCGGGCACACGCCGACAGCCGGCAGGAAACCAGCCCCAGCCGCTGCTCCCGCCGGCCCGAGCGATGAGGCCGGAAGGTTCGGCCGAGGCCAAGGCGCAGCCATGAGGCGCCGGTACCGGGAATCGCTGCGGCGGCGGCCTGGGGTCCCCCCATCCCCTCAGCGCGGCCCTCACTCACCCTCCGTCACCTCCAGCACCTTCACCTGCTCCTCAGCAGCGGCTCGCACCGCCTGCACCGGGCACAGGATCCCCGTCAGCGTCTCCACCAGCGCCTCCTTCAGCCCCTGCGCCACCGGCCCCGCTCCGGGCCCGCCGCCGCCTCCCGCCATCGCCGCCCCCTCCGCGGGCCGCGCGCGCCAAACGCACCGCGCGCCGGGAGGAGGGGCCGGGCCGCCCCCCGCGCACAGCGCCCCCTGGCGGCGCGGCGGACCGCGGCCACCCCGGGCACCGAGCGGCCCGGGAAGGGCCGGGAGCGACAAACACCCGTGAGGGGGAGCAGGATGGATGCACAGGGACCCTGCGGAGCAGGCAGCGCTTCTCCGGGACAAACCTCCTGGCTGCGGTTCCTGGGGAGCAGCACTGCCCGGCGCGGGAGTGAGGCTGAGCAGAGCACGGGCTGTGCGCCATCAGCACCCCCAGAGCCTGTGACCCATTCCCAGGAGATCAGCACCCCCAGAGCCTGTGACCCATTCCCGGGGGAATCAACACCCCAGAGCCTGTAACCCATTCCCGGGGGAATCAGCACCCCCAGAGTCTGTGACCCATTCCCAGGAGATCAGCACCCCCAGAGCCTGTGACCCATTCCCGGGGGAATCAACACCCCCAGAGCCTGTGACCCATTCCCGGGGGAATCAACACCCCCAGAGCCTGTGACCCACTCCCAGGAGATCAGCACCCCCAGAGCCTGTGACCCATTGCCGGGAGGGGCCGAAAGAAAGGGGCTGTGCGGGAGAACTCATGGCCATGGAAAGGAGAAATCTGGGTCAGGCCGGGAAACCTGTCCAGAAAATGGAATCCCCCAAGCAGGACCCCAGACTGGACCTTGGCAAGATCAGACTGCAGGAGCAACGTGCTGGAACCAGGAATGCTGATTGATTGATTGATTGATTGATTGATTGATTGATTGATTGCTCTCTCTTTCCCTCTCTTTAATTCATCTCTTCCTTTCTCTCTTCCTTTTCCTCCTACCCCTTTATCCAAAGGTCACTGCCATTGGCTCATGCAGTAGTTCAGGGATTAACACAGCAATTCCATGACAAGTCTGTGATTTACTAATGAAACTTTGATTTTTTGTGCACCCTCCAACTTTTCTCCTTTTCCACCAGGAGCATCTAGGGCTCTTGGGTGCTGCCTCCCCATAAGGGTGGGATGCCACAGGAGGAGCAGGGGGCTGAGGCAGTGCCCAGGCTCCTGTGGAGCTCCCAGAGCCCCAGAGTCCAGAGCAGGGACCCCCCTGGGGTGCAGGGACCAGTATAGGGAGGAAAACCCCTGAGTCCCTCACAACCTCTTTTCCCACATGTAGATGTGAACACCCAGTGTCAGCCTTGAGAAGCCCACCTGTGTTTTCTGCAGCTGCTTATTTAGGATGTATAAGCAATTTTACAAAGCATTACAAGTATTAAAAAGCAGTATTGACCCATACAAAGTTCTTACCTGGAGGATGATGATGGAGATGTGTTTTGGGATGGGGATAGCAGTTCCCACACACTGTGGGAGAAATACTGTGAGGTTTTCTGTATCCAGTGATGATTTTGTCATTAAGTCCTCAGAAGAATGACAGCAATTTGTCAACAAACACAGTCCAGTACCAGGGGTGAGCCTGGCAGCCACATTCAGAAAATCACAGAATCATTGAGATTGGATCATCCTTGTCAGCAGCCCAGAGCACTGAGTGCTGTGTCCAGTCATCATTGGACACCTCCAGGCATGGGGACTCAAACACGAGCCCCTTGCAAGGTTTGATCACCCTCTCTCTTCAAGAACCTCTGTGCTGCTGCATATGCACAATTGCACTTGGACCACCTCCATCCTGGGGGAGCACCTCTTTCCACTGGAAGCCCCTCAGCATTCCAGTCATGGTGCTGGATGGCTCCCCTTGCTCACAACACCTCCTGGGGTTTATCAAATGAGCAGCTGGTCACTAATGTGCTATCTCCAGGAGTATTTGGGGCTTAGTCTTGTTCTTGTACTGTCTAACAATAAGTGTCCAAGGCCAGGTGGGGCAGGGCTTGGAGCCACCTGGGCTAATGGAAAGTGTCCCTGCCCACAGCTCAGGGTAGAATAAGATGGGCTTTAAGGTCCTTTCCAACCCAAGCTAGTCTGGGATTCTGCAATTCTATGCATGTAACTTTTACAACCTGAGTTGAAGATTTTCTGTAAAAGCAGAAGGAGCAACTTGAGACCTACACAAACCCAAGCCTGGGTTCAGCTCCCTGCAGGCTCAGTGAGTGTCCTGCTGCCCCATCCTGCAGCCCCACAGCTCCAGCTCTTCCCCTCTGCCAGCACAGGGGCTGGATGATCAGCAGAACCCACAGGGGCACAGCCCACCTGCCCAGCACCAACCCCCAGCCCCACTGCAGTCCCCTCCTCACCCTCCCTGCCTGGGCAGCTCCTGCAAGGACAGCTCCACATCAGTAAAGACAGCAGAGGGGACACAAAGTGCCTCTGGAAGCTCCTCTGTGCTCACCCAAGACACAGCCAGGGCAGCTGTGGTGGAAGCAATCCATTCCCCTCTCAGTTACATAAACTTCCCATGCATGAAGTCAGATTTCCTTCAGCAGAATTTGGGCTGGTTGGCCCCAAACAAACAGAACCAGGGGCTCAGCCCATGCCCAGCACCACCCATACCCCAAACCAGCTGTGCTCTCCCTGCAGAGCAGGCAGATATGTTTCATTTTTCTCTCTTGTTCTTCCCAATCAAAATGCTGCTTCTGCTGGAGGAATAAATACATATTTATATAAGTGTAACTTCAGCAAGTCCAGGGTCATCACTCATCTCTGCACTGTCCCAGGACTTCAGCTTAGTGGAGAACATAGGTGAGCTGCTGCTGCACCAAAATCAGTGAGGTAGGAGGTCCAGACCTCTTCTCCAAGGAAACAAGGGACAGGACAAGAAGCAGCAGCCTCAAGTTGCTGCAGGGGAAGTTCAGGTTGGATATGAGGGAAAATTTCTTCCCAAAAAGGTGGTCAGGCCCTGGCACAGGCTGTCCAGGGCAGTGGTAGAGTCACCATCCCTGGAAGTGTTCAAAAGATGTGTGGATGTGGCAGCTGGTGATATGGTTTAGTGTGAACATGGCAGTGCTGGGGGAATTGTGGGACTCAATGGTCTTGGAGGGCTTTTCCAACCCTACTGAGTCTGTGATTCCCTGATTCCATCACACCAGGCTATCACTGGCTCTTAGTGTCACCATCAGATCTGACACATCTCTGCAGGTATCTGTTAGAAAGGGACAAAAATGATCACAATGGCAACTGTCTCCTCTGCCTTGCAATCACATTGCAAAAAAAGAGGATGCAGTTTAGGGAGAGGAGGGGTATCCCAGAGCAATGCCAGTCTACCCATCCTCCTTTTAGCTGAAGTGATGCATAACCACTCTGAATGCACCAACTCATTCTTCTGTATTTGTAGAAACTCCATTTATTTGAATCTTCCAGGCTTTTCCAGGTTTGAATTCCCACCTGTTTGGGCATGGCACAGGTTTCACAGGTTTCTGCAGGGATCTGTCATGCAAAGTCAGCACTCAGAGCTTGCTGGTCAAACACTTCTGCCTCCAAGCCCAATCCCAGTTCTGCCACCCTTCTTCTGGCCTTCTTTAGGGAGGACAGTCCCCTCACCACAAAAAGACATTCTTGGTATGCAAAGGTATTTTGTGATGAACTCCTATTTCTCCCTTTGCTCCAAGCACAGCTCTGAGCTCCCCCTAAAGACCCCACAGGAAGGTGGCATGGGACTACTGGAACCAGCAAAAAACCCCCAAGAATATCAGGGCAGTACATGAAGCAGGCAAATGATCAGCCTGAGTTAGAAGGTGCTAGCCCAGCCTGTCCCCAGCTTGATTAAAATTGAACTCCAGACAGTAACAAAAACATGAAAAGCCAAAATCCCAACAGACACTAAAGCAGCCCAAACACTTGACCCACACTCTCCAATCTTGGTTTTAACTTCAATAAAGCCTGGATGATGGAGAGAGTCTTCAAGTGAATTCCATGTGCTTTAGACAGGGGACTGCTGGTTTTACTTACACATGTTTAGAACCCAGCTCTCACAGATGTCAAGGGGCAAACACACACACATATAAATAAATAAATAAAAAAAATCTGACCCACTAATGTGATTAAACAAACAGCTTCATTCCTTTAAAACTACTGTAAGCAGGTTTTCAGAATCTGAAAAACTGAGGTGCACAAGAAGCCTTTGTGAAGTTGTATCTCTGAATTTAGGGTTCATCACTGCTTCTTTTCAACCATCTTGCAGCAATCCTTCCTCTCAGCAAGAGGAATTTTGGATCTGACAATCTATCACACCAGCTTTCCTTTTTGTCATAAAATATTTGTTCCTTCTACCCAAGGTATTTTTGCAGGAACTCATTGATCCCAGTCTTGTCTGTCTCTAAGAGCAGCTGAGAGTTGAACCTGCAGTTCCATTCTTCTCCTGTGGCTGCTTTATCTCCTCTTCCAGACAGACTTTTATCTCCATTGATGCTGCTCTTGGTGATGAGCTGTTTCTTCACAGACTGAGGTGTTCACATCCTCAAGGAGAGCTCTCAGTATGAGATTTGTTCCCTTCTGAATGAAGGATAATGCCATTTGCCAGGGCTGTATTCAGCCACTCTCTCAGAACAGCACACTCATTTCTACATTCACAGAAGTGCCATCTCAGCTCCTTATGCTGCTGTGTGGGCATTCTGGAAGTGGTTCCTTCCTGAATCCTGTGTGGCACAGGGCACACAGATGTCCTATAGACACATTTCCTCCAGCCAAAACATTTGCCATTCCTGCTTGTTGGTGTTTTGTGTGCCCTGGCAAGGTCCTGGCAGCTGAACCCCTGCTGAAAGCTCCAATTCCCTGAGCTGCACTGACCCTGGAGCAGCTCAAACAGCAAATGTTCTCCAACATTGGTTTTATCTTCCATAAAGCCTGGATGATGGAGAGTCTTTGAGGGAATTCCATGTACTGTATCCAAAGGATAAGCTCATAGAATCACAGAATCTCAGGCTGGTTTAGGTTAGAAGGAACCTTAAAGCTCATCCTGTTCCACCTCCTGCCACAGGCAGGGACACCTTCCACTAGCCCAAGTTGTTCCAAGCCCCATCCAGTCTGGCCTTGGACACTGTCAGGGATGGGGCAGCCACAGCTGCTCTGGGCACCTGTGCCAGGGCCTGCCCACCCTCACAGCCAAGAATTCCTTCCCAATATCCCACCTAACCCTGCCCTCTGCCAGTGGAAGCCACTCCTCCTTGTGCTGTCCCTCCATCCCTTGTCCAAAGTCCCTCTCTAGCTCCCCTGGAGCCCCTTTAGGCTCTGGAATCTCCCCAGAACCTTCTCTTCTCCAGGTGAACACCCCCAGTCCCCCCAGCCTGGCTCTAGAGGAGAGGGGCTGCACTCTTTAGAGAACCTTTGTAGTACCTAAATAGGTGGAATCAAAGCCCTGCCCCTCCCTTGGGTGAGTCACTGGTGCTGTGTGACCACACCAGGCTGTTCTGATGCTCCTGGGGTATGACACAATACAGGGCACATCCCATGGACTGAAGGTGGCTCAACAGGTACAATCTCAGGGTCCTGGCACACAGTACAGGCAGGCTTTATACCAGAGTTTTCAGCCTCAGATCCACATGGATTACGTAGGGTTATGAAATTTCATTTTTGTCCTGTTTTATGATTAAACTAATGTAGAAGCCATAAACTATTCTTATGAAATAAAGAATTAGGAACTGAGAAATCCAGGGAGGTTTGATATACTTGGTTGTTACATTATAAATATAAATAAAACAAAGCACAGCAGCAGAATGAAGTGAGAGAGACCTTTTTCCTGTTCTGGTTTAGTCTTTGGAAATCTGGGGTACAAAAGGAGGGGTAAAAGGGCAGCTCATTCACACTCTGAGCATGTTCTACCCTCATCATCCTCCCTGAGAATGAGGAATGTGCAAAAGGCACCACAGCAGAGCCCACCTCAAGTGAACAAATTCTCTCTGGTTTTGTCTGACAGAAGTAAAACCCAAATTTCATCAAGTCTGAGCATCCACATGGGGACCCAAGAGCAGGGTCTGTGGCCTGGCAGGCACTGTCACCTCTTCCAGCCTCCAGCCACTGTCCCTGGGCCACAGCTGCAGCACTCAATCCTTCAGCAGTCCTGGGCTGCAGGCACAGGTCACCCACGGACTGGGAGCGCCATTTCTTGAAACATTTCAAGTTGCACTCCAGTTCTACTGCAGTCAAAAATCCTGATAATAAATGCTGCTGTTGGGACCCCAAAAGTCTCTTCTGAGTCCCCAAACTGACAAAGGTTGGTCCTGTATGGAATCACCATGCTGAGCTTAACTGCATCCCATTTCCTGTGGCACTTTTGGATAAACAGCCATTTCTTCAATGGAAAAAGTAAAGACAACACAGAGAAACATCTGTAATGATTCAGCTGCATCAGACACTGTGCCAGCTCCAGCTTGTCTGCCTGTCCCTCTGAAATGAAGTTCTTACAGAGCAGTGTTTTCTCCAGCTCAGACTGTTATCTCAGCATTGCACAAAGATTCTTCCAAGCAAAAGGAGTCAAAAAACCCCATTTCTCAAAGCATCCTTTTGGTACTTAAATAAAAATGAGCAGTTATACCATGGAAGCATAGACACAGCTCATGGACACAGGCTCAAGGCTCTCCCCCACCCCAGCACTTTCAGACAGATCACTTGGGCCAGGCTGAAGATTCTTTTAACAGTCAAAAATTAATGTTTAAGGGGAAAAAACCAACCTTACCAAACCCCTGTGGGAGCAAATTCCTGCACAGTTCTCATCCCACCCACAGACCCTCCATGTCACCAGCAGCCACAGATGCTCCAAGGCTCTGCCCTACCCCACTGACTGTGCACTTCTGCCCATGGTAAAAGAGGTAAAACCAGCAGGGAAAAAACTTACCAGCAAATTCCTCCTGGTGACAAGTGGAGGGAACCAAGCCCACCACAGTTCTGGTGAGGACAAGCTGTCATGGGGAGTGACAAAGATCTCCAGCCCTCCTGTCTCCCTGGGCTCCAGAAGTTCCATCTCTGGCCAGCCTGGGGGGCACACCCCTGTCACTTCCAGCTGTGTTCTGCAGCAGGGATTGCTCTCCAAGGGATTTTGGGTGCAGCCCCAAGTGGGAAGTGCCTCGTGGGTCTGAACACCAGAGCTGTGCTGCTCAGAGCTCCAGGGTCCTCCAGGAGCACCTGCAGTGCCCCAGCTACAGACCCTGAACAGCCTCTGGAGAACCAGGAATCTCCTCATTCCTCAGCCTTCTGGGCTAAATGCAGGTGGAAGCAGCTGAAGGGAGCCCACCCAGAGCTTGCTGTGGCCACCAGCCTGGGCTGTGCAGAGCCAGCTCCCTGTGGGCCACAGAGAGGGTTACTGTGGCCACCAGCAGTGAGGGAAGGTCTCTCTTTGCTGCAGCTGGGCAGGGCTGGCAGGAGAAGTTGCCCCACACCTTTGCCTCCTGAACCCACCATTCCTGCCCCTGCCAAGTCCCAAATTGTACCTTCAACTCTTGATGCACTTGACCTGCAAAAGATTTCATATTTGGAAAAGCTTTTGGAAAAATCTTGGAAAAGTTTTGGGTTTTTTTTCTTTTTGGTGTAATATTTGACCTTCCTCCTCCTTCCAAACCTGAACAGATAAGAACCACCACAGCTCCTGCATTGCTTCGTTGGAAGGTGATTATTTCTCAGCTAAGAGAACCCAGTGATGCAGTGTGGATTCAGAGGGAAATAAAACTGCATTTCAAACTCTCTAAAAACACCAACATTTAATTTTATAACATAACCAGGGGTTTATTCCACAATATAAACTGCAACATTTGATACAAGCTACCCAAAAAAGGAGAAAGCCAAAATACAGCTGTGGCAATTACTTTACAGATTTTTTTTTTCCTGTCTTCTACATCACAGGGCCCTCAGTGACACTAGGATCTAACATTTGCTGTCTGTACATCAACCAATGCTAGAAGCAACACGCTGTTCAGTTGTCATTCCAGTCACTGAAACCAGACATAGAAGTTATTGCTCAGATAAATAAATCTAGTCTACGAAAAACAAAGTGGAAAAAAACTAAAGTCTCCAAAGAGTTAACAGAGTAAACAGGGATTTCCTCAAAAGAGGATTATTGGAAAATTCATGGTGCAGGGGTCTTTTTTGTTTGTTTTTGCACCCAAACCAAGCTGAATTAAATATGCCTGTAAATCCCAGAGGTAACTGAATGCTGTACAAGAAAGGTGCATGTGTCAAATGCCTTCCCAAACGGTGGAAACCCCTGCAAACAGTCAGCATCTCAAACCTCAACAACCACAAACAGATCAAGGGAAAATACAAAAGTGTCAAAAATTGTTTTGAGTTCTGGAAAATGATCCCATAAGGATAGAAGTAGCACCATTTGCAATCTGGTTCTTAAACCAGCCCCTGTGGCTTAACTGGAAAACTGGGAACCTTCTTTCTTGGAGTCCTGAAGGGTTTCTGGGGTTTCACTTGCGGCTCTGGTCCTTGCCGGCGCAGCTGGCGCAGATGTAATCCTCCTTCTCTGCCATCTCTGGGGAGATGCCCACACACACCTGGTGGAACCACTGGTTGCAGCTGCCATCACACTGGACCCAGTCGACCTGGTGAAGAGCAGACACAGGGGTCAGAGCAGGGCCAGGCAAAGTCCCCTGCACTCCTGGGTCATCCTGGGGCCCTGGTTTATTTACATGAGAAATGTCTTGTTTCACAGCTGGCTGCTGCTGGATATTCACTGTGCTCCCTGCTCTCGGGGCTTTGGGCAGGGCACACCCTCCCTGACCTCCCCTCTGCTTTCCCACCTATCAGAGACTCAATGTCCCTCTTCTCCAATTGCAGGGTGGATGGGCCTGAGCAGAGCTCCAGCACTGCCCCCACCTACAGAGTCCATCCACACCTGTATCCCAAGAGCAGCCATGCACACAGTGTCTGCCCCGTCCCATGGCATGCAGATGTTCTGATGCCACACAGCTGCCCAGGGCAGGTGGGGTCAGTCCTGCCCATCCCAGCTGCAGAGACACCAGCCCTGGGTTAGCCAGGGCCTCCCACTCCCCTCATGAACAGCTTTTGTGCAGTCAAACAGTGCCAGGGCAGCTGCCTGCCCCAGATCCCAGCACTCAGAATGCCCTGGTGGGCCTGCCCCTCCTGACCTCATCCCCCTCAGGCTGGAGGCAGTTCACAGCTGGGCAGATGGCATCCTCATCCTCAGAGTCCTCCTGCTCCGAGAAGGACGTGTCGGAGGGCAGCTCCAGCAGCCGCTCCCGCTCTCTCTCCAGTTTGTTACTGCACTGATCCTTTGAGTGACTCAGTTTCAGTTTCTTCTTTTTGGGTGTTCTCATCTTTTTTACTCTTGCTCTCTTCTCACCACAGAAGCTCTCTCTCTCGAAACGCCGCTTCAGTTTTCTCTCCATGTAACTCATCCCATCCTTTTTCCCTCGGCAACACTCGTTCTGTGGCAAAGACATTTTGGCAAGGTTGGAAGTGTGCAGCTAACATCCATTAGCTATCCTGCTATTCCATACCCTGATTTTAGAAATAGGCTTAAGTACAATTGAAGTGTTTGACAGTGCTGCATTTCAAGTAGTGTGAGATGTATAAGAGGAGCCAAGGGCAGGGTCAGGCACCAGGGACAGAACTCAGAGAGAAAACCATCCTCATTTCCTGCCTCTGAGCCCACAGCTTCCACAGCAGCTCCCTTGGCAAGCCTCGACACAGAACAAGAGTCAAGTGTTCAAGGCCAGGATGGGACTTGGAACAATCTGGTCTAGTGGGAGGTGTCCCTGCCCACGGCAAGGGCTGGCACAAAATGAGCTTTAAGGTCCCTTCCAACCCAAACCAGTCTGGGATTCTGCAATTCTATGAAATTAGGACTGATGTATTTGAAATACAGAGACTAACAATAAACATATATCTAAATTTCAAAAATGCATTAGGCCACAAATTGTATTAAATATTTTGTAACTAATTTCTTATTGACTTCTTGACTCCTTTTACACGAGGAAAATGTATTCTCATGGAAGTGCAGCCACACACACAAACCCCTGTAAAGCCCAAGGGCTGAGGCAGAGCCCTTCCCCAGGGTGCCCCAGCTCAGTGCTGCTGTTGGACACTTGCCTTCTCACTCGTGGCTGTGCTGGGTGACCTCTGCTCAGGCTGCAGGGCAGGGCTCTGCTTTGTGAACAGGGCCTGGTACAGCTCCTGGATCTCAGGCAAAGAAACCTGCAGCAGCTGGGCTTCCATCATCAGCTCATCCAGCTCGGTGCTAATGACTGGTGTGAAAGACAAGGAGACAAGCAGGAATTCTTCACTGACAAGAACTGCACAGATAATGAAAAATCTCAAACAAAACAATGGCAAAAGACTTCAGATCTGCAAGTGTATTAGTTAGTTCTTATCTGCTCCCTTTTGACTGCTCATTTTTAACAGCAGGGTTAAAAGGAAAGATGCTTGCACAGAAGTTCCGGCACTGTGGCTCAGCACCCTGCCACGTTCCCATTCCCTGCTGCTTCAAGGACAAGGCACTGCCATCATTCCTGGCAAATTCTGCTGCTTCAGGAGCTACAGGAGTGTGACAATCCCCTCACTACCCAACGAGTGGATGAGATGAACAAACTGAGTGAGGGAGCCAAGAGAGGAGAGGAAGGAAGGCTGAGAGGATGAGCCTGGTGACAAGGTCCTGCTCTATGGTCACTACCCACTGCTGCTACTGCCTCCAAAGCTCCTGCAGGGCTCTGAAACAGTGTCAGCTGGGAAGGCCAAAAATCTTTGTATAAATAACAGCTTATTAATCCACTGCAACTCAAATATGAAAAGTAAACCTGGTGACACAAAGAACTGCCTTGTTTGATGTGAACTGTAGCATTCCACTGAAATGGCTTTTATAACACCAGTATGGACTGAGCTGCACAGACATGAAGGTAAGTCTAGACTTGTGTCCCTGGAGCATTATGCATGAAGAGGGAAGAAATGATGAATAATTTCTGTCACAGTTATAAACTGATGCAATTCACAGCTTGTCTGTTAGCCCAACCCACCAAGGCTGAGGTGAGGATGCTCCAGAGCCTGTGCTGAGTGACCCCAGCAGAGCAGCCCCACAGGGGCTGGGGCATCTCCACTCTCTGACAGCTGGACAGCTGTGCTGCAGCAGAGCTCACATGGACTCCTGTCCTGTGCATTAAGTATCCCATGGATTCCAGCACCACATCCCAGCTGTTCCCATCCACCTCCTACACTTCCAGTGCCCCCCACTCCCCCCTTTCCTCCCCCCTTCTACAGCTCAGCTGGGGCACAGCCTGGGGAAGCTGTTCTTGTGGGAAGGGGACAGCTCTGCTGATTCCTCACCCCATCGTGCACATCTTTTCATTATACATGGGAAATTTCTATCCTTGAGCAATGCACCCCTCTGGCAAAGCTGGACACCAGTGCTGTGCAGTCACAGGCCTGCTCAGCCATCTCAGGACACCCTCCCTGCCCCACCAAACATGGGAAAAAAAAAGGGCAGGGGGAAACCCCCCAAACCAAAGTGAAGATTACACACCATGAAGTGGGATGCAGTGCTGTCCTGTAGAGAATGGAGAATGCAAATACATGCTTCTGTTATCCCAGTCATGAGGCATGGAGAATGACATTGCTCCAATTGTCTGTGACACCTAGGAAACAAAACAGATAGTTTCACTAAATGTGGAGTTTGAAATGCAGAATAACTGTGATAGGATCAACACTTGTTTCTCTTACAGCTACTGAAATCATGTCCCAAATCTGAAATCTGGTCCAAAAGACTGCAGCCCTACCCTGCCCAGGCAAGGACACAACAACAGCAAACCCTGCACCTCCTGACACTGCCAGGGCCATCTCACCAGGAACCTTCCACAACACCCTCTGCCTCACTGACCCAAGTGCCTGGGCCCCTTTCAGAATACAGCTCTCCTCCATTCCCACTGCTGCTCTCAAGGGTTTCTTTCAAACCCACCCACATTCCTCACTTTGGCCAGTGTCAAAGCAGCCCAACTCCAGTGGTTACTGAAGAGCTTCTTGTTGGGGAAGTGGGTGTTGAATTAGCCCAGATGACAGGGAAAACAGAACTGGGACAGGACAGGACAGCCATGTCCATGGTGAAACACTGGATTTACCAGAAAACCACCTCAAATCCATGGAGGCAGAAGTTCCAGCTCACACCTGTGCCAAGGTGTGCTGGGGGCCTGGCTCAGAAGGGTCCTTGACTCACTGAGGGACCCAGACAGAGGGACCTGGTCAGATGCTCCCACTGAGCTTCCCAGGGACCTCTGATTTGGGAAATGTAGTCACAAGGACCTGGGTTAGCTCAGCCAGAAACACCCTGATTTGGGAGGTTTACTGACTCAAGGTCCAGACACCTCAAAAATGGCTGCACTGCTCTGGATGGGAGGAAGCTCACAATTCCACACTGAGCTAATACCATCATACAAATAAAACTAAACTGACTGTTTCAATTTCTGGCCCAAATATCAACTTCTACTTCCAAATCTTGGCCAGTTCTTTTCTGCTATGCTGGCTGACCTAGCAAAATGATACTTTCAGACATAAACGACCAGAAAAATTCTCCTAAATATTTTAATTTCTCTATCTTGACTTCCCTGCTTTAAAAATTTGGTCCACAAGTCATTGTCACAGCTGGGTAAATGAGAAGCAGCTGCAATACCCTGTCAGGCATGTGTGGCATGGTTTATGTTTTAACACAAGTGAAAGCAAAAACAGAAATACAGTCTAACTGTAACTGGATTGGACTAGTAAAACTAAGGTGTTTCAAAATGTAAAAGCAACAGAGCACATTCCATTTTGGGGTGTTTCATGTTCTTTATACAGCACAGAGCTTTGACTTCTGGTATTTTTCTGCATTTGTTATCTCAGGAAAATTCTTTACCTCATTTTTTTTCTTTATGTGTGTGTTTTGCTGAAAGATCTTCACTGAAAAAAAACAAACTCCCTCACTACCCCACCTGAAACAGCTGCTGTGGCTAAACCCAGCAATATGAGCAGAACATTCAGCTTGGGAGGTCTAGTGGGAGTGAGGAGAGACAGTGAAGGATGAAGACACTCAGTTGAAAATAACCTTGTCTAGAGCCAAGCTGGTAATGCACAGGACAGTTTGTGCCTCTGTCAATAATTCTCAATACTTAAAACTCTGTTTGAATACTTGTAGGAGCAGAATGTAAAGACCAACTGAATAGTAAGCACTCCAGAAACAATAACGCAGCAGCTCTGTCATTAGTGGTGTCCCAGCAGAACACAGGAGCTGGAAGAGGAGAGGGGAAAACAGACCCTTTGGGAGGGATTGTGCCTGGACTCCAGCAGAAGGGAACACAAAGCTGCTGCTGGGGCACACACACGTCCTGGCTGAGGGGCACAGCAGGACCCACTCCTGACAGCTGTAAAGCAGGAACAAACCCTGTGCCTTGTTGGGATTTGTAGGGAGCTACAGCAGACCCAGTCCCAGAGCGGTGTCACCCCCTGTCCCCATTCCCCAGGCAGGGAAGCCCGGCCCCAGCCCAGCCTCACCTTGTTTGTCTCTGGCAGCTGGCCCGCCGAGCCTTGCCACCTGCTGTACAGTAATCCTGAGCCAACTTTGTCCTGGATGCGTTTGAGATTCCCTGAATACAACATTTGCTGCGCTCTGTGCTGCCAGTTGACAGTTCTCTCGATCATGTAGCGCAGGGCGTCCCCCTCGGGCAGCCGCACGCGGATGCGCTGCAGGGACGCCAGCAGCGGCAGCACCTTCTCCAGCGGCGGCTTCTGCGAGCGGCGGCACAGCGGGCACAGCCAGACGCGCGGCCCCGCCGCCGCCCCGGGCGCGGGCACGCAGCCGCTGTGGAAGAAGCCCCTGCACAGCTCACACTGCAGCATGGGAGCCGCCGGCTCCTTCTGGCACAGACACACCTTGAGCTCGGCGTCCTCCTCGCCCGCCAGCGCCTTCCCCTCGTTGGCCGCTCGCAGCGCTCGCAGCGCCTCCATCTCCCTCAGCCGCGCCTCTCCCAGCGTGGCCATCTGCAAGGAGGCAAAGGATGGCGGCTGCAAGGGAACGCTGCTTCTCGCGCACGGGGTGCCCCCTGCTCCCTCACCCTTCGGGCGTGCCAGTCCCAGCCCTTGAAACGATGGGGATGTGCAGTGGGACAGCAAAAGGTATTGGAGGGGCAGCAGCGGGGATGTGCAGTGGTGTGAATTCAATTTCCTTGCATTTTCTCATGAGACCCTGAGAGAAAAAGCTTAACTCTTTGTAAAACAAAAAAAGCTCCTAACCTGTTTTCTGTTCCAAGCTTTTGTGTTTTGTACTGCAAAAACATGGTCTGCCTTCAAGCAGCTCAAATCACGAAGAGCAAGTTTGGATTGCAGACACTGCTCTGGGAAGCATCTCTCAAACAGTCTGTCTGGATACTCAGAAAAGCTTCCTGGGTGGTTTTCACAAATGCAAATGTACCTCTGACCCTCACTTTGTACATGCTGCCAGTGCTCAGGGCCATGCCCTGACCTGTGAACTTGCTCTGGGGATTGTGAACAGCAGGCAAAGTTCAGGTGGACCCTGGATGTGCTATTTACCCTCTATGCAGATGCTCCTATAAATTCTTGTTTTTAGGAATCTTTAGCACTAGCTCCTATAAAGACAGCAATATATTTCAGTTCCATAAAGGCTGTTCAAACCAGCTGCAACTAATTAATTCTATGCATTTTCTAATGTATATAAACATACCGAGGAGGTTTTATAAATACATACAAAGTAGTTATTTCTCACACCATGGCTCTCAAGCATAATTCCTGGACTGAAAGCAGCTTTGGGAAAATGAGACAGCTGTGTCCATCCTGGGCACACATGGCACTGGGGCACAGCACATTCCAATTTGCACACAGGTGCTGAGCTGGGTTGGGAGTGTGGGAAGGTTCTGGTTCCCCTCGTGTGTCAGAACCAACCCTGCCACACTGAATGACTTCCCCTTCCTAGGTGCAGCCCCTGGAGTGCCCTGGGTCTCCATGGCCAGAGATGCTGGAGTCACAGAGGGCTGAGTGTGACCCAGGGCCCAACCTCTCCCCAGAGTGCCACAACAGGGACACAACAGGGACACTGCTCCAGCTCTGGGGCTCAGATGAGAGAGGCCAACACCAAAGCACTGAAAGCACAGTTTCAGGTAGTTGCCATAGGTTAAAACTTAAATGTCCCACATTAAATTCCATTCAGGCCCCATCCAATGAGCCCCTACTGTGTCTCATTAGCCACGACATCATTACCTGGCCTAGGTGGAGGCTCTGCACTAGGTCTGCTGGAATGAAGCCCTTTCCCACCAGCAACTGAGCCTGCTCCACCCACAGAAATGTTTCAATGACTCCATAATGCATGAGGTTTTCTTTAATTATTTAGAGTATTTGTTTTAATTATAAATGGTGCTGGATCATTGTATTCTTTGAAAGGATCAGACTTGGGCAAACCCTATCCCATTTTTAATAAACTTTAGGTATGGCAGGGGAAAACAGGTCTCCTTTTTTTGTTTTCCTGTGCTTTGCTCAGCTACAGGCACTGCCTAGCAAAATGTGAGGCTGCTTAATGCACAAAGCAACACGTTTCCACAGAAAGCAATTTTGGGGAGTGTGAAGCAAACACAGAAAAGTGCAGCCCCAGAAATCCTGCAGAGCAGCATGGCGAGAACAGGGTGGAAGTCACACTCCTGCACAGGAGGCAGACAGAAACAAGGATTCAAGGAATTCAGGGAATTCCAGCTAGGGAGGATGTGAGCACATACCGCAGATGCAGTGTCCTTGCTTTCGGAGAGCGCCCGCTCCAGGTCACTCAGAGTCTCCAGCTTTGTGCTCTTCTTCTTGCCACTTGGCACTGCCTCCTTCAGCTTCTTCTGCTTCCTCTTCAGACTGAGCATCCCAATGTCACACCAGGGACACAACACCTGAGGGACAGAACAGCAGTGTCCCACCTGCACCAGTGTTCCACCTGCACTGTTCCTAACACACCTTCCTGCCTGGATGCAGCCACCGGCAACTGGTGAGAACTAGGGCTCCTGCAGTTATTCCATCAAAGATCTGAGGTGTTAGGATGAGGTTATCTGAAGGCAGGGAGAGCTGGAAAGCTGGAACTTCAGTTTTGTAAAATTGCCAGACCCAAACAACCTTTGTGATTCACCCAGACTGCTGGGGGAGAGAGAGAGAAAAATGCTGAACAGCCTCCAAGGGACTGAAACTGCAAACCCTGGGAAAGAGCACTGATTCCAGGGGGTGCTCTACATTCCTGTCTGTCCCAGCTGGAGGGGGTTCAGAGGGCCTCAATGCTGGGCAGAGTGTACATTGCTCAAGGACTGCAGGTGTGACACAGCCACAGCTCCAGAGGGGCAGCAAACACAGCTTCAGCCTCACCCCAGCATACCTGAACCTGAGGAGGATGGAGCAGACAGGAACCTGCTCACCTGCAGCTTGGTCTGATGCACTGAAGTTAATCCAGTGCCACAGATTTGTCAGTATTCCCATATTCACATGGAAAATAGTAGACACTGGCACTGCCTGCTCTTGTTAGGAACCTGCTCACCTGCAGCTTGGTCTGATGCACTGAAGTTAATCCAGTGCCACAGATTTGTCAGTATTCCCATATTCACATGGAAAATAGTAGACACTGGCACTGCCTGCTCTTGTTAGCCACTGATTAAGAACAGAGAAAGCATAGCTAAATCTTAAGTATTTTTGAAGCTTAAAACTATTATTAGAAGTATAGGTCACTAACAGAAGTTGTTATTAAAATAGTCCATGTAATCCTAAAGCAATTCTGCAATTATATTTAATATTCACTGTTCCCTCCTGGGTGCACACTGAACCCCCTGCCTGTGCATGAGTGACCAGGCAGATCTGCAACCCTCTCACCTCCAGAAGAGAATATGGAGAGTTCTCACACAGGAAGGTGTTTGCTGCACACTCCTTCCACGCCTGCACTTCAGCCACCAGGGCCTCCAGCCTGGGCAGGTAGTCCAGGTGCACTGGGATGGATCTGCCTCTCGTGACCAGCTCTGCCAGCGTGTCCAGCACGGGCACGCGGCCCCCAACCTGCGGGGTGGAAATGAGGAGATGCTGCATGCAGCCAAGGCACAGCCCTGCCCAGCTCACAGCAGGCACTCAGGAATTCAGGGCACAACTTGTAAAGGTGAATTTAATGCTCAGACAGCTCAGTGACCTGCACTATCAGTACAATATTTGACTAAGTGCTTGTGCACTTAGTCATTGACTGCCAGACAAAACTAACAACACATTTGGGGCTGGGAAGCAAGAATACACTTGCCATATGACCCTTTAAAAAGAAAACACAACAAAACCAGAGACTGCCAACAACATAAGCAGCCTCTCAGTCTCACACTACATTAACAGTAGAAAATCAAAATAATTCTGAAATAATTAAATCATACAGTTATTAACGTTGAAAAACCAGCTCCAAGATCAATGTCAGCCATTAACCCAGCATTGCCAAAGCCACCATTAAACCATGTCCCCAAGTGCCACGCCCACATACTTTTTAAATCCCTCCAGGGATGGTGACTCTATAATGGGCAGGCTGTGCCAGGGCCTGACTGCTCCTTTCAGTGAAGAAATTTTCCCCAACACCCAACCTGAACCATCCCAGGTGCAACCTGAGGCAGTTTCCTCTTATCCTGGCCCTTGCTCCCTGGGAGGAAATTCTGATTCCCCTGGCTCCAGCATCCTTTCAGGTACTGTAGGGAGCTACAGCACAAGTTTAACCCATGCTGTGCCAGGCCAAGAATGAGAATCACCTCCAGTACCCCATGTGCCAGGAGCAAGCTCCAGCCATTCCCTTGGCACCCCACACCTCAGGCAATGCAGGTACCACACACCCAGAGTACAGCAGCACCAGAGGTAATTCCAGAGGTAATTTCTAGAACAGGCAGTTGATGTGGGACTGGAGAACCATTCACCAAAACAACCCCAACATCTCTAGCAACTTCAAAGTTCTGATGCCAAGAACTTCCTGCAAGTCACGTTGACTGCAGGAATTTAACAAATCCTTCACAGAACCAAAGCAAAAATTCTTGGCACAGACAGAACTAGTTTTCCATATTCAGAAGGCAGAGTTTCAGAGTTCAGATCAAGAAATTAGCAAATGTCAAGAAAAAAAAATCACTCAAGTTCTTTCAAGACAGCCCTCAAATGAAAGTTAGTATTACACCGATTTTATTCCTTCAAAATATTTAAATCCAGAAAAATTAGTTTTTTAAATAAAATCTCTAAAGAAGTTTTTATTAAAAGCCCAATTTAGGCAAGAGCCCCTAAGTTATATTAGAGCTTACTTTACAGAAAAAAAATGAGGACAAATGAAAATACTTGGCCATCTATATCAAAATGTTAAATCAGGGCTATCCCACCCTGGTCTGATCTGGGCAGTCCCATTGACACCTGGCTTCAGCACTTAGCAAGGCTGAGCCAGGAACTATTTCTGTACCACCCCTCTGTACCTCAGTGTCCACAAAAATGTGATTAACAGGGAATTGTTACCGAGCAACTGAACAAAAGTGACCTTAAGGTGAAGTTCCATAATGTAGTAACTTTTAATTTCACATTTTTGCTAATAGCTGTTTCATAGATTCTTTTGCAGGCACTTAGCTGCAAAGGTGAAGGAATACAGACCAAAAACAGAAGCAAGCATCAGGGCAGTGGGTGTAGCTGCTCCATGGCTGAGGTAACCAATGTCCCACATTGAGTGCTCAGGATCAGAGGGACACCAGAGCATGCACAGGGTGTGGGGTGGCTCTGGTGACATGAGCAGGGTCACTGTCCCTCCCCAGCAGCCTGGCTCACATACCTGCAGAGCCTCCACCTCCTGCAGCCAGTCCTGGGCCTTCTGCACAGCATCCTTCAGTGCTGCTCCATTTGGGAGGTAGGCTGGGATCTCCTCCAGCTCCTTCACTGCTGCTGTCAGGCTGCTCAGGGACTGCCGGGGCCTGGGGGAGCACAAGAGCCCAGATGGGAGATGCTGCTTGCAGCAGGGACCCTTCCACTCTCCTGGCTTATTAACAGCAGAGGGCCACACCAGCTGCTGGTGTTACACTCAGTGCTGGCTGCACCCAGCAGAGCTGGGGGTCAGAAGCAGGGGAAGTTTAGAAATGTCTGTTTGCTTACTCTAGACTCCTGCTAGAAATACTCTCACATTTGGACTTAAGGGAGATTTACCTTTCACTAACTTTGGATGACAAACATCCACCAAACCCCAGACCAGCACCAGCTGAGAGATTCTGAATTAGAAGGTTAAAAGCCTGAAACTGGATTTTCTGTATTTCCCAGCTTGATTCTGGGGTTTTAGAAGAGTGCAAACACAACATAGCTCCCTATCGAATTAAACCCAAGCTTAGTCAGTAATGTGCTATATGAAGTTGTCTTAAAACACTGTGGTTAGTGGTAGGCAAGAAATGTTCCAATACTCCAAGTATGACAAAATTTAAAAAACAAAGGAATCTTGAGGGAAGAAACCTGGCATGTAAGTCTGTGCTACATTCCTAATTTCTAAGTACACTGTGCTCTCCCATTTTACTTTATAAATCAGAAGGTAAAAGCCACAAGAAAATTTTTCTTAGTAAGATTGTATTTGGCTTATTTCCTTCTTCCCTACACCAATTAATCTTGAAAAATCTCCTCCTTGTTAGTCAAGAACAGTCCTACATGGACCTTTATGCACTATGAAGTTTTACCTGCTGCTGGTACCTATCTGAGCATGATGGGAACACATCCTCCAGCCTGAAACTGGGGAGGGGGGAAGGTGGAAAAGAAGGAAGAGGCATCATAAACCCCTTCCCTGTGGGTTTCAAGGAGAATTTACACAAGATGGTTGTGCAACACAAACACTACAAGGCAACTCCAACCCCTGAAACTGGTCCATCCCCCTCCCCTAGCCCAGTCCCTTCTGGCTGGCACAAGCTTTGCCTTCATGCTGGGAACTTGCTGAACAACGGGGAGCCCCTCCAGCACTCAGGGCACTTCCACCTGAAACAACCAAATGCAGCACTCAGGCTTAGCTCTACCTGGCCTTGATCAGGTTCCTGGCTTTGTCATCCCAGTGCTCGGACACGGTGAGGAGCTCCTGCAGCTTGGCCATGGCCTTCTCCACGGCCGGGTACGGCGCGAGCCCCACGCCGGAGTCGATGAGGCGCCGCATGTGGTCCAGCGTGAGCGCGCTGTGCTCGCAGCAGCCCAGGCGCACGTCCTCCAGCCAGCGCGCCTGCTCCAGCCGCGCCCGCAGCTCCGCCAGCTGCGGCAGCTCCACGTCAAAGTCAAAGCTCACCTCCAGCAGCTCCTGCAGCTCTGCAGCACTGGGCATCTCCTCAGAGAGGAGCTTCTGGCTTTGCTCTTGGAAAGCTTCCACTCGGTCGAGGAGATCCTGAAACCCGCAAATGCAATGATAGATCAGATGGATTCCAAGTCACTTAATCGTGGAAGTGCAGGGTTAACAACGGGAGCTCAGGCTCCTGGCAAACCCCCTGCTGCACTGCACACAGTGCCCATGGCAAATTATCCCCAGGGCTGAAACACCTCAACAGTGTCTTCAACACATAGAGCCACCAGCATCTCCTCACATGTAACATGGCACGAGCTTGGGTATCCCAGAACAAGGCAACCCCAGTCCCAGAGGTGTCAGAGCACTCAGAGGAACAGAAGGGATGTAAAGGGAAATTGAGTGTTCCATGAGTGCTGCTGTCTGGCTTTGTTTTGAAATGGTTCAGGCAGCTGTGGAACAGCAAGGTGAGGATTGTAAAGGCTTCACAAAACACTGGGAAGGGCACAGAGGTTCTGGGGTCAATTTCTGCTGTACTGCTAAGGCTTTTGAGCTGCACCTCATAGTTCCAGTGAGCTACAGGCATTTTACTCTCTCATGCAAGGCAACACCTTTCTCTCCATGCACTCAGCAGCTCATTACCCCAAAAGGCATTTCTGGGGCTGTTTGCATTTTCCCCAGGATAAAGGGACATTCATCCAGAGCAATCCCACAGTGAAGGTTGGGATTATTCTGTATTCTGTATGGAGCAACCTGCCCAGTACTCCCAGTACTGCCTGAAGTTCTGTTCCTGCAGGAAGTTCTTCCCTCACAGCTGACACCTTGGCATTTTGCCAGTGAGGCTGTTTCCCAGGGTGGGCAACCTCCCCCAACATGGAATAAAACATTTTTTAGAGATAGACTGAATTGTGAACGCATCTCCAGTAATGTTGGTCATTTATATTAACAGCCAAATTTGCACAATGACATATAATTGAGACTTGTTGAGAATGATACAAAGCAACATTCAGACCATATGTGTTTATTATTTCCCTGTTCAGGAATGTCAGATGGAGAGGAACTGTTTGCATGTCTGGCATTTCCAAATTTCTGCTTTTGAACCAGCAAGAAAACTTCACAGCTTCAGTGCTATAAACAAATAACTGTAAATAGGACTGCATCAAATCTGATCCACACAGTGTGGGGCAGATAGAGGTTCCAAAGCAGCAGTTGAACTGGTTTATTCCCATTCATTTACCTGGCACCATCTGGTGTCTCAGTGTTGGGTGGATACTTGAGGGACAGTTCAAGAGCTGGACACAGCATCTCGTGGTTTCAAGTATCACAAATATGCAAAGTCCTTCTCCTTTAAGACAGGAATTGCAGCTGCACAGCCTTTTTTTTTTTTTATTTTTAATTTCCCCTCAGTGTGATATGGAACATTTTGGCAAATTCCAAAACAAGATTTTGAATTACTTTCAGTTTGCTTGAGGGCTCATCATCTGGGGATGATGAACCAGAACAGCTGGTGGTTGTGGGATTCACAGTGATCAGACTCCTGCCAGCAGCAGATTCTCAGTTAGAGAGAGGATCTGGCCAGCCTGGGCTGGTTTGGCTGGAGTTACCTGTGGGGTTTCCTGGAACGTGGGTTAAAAGCACAAACAGGGATCTAATTACAAGACTGAGAAAGCTGATTCTGTATTAACAAAGAAGGAAAGTGGTAAGAGAGAGAGCTGTCCCTCAGAGCACTGGAAAGTTTGAATGTTCTCAGATTAACCTGGCTTTACTTGTAAGAGCAGAGCAGTTAACTGACCCCAGACTTCTAACCTGTAGTTACCCAAGTCATTCCTGCTCCTTCTCCTACAATCCTTCATACAACACAAATGGTTTGATTTGCCTGTGCAGTATAAAACCCTGCTGACCATGAACAGCAGCGGGTCAGAGCCCCTTTCCTCAGCATCCCACGTGCACAAGTCACCCCAGCCTGCCAGTCCCCAGGTGCAATTCTTGGAGCAAATAGTGAGACAGCAAATGAAGGCAGTGCAAACCCATCCCTCTGTAAATGCTCCTGCTCCCTTCCCAAGGCTTGCCCAGGTTACCTTCAGCAGTGGTGTCTGGCTGAGCACACAGGGCAGGGCATAGAGCTGCCTGACAAAGAGCCGCAGCTCGTTCACCGTCAGCTGGTTCTGGCACTTCCCTCCTCCGGAGCGGTACCTGCAACGACAGCAGCCAGCCCTGCTGCTCAGCTGAGAGACACACAACACCCACCCTGCCAGCTGCACAGGGCCTGGAGCCAGATGAGCTTTAAGGTCCCTTCCCAATGAAATCATTCTGTGATTTTTTTTTGATTCCCTGATTTCATGTCAGCTAGGCCTTCTTCAGGAACAGCAGAATATGCACAAGCATCCAATCAGCCCAGGGCTCACACACGTGGGAAACCTCAGCCTGCCACTGCAGAACAAGCTATTGTTGAAACAATCATATTAAATAGGATTCTGGAACAACCACTCAGCCTTGGAAGGGCACTGGTTATTATGGAATAAAATTAAGCTTTTTTTTCCAGAACACAAAGCAACTGTGGATAAACTATTCAGTTATGTTGCAGTAGCTATTGTAGTCAGCTCTGCCCATGCCTACACCAAAAGAGAACAAATCCCAGTTCTGAATGGGTTTTATATTGACAGGTTGTGTAGGCACTTCTGAAAAATCCTCCCTACACTGAAATCAGCATTTTTATTTTTGTCTAAAAGCTTTGCATCAAATGAGTGGCTTAAAAGTGTTAACAAATTGCCCAATATTAAAAGCCTGTCTAAACTCAAGCCAGTATTAATGAGGTTTGAGAACCCTGAACAGAAAAGGAAAGAGATCCCTTACAATGCTGGCTCCAATTGAATCCATAGTGTGTTATTTATACAAAAGAGGAGAACAGCCCAGCAGGATATGCCAGCATGACTGGAATGTGAACACTATAAAATAAATTTTAATTTACCATTCTGTGTTAAAAATAGCTATTTTTAACAGATACACAGGATCACATTGGGAGTTCCAAACCCCACAGTCAGCTGAACAATAAAACAAATTCAAAGCCTCAGGTACAGCACAAGTTTCTTTACAGGCTCCTTTGTTCTACTGGTTTTTGAATAAGCTCCACAGTGTTTTCCAAGGAAAAGCACAAGTTTTAAAATACATAAATATTTATATACATATACATAGACATATCTGAATGGCAAAGCTGTTACAAGATACTTTTGAAAACCAGAAATTACATGAGCCTAAGAAAAACCATTGACAGAAGCCAAAACCATGCCCATCCAGGGTTATTAACCACAAAGGTCTCCAAGCACAAATTCTCAGAGACTCTCAGGAACAAAAACAGGTTTCAAGAGACCTAGAGAAGGAAAGGGATAGACAGGAAAAACGTGGCAGCAGGGCAGGAACACTGCTGCCTTCTGGTGCCAGGAGAACAAGGGTCACACTGTGCTCCAGCCCCATTCAGAGCCAGCATCTGGGAGGGTTTAATCCCCCAGCACCAAGAGAACCAGAGGAAACAGGGATGTGCAGCCCATCTGCATCTCTTCAGGTACTGCTGAGGAGTTGGTGAGCAGGAGTCACAGGATTTACTATGATTTATTACCTTCTGGCCTGGTCTTCTCCCCATGAACTGCACTGTACTGGAGATCCCTCAGGATCACTGACTGCTTTCACTGACAGGGATGACAAATCTCCTGCATGACTCTTCCAAACTTGAGATCAGACCAAAATTCTCAGTCCACAATAGAAAGTTTACCAAAAGCACAAACCAAATTTTAGGCGGAATCAACAATACTTCCAAACCAACAACTGGCATTGGGCATGATGAAGGCTGTCAAGCATCCTGCAGATATGAGCTTCAGGCACATGAATCTGCATGTGATCTAACATGTGTTAAGATTTTAAGCAAATAATTATCTTCTTTAGATCTTTTTTCAAAAGTTGCAAGCATTCCCCACTTCAACCTTATAAGAAAAAAAAAAAATCAAGTAACAGGGGTTTTCAAACTCCTAAAAGTTATGAGGACATGAAACTGGACTTTTCCCAGAAATGTGCCAAAAAAGATCGAAGAAGAAACTGTTAGAGAAGGACTAAAACCTCATCTAGAGCAAATAAGAATCACAATGCAAGCACTGCCTTGACACTGTGTACAGCAGCAGCACAGGGTTAATTACTCACCACAGTCTGGGATGCTGCAGGAGCTGGCAGGCCCAGCTCTGAGGAAGGCTGAGAGCCTCTCATGGTGACAAAAGAACAGACTCAGTCAAGGAGATGAAGATAAAAATTGCTCCCAGTTCTTCCCAGGCCAAAGTCAGGGACATACTCAGTGCAGGAATGACCCATCTGGCACAGAGAAGCTGAGAAGGGCCTGGCTGCTGCTCCCAGTTCAGCACTGGGAGACTGAACAAGCACGAGGGATGGGAGAACACAGATGATGCCAGAAGAAGAAATGGCTCAACACCAAATGAAGGAGGAGATCAGAAGTGGACAAGTCCTTTGATGATGGTGCCTCAAATCTCTAGGTTGGAAGTTCCCTATCTGGCAGAAGTCATGCCTGTGGGAGTGCTGAATTTCTCATTCCCCACTGCAGTATTTCTACATTGCTGTGACAGAGGCTTCATCCTCCTGTGCAAGACAGCAAAAGTGAATTTTTATCAAGTTCCTACTACAAATGCTTAAAGAGGGAACACCAGGAAGGAAGACAGGAATCATGTCTAAGTGTGACAGCTGAACATTCTACCCCCAGAGTCCTTCCAAGGCAGCCTTCAAAATACAGTGAGAGTGCAGGAGTGATGAGCTCCACAGCCCCTGCTTAGGCAGTGACAGGAGGAACCACACCTGCACTTCTACCAGCACAAAAGGCAACTGCTCCAATAAACACCACACTGCTCAAAGCAGCAGAAATGGGTGAAAATTCTCCAAATGGGACAAAAGACAAACAATTTTTTCTGAAGTACTTCACACTTAAGATTGGTGGACATGAGCCATACTGTTGTCCACATACATAAACCCAACATTTTCTCAGAAACCATGATCCTGTGAGGCTCAGTGTGCCCATGGTGAGTCTGGGTGCCCTGATTAACAGCTTTAAGCTGAAGGAGAGCAGGGTTAGATGGGATATTGGGAAGGAATTGCACCCTGTGAGGGTGGTGAGGTCCTGGCACAGGTTGCCCAGAGAAGCTGTGGCTGCCCCATCCCTGGAAGTGTCCAAGGCCAGGTCAGAGAGGGCCAGGAACAGCCTGGGATAGTGGAAGATGTCCCTGCCCATGGTAGTGGGGTGGAACTGGAGTTTTAAGGTCCCTTCCAACCCACACCAGTCTGAGACCTATGGGTGAAGAATGATACAACAGAAGATGGTAATCTGTGAATTGTGATGGAAAGGTTTTTACATCAATATAGGCCCAACTAGACTTGTGCAATGAAGAGAACTGGCCTTAGCCTTCTGTTCTGGCTCTTTTCAGCTAATTTCAGACATGGAGTGCCAGCAGGACCAGGCAGGCAGTTCACAAAGAACACTGCCCTACTTCAAATCTCTTGAGCACAAAACCTGTCTAAAAGATTTAATGTAAAGAGCAGGTAATTTTCAGAGCTCTTGTACAACATTCCCACCAGCAGCAGCTCAGGGAGTTAAGGCACTTTGTTTTTCCACAACACAGAAGGTAATGAATAAAACCACACCTGCACTATTGACAGATTTACAGTGCTCACAGCACAAAGGCAAGGGGACTGTATCTTGCTGAGTGTTACTTTGTCTGGACATACCACACCATTTTTCTTTCCAGGGAAAACTGGAATGAATTTACAGACTAACTGTCAAACACAGAGAAAGAAGAGTTTTGAAACCTCAGGATGTTTAACTTATTGCATGTAGTAAAGCTGAATCTCCCTGTCAAAGATGGCTCTGCTGAGGAGACAAAGATTCTTTTAATTTTTAAGCCTTGCAGAGCCCTGGCATCCATCACTGGCCACTGACATCCATCTCTGATGACCCATTTTTGCTGCAGACATGGAGTGGCACTTACCTGGTCTGTCTCTTGCCATTCAGCAGCTGCTGGGCCACCGAGGCGCATTTGTCGGCGTCCTGCGTCACCAGCCGGAGGTGTCGCAGCAGGTCATTGTCTGGGAACTTTTTCATTTCTGATTCTTCTATCAAGGCCTTAAAACTGATGAGACCTGTTGGGAAAGACATTAAGTTAAGAAGTTTCCCTTTGTGATGGATTTTCTGTGCTTAGAAACACAACACATTGAATGCATTTCTATTTCTACTTCAGCTACGCTTTGTGTCAAAGTGATTTAGAGTCTTGTCACACAGAGAAAGCTTAGCATCATTACTGGGACTGTAACAGCTAAAATATTCACTTAAAAACACGAAGTGATAAAACTGAAAGAACAGTTTTAAATGAGGTGCTACAGGCAGTAGGTAAAATCCTCACTTTTCTTGTTGTTGATCTTTGCCTCCAGGGCCTCGCTGACGTTGGAAGCCCACTGGTTGTAGGACTCGGCGCGCATCTTGAGCGCATCCATCATCGGGTACAGCTCCTCCAGCGTGTAGCGGAACCTGCGGGCAGCACACGGCTCAGCCTCCAGCAACCCTGCAGGCAGCAGCAGGGTGGGAGGAGGGGCACCAAGGTGAGGACCCAGGTAGGATGGGGCTTGGAGCAACCTGGACTGCTGGAAGGTGTCCCTGCCCATGGTATGGATGTGATGAGCTTTAAGGTCCCTTCTGACTGAACCATTTGGCAATTCTAAGATATGTTGGTCCGTACAACAGAGAAATAAGCTTCTCTGCATTCAGGGTTACACAATGAAGACCTTACAATCATACCATGTTCCTTTTGAGATAATTTCAATGCTGCAGTTGCTTCAAAAAGCAATTTCTACAGGACAATTAAGGAATTGTGACCCTGTCTTAGGGCAAGCTACATTCATGTAGGACTGAAGATGAACTGAACAGCACAGGAAAGTTAACAACAGAAGGAAAGCTCCAAAAAGCAAAACAATACTCCTTGGCAATGACTGGATCTAAGGGACAATAACCTGCTTGCTATAAATAAAAATGCAAACCAACTTAGCCAGCAATTTTTGCCATTACAGAGCAAGAAGAGCTGAATGCTGAAGAGGCTTTGTGTGTGAGCACAAAACAGTCCCATTGTTGTGGGGGCACTGGATTTGCAAAGGACTGAAACAGAAACAGAGACCAGCCCCACTGGCAGCAGAGACTACCAAACCACAGTATCTACACAGACAACACTATCTCTAGATCATGCTGTTACTTACTACCTCAAGCTTACCCCAGTTTGTATTTGTAGGTGGGACAGGAGCAGAGGTCCTCGATGTGGTACAAGCACACCAAGAGCCCAGGTTTGCAGGGACAATAAATTGCTGACATGAAGCAGGTGGTTTTACACTTCAGGCACTGCCGCTCATCATCAGGGAACAGCTCAAACGTCACCCTCTCTGAGTCAGTCACTCCCTGCAAGAGCATCACAAAGCCCAATGAAGAAGTGACTTACAAAAAGGAGGCTATTTCAAGCTAAAACATCAGAAGGTAAATTCAGCAAAAGAATAATGAAGTTTAGGTATAAGATATTCAACCCAGGTTGACAGAAATCTTGGTTAATAAAAAAAATCAGCTTTTCTGATGAAATGACAGGAAGTACAAATATTTCCTTAAAAGTGACATTCTGAACAACATTAAAGGGCAAGTACTAAAATAAGGTGCACGATCAATGATTCTTTACCCAGGTGGTCCTCAGAAATCCACAATGTAGAAAGGGACAAGGTATCTCTAAGCCTCTGACACCTCAGTAGATGAACCAGCATGTTTTCACATCACTGTTTCAGCTGTTACTTCAGGCATTCCAATGACTTCCATCCCTCCAAGTGTTCAAGGCCAGGTTGGATAGGGCTGGGAACAACCTGGTCTAGTGGAAATTGTCCCTGCCCACGGCAGGGGACAGAACGAGACAACCTTTAAAGTCCCTTCCCACCCAAATCCTTATTTCCTACAACTCACCAATTTATCAACCTTCTCACGCAACCTCTTCTCCTCTTCAATCATAATAGCCATGTCTTTCTGGACTGTAGATGCCACCACAACGTCCAGGACATCTGCCTTGGAAGCCATTTTACAGATCATCTCGTCGTGGGAGAAGACGCAGTAGCGGTTGAGCAGGCGGTAATGCTCCACGCACTGCCGGCCCAGGGGCAGCTGCAGGGCAGACAGGCATCAGGGGGTGCAAGTGACAGCAGCACTCACTGTGTGCCACCAACCACAAACTGCCCCAAAACAAATACTGACAGCAACAACACTCAGACTTCAGAGTGCAAAACTAGAGAAATCCAGTTGTGAACAGTAGGAATGCTTATGGCTCTTTCCTGGTGGATTCAAGGGGTACAAGCTGTGTAGCTGAGGGAGGTGCCCTCTCTTGTAGAGGTTGTAATTAAGGGCTACTAAATCACTAAACTAAGTGGGCTCAGGAAGATCCAAGATAAAAATAGACTGAGGCTGAGGAAGCATCAAAAAGACAAGTACATGAGCCTGGCCTGTTTCCACCACTGGAGGGATGCCCCATCCCAGGCAGGTGCAGGGCACCCTGCTGACATGAACTGTGCTGCAGCACAACAAACTGCTGGCTCAGGGAGCACTGATGTCCCTAACTGGCTGCAGGCAGAGCACACAGCTCATCCTGAGCTGGGCAGGTCACTCAGCTCTATTTTAAAGCCAGGCAGACAGGAATGTTCAGAGTACAGTAAGGTTATGTGCTGGGTCCAGTGTGAAACTCACAGAAGCACAAGAGGAAAAACCAAACCAAAGCAAACCAAACCAACTGACACATAAGCACAGTCAAGTGCAGAAAGCTTTCTTGCAATATTAGTCATCTCTCTCTTCTAAGTAATGTTTTTTACATCTAGCAATGATTTAGTTAGGCTACACTTCCGAGTAGCCAAGACCTTTTGAGGGGGAAAAAAAATCACAAGAGAAGTAATTTGAAATATAGGAAGCTTCAAAGAGTCTTTGTGATATCAGACAGCATGTGTGTCTGAGTCATTTGCTGTGAAGGTAAAAGTACTTCTTACTTGGGACCAACTGTCCTTCATTTGTGTTATTTTTAAAAAGACAAAGATCTAACTCTAACCTAATAACTGTAATGTGTGCCCGTCTCTGCTGCTTCAGTGAGCTGAGTGAAGCTTACTGAGAATGATGCACTCCTCAGTAAACCTTCCATTTGAACTTGAGAACTTTCTGCTCTCTTCTCATTAAGATGTTCCCTAAAAACCTAGAGCACCTCTGCTACCTAAGAGGATGCTCTCACATGAGACACAGTTCCTATTTCTTTCTTCACAGAAGGATTATCATTGTCTTCAACTGTTACTAATGTGCTACATGTATCATTTGACTTCTTCACAGAAGCTAAAACAAAAAACATATCCAAGTTGGATTTGGTTTCTAGCTGCAGAAAGCACCTCTTAGAGAATTCCCAGTGCAATAAACTGAGAAATTTCATTCCAGCTTTTGAGATGGAATTTGGGGACACAAAAATGAGCAAACTCTAGTAGCACTGGTGCATCTCATACTCCAGGCATGCACAGGACTGTGCCTCCCTCCTGCTGCAAAAGCTACATCAGCCCTGACATATAATTCCAAACCAAATCTTCAGAACCAGAGGAAGGCCACAGTTCAGTGCATGACAAACCACTGCAGCAAACATCAAGCTGCCAGTAACAGGCTCCTTCTGATCTGTGGCCTAGATTTGTGCATCAGCAACAAATCAGAGCTGTACACCAGCTAGGAACAGCTTTGGAACTGCTCACTTAGGGAAAAACTGGTTTGCAACATACCCAGTCTACGGTGCAGAAGTTGACAGCTTCAGCAAAGTTGAAGCCCTGGTTGAAGCCGCTGTGGTAAGCTCTGGGAAAGGTGATCACAAACTCCCCAGCACACTGGTTGGTTCTGTACACCTGGGGGACAGACAGGCCAGTGTCAGATCACACCCAAACACAGCTGAGGGCTGCAAGGAGAACAGGGATTTCCAACTCACAGTAACTTCTGTGAGCACTTCCGAGAGTTTTAAACCATAAGCCCAAGAATTACAACTGGCAGCTGATAAAGTGTGAAACTGTGAAACCCCAGAAAGTCAAGGGTTCCACTCAGCCACACCCCACTCTGAACAGTTCTAGGTTGGCTGCCTGGGCCTTGTGCTCCTCACACCTCAGGGTCAGGGTCAACACAGATTCAGCTCTCTCCAATGTGCAGCTGAAGGGGAAGAGAAATTTGGAACCTTAACATTCATATTATTGTTCATCTAACACTGTTTGGCTTATACAATCAGCATGAAAGCAGACAGGTTTTCCTGCATCTTTCCATTTTGGAGGCTATAATAGGAGACATCACAAATTTAGCTACTTTTTCCAGATTTTCCTTTTAAGTCCCAAGGTCAGCTCATCAAAAGCCAATTAAGTTGTAAAGGGACATAATTCCCATGAATAATCTAGTATGGAATAAGATGAAATCTGATGAAAAAATGTTTTTTAAATACCTAAGGACTTATCCAGGAAAAAATAAGAGAATGTGGATGACAAATAACGGAAGAATGGGATTTGGGCCCTTGACAGAAACTCTATGCCAAAAAAAAAAATGTCTGATTGAACAGACATCCAAGAGCTCCTGCCATTGTTCCAAAGGTAAAGCCTAAACCTTCCAGCTGAGACACAGAAATAGAAATATCCAAGATGGATCTCCAGAGAAGAGTCTGCCAGTTGATTCCAATGGCAACAATTCCATTGCCCATCTGTTCACACTGGCACATTATAGTGGCTAAGGAAGATGCAACACACATGGAAACCAGCACACCACCTCTGTAATAAAAGTGGCTTCAATTATCAGCTTTAAGTAGCATTCCAATCAAAGAGGGTTGGGTTGGGGGAGTAGCACAGGAGTCTGACACATACAGGCACCCCGTGGGCCATCAAAGTGTTCGGGTTCATTATGGTGACAAGTTGGTGCAAGAGATCTGGCTGGGACTCAAATAGCTCTGGAGCAAGTTTCTTCATTACATCCTCCAGCTGCTCAGCTGCGTACCCTGGGGCTCCATACCACGTTTTAGGCTCCCCCCTGCAAGATTATTAAAAAAAGTTAAATATAAGCAAACTTGAAGTTACATTTTTAGTCTTCTGCTTTAAAATACACCACGTCAAAGGAAGGGCATATCACCAGGAAGGAATGCAAAGGTTCTGTACCTTCCTGAATCTTCATATTTTACACAGGTCCCTCTTCTCCAGACCTGTTTTTACCTGCCTACACTTCTGCAGGTACTGCAAATATTGTGGGGAAGGGAGAAAAGGTCTGAAGAAGTCCTCAATGAAGTGCTGCTGATTCCAGCACTACAAAACATAAGCTGCTTGTCTTTTCCCATGAACACAAACTCCCTCTTGGGTCCAACAACCAAAGCCAGTTCCTTCTCTCTTATGAATAACTGCCATAAAAGCAACACATAGGAAGTAGAAATCAAACTTCAAAATTACGCAAGACTTCAAGGGAAAAAAAAATCCATATCTGGAGTAGGAACAAAGGACTTTCAGAGCACCTTTACCTGATGCAAGGCAGCTGAGAGAATGAAGGGATGCAGATGTGGTCCAGCAGCCAGTGTTTCAAGATTACACTGATACTGGCTCACTGCAGCACTGAGACAAAAATGCCCCCAGGGCCTCAGAAAGAATTAACTTAGAAAAGGTATTTAGAAAGGAAAACAGACAAATCACCTTATTCCAAGACTTCTGAAGAGTTGGCAGACTAAAACTGACCCAACAGTGTTCTTCCATCAATCATGGAGCAAATGGGAGGATTCCAAAAAAAGAGAGTGAAGTGTGAATCCAGAGGTCCTGTCTCTCACCCCTAAGAGCTCATTCTTGTGCTCACACAGCCCCAGTGTCAGGGGAAGAGGACAGCCAGCAGGATGGGCTGTGGAGGGGCAGGTACACACAAGGTATCACAAGTTGTTACAGGGTATTAAATGACTGCAGCCTTGGACCTGGCCATCATCCTGGGACAACTCTAGGAATCTAGGAAGACCAGCCACAGATGCAACTCAAAATCATCCATCCTGTGTCTGGACTGAGCTAGTCAAGAGTTCTGCTCCCTGACAGATGCCAGCACTGAAGAATGGGTGACAGATATGAACTGTGCTAAACTTGGAGCAAGATACTGGAACTGTGCTAAACTTGGAGCAAGATACTGTCTCTGGATCTTAGGGGAACAAGTACCAGACAGTTCCAATGCAGGTGTTGAGGTGCCAGCAGCCTGAGGGAGCAGCAGTGGAGGGCACAGATCTTTTTGCTCTGCTTCCTGACTGCTCCACATCCCTGCCTGTACAAATACTAGCAGCAAGGATGACAATTCTTCCTCTGTCCAGCACTGACATTTATTTCCAAGCATCTTTAGAAGCAAAGGTTTGGGTTTTTTCCCCTTTTACCATTTCTAGAACTAACACAGGACTCAGAGCTCTGTAGGAGGACTATTGTCTTCAACCCTGGGCAAGCTCTGCTGCTGCAGCCTGGGTCACTTGGGATGGGCTGCTCACTACACTGCACCAGCCAGGACACAGGCAGGAGCCTGGCACATGGGAATGCTGAAGATGGACATGCCATCCCTAGGGCTCTCCCAAGAACCAGTCCTGCTTTTTACAGTCTTTGATTTAGAGTTTGAACCACTGTCTCTGCAACTTTAACCTCAACAGCACGTTGTCCTCCAACACAGACCTAAACCTCTGCATTGAAGTGAAATGAAGAATATCTGCAAATGAAAGGGCAAAGACTTTCCCAGTGTAGGATAAATAAATTGAAAGCAGGTGTCTGGGTGTATCTTGTGTATGCACAAGTACACCTATGCACTGACACACCTTTCTGGCCTTCTGCAGACAATAATGCAATTGGGGCACGCTGTGGAGGACAGAAAGCCATTCTAAGAACAGTGAGGGAAACACTCCTAGAAGAAATTAAATTTGTGCTGCAATCACCTCTCTCACCCACAGTTTTCAGTCTGACTGAAGATTTAGACAGAGAGGAAAAAAAAAGCAGTAACACATGACAAGAAAGATCATTTTCACCATGTAATACAGTCACTCCTTTGCTCACTCTCACTCAAACATTTGTTTTTGTAACAGTAAGCACCACAAAATCAAGTGAATTAAGTCACTGGCTCTCGGGCTGCACTGCAGAAGCTGCTATTTCAAGGAGCAGCAACTGAAAAAAGGACTCACTGAACAGCAGCTGGGATGTGGTTTTACCATTCTGCTTGAATACTTATATGAACTAGGAAAGAGAAAGAGCTTGACAGGTTTCAGGAAGAGTGACAACCATAATCCAGACTCTAGAAAAGCTGCTGTAAGGTGAGAAGTTCAAGGAGTTCAGTCTATTTAGAATATCAAAGAGATAGCAAAGATCTATCCTGATTACAGCTGACAAGTGTTGGCTTGATGAGACGATTTATGACAGCATGATCCATCTAACAGACAAAATGTGCCAGAACTGAGTTGCTAGCTGAAGTTGGATGATTTTTAAAAGAAAACTCACATGGTTTTTAGTTTACATTGAGTATAATAAAACATTTGATGGAGTATCTGCTGCATCTCTCATGGATTTTTTAAAACTGGGAATGGATGTCTCTTTCCAAAATATGACCTCTTGTCCAAAAGTAAATCAATGTAGAAATTACACTGTCAGATTTGACCCTGCTGCAACAGGACAGAAATGGTTACTCTGGCTGAGCTCTGTGAATCTGATTTTAGGCCACTAATTAAGGAGAATAGGGAAGGAAAGGGAGATTGTTTCCTAGACTGGGTTTATTCCTCAAACTCACCAATGCAGATAGTTAATGGAATAGCTCCAGTGGTCTTCTATGTGCCAACAAAATGAGGAAAAGCACATTCCTACGTACAGCCAGGGCAATTTCATCCCACAGATGTCTGCAGTGATGTGAGCAAGCACAGACTGCTCCATCACAGGCATGTTGTTTAAATTCCAGCCACTATCAAGGTATTCCTGAAAATTGAACAGAACAGTTGCAGATTTATACAACAGCAAGTGAAAAACCTAAGAAGATAAAACTGCTCAAGAGCAATAGAAGGAAAGCACTTTTCCCAACTGAGGAATATAAGAAACAGATCAATGACTCAAAGACTAAATCATCCATTGTCTTTGCCTCTTTCACAACCCCTGGCCTGCTTTGTTAAAATGAGATCTTTTTTATTTGGTTTTATTTGGTTTGGAAATTATCTATTAAGAACTAGAATGAACCTATGGCTTGGAATAGCTGATCACAACAAATTTTATTTATTCAAAACCCCAGTGCAATTGTCCTCTTCAAATACTCTGCCAGATACACAGAACAAAGACTTTGCAACCCAGTTCCATTATTGTGCTTTAAACCAAGGAGAGTTATTCAATGAAAAACTACAATAAAAACCTTCCCAGTGAACTCAAAGACCTACCTCTTCTTCTGGTCTAACTTTAAACTTCCCACCTCTAACTGGGAAGCCACTGCCAAACTCCTTCGAAGCAATGTCAGCTCCATATTCCACTGTCACATCCTCTTCAATGGTACTGACAAGTCTCCAGAATTCTTTTTCAACCAGCTCAGTGGGGACCATCTAGGTATGAGAAGAAAAGGAGTACATACTGAGGAATCAGTAGATAAGAAGCATGTGCATCAAAGCTGTCTCAGAGAGAAACCTCCATTAGCTTGAAGCTTTTGCCCACTTTAAAATGGTTTCAACAAGAGAAAAAACACTGCAGCAGAGATATGGTTCCAGGAGATGCTGCTGCCCTGATCTCACAGGAGTGGCTGACAGTCATTGTTCCCTTCCCTACAGACACTTCTTCTGAAGTGGGGAAAAAACAAATAAAAACACAAGCAGCTGGTGGAACAAGAAACCATGACACCAGCAAGAACCAGGATTTGCTGATGTAAATGAGAACCTCTGATTTGGGATTTCATCCCATTCAAAACCAGAATCCCTCCCATCCTCCCTCCCCAGAGTCACCTATTTTAGCTAACCACACTAAATGAGCTGTGCACAACATGAGGATAAAGCAGGAACATACATGTACTGGCATGTTAAAATAGTCTGACTTGAAGGCATCAGCCATCTCCCCAAAGGTGCGGAGGGTGTAGTCTCGTGCTGCTTGTTCAAACCCAAAGGCTTCTTGAGGCTTGTTACACTCCTGCAAGGGAAAAGGTAATTGTTTCTGTAACACATTAACACAACACTGTGCTCAGATTTACACAAATGGGCTCCTGGAACAGCTTCAGAGCAGTGAGAAGGAAGGACACCACTGAAATGAAAACACTCTAAAAGGGCAGAGTCAGAAGAAGAAACTGCATGATTCACTAAATCACAGTATTTTTTAATAAATCTGCATAAACATTGATGAATTAATATGCCTAATTTCTCCTTACTCTAGTAGAGCTAAGCAGGATAAGATCCATAAATCACTGCACTGAAGCACCCAGTGAGACTCCAATTTTAAGGTGCCAGTCAAAATCCAAAATGTTCTTCAAAGGCACATCAATTTTTGGCTCAAAACAATAAATGTCAGCTTTGCAATATGAAGCATTTCCAGTCTTCATTTTAGCTTTACCTCTATTACCTTGTTTGCACAACACTAAATAACAAAAAATTCTATTTTCTATTCCCGTGATCAGTTTTAAAAAACACACAAAATACAAATTAGCCTTTGGCCTAACTGCAGTGATTTGTCAAGATTACCTGAGCCAGACACTGAGGACACCTCCAATCCCCTTTGGGAACATCATGGAGGGGTGGAATTAAACAGAAGGTGTGGTAACTGTCATCACAGCCATCACACAGCAGGAGCCGGTCCTCATCATTGCCACTGCCACACAGGAGACACACATACAGATCCACCTGCAACACAGAATTCCACAGTAGAAATGGGACTGCTGAAGTTAACTCAGGGTGAAAGCAGTTTGGTAGCTCCCATCTGTGACACTTCCCAAAGACTATACACTGCAATGCAAATGAGACAAACACACCCTGAATATTCTTTTCAAAGTTTAAATACCTCCCTCTCTAATTTAAGAAAAGACCACAAGAGCTACAAGCCCTTCTGTGCATTTTTTTTTTCTCCCAAATGCCAGAAGACTTGACCGAGTGTCAGGTTAGTTCACATCAGCAGCACTGTGGCCTTGGCAGGTACAACCCAACACCCAGGGCTGGGCAGGAATAACCCAACACCTGCTGGGGGCTCACAAACCCTTTTCCCATGTGGAGTCTCAGGTGTTTCATTCTCCTCTGAGACCAATTGCATTGGAAGACAGAAGTCAGGAGAGAAAGGGGTTCCTGTTGCTGGGGATGTTCCTTATCCCCAGAGAAGGAATCGACCTCCCAGTAGAGCTTTGGGTAGAAGGGCAGCTCTTAATTCAGACAGAGCAGCTGCCAAGCCCCAAGGAACAGGCAGAGGCACTGCAGCCTGGGATGGGCTCTGTGCTGCCTCTCCTACACCCAGCTCTCACCAACAATTGCACAAACACAGCACAGAGTCATGAGCACAGGCAGAACCTCTTGCCTTATGTTGTTAAAAAAAGCAGCAGCATCTCCTGCTCCTCCCCACGAGGTATTTTCATTTGGGAGGTAAGGGTGTTAGGCTTCTAGTATTTGCACTCTTCATTCTCAGGTACCAGCTACAGATGTGGATTGAATGAGAACACAAGGAGGGACCCAACTTGTGGCATGGGCAGAAAGAATCCAGCATTATCTTCCCAAACATGAGACAGCTACCACTGCCTTCAGGTGAGGGTTTTGGGAGTGGTTGGTTGTGTGTGGAAAACTGGAGCAGGAACAGGCAAAGCTTCTAATTTAGTTCTGAAATTGTGGAATTGGGGGCAGGTCTGTGAAGTGCCATGTGCCACAGCCTGCACAGAGCTCCCCTGAGGTTACAGAGCAGTGGGGAGGGATCAGGTCACACAAGAACCACTTCCACTGGACTATGCTTCCAAAATGCTTATTTTGAGACTGTACTTTGGAGACAGAAAACAAGTTACTGTAGTTATAGATAATGAAACTTAACCATCCTGTCACTTCCAAGTTTGTGAAGCAGGAAGCTTTGGCAATGTTGATATTCCAGCAGGCACTAACACTGCTGTGCTTCAGCCCAGGGCTCCAGGAAAAAGACAAGAGTCCTCCGTGTGACAAAGTGACAGCAGGTTTTACTGCACACCCAGAGAAATCCAGAAATGCCTGTAAAACATGCAGCTGCAGGAAGGCAGGAGGTACTCACAGCATTAGTAGGTTTTTTAGATCTGACTTTGGATTTGTCCTTCTCTGGCTCCCCAGAAAGTTCTTTTTTCTCAGGGAGTTTCACCACACTGCGCATTTCCTTGTCTAAACAAAGGAAAAAAAAAAAAGAGGTTACAAAATATTTCAATGTTTAGCATTCTGTTATTATTTGCTTTATTTGTTGCTTGTTAGACTGCACCATACCAAGGTATTTGCTGAATTGTTATTCTCCCCTACACCAGTTTCAGTCAGTTTAGGGCAAGACTTGAACTCCTGCAATGCCTCCAGAAGCCAGAGTTATCCAAAAATCCCAGCACTGGCTATCACAGTTTCTCAGTACTTTATGTGCCATTTCAATTAATTTTAAGTGAATTATGAGCAGGTTATAAGCTAAGGTTTTCTTTCCATGTGGTGTTAAAGATAGCTGTCAAGAGCTTTTTCCTTCTGCTTTTGGGGGAGGTAGGCTAGTGCTTAGAGACTCCTTGAAAAATAATCAAATTACAAAGCTCCCTAATCTAAACAAATTATTAGAAAAAGATTTTTGAATGAACAAATGAGACTGACAGTTTGCTCAGGTAATTTCAATTACTGAGTAGGTGTAAATGGTTCCTGTATTTATTTGGCTAAATTATTTATCAACAAGCTTATTCTTCTGTTTGATGGCATTAAATATTGTTTCTCAGTCTCAAATAATGATTTCTTAAGGAGAGAACAGACTCAGGACTGCTGATAGCAGCAATTTAATCATATTATGGGAACTTTATATTAAGCTCAAAACACACTATTTTTTGCTTTCATGAGTTTAATTTCCTGATTTTAAGTCCAAATTCTTTCCTAAAAGTTTTGATATCTGATAAATTCTTAAGAGTTTCTTCTATGTAAAGCTCACGGACTGATGTTATTAAAATACAAAACAAAAACATGGCTCCAATCTCATTTCCAATTGTTCCAGAAGAGACACCCAAGTTTGAAGAAGTGTAAGTAATTTTCAAATGAAAATATCATCTTCAAGAAAACTCAGCCACTTACAAGGAAAAAAACCCAAAAATACTCCAAACCAATAAAAGAATGTTTTATCAAAAAAATCCTATTTTAAAGTTAACTGAAAGTTGGGGTTTTTTTAATAAAATACTTTTAATAGGTCCAGTTGCTGATTTTAGCTCTGGTCTTAAAAAACACATCTGTTCAAAGGAACAGAAACTGCATTCATGCTGTGTTTCACTCACCACCTTCACTCTTTGGAGGGGCACAGCCCATTCTGCGTCTCAGATTGTGAGTTCTGGCTTCTGGAGGGTCAGTCTCACTTTTAACATTGGTTGCCTTTAAAAAGGAAAAAAAAAATAAACAAGGAAAAACTCCTCAGTAACATCCTTAGCTGGAAGGTTCTGGTTTGTCACTTGTGTTTGGGAAGATGCTCACTGCCAGCTGATCTGGCACTCGCCCAAGCACAGAGAGATGAATTTGGAATCTCCAGCTGGCTGTGGGAAAGGCTGGCTCTGAGTCCCAACTAAACATTTTCTAAGGTCCCTTCCAATGCAAACTGTTTCACAATTCCTTGGTGTGAGACACAAACACTCACTGAGGTACCATGAGGGTTTGAGACTTAAAACCTTGCTTGTACCAGGAAAAAGGCACACAGGTGAGAGTCAGAGAGAAACTCTGAGGACTTCAATTAAACTCAGAACCATTTGATGCTCATAAACCACTAAATCTAAACAGACACCTGGAGTTCTGAAATACTTGTCTTCAATTATTTACAATGAGTTCAGAGAGAAATAATTCAGGGAACAACATGGAAGATTTGAAAGCAAATCCTCCAAAATGTCCATGCCAATAATGACACCAGGATTTGGGCTTACTTTCAGTGGGACCCATTAAGAAGCAAAGAACAAGGGACTCAATGTTTTCACAGATTTTCTTGTACTCCTGAGGAGCAGAACATTGCTCCTCAGCAGTCTCTGGTACATCTTGGAACTTTCAACACAGAATAATGCTCTTCCATTTAATACTTACATTTCTTCCCTGAAGTTTTGAGATGGTGGGAGAACAATTCTCCCACCCCCTCAGTGTTAGAAGAGGTTTTCTCTAACACTACTTTCTAAGGAAATGAGGTCATGAAACAAGTGAGTTACTCTCATCCACTCTCTGAAGCTCAGAAGATGGGATGTGTGGCCCAGGTCTAATGCAGCACTGGAACATCCCCAGGTACTCCAAAGGATGGGAACTGTCTATGGTTTATTGTAGGAGTTGGTTGTTAGATTTTGATTATTACAGAGCTGGTTTTGACATTATTTTCTAACCACTTTCTGTATTCTCTTTGCCCAAATGTCTCCATCAGACTAGTGAGAGACCCCATCTCTTAAGATATGCACCAACAGAAGCTGTTTATTGTGTGCAGCAGTTCTGCCTCAGGGCCAACATGCCCTGAACCTCAAGTGCAGGGACAGACCCCTAACTTCTGCACCTTCAGCTCCTCTGAGCTATGCCTTTGGTGCTTCAGCTGATACTGATCTTCACAGCTCTTGGTTTGGCCTGAGCCTTTTAACACATCAAGTCATCTCACTTTTACCTCCCCTGCATTGTCCCTGGTCTTTCACACCCAACTGTTCTACATCAAGCACCTAAAGCCTTTGCATTTCAAAACCAGCCTAGACAGTGTCATTGCCTTTTTCCTTTCTCATGATGAACATTTTCTCCTGTTTATTCACCTGGTAGCAAAGGGCAAGGGAAAACCACATGTCTCACAACTGCAAACTAACATTTATCCTACAGGCCACAATAACTTACAGTACTTCCTGTGGTTCACTTCTGCTAAATGTTTATGGTCAGCCTTTGAAAAGCAGGAAACACCAAACTGGCAAACATAAGAATGAATATGGGACTCACAGTTTAAGACCCTGACAAATGGTTGTGTATCTCATTAGAGCAAAAAATTGAGACTAAACATTACTCTTTTGCAACCAGGTCAGTGAAAATGCCAACTGCTCGGAGCTTCAACGTTAAATAAAATGGATGTAATCACCTTCTCTGACTGCACTGCCACAGAACAGCAAAATTCACATTAACAAATCTTAACTTTGGGAAATTACTGCCTTCAAACACTACAGCTCCTGGCTAAGCCAGCCAGTCCTTGTTGCTCAATTCAGCTTTAGTGCTGTGTGTTCCAGTTATGTTCTCAATTATGGGTTTTCCTTCCAAAAATGAGGTATACAAAATCAGTGGTGCTTGGGGCAAGAGCTGAGAGGGGAGCCTTGCCTTTTGGCTAAGGATAAGCAGTTGGTTTTCCCCAAAATGATAAAAATGTGCCCTCTCTGGCAGTGCCATCTGACACCACTGCCAGAGAAACAGTTGGAATTTTAGTGTATATTTATCCTGCTGTCAATTCTTAAGGGATCCTTGAACACATGTATCCTTCAACCACAGACAGATACCTCAAATGGAAAATTTCAGCTCAAACTACTAAGGTTTGTTCAGAATGATAAATCCACTTGTAACCAGGTATTCGAGTGGAAAAGCTTTAGAAACCCTTAATTGTAACTCATTAACCAAGCATAATTAGAGGCAGAATTTGCAACAGCTAAGCTGTATTATTGGTACTAATGAAGACCAAAACCAGAACAATGGGAGTTAATAAGAGTCTGAAACAAACTGTGACCTTCCTAACTCATGATGTCACCACTAATCAGACCCTCTCCTGGGAATATCCTCCCCTACTCTTCATCTGCTCAAACAAAAGAAATAGGAACTCTCTGGAGAAAGGATCATCAGGCTGGAAAGGCTGGAGCCAAAGTACTGTTTTCCAGCAACAAAGGAGACACATGATCTCCTACAATATGTCTTCACAGAAGATACTGAGATATAACCAGTACATTTTGTGCTTATCCAAATAATTATTGCTGCTTAAGGACATATAAGATTGTACAAAACTACACTGACTTGATGGTATACATTTTTTCCTTATATTGCATGGGAAAATTAATACAAATTGATAGAACTCAAGTGTGAAAAATTAATAACAACACTAATGTTATAACCAAAATCTTCCCCACTCTAATAGCTGACTTCAACTCATGAGAGATGTACAGAAACCTCCCAGTGCATTTAGATTGTAAGTGCTGCTCACTGAGAGAGGAACAACAGATCAAAGCTGCTCCCCTTCCAGGATTTGTCAGCTGTATTTTAACTGAGGAGCCCCACAGTATGTACATGACTCTGAAAGCATAACTCTACTGCACACACTGAGCAACAGCAGAGCCTCCCAGGGCTCCAAACCACAGCAACACACTCGGTAAAGTATCAGCCAGTTCTTACCCATTAGTTATGATTTACAAAGGTTTAGGTCCCCCTGACACAGCAAAGCAGCTGTTCCTACACAAACTCACACAGACACACACGCAGACGCACACACAGTGACAGACACACACACAGTGACAGACACACACACAGTCACAGACACACTCATGCAGTCGCACACACACAGTCGTGGGCACACACACACACACTCACACACTCGCTCACGCACACTCTCGTGCACACTCACTCACAGACTCTCACACACACACTCTCACACTCTCTCACACTCACACACACTCTCTCACACACACACACACCCACACTCTCACACCCTCACACCCACACTCTCACACACTCACACCCACACTCTCACACACACACACCCACACTCTTACACACACACACACCCACTCTCACACACACACACCCACACTCTCACACACACACACCCACTCTCACACACACACACCCACACTCTCACACACTCACACACACCCACACACCCACACTCTCACACCCACACACCCACACTCTCACACCCACACTCTCACACACACACACCCACACTCTCACACACACACACCCACACTCTCACACACTCACACCCACACTCTCACACACTCACACCCACACTCTCACACACTCACACCCACACTCTCACACACTCACACCCACACTCTCACACACACTCTCACACTCTCACACACACTCTCACACACTCACACCCACACACACTCTCACACACACACCCACACTCTCACACACACACCCACACTCTCACACACACACCCACACACACTCTCACACACACTCTCACACTCTCACACACACACCCACTCTCACACACACCCACACTCTCACACACTCACACCCACACTCTCACACACACACTCTCACACACACACCCACACTCTCACACACTCACACCCACACTCTCACACACTCACACCCACACTCTCACACCCACCCACCCACACTCTCACACTCACCCACCCACACTCTCACACACACCCACCCACACTCTCACACACACCCACCCACACTCTCACACACACCCACCCACACTCTCACACCCACACTCTCACACACACCCACCCACACTCTCACACACACCCACCCACACTCTCACACACACCCACCCACACTCTCACACACACCCACCCACACTCTCACACTCTCACCCACACTCTCACACTCTCACCCACACTCTCACACACACTCTCACACTCTCACACACACCCACCCACACTCTCACACACACACACCCACACTCTCACACACACCCTCACACACACACACGTGCTCGGTCCCTGCTGCCTGGCCAGGCTCACCTCGGGGCTCAGGCGCTTGGCGCGCCGCGCGGGCGGGCAGCTCTCGGACGGCGGCACCGACTGCCGCTGCGGGATGTCGTGGGGCTTGTACTCCTTGTCCTTCGTGTCACTGCTCAGATCTGGCTTCTGCAAGCACTAAAGAGACAATTGGATTACTTCATTTCTACCTCCCCTTGCTATACAAACCATGTAGAACAATTTCCTGGCTCATGGAAAGATCACAGACAGGGATCGTAATAATTCCTGTGCTGAGTTAATAAACAGCATGTATGACAATGGTAACATTGCCTACGTGCACAAAGCACATCACCACTTTTTCTTATCATTTTAATGGCTGCAATAACCATAATAATGGATCTTAAATAGAGCCAAAGTCATCCTTTAAGTGCTAATGGGCACCAAACATTTCTCTGTGTGGAATACCAAGCCAAACTCTTCTGGGAGATGGGGCCTTTGCAGACCGAGTCACCAGCAGTCTGGAACTGCTCAAGTGTCCTATGGTTGAGTGACTGTGATGCCAACATACAGAGCAATATAAAAGTAAATTACAACCTATTAAACATCCCTGTCCTAACTGAAATACAGCTCTGTACTACCACATTGCAGGAGCTCTCTTCTTTCCATGTTCTGGAGAAGACAACTGCTGCTTGAATTAAGGGCAGAAGGGAAAAAATGCAAGAAGTGTTTTACTTCTTTCAAATTGCTGAATGAACACATTTAGTTGTTGAAAACTGTGCATACCTCTGGCAAGAAACAGAATAATTAATGACAATTCCCCTTTGTGAAGCCACACAACATTCAGTAACTGCAGACAAAATGTAAGTTTTTAATGAGTAAACAAATCCTACAGAAAGAAAAAATCTCATGTTGCCAGGAAGTAATTCATGAAATTGCTGGATCCACATTTCTCCAGTTTTGTTAGTCTGTTCCCATCACAAGCATTTACTCAGCAAAAGAGAGCAGTAAAGGACAGAAAGAATCACTGCAGTGGTGTGAGGATGATGATGCTTTATAAACAGCACAGCAAACAGACTTTCAGAAACCAATGGCAGCCAGAAGGGGGGAGGGAAAGGAGGAAAAAGTGTTTAGAAGAGAGGTCTATGATGAAAAATGATGTATCTAACAAAAAAGTAGTATCAGTCAAGGGCAGCAGAATGCCATTAACATCACCCACTGACACCCTGTGACACTCAAAGAAACTTCCAGAACTGCTGTCTGCTTTCAGACTGCTTCCAGTCTTAGACTTGGTAAACTCTAGATTTCTATTCTGAAAGCAAATGGCTGAGTTAATTGCAGCATTAAATACACAGCACCACTCAACTTTGCAGATCATGCACGTGAGCAGTGAGTCCTGGCTGATGTTCAAAGGCTGGGTCTGAGCCCCAGAGCACTGCAGCTGACTCTTCACCAGAGCCTGGTCCCTTAAAGCTCCCACTGGAACCAGAATTCCAGGATCACAGGAGGCTTTGGGTTGGAAGGGACACCTTGTTCTAAGCCCTGCCATGGGCAGTGACATCTGCCACTAGACAAGTTGAGACCCATCCAACCTGGCATTAAACATTTCCATGGATGAGGCATCTACCAAAGGAGAAAGAAGATGATGTGACATCAGTGGAAGAAAGCAAAAAATAACAATTTCTCAAAACAGAAAATGGATGAGCAGAAAGAGCAAGTGAGTAGGAAAAGGTTGAAAATGAGATAACAGAAAAAAAACTTCTATAAAATCTGGGTTCTTGAATCATTTCCTCATGTGAAAACCAAAACTATGAGGAAAACAAAAGTTTCTACTGCTTCTGATAATAGGGGACATTTGATCCTTGAAAACAAAGATCTAGAAGGCTTTTCCTAAACAAAAATGTAAGAATGTAAGAAAACCTTGAAAACCAACAGATTGTGCCTTACTTCAGAGTGCAGTGCCCAAACAAACCCAAAACAAACAAACAAACAAACAAAAAACAAAAACAAAAAAAACCACCCGCAAAACAAAAAACAAACAAAAAAGCCCAAAACCTCAAAAAACCAAACAAAAACTACCCCAACCCCCGAACAACAACAACAAAAAAGCAACCAAAAACCCACTTCCAAAACCCCCAAACAACCATAAAAAAACCCAAAAAAATCCCAAATCCCACAAAAAAAAAAGAGTAATCACTCTTCCTTGAAAAACAACAGAAGACATTTCCTAAATAATGATGTTTCACCACCCATTTAAACACAAACATTTCCCAGCATCTCTCTAACCTGAGGCAAAGGCAGTGGTGTGGAATGGCTGTAAATTCCCAAGCTCAGCTGTACCATGAGAACACCTACAATTGTTAAGTGCTAAGGATGAGAATTGCTCTGTACCTTCTCTGCTATGCTGATGATCACCTATCTCCAACCAAGGACACAGCTGCCATCTGTCCAGTCCTCCCCTCTTCCCAACCAAGCTGTGGTGAGATGGAGCTTCTATCAACAATTCCCCAGAGCTCATCTCACACACTCTGACCATGACTTGTTATATTCCAAGATGGTTGCACACATGATCCTTGAGCCCTCAGTGGTGGCAGAGAGCCAGTTAAAACCCATCAGCTGAAGGCACAAAGAGCAGCTTCTTTAGCAAACAAAGGACAAAGCAGGAATTGTCACAAGGCCTTCAGGAAGTTAAAAGACTGGAGGGGGAAAGGGATACAATTCATCTTCCCCAGGTTTAGATATTTGTTATTAGTAATTAAACTGGTAGTAATTTACACAAAAGCCAATTAGCCAGGCTCCCTGTACTTGCAGAACACAACTGTTACACACCCATGGAGGGTAAAACCCAGCAAACTCCAGAGGTGCTCATTTTTCTCCAGGAGCAATGAAGGTGCCAAAGAGTCTCACACTGCAACATCTTCATCAGAGGCACACACATACAAATCTTTGGAAATAAGAATCCCACTATGGCCACTAAAGCTTTAGTTTGGAAAAGAGACCAGATGCACAATTACTGAGCCAGCTGGATTCACTGAAAAGTAAGTAAGAAGTAAGACCACCTGAGGCCCCCAAAATGTAGCTGCACTTTAAATCATGAAACATCTGGGCAATGCACCACAGAAGATGTACTGGAAGATTCTGGATACTCAGTTCATGCAGGGGACACTTTTCCCTCAGGGCATTCAGTGTGACTCTCTGGCTGTTACACTAGAGCTGGGAATGAGAGGTACAGGTGGCAGGAACCAGCACCAACAGCTCCACTGCAACTACTCTGCAGACACCCAAGACCTGTGTAGAAAAATTTCAAAATAAGAGGAAAATAAATACCCTCTGTGGAGAACTGCTTTGGATATTAGAAACTGGCTGGTTTAAGGAATTTTTTGCTGTTGGACTGAACATGAGCTTTAATGAAAACATGCTATTCCATTCTGAACAGATCGAGAGAGTTTCACTATTTCAGCATATAGATAGAAATATCTCCAGCTGGAATATCTGTCAAAATAACTCCTGAAGCCATTTTAACATGTATTGAAGTTACACAAACTGTTAATGCTATACACAGATCCAGATGAGATTAAATTTATGGCACAGTTATTAGTGGAAACTACATAATTTCATATATTTGGCTTTTTGAAGGAAAGAAGGCATCCAATATCTCAACTGTTACCAAATAAGAAAAAAAAAATAATCAAAAGACTGAATACAAGCCCTAATCTTGTTTGATCACCAGAGCTCCATGAAGAGCTTCTCTCAACAGGATGTTGGAGAAGACACAACCCCAACTGACAGCTGTCACATTTAACAGCCACATCTTCTCAAAAACTCAGCTCAGGTGCTTAGATTCCCAGGAAAACACTGAACAGACACACAGGAATGGACACCTACACAAGAAGCATCTGGGCAAGCACCACTTAATAAGAACAAGTGAAAGGAAGCCAAAAAGAATCTCATTTGAGATGATATTCAATAAAAGTATGGTAAAACAAACTCACTTGAAAGACAACACTGTCAGGAAAAAAAAAATCAAATCAGAGTGAAAGGTGGGCTAAACCCAGATTATTTCTGTGAATTCTCTCAGGTCATTTAAAAATCTGCAGCTGCCACTTATAGGAGGGAAATATTATAACTGCCTGGGGAGGGAAAGATCTAAAAAAAAAAGTTAACCTTACATGTATCACTTGTGTAAAACTGCCTCCACATTGGTTTGGACAGATGTCAAGTGCTCATTGCAAGACAGAGCTTGAAAAGTCATTTAAAAAGAAGCATGTCCTCCATCTAAGGAGGTTTTTCCTCTTCTAAAAGGGTTTAATACTGAGCAAACCATGAAATAAATATTAACTGTGTGACAGATGCTCTCAGGAAATTTCCATTCCCAGGATGGTATTATATTCATTGTTTTACTTTTAATTAGACCTTTCCCTGTGCAATGGCACCTCAAAAAAACAGCAGCAAAGACAAGTGTAACCAACACACCAGCTCAAGAAAAACCCCAAAGAGAAATCACAGTATTGAGACCTAATACAAATGCCAAGTTTGCAATTAAAAGCCTTTAGAAAATGGTGCTACTTTCCATTACTTAACATGAATGTTTAAGGGAAGCCAAAATATTTTTGATCCAGCAGTTTCCTTAGCATGAGGATTTTTATCTTCAACCCTATTTTGTTCTTATCCTGTTTGCAAAAGACCCATTCTTCTGAACAGCAAGCAGAACTTAGCTATTCTTCACTAAGAAGTGATTTTCACTGCCTAAATAACAAGTTTAATTCTAACCTCTCTGGACTTACATCAATTCCTTTCCTCATTCTGGTAGCTTTGTGTAAATACCTGTGTTGATTTCTGTACACAGATCTTGCTTGTAACAGGATTAGGGTATTTATTGCTTAAAAAAGGTCAGCACTCCTGTCTCTGAAAGATCATCACAGAAAGAGCATTTCAAAGAAATAAAAATGGATGTTAGCAACTGCAAGCAATTTTGATTTTCCAAATAAATGACTGCTGCTCTAGAAGAACAGACCTATTTCTCATTAGAAATTACATGGCCTCCACTCTCAATCAAACCCGAATTTTGGTTTAATGGCCAAATCAAAGATTGATGACTAGGGAGGATGAAGATTTAAGCTTGGAAAAATCCCAAGTCATGCTGTTAACATCACTACAACAGCCAGGAAGTTTTCTGGAACTTGTCCCCCTTAGTAAACGTGCCACAACAGTCCCTCAGTCACTCCAGGCATGTGACACAGGCCCCCAGCACTTGTTGTGGCAGAGAGATGGGCCTGGTTCCATGAATTAGCAGTACCTGGCCTCACAGAACTCATTACAGGAACACCCCTTGTCACCAGGCTTCTGTAAACTGCAGAGAGAAAATCCCAACAGATACTGTTCAAAAAAGGAGTCAGAGGTTACCTGGAGGACTAATGCTAAAAACCTCACTCCTAATGAAATAATGACATCAAGCACGAACTGCAGCTTCCCAAAGAAGCCTGGCAGGCTGGCTGACCTGAGCAGAGCTTTCAGCACAGCTTACCAAGAGACTGGCCCCTGACTGGAAGAGGTTGTAGGGGTAGAGGATCCTCTCGTAGTGCGCGCGGATGTGCGAGCCCACGGCCTTGCCGGGAGCAAAGCCCATCCTCGTGGCGATTTTGGTCCATTTCCTCTCCTTGCAAACCACATCAAATCCTCCTTGTTCTGCAACTAGCTAAAAAGTGAAAAGAAAAGGGTCACATATTTCATGGGAAAATTGCCAGTGTTTGAGGAAAAATCATCCCAATTGACATTTGGAACCACAAAAAAATAGATTTCAAAACCCACACACGGCACCTAAGTTGCTTTAAGGCAATAACTGGAATATGAAATACATAACCTATTCAGGAATTACAAACATGTTTAATTACTTTACAAAGAAATGAGCACCTGTGTTCCATGTGCAGTCACTCAGCCTACTCTGAGAACTTATGTGGCTGCAATTTGACACTTTGTATCTCAACACAACTTTTTAGCACAGGATACTCAGTTCTTTCACTGGAACAAGTACTATAAAATAAGCTCCAAAAATCCCAATAAAAATTGCCCTAGACATAAAGACAAGAGAAAGAACATATCCCTTCAAAGAATCCCATCTCTTACTATCAATATACACAAACTTCTCCACAAGTTTAACAAGTTTCATCCTAAAACCAATTGGATTTTTTTTATTCCATGTTTCTAATGGAAATTTATTTTCTCTCACTTTTGTCACCGTTCAGGAACTTTCTCCAATTAAGCCTAAGTTTATTCTTGACCAGTATGGCCAAGTTCAATTTTAAAGAGCAACTGGAAATTTAAGGAGATCCCCTAGGTCACATGAAAACTTCCATGATAATGTAATTACTTACTGTCTTTTCCTGATAATGTATTCTTAGTCTTACTGTCCCATTAGCTATGTTAACTTAAACAAAGCAATACTTTTTCCAGCTTAGATATACCCCAGAATATACCCTGACCAGGTGTGATTCCATCCCAGGAATTGAGGTAACACAGCAGCTTTTCAGGATAGTTTTTCCATAATGGTCTTACTCTGTTAAGCTGAAATAAATCCAAGATCTTCCTCTCCACATGTGGAATTTTCAGTGTGCATCCTTGAAGCTCCCAAAACTTTGCAATCTGGTCCAGAAAATTCAGCTTTACACGAGTTTGGGCCTGAAACCAACCAACCAAACAATGAAGTGCATGATAAAAGCAGATACAGGTTTTGTATAAGGTTTACAGCACTGCAGCTGCTTGCCCAGCTTTGCCCTCTGCAAGAGTCATTTTGCATTTTTCCCTCTTCTTATTGAAGAACAATAAATTCCATGCAGATACCATTGATGGTATTTGTATCTTTCCTTTAGTCACTTTTTGTTACCTTTTGCTGCACTGAGAAGTACTTTCAGAGAACAGCCAAACAATAAGTTATTACTGCTAAAAGCTCCCTAAATTAGCTGCATTGTCAGGATTCATTGCATTTACTGTATTAATTATTGCAATAGTTTATTACTATTTGGTTTATTTGCAATAAACCAAAAAAAAATTTTTTTTTAAAAAAAATAACTTTTAAAGCTTTTCTTTTTTCTGTTATCACTTCTCACTCACAGGTGTATTTGTTTGTATTTGTTGTATCCTTTTAAGGATACAAATGGGCCAGGGCAGGGAAAGCCTGGCTAGTTGTACAGCAAATACCACAGGAAGATCACTGCACTGCTGCTGTGTAAGAGCAGCAACTTAAATTTTGACATATCTTATTTTCAGCACATTTTCTTATCTCAAGGTAAAAAAGGGCCATGTCTGTATAGATTAGCTTGTCTTCAAACTCCAAGGAGTTCTGAACAGCTTGTGGTCACACAAATCCCTCTCTTAGCATTCCAAGGCAGCATCTGAGCCCTTCCCCAGCACTTGTCAGGGCTTTAAAAACCAAGAATGGGGAGAATAATCAGGCACAGAGTCACCAAATCATCATCCCAAATGGTACCAGCACAGAGCCAGCCAGGACTCCTCACACTCCCCTTTAGTGTCAATTCATTGAAATAGTGAATGAAAGTGCTTGTGAACAGCAAATTTCCAAACTGAATCCAGATTTTGCAATTGTTTCTTCCAAAAGGCTGGCTATTTTTAAAGCACTCCAAATGTTTCATTTTCATCTCTTTTCCTTTTGAAAGATGCTGTATGAGTGCAAAACACAGACACAGATCTATGGCCCTGGACAGTTTAACCACTTAAAAGTGCCTGTGTGGAAAAGGACTAAATGATGTTCCTTTAATGAGCATTAACATTACTTTTATGCCTGGAATATTTTAAGTAGGTTCTGAAACAGATGAATTTCCGTGCTAATTAAAAATTGCTGTTCGTGGTCTAGAGTGCTGTCAGCTCATGGCCAACTCTGGCAAACATCACCTCCCAAAAACACAGATACATTTGGAGCAGAAGCACTGCTCAGCTTTCCAGTTTACCTCCAGTTCATTGAGCCTCTGGATCCTTGGTGTGAAGTGAAGCTTGTCGACATCGCAGGCAAATGGAGGCTGCCAGTCCTGGAAAACACAGGAGTTCCATCAAATGAGCAGGAAAAGGAAAGAAGTTTCTGTGACACTCAAAAGCCAAGGGAGCCCAAAGTGTGAACAGGACCCCAGGACCTCCAGAGCCTCCTCAGCCTCACCAGAACACAGAACTTGGCATGGAGGGGGCTTGGTGGCTGCACCCTGACCTGGGAGGCAGCCAGGGCTGTGCTGATACCCAAATCCCCTCACCAGGAACAGGTGCAGAGAGCAGGAACTGTGAGACATGCTGAGTGAGTGACACTGTCTACTCCTTGGAACACATCACTGTGCCTCAAAAATAATAATGGAACCACAAAATCAACTACATTTTGGAACTGAACACCTCTCCTGCATTGTAAGCCTCCACAGAACCATGGAATCATTGAGGCTGGAAAACCCCTTTAAGATCATGGAGTCCAACTTTTAACCCACCACCACCACGTTCATCACTGACCCATGTCCCCAAGTGCCACATCCACACATCCTCAAACACTTCCAGGGATGGTGACTCCACCACTGCCCTGGGCAACCTGTGCCAATGCTTAACAATTTCCTTGGCTACAAACATTCAGGAATATGACCAACTTTAAAAAATATTATTATTGCTTTGATGAAATACCTGCAACTGAAGTGTAATTTATAAACACAGCTATAAAGCTGTTTTATCTTTTAGATCTCTGACATTTATTGCACGCGCTTGGTTTGGCAATACACAACTTCACAAAACCAAATTAGATTTGATTTAAACTTGACAGGAATTAATTATATATAAAATTATCTTATTACCACTAATTACAGAATGAAGACAATGAACAAGTGAGCTACTGACAGTGGAGTAAGACAGAGTTTTCTCCAGTAAGCAAACCTTTCCTCCAGCACTGGGTGGCTGAGGCAACTGAAGTAAGACCAGCATCATAAACAGAGTATTTTTAATTTTAGATTCATAGAGAATATAAAAACTGGAGTTAAAACCAACCATACATGGTTTCCAAAACAATTGTCTTACAAACAAGGAACAAGATTCACCAAGAGTGTGGAGAAACTGAAGAGCAAAGAGGGTCACCAATCCATCCATCCATCCATTTTATCAAGCTTGCACTGGCTAACCCAGACCTCAAAATTGGTAATTGAAGTTTTCTGATCCTGCAATGCACTTGCAGCACATCACAACTTGACAATGCCAGTTGAAATTAACATCTGTATTGGAAATTTGACAATGGTAGGGAGTCAGGATGACAAATTATCCAGAGAATACTCAATCCTTGACCAGTGGGACACATTTCTCGATTATTTTCCTTCTTTAAACCACAAGACTGCCTGATGCCCAAAGACATGTTCTTGAGAAACTCAGTAACACTAACCCTTCTTTTACTGCCTATTGTCTATGCCAGAAAACCAAATGCAATGAAACCATCAAGTCTGAGGAAGAAAACTGACATTCTTTTCCAATACCCTGTAGTCTGAGGAATCATTTAGGGCCCTCAAGCTGTAAGATGAGAAACACAACTGGGAACAGTTGGGCAGGATCTGAAGTATTGTACTTCAACTGGACAAATCTGACTCTCAAGCTGAACCAAGTGGTTACATCATGAGTCACAGCTCCAGAGTCTGCTCTGTAAAAAAGACAGGGAGACAGGAGAGGCACTGAGACCAGTGGTGATGACAACAGGACCCTTGGGACACTGCCCAAGGGAGAACTGTAGAAAGCTTTGCTTAGGCTGAGAGTAAATGAAACCTTGAGGGCTGAGCTGCCACTGGCTCTGCTAGGCAGTAAGCCAAGGCTGACCCCAGGTGGACTGGGCATTACCCCAGACCAGATACTCTTAATAAGGCTCTGCAGGGGACAAGAACCAGGAATAAGATGAACATGGGCAAGAATTCAGCTCACGTAGGCAATGACACCACCTCTGAAACTGTCACCAGTCTAGGCTGTGCTGCAGGGCCACCACCTGCAGTTATTGCACTGGCAACATGTCAGGGAAAGCAAGGAAGGGAGGGACAGTACAGGAGACTCTTCTGGTCAGACCACATGTCTGCTGGCACAGGCTGCTGCTCTGGGCAGAGCCCAGAGGAAAGCTGCATGCCACTGGGCACAACAGGAGGAACAGGATCCCCAGCTGCTCCTACAGGCTCTGGCTCATGCTCAGACTAAAGAAATCCAGTTCCAAGGGTGCCTAGGGCAGACACAGACCCAATCCATGTCAGACAGTACAGAGCAGGCTAGTCCCCTCTACTTATGGAAGCAAATGAGGAAGTTTATGTGCATGATCTTCCAGAAACACCTTGTTCACAGCATGGTACCCAAAACATCCTGCTTCAGAATTAGCTGATTATCTCCATGATCTCCATGTGACTATTTATTACTGACTGGTGCATGTCTGGGGACAGTCTTTCCTGTTTGGCCAAAGACACTGGCTCTGGCAAAGCACCAGTCACCTACTGTGTTGGAAAAGTAACATGACTCCAGACAACACAACAGGCATTTCCTACACCTGCAGTTTTGAAGTTTACCAATGACTAAATGACAACGCACACACCAGGACGCCCTGATGGCACGTCAGCTGTTTCTCAAAGATAAGCTTTGGAAACTCCATTTATCCAACAGCACTGTCAGAAGGTGGCTTTTCAGCCTATCAGGCAGATGGGTTCATCAGCCAGAATCAAACATTTAACAGCCTTGAAAGTGTTTCACTTTTAGCAAGGAGAAAGTCATTGCAAGAGCTTCTGCTGAGTGATGGTAAATTGGCTTAATGAGAGGCAACACTGGATTGACTCCAACTTCTGAGGTTTTTAAGCAGTTACCTTAGAGTATGCTGAGCTGGAAGGGACCACCAAGTCCATCAGGATCATCACATGCAATTGCTGGCCCTGCACAGACACACCAACAATCTCACCCAGTGTCTGGGAGCGTTGTCTAAACACTTCCTGAACTCAGCCAGGCTCAGAGCTGTGCCCATTCCCCAGAGAGCCTGTTCAGTGCCCCAGCACTCTCTGGGGAAGAACCTTTTCCTGATACCCAACCTGAATATCCCCCAGCTCAGCTCCAGCCATCCCACGAGTCCTGGCACTTGTCATGAGAGGGAACAGATCAGTACCTGTCCCTCTGCTGCCCCTCATGAGGACATTCAAGACCTCAGTGAGGCCTCCCCTCACTCTCCTCTGGGCTGAACAAACCAAGGGACCTCAGCTGCCCCTCATGAGGCTTTTCCCCTCCAGACCCCTCACCATTCTCATGGTACTCCCTAGGATGCTCTCCAATGGCTTCATGTCTTTTTTATATTGTGGTGCTCAAAACTGCACCAAGAACTTGAGGTAAGGCTGCAGTAGTGCATGTAGAGCTGAGAGAAATAAATGCCACATATAATATATTACATTAGATTATTATAAAACCACTCCTGGTTTTACAAACACACTACAGCACGTCCCACTGAACACAAACTGTGTCAGATGACACTGTTACAGATCCACAGCCATTCACCATCTGGAGAAATGACAGCAGGTATAGCATCCTGACTGTCACAAGAGCCATTTTAAAGCCACAACAAGTTTATTTTGGAGCATCCAAACTACTCAAAGCTGATCTAACCAATAAGGATAATATTTATCTTTCTCTGTTCCACAGTATGGCAAGCTACTCAAGTCCTAAGCAAGCTACTTTCAACCCTTCTTAATAAGTGTATTATTTACTCAACAAAAATCTTGGACACATTTTGAAGCACAAGTTACCAAGCCAAATGTGATGCTCACTTGCAGGCCCATGAAAAGACATTTCTGTGTGACAGAATTGCCTTTATGCACTTGGAAAGGCAGCAGCACCACGAGAGGGAGCTTTATTGTGCAGGATTCACTTGCCAAGCTGCTGAGCTACATGAGCAGCTTTGCTGGGGAAGAGACCAGCCCCCACCCACTCCCCAGGCACTCTTCCCTAAAGCTCATGCCTGGAAATCAGCAAGACTTGCCCTCTGCATCCAGCTCCTCAAAGGAACTGGTTTGGATTTTCCTGTTTTATAAAATGAATTTTAAAAAGCTTAAGAAGTTCAATTTCAAGTGTTTTCCAACAGCCATGCTGAGCATTAAGTATACACAGAAAGCAAGAAAACATTAATTTCCTAAAAAATCATTTCTTACTCCACCAGGACTCTTCATCTGAAATGACTCCATCATGTTCTGTTGTCCATCCCTGACTGTTATAAGCCTGCAAGGGAGAAACAAAATCCTGTGCCCACCTTAGACTGTGATTGTGGTAAACCTGTCATCAAATGCAGGCAAAAATGAGACTGGCTTCAAAATTCCAAAATCTTCTATAAACTTCAGGGACACATCCAGCCATGCAGAAGGCACACTCTAAGGATTACATTAATATTTCAAGCAGTAATGCAAACTACAAATGGTCAGCAGAATTATTTCTGTGATTTCCATATTCCAGCTCCCAACTGAGCTGTTCCAGGGATGTCAGGCTTCAGAGCACTGCATTTCAGCTGGCAAACCTGCACCTCACCCAAACTCACTAATTACAATTTAACCATCCCCACCCCTATGAATTCAAGTGAACAAGAAATTACCACTGGTCCCTGGTAAGCTGTTCTACAAGTTAGATGGCTTCAGTTTTTCTCCTCTTATCCTCATGTCCTTTATAACCAAATCCCTTGTCTGCTGGCTGCCAAAGCAGCTATTCCTGAATCCTTCCCAGAAGAAATGTTTCAAGACATTTTTCAATAAACAAATACCTTTTTTTTCCTCTTTACAGAACCAGCTTTCCAGTCTTGCAAATAAAAGTTTTTTTTCCTTGGGCTTTTTTCTGAAGTCTCTTATATTTTTTCAACATCTTTTGAAAACTGCAAGCAGCATTTTACTTGCAGTCTCTCCTGTGTCTGACACGCAAAAAAAAGACAGCCCTTTCATTCTTTTGCTAGACAGCAGTTCATAGTAAGATCCAAAGGAATATCTTAGCAATTCTTGCCAGAGAAACACACTCATTCAGGGAACTGCAGCAATTCCCCCCTTCCTGGGATGCCCACCCTGTGAGCCTGACCTACATTCTTTGTTCCCACATCTATGATCTTGCCTTGGCAAAGGTGTTCCATGATTGCTGCCTCTGAGAGGAAGGGAGCACACTCTGTGACTCAGGAGGTCCTTTTCAGCCTCCTGGTTTTATGACTACATTAAAAACACACTTGGAGCTCAGATGGCAGAATCCACAGAAAGCCATTATCAGCCGGCAGTGGGTCAGCCACAAAGCTCTTGTCTAACGGGAACTAATCCCTCTGTGACCCTGTTAAAGGCTGACATTAGCTGGGAACTCCAACCATCAGCTAACCCAGTTTGTGATGAACAGCCCTTCCTTGGCTGAATGGAAGAGATTTTTCCATCAAACCCCCTGAATTCCCCCTTGCCAGTAAGAGACCCTGGAGTGCACTAATCACATTATGTGCAGAACTCTCCAAAAAGAAGCCTGGTGGAGTATTTCTTATTTGAGACAAAATTGGCTCTGTTATGTATTGCAGACCAGCAAAGGAGAACAGACACAAGCACAGATCCTTCTCATCTGAGAACCACAGCCAAGGATGAATGTAGCAAGGCTCAGGTAAGCTGGAGATGATTCTCAAGCATTGGGGCCAGCTGCTCCTTAGGATCCAAAGGCAGAGAGGGCAGAAACTACACACAGGGTTTGAACCTCCAAACATAACAGGCATCAGGGCTCACACACAGGAGATGCCAGGCTCCTCTCCATGGACTCAAGGAACAGATACACCACCACTGCACCAGCAGTACTGCAGCTACAGCTGGGGATGGATGGGCTGTGGGGATCAGCAAATCCCAGACCCCTGATTCACTTCAGAGCACTGACCAAGACCCTGAAAGAGAGCATCCATCAGGGCTGGGGCTAGTTGTGGGTGTCTGAGTGCCCCAGACCCCAAGAGCTGCTGCCATCTCCCCTCAAGGCACAGGACTACCCATGGACAGACCTTTTCTCTGATCCCCAGTATGTTCCTGGAGCTTGTGTGACCAGCACAGACAGCATACTCTGCTCCTCAGGCTGTGCCACCACAGCTCTTGCAGTGAGTCCATATCCTCTTTGCCAGAGCTTTCAGACCTCAGTTTCACTCCCAGTGTATCTCAGATTAGGAAAATACCTGAATTTCACAGCCATCCAGAACAGCTATGGAAAACTCCACCAGCCTCAGCTGCCCAGGGATTCCCTGCAGCTCCCACCATCCACTGCCCTGGCTCTCTACAACATCCTCCCTTTCCAGCTGCTCAGATTCACCATCCCAGCTCAAGCACTTGCTCCAAGGAGACTTTTCACTCACACACTCCTAAGGGTGGCAGGCTGGATGATCTCACAAGTTCTTCCTGACTTCTAAAAACACTCAACCTGGTCTTGTGGGCATGGACATTCCCCCCAGCACATCTCAGACATAACCCAGTCATCTGGGATCAAGAAGAAGTATGTCCTAATGGATGCATGGCATGCTTTGCTTCATCCATTGGCAGCTTTGGCTTCAATGCTAGGCAAGGGAACCATGTTTAGTTTTAAACTCCATTTCCAGCTATTAGCCACACGACTATATTAAGTTAAACAAAAAAACTACAGATATTCTATCTCTGTTATTCTTACCCCATATGGAAAGTTCTGGACTAAACTGTTACATCTTAAATTTTCAATGGACTGAAGAGTGTGTGTTGAAAATCCCTCACTGAAAGAAACTGAGGCAAGAACAGGAAATTCACACTCTCATTTAAGCCCACCCCAAAGTTTCAGTGTTTCTGGAGAGCAGAAACCACCCATGGTGACTACAGTAGCCTTGTGCATGGCAATTGCCTTTAGTAAAATAAATAATAAACTAAAAAGAATTATTATTTTGCATATTTTCTTGCTAACTAAAGATCAGTAAATAACCTACTCTGAATTCATCTAATTCCACAATATCACCCCTGTGATGAATAAGACAAGTTCTTCATTTAAAGCCAACATTTCCTAATGACCTTTGGCACCTGATCTATTTTTCTTCACATTAACTGACAGCAGGGGAACAGGAACCTCAGCACTAGAATCTCTCTTCCCCTCCCAAAATCTCTCTTTCTTAATCCCAAAATTTCCAAGAGTGGCAGATCCACCACTTTCCCCTTCCAGCTGATCCTCTGTCAGGAATGCTCTGTTTCCTGACTCACCTGAGCCTGGCCCCTGCTCAGCAGGACCAGTGACCCAGCCTTGGCTCACCAGACTGACAGACGTGGCAGCACCTCTGGTTTCTCCCACTAAAGTTCACTTACGTGTTGTAATTGAGTTATTTCTGTGTTTTCTTTTTGATAAAATCAACTGACTGTGCTTCTGTGTATTATCAAATCTGAAGGATCATCACCACCAGTTTCCTGTTTGAGACAAAGTATCACAATTCTCTGCATTATTTCCTGTTTTAGTGGTGGTTTGTTTTATGGCTCCAGGACCAGATTGCCAGAACCCTCAGCCAAGCTGCTCCAAAACTGGACTGGCTTTTTGTGTTTTCTTTTTCTCCATAAAAATTAAATAAGTCAAGCAGCCAGCTGAATGAGAAGCCTAAACAGACCTTAAGAGATTTAAACAACATTTAAATCAATGTTGGTTCTCAAATTTTGTCCCTGGAGAAGCAGATCTAGATCTCCCAAGCCCTGAACCTTTAGGTTTCACCACTCAGGCTCTGCTAAGGTTAAATATTTCAAAATTCATTATGTTATGTATCAAACTTTTCTGATGCTTCTCTGTGCCCTCTCCAGTTGTCAAATCTTTTTAAAATCCTCCAGTGAGTGTGGGATCCTGAATGCAGAATTTTCTACTCTTGTGCTGCCACAGAGGTAAAATCCCCCCATTTATCACTGAGAAACTCCAGAGCTGCACACAATGGCTTATCCAGAGCTCCCACTCCACCATTTCACTGCTTTCCACAGAGATCTACAGTCATTTTCAGCCCTTCTTCCTCCTCTGAGATGCTCTATGCTCCTTTGTTCCAAAGGTAAACCTTCTCATTGAGTCCTACTTAAGTCATTACTGTTTCATAATATCCATTGTTTATTGGGCAACTGGGATCCCTCTAAAGCAATGAGCCACCACCATAACTCCATTCAGAATCACAGCTTTTGCTCCTCTAGACTTGTAATGAAAATTACATACCCTTGGCTTGAGGTTGTGAGGCACCATTAGAAAGGGATCCTTCATTACAAACACTCATTAGTAGCTGAAATAATTTGTGATTTGTAGTATCAATTTTGCACAATAGTAATTTTCATAATTAAAATATTGAACACAATTAATTTCTAGATATCAGACAACGACAACAAAACTGAATTAAACAAATACATGGCCTCACAGAAAAAAATAAAACTAATTTGATCACAGTAGCATTCATACAATTGTATTCCATACTATCATCTTCCAAGTTCCTATCTGGGACTATTCCAGACATTCCTCCACTTTGGAGCTAGAGGGAGTCAACTCTTGCACCCACAAAGAACTTAAACCATTAAGGAAATTCTTTCTCCCTGTTCTCAAACTCACCAGTATTCCAGGATTTACTGAAAACTGAGAGTCAATAATTTTGATAACTCCAGTGTCAATTTCTTAAAAATTCCAACTCTGCTAATACAGACTTTCTAATATTTAAGTGCTTGATTTAATTTCTTTGGAAGTCTTAACAGTACTTCTCCATATTCAAGTTATTTAGAGCAATGAAATTTAGCCTGGATGTTCTCAATTTTCACTCTTGGCCTTGGGAAAGTTATGATGTTTCTAGTACACTGTACAATACTGTGTATTTTGAAATGCATTTGTATGGTAAGTAAGGCTTAAATAATCATAATTTATTATTTCTTCACAGCAGCAAAGCAACGATGCAACAAAGTGAAGCAAGAGTCCATCTTCAAGAAAGGCTTGGAGCTTTTTATACCACTCCTGCTCCACATGTTACCATTAACTCCTGAAGCTAAGCCTCACATTTGTTAGATGGCTTCCTTCCATTAATTACTATTAACCTACTTTGAAGAACAACTCCATCCCCAACCAATTCTTCATTTGACCCCCTAAATGCCCCCACTGATTTGCAGACTTATCACAAGCTTCTAGATTACAAGGCCATCAGTTGACATGCCAAGTTTTGGAGTAAACTTAGTTTATTCCAAACTACCAGATATTGTTTAAATTAAGAAATTCTAATAAAAGATGTTCATAGAAGAAAATTCTAACCACAAAATGGCACTGCAAGCAAGTACCCCACTCACTTTCTTGCATCCAGCTGTCCCTTTTCCCATAGATCCACAACAGACTCAAATTTAAATCTCTACTTTATGCAGCTCATTAACTATCAGGAACAACCACCATCCAAGCACTTTGCTGCCAATGGGACTCTCTACTCATGCTCCACACTGCTGACAAAAAGCCACAGAGAACAGTGCCAGAGAGCTGGTTATTGCTGCACCCTCCACCAGTCACTGCAGCATCTCAGTATCCCCAAATAAGAGCAAAACTCAGTTATTGGTGATGGCTGGAACAAATTGAACTGGAATGAAGGGGAAGAAAACTCCTTTTGAGTGCTCAACTGGAAACTGCCATGCAGAAATTGCACCTCCTGTTATATTCCTGAACGTTCTTTCATCTTGGGAACATGCAGTGATCACCCAGAACCCTCTGTCTTCCACCCAGATGTCTTCTGCACATCAGCCACCTCCATAGCCCTCACTGAACAGGTCACTGTCCTCCAAACCTGCCACACAAGAAGTCACTGCAGGTGTTTTCTGTGGGCCCACCTGGTTGCCAACTAATGCCAGCAGAAAGGGAGCACAGAAAGTCCTGCAGCTGCTCCTCCAGAGCCCAGGGAGCTCTCCTGAGCATGCTGCAGTGCTGCAGCATCAAAGCCAGCTCTGGAGCAAGGACTTGCCCACAAGCAAATGGTGAAGCTACAGCAGGGCACCACCAGTCTCACACAACATTATTCCATACTCCTGCTCATATACAGAAACACAAATTCATCTGCTGATAACTACACAGCAGAGTTTAAGCTAAAATGCTGCCAGCCCAAGCATCACATGCTCAATTCCTCTTCGGGCACAGATCCTGACAGCTCGTGGTGCTGCCTACCTGCTCCCCGGCACGTAACCAGGCTGTGCACAGGGAGACATTCCCTGGGATGCAGGAGGATTCCAAACCTCAGCCATCACCAAACAAGGCATCCAGCTGGAGCACACACACTGCTCTGCAAAGGGTAGTACAGTCTTTAGCTCAGATATTACAGACCCCTCGACTGAAAAGAACAATAACTGAATATTCACTGCGGCTCCTGATGGCAGGGGGAAGGCCAGGAACTACGTCAACTTAAAGGCTTTTCTGGTCGCTTTGGAAGAGCTCCCTCTATGCTCCAGGCTGCTGAACCAACCACACACTCCACTAGTCACCCCAGGCATAATCCAGGGCAGATAAAACCACGGGAGCCCAGCTCTCCCACAGCCAGGCTCCACAGAACTACCCGTGCTCAGCTCTCAGCAGCTCCAACTATTTTCATCCTGCTTCTAAATACACTCAAAGAGCTGATCACATGGCCAGGCAGGCACGATACCTGCTAGAATATCTGGAGCAATACCTGCCCCTGCAGGAAGAGAAGATGAGAGCGGCTGGAAATGCAGTTGTAATAAGTAATTCAGTCCTTTGGAGGGCTGTTGATTTATGATCTCCAATAGATAACATCCTACAAGTAGCTTTCGGATACATTTTTGACTTTTTACACAAGCGGCCAAGAAAGATGGGATTTTTTTTAGACGAGATGTTTCTAAAATAAAAAAAAAATTAAAAAAAAAAAAAAAAAGGACACCCCCTTCAAAAACAAAAACACCCAAAAAACTAATAAACAATTCCCCCAAGAAACCCCACCAAATAAAGAAAAGCAGTTCTGGTCACAGTTGTTGAAACACTGTTGGCAACTTAAAACCCCAAAACATCTACTAAAGATCTCAAACAACTGCAGTGGTGACTCTGTAACAAAAACCATCTTATCCCCTTAACTCTGAGTAGCTGGCTGCACTGCATGAAAAGAAGTCCTGGCACATTCTACCAGGACACAAATTCAAGAGCAGTCTTCACACAGCAATCGGGGATCCTTCCTCCAGAGAAATGAAGCACCTTCCTTCCTCTCCAGCAAAAATTACATTATTCACTCTGCTACAAACATTTCTGCCACTTCAGACACTAACTCAGCAAGTTACTACTATTTTAATTCGGAAGGAAAAGGATGGACACAGCAGGAGTCCCAGCAACAACCAAGACACGAAAGTGAGGAGTGTGTTTCTGAACATTGTTTCTTTGAAGTCAAAGTCTCCCTCGCAAAACTTCAGTCTATAGAACTGTTCTGTCAGCTTCTCTCCTTGCTGGAGGAGATGTAAGCTCAGTGCCTGTTTAACATTCTATTCTAGTTGTTGCCGTCATGTTAACTGCCTTACCCGGCTGCACCACCCCAAGACTCGCACCACTCTTCTTTTAGGGGAAGAGCATTTCACTCAAACTAAAGATGATTCACACGTTGTTTAATTAGATTTTTACTTCGAGAAGCCCCTCTTCTCACCAGCGTGGGTGTTCATATCTTTAAACAAACTAACAATTTTGACTACACAAAACTATGGTTACAAGATTGTCACAGTATTTCTTAGTAAATTGAGTCGACCAACAAGGGGAAATCAGAATTCAGACCCTAGTTTTGAGCTTGCTACACCATCGGTCGAGATGATGATGATGAAGATTAAGTCTTAGTACTTCTTCCCACTGTGGATTGCATTCTAAAATGGTGGCCATGTCTGTCTAGGCTTCAGCTCGCAGAGCCACCAGTCAAACTCACGGCTGCGGAGTTTGGTCTTGTCCAACTTGAGAAACAGTTCCCTGCGCTAAAAGTGCGCCGAGGCCGGGGAGGCCGCGGCGGGGCCGAGGGGACCCGCTGCCCGCCGCCCCCGGCCCCACACGGCCACAATGCCAACATGGAGGGCAGCACCCCGGCACCTCCTGCGGGGCTCGGCGGGGCCGCTGCGGGCGCGAGGCCCCGGCCAAGCTGAGGAGCCGGGCAGCGGCCGGGCCCGGCCGGGGCAGCTGTCCCCCCGCCCCCGCTCCCTCCACGGCCGCTCCGGTGACTCCCCCACTGGGAGCTCCGACACTTGGGAACCACTTCGCGGAGGGAGCGGTCGGTCCCTTCGGTCCCCTCAGCCCCGGCCGAGGAAACTTCCGAGGGGCGGCGGGGCGGCCCCGCCTGGCCGGGTCACCTGCGCGGCTGCGGGCCGGGGGGGGCCGGGCCGGGCCCCACACAAAGGCCGCTCCCGGCGGCGCCATGCGGGCACTCACCGGTGGCGGCCGCACCTTGCAGATGCCGGTCTGCTCGGCGATGGGCCGGATCTTGTGGATGAAGGCGAAGGGGTCGGCGAACTCCTCCCAGCTGGGCTCGAAGACGGGGCACTCGGGCGGGGGCAGGAACTCGGCCATGGCCCGGCCGGGGCGGCCGCTCCGCTCCGCGCTCCGAACAATCTCCAGAGCCGCCGCGCTCCGTGCGCGTCCGCGGGGGGGCCGGGGCTGGGAAAAGAGTCCGCCCGGCCCGGGCAGGGGAGGGGGCGCGGCTGCCCCGCCCCGCCCGCGCCTTTGTGAGGGGGCGCGGGGCCGGACCGGGGAGGGCCCGTTGGGGGCGGGGGGAAGAGGCAGCGGCGGCTCCTCTGGAGCGCGGCCTGGCCCGCGCGGCGCCGGTCCCACGCCTTCTACCCGGACCCCGTCCGAGAGCGCCGCTCACCGCGGTCGCTGGGGATCTCTCCCGGTGCCCCCCGCCCCGCGGCTCCACGCCCCCGACTCCCACCGCTTTTGTGCGCGGCCCCTCGGCCCGGGCGCGCTGCGGCCGCTCCCCCCAGCACCGCTGGTTCGGGGAGCCCCGGGGCCGCGCCCCCCCCGCCGTGCCCCGCGCCCCGGCCCGTCCCGTCCCCCCCCCCCCGCGCGGGGCCGCCGGCGCTGTGTTTACATGCGCGGAGGGATCCGCACAGCTGACAGCGGACCAGGGCCGGCGCTTCTTTTTTTAAAGAGCCTCTCCGCGCGCCGCCATTGGCTGCGCACGGGTCACGTCACGCGCGGGGCGGGGCCGTTCGCCTCCGCGCGGCCGCATTGTCTGCCCCGGCCGCGGAGCCCCCGCGGCCCCGGCCCGGCCCCTTTGTTCGGGGGGAGCCGGGTTATTGTCCTGCCCGTCCGCCCCGGGCAGCGCGGGGGCAAGGAGCGCTGCTGGTCCCGCGGGAGCGCGGCCAGATGCCCCCCCCAGGCCCCGGCGGTAAGCGGGGCTCCCCCCGCCGGGGGTCCCACGCTGGTTGGTCCCGGCCCAGCACCGGGGCTGGGGGCGGCGCCGGGCGGGGGAGGGGCGGCCCCGCCTCAGCAGGCGCCGCACGTAGCGCACGTGCGCGGGGGGGCGGCCCCGCTCCCAGCCCCAGCCCCGGCCCCGCCCCCGGGACCCCCGCGGGACCCCCGCGCCCCCCGAGCCGGGGCTGCCGCGGGCCCTGCAGACACGAAGTCACCCTCGCTACTTCAAGCCACCGGTCCAGAGCGCAGCCATCCCGGGTTCCGTCACATCCGACAATGCAACAAACAATTGCAACTTTTGAGACGCGCACGCAATGCTCAGGCTGTCATCTTTTATAAAACTTTAGTTACTGGCTTTAAATTTCCACTAAAACTCAGGAAAGCGTCCGCTGCCGGCTGGCGTGGCTAGAGCAGTAGCAGCGAGCCCCAGAGCTGGCAGCGATTCGGGCACTCAGGGCCTGTTTATCCCGCTGCACGCTGCCACAGCTGCTCCAACCCGAGGAACACCTTCCCCAGGAGAGCTGCCAGCTCTCCACACTGCTGCTCATGCTTAGCCAATCAAAAATTTATACAAGTGCTCAGGGCCAGTTTAGGACAAACCTAATTCTTCTCCTCACTTTAAAATGGAAGAAAAAAAGGAAGGGGACAGAGCATTTGAAAAGCATTTGTGCAGGCAGGGTCAAAGGGAGCCATCCCTGCAGGCTGTGCCTGCTGGAGCCCCCCTGGGGGATGCAGAGGAGCAGGACCCACACCCGGATCTTGTTGGCCATGGCTCATAAAAGGCTGCCCCAGGCACAGAACAAGGCACCAGTTCCAACCCTGGCAGCACAGGCTGCTCTCCATCCCACCCTGGGCCCAGGGGCCATCACCTTCTGGAGAGAACAAAGCTGGTACATCACCTTCCAACACTGGTCTGCAGCACATCCCAAACTTGAGGGGCTCTGCCAGGGAGGGGAACACTACCTTTAAAACTTCAGGTCTGAGTGTCCCTGAGGGGCAGGGATGTTTGAACAACAGTGGATTTATGGTGTTCCACAAATAAATCCATTTCTGCAATGATTCCCTGAGGACTCCTTTCATCAGAGCTGAAGGACCAGATTCAGCAGGACTGTTTCTCTACCTCTGTCACATCTGAAGGCCTCCCATGGGGCTGTGATGAAAAAGTACTCAGACAGAGGTGTTTTACTTAGGTAGTTCTGATGGAGGAGAAAAAGCTCCAAAGATCTGAAGATGAGCAGAGCAGGGAGATCAAGAGATGACCCAGGAATAAAAAAAAAAGATGCCTTGAAGGGAGAGAAAAGTGATTCAGGGAGGGATAAGATGGAGATTTAAGGTAAGCAGGAAGCCCTGGAGGGTCTGTGTATCCCATCTTACTTGTCTTTCCTGCTAACAAAAACACTCTATCACCACAAATGTGTACATCTGCACGTTGCCTTCTCTGTATCTTCCCTCTACTGTAACATCTGCAGTGTTTGTTCTGTTCAGGGGATTAGTGTGGCACAGCACTGTCTGGCTTAGAAACCCAATTCCCCAAGTGTTAGAGGCACAAGCTACAGGAAGGAAAGCTGATTTCCCTGGGCTGGAATGAGTGCAGACATTCTTTCTTCATGGTCCAGCTGAATGCTATTAATTGACACCTTTTATTAGATGGGCTTTCTCTAAGCCTGTTCCATTGGTGCCCTGTGAACAGAATTCCCCCATTTGCTGCATCTCAGTTTTAACCCAGGAGCAGCTGCAGGGCTGGCAGGGACAGTGAGAAATAAGGGACCAGGAGTCCAACACAGTGCAAAGGACATCCAAAAGGGTTGGCCCAAGGTGAAGAGTGCTAGGCTTCCAGCTGAAGCCAAGCTTTCTTCACTGCATCAGGGATTGATTCTTGGCAACTCCTCCATCCTTGCCCAGCTGTGAACTCCAAACAGTATCTGTTCAGAACCACTCACATCCCAGTGTCCCTTTACACACTGCTGCAGCACAGCTCTCATCACACACCACTTGACTGTAGGAATCCCATCAGCCTGGAGGAATATTTAGCAAATCTTTTGTGTTTTCTTGGATGGGCACCATACTGTGTGCTTTCCTACTAGTGCAAACCTTCCCTTCATTCTCCTGCACCAGCCATCACCTGCCTGGGGCACCTTGTTGATACAGCCCATATTGACTTCTTTGCATTTCTGTATCTGACTCAGACACTGCAAGGAGGATCACAGAATCCCAGACTGGTTTGGGCTGAGAGAGACTTCAAAGCTCATCTTGTTCCACACTCTGCCATGGGCAGGACACCTTCCACTATTCTCAGGTTGCTCCAAGCCCTGTTCAATCTTCAGGGACACTTCAGGGATGGGGCAGTCACAGCTGCTGTGGGCCAGGGCCTCAGCACCCTCACAGGGAGGAATTCCTTCCCAATATTCCATATAACCCTGGCCCCTCTGGCAGTGTGAAGCCATGCTCCTGTAAATAGTCTCTCTCCATCTTTTCTGTAGACTTCCTTCAGGTACTGGAAGGTTGCAATTAGGACACAAAGTTTCTCTTCCCTGTGCTGAGCAATCCCAATTTTCTCAGCCCTTCCTCTCAGGAGAGGTGCTCTATCCCTCTGATCAGCTTCATGGCCTCCTCTGGACTCACTCCAGCAGCATCACACCTTTCCCTGTGCTGTGAACCCCAGAGCTGGATGCAACTCTGCAGTTGGTGTCTCATGAGAGCAGAGTAAGGAGCAGGTTAATCTTTCCCCCTTCTGTGCACCTGCCCTTGCCATTCTAGACCAGCTCTCCTCTTCAGACAAAGGTTGGCTACCAACCCTTGAACCAACACCTTCCATCCCAGTCTGAGTCTGTTTGGTTTAATTCTGTGTTACACCAAAGCTTCCACTGCAGTCACTTTCTCCAGCACCCACCGAGTGCTGGTGCCATCAGCTTGCACAACAGGAACACTGAGAAGAGCAGCTTCAGGAAACACCATAGCTTAGATTTGTGAGGAGACAGAAGATACCTGCTCTTGGGACACTGGAAGAGCCAAGCAAACAGCTCCCAGAGGCTCTGCAATGGCCAGTACTCAGGGAAATACAGTAACATTCCACAAGCTCCACTCCAGAATCAAGCTGGAGGAGATCCTGCCCAGGAAGTGCACTACCATGTCCAGGGACCATCAGCACCATGTAGAGTTGAAATTCCAATGAAACCAAAGCCCTCATTTCATGAGCACAGTCTGGCCTAATTAAAGCTCTACATGTTTTGAGCTTCTCTGCTCTTTAAGAAAATAGGTTCCTGGGAACAAACAGATTTAGTAAGCAGAATCTCTAACAGATCAAACCAAACCAGTTTTCCTGGGCAAAGCAACAGCCTGTACAAACCTGCAACACAGTCTAAGTGTCATCATCACAGCTAGAGAAGGGGTTTACTTTTCCATGCTCCCAGAGATGGTGATGCACATCAGTCCCTGAGAAACAGAGCTATTAGTGACAAGGCACTATAATCTTGGGATCCTGGACAAAATTATGGAGTATTCTAAATACACTGGGCTCTGGACACTTATAGCATAGCTCCCAGCTCAGACACTGCACTGCATCTTGCTCTGACCCCAGGCCAGACTGCCTGTCACACTGTGCCCCGGGTGAGGCTCAGCAGCAGCACTCAGATGGGCAATGAGGTACTTGGCAGGCAATTTTTGCTTAAACAGAACCATTTGTTTTAATCTAGAGATGCCCTGGTATGTCTCTGCCTTTCCTTCAGAAGCTGCCCCTCCATGCACTGCTCCTTGTGATCCCTTCTGCACTCCAGGGGAGCCAAAGAGCCCCAGCAGCTGTGAGCTGCTCAGGTTGGAGATGTCAGTACAGGAAACCCTGCTGAGGGGCCTGAGAGGGGCAGGCAGGAAACCTGAGCCTGGGCTGTGGGCTGGAACAGAGTGGCCAAGGACAGAAGTCCCCCAGCTGCACACAGTGGGGGCTGTCAGCAGCCAGGTAAGAACAGCTGGTGAGCATGTGCAGCCAATATGGAAGCTCCCCTGCAGTTGTGCAACTGCCTTCAGCATTACTTTTATTAATAAAATTCTCCAAGTCCCTTACCCTATCATTAGCTGCTATTAAAGCTGAGTAAAACCTTACTCCAAATCCTTGCCCAGACTACCCTAATAACAAGGATAAGCAAACCACAGCTGTTGGAAGTGCTGGAAAGGCAGATCTGAGGTGCTGTTTCACATGCCTCACCTTGCTTTTGGGCTGTTGTTGACTCACATTCAAGAAATTTGGGCTGTACCTTCATGTGCTTCAGCATGTAAGTGACAGACAGCAGGGAAGGACACAACCTGCTTCCAGGCAGGACATGCAGAGGGTGGGATTCTCATGGTGTGGAGGCTGAGAAGGGACCTGTCACCAGTGACAGGCAGTGAGGGTGAGGCTGAGGCTTTGAAGTTCATTATCTTAAGGCAGGTGCCTAAAATAGGTCAGAGTAACCTCACCCAACCCCCCTTGCTGTTCTGAACTGCCTGTACAGGGAGCCTGGGGTGACTCCTTCAGCCCCAGGCCTCAATGCTTGAGAAAGTGAAGCTGTGGCAGCAACAGAGCAACTTGGGAAACACATTTTGCCACAATGTATAAAACCACAAAGCCTATGTTTTTTCTTAGAAAAAACACTGAGACCCGAAAATGCAGCTTCTCTGCCCCAGCCCCTTGCCTGCAGTGAAACAAAGTACTATCACAAGTGGTCCCCAAGGAGGATCTGAACTCAGCTGTGGTTTCTGCCAGGGCAAAGCAGAAGCAGCAGGAACCCCCCCACAGCTCAGCAGTGCCCTGTGCCAGCACTGCTCAGCCCTGTGTGTGCCACCTCCAGTAAACCCCTGCCCCTCCCACAGCGCCCTGACACCCCCGGGCCCCGGCAAGGAGAGAAGCTGGTTCTGCAGAAAATGTCTAATTAGCAAATCTTGTTCCTAGTCAGGCTTCCTGCCTCTGCTACAGCTGAAATTCCCCTCGGTTGTGCAGACATGCTCCAGGACTCACTTTCAGACACACCAGGGTGACATTACCAAGGCAGCCAGGACACTTCATTACTTGGCAATGGCACAGGATTCAGGGATCCCTGTACCCAGGTACCTGCACTCCAGAGGGATTTACACTCTCAAACTCTCCCACCAAGCCAGGTGTCAATCAAAGTACACACAAAACCATCTAAGCACCTGTGGATCACTTGAAGTACACGAAAAATTTACAGTCCAGGGCTGAACAGACAAGGAGTTGACTGTTAAAGCCCAAGTTAAAACCTGGGTTTTAAACCACTCATTCACTGAAAAAGCCATGGAAAAACTGCTCCTAAAAGGGATTTAAAGGTGCAGAAAAAGCTGCAAATCACTTGAGTACAATGGAGAATGTGCAAGAGCTACATGAATTAAGGCAGAGAAGACATTTCAGTCAACGTTGATGACAAAGGTGACAATGTCAGCAAAGCACAAGTGGAAGAACCCAGTTGAATCACACCAAGGCAGACTGATACTGAGTATGGGAGGTGGCACACAGTTAAAAGCAGCTGGGGAGCCAGCAGGCAGTCAAAGGAGAAAGGGTGGCATTAAATAACAAAGCAAGGGAAAGAACTTAAGAGCTTTATAGTCAAAAAATTAGGCCTCCAAACGCAGAGTTCTGAGGGAGTTTCACAAAGGAATCTTGGCTTACTGCTGTCATACCTGGAACCATACACATCTGAGGAAGATAATGTAAAAAATCTGAACTCTTCAACAGACAGAGCATCTTTCACAAGTAAAAGATTAAAGAAGAAAAGCCTTTAGTGACCACAAGTACAATAGTAAGGATTACTCTTGATCTGCCAGCACCTACAATTACCAAAAAAAGGGTGTATCAGCACACAGGTGCTTCAGAGAAGTGCCTGTGCTGATCATGTGTGAGAGTTTAATACAACCAGTCTAAAGTAAACAGTCTAAACCAGTATGGAGTCAAGCTGCCCCCCTCAGCCTCATCAGGCAGATCCAACACATGCAGACACTTAGCAGACATTAAGTACTTGCAGGCAGTGACAGTAAGAAGCCAGTGCACATATGCTCTAATAGACAGAGCTGGAGCCAAAACACTCTGCTAGGATCTGCAACAGCAGTGAACAAGCAAAGAAACAGGCACAGAATTTGAAAACACAGAGAGGAAGATAAACACTAAACACAGCAACAAGTAGAACAAGAAACAGGAGTATTCTGCATGGAAGTGCCAGTAACTTGCTGGAATGATGAGGGAAGTTAGGGAATAGGAACCCCCATCTCTGGGTGCCACATGTTCACTGCAAGGCATTAACACCAGACTCAAAAGCATTTGTGGACAATGGCAGAAGCTGTTCTATAACATACTGAGACGTGACTGGGACACTTCCATGCATGCATGGGCTCTGCCTTCCACATAAACACACCACAGAAGTTGTGAAGAAAGAAGGCAAAAACCATTCTGTCCCACTCAGCAGGGAACAGTGGAGTCTGTGGCTCCACAGCAGCTGTAGATGAGCCCTGGTACCCCACAGTTCCACAGTACCACCACACCCAGCTGGTCCTACACTGAGTCTGGGGGAGCAAAAGAAAACTAAAACTGGGCCCTTCTTGCAGGGATTTTTGGTTTTTCAATTTAATACAAAGCTCAATGCCAAGGACAGTGTAAGAGTGAAAACATGATTGCATGGGTGAGACAATAGGGACAGGAGGTAAGATATACACACAACACACTTATATGGTGTGTATAGATATATATATAATATATATATGCATTTTAAAAGTATCTCAACATAGGGTATTGCTGTGGCAACTTGTGCAGAATTGCACAGAGTCAATTTCAGAACTGCTGGAAGACAGCACCAGGCTCAATGTGGGACATCACAATCCCCTGAGAACACTGCACACCAGCAGCAGCCACCCAAGGCAGGTTCCACAACAGGGTTTGGAAATAACTGAAAAGCCACAAAGATCCCCACTCTCAGCAGAACCACTGAAGTGCAGCTTTTGCAAGTGGTGTTGAGGTAAGAGCATGAAATGCACTTGGCAGTTACAGCCACAGAGCTCTAACAAAAGAAAAAGCAACACAAAAATGCTGAAGGTCTTTGCAGCCTTCTTGAAGAACATTGCTTGGAATTCCTCCCTAATCTGAAGCTCTGAAACAAGTCCCTCACAGCAGCCACCTCTGAAACAGGAACTGGAACACTGACAGCCTCAAGATAAGACAAGACAAAACCTCAGGGGTTCTTGTCTTGGAAAAAGGACAGATAAACTGTAGGGTAAAAATCACAGAAACAGAGACAAAAAAAAAAAAATTAGAGTCCTACTATTCCTCCAGCACTGCCACGTTTAACATTAAACCACATCCCCAAGTGCCACATACACTAGTTTTTTGAACACTTCAAGGGATGGTGACACCACCATTGCCTGAGCAGCTGTGCCAGTGCTTAACCACTCTTTTGGGAAGGCATTTTCCCTAATATTTAATCTAAATCTCCTCAGTACAGCTCAAAGTCGTTTCGTCTTTCCTGTGCCTTGTCCCCTGAGAGCAGGGCCTGACCCCACCCTGGCTGCTCCCTATGTCATGGAGTTGTGCAGACAGAAGGTTCCCTCTGAGCCTCCTTTCCTCCAGGCTGAGCCCCCCAGCTCCCTCAGCTGCTTCTGAGCCAAGTCTCATTAAGTTTGAGCCATTTTAGACAGAAGAATTTGTCCCAGTTTAAGCCTTCTGAAGTCAAATACAAATTCTGGACTTGACAACAACAGGCAATTTCTAACTTCAAAATTGACAGAAAATGCTCACTTCTGCCCTTTACCTTCTTTCTCCTAATCTCCTTGATATTGCAAAAGGATCCCAGCACACCTAGCTCAGGCTACAGGTAACTCCCATAGGTGCAGTGCTTGGAAAATCAGTCTGACTCACCAACAAAAGGCACAGTTTGGGAGAGTTACAGACTGCCTGTAGCTCTGTCCCTGACCTGGTGGATGCAGAGTCCCAGTAGCAGAGCTGACTGCTGTGCAAGGAGCAGACAAAGGTCTGCAGATAGAGCCCAGCCATAGCATCTCACCATTTCAACCCATAACTATTTAGAGATAAAAGAACTGCAGCTTAGGAGGAAGCCACAAGCAGGCCCTCAGCATGGTGGCAGTTCAACATCAGCCATCACCTCCTGAGGGAAGCAGAGCCAAAGGGGCAGAAATGCCTAACCCCACATGTTTGGGGCAGCCTGATTGGATCCACGTGGACACAAACTTCAAAGTCATCTGGAGCATTTTTTTTTCAACTTCTCTCTTAACATCTGATCTCCAGTCCCAATCTTGTAAAGTGAATTTCAATATTCCTGCCTGTGAGCAGGACTTGCTTCCTATTTTTTGAAACTCCCAAAGAAAGGCTTAAATCCTCATTCTCCCCTCAGCTTTGCAGCTGACATATCAAAATCACAGCTGCACATATTGAGCCAAAATTGAGAGACCATTCACACACTTACTCGTGTCACACAGAAGCCTGGAATAGTTCCTAAAGCCAAGATGAGCACATCCAGTGCATTGCAATGCTTCATTTTACAGGGACTCAGATCCACCTCTTTCTTTTCATCATAAAGAGCAATTCACTTAAGACTTCCCAAGTCTCTCTGAATTTCTAATTAACTGTTCAGCATCAGAAAAAAAGTAATTCCTAAATGTTTCTGGAATGATTTTTTTTTCCTGGATCTTTAAACTTAGTATTTACAGCTATTATTTTCTGGCAAACATTTGAAAAGAAAAATTTAACTTTTTGTGCCCAAGTCCTCTAGCTTCTTGACACAGACCAGGGAAAACAAAATAATGCTGCAGAAAAAGTGGTAAACCTACTCCAGGAAAGATGGCTAGAAGGTTGAGAAAACAGAGTAGTACCTCAAGAACTAAAAACATTTTTAAACAGCTCAACATGTTTTGTATCACATGAAGCTGGCCATACACAGCAGGGTCTGCAGAAAGCCAAGGAACAGGGACATGGCAGCAGAATGATGGAGACCAGGGTTTAACTGACTCAATTAACTGAAAAGCTGCACAGACAGCACCACTCCTCATGTGACTCTTGCTCCCTCCCCCCCCCCCCTTTTTTTTTTTTTAATTTAGTATCCTGGTATTCTCAGCATCTTGTCAGCAAACACCTACAAAACTTTCAGAGTGATGTAATTTTTCCCACTTCATCTTGCTCTCATTCCTCTCCCCATTAACAGCCAGTTGAGACTCCACATCTTTAATCTACTTGCCTGACTTTTAGGAGAAATCTGTAGATCAAAGTCTCTGCACAGCCTGGAAGTTACACTGTTAGTTTTCCTCCTAGTTCAAACCCAGATAGAGCAAAGGGATTAATCACTACCACCTCCCCAACACACAGAGAAACCCCTACAGCCCTTCCAGGGAGTCCTGTAATATGATGGAAAATTATTATTCAGCTCTTTACTGCTGAATTTACTTATAAGCCCAGTCCTTGTTTTTAGAGTTGAAAAGAAAATGCTGTTTTATTTGAAGCAATTCCTTATAAACATGACAAAACAGGCAAGATCAGGAGTCACCTAATTCAGTATCTTTTTTTCTGACAGAAGACTGTGTTTTCCCAGCCACAGCAGCTCACAGCTCCTATCCAGGATATGGCATCTCCACATTTAGCACCAAACTAATTTTTCTTCCTCAACTTTAAAGTAAATTTTTTTAATGACTTCAAAGGTACTATTGTGAAGGTGCTGAGGCCCTGGCAGAGGCTACCTAGAGAAGCTGTGGCTGCCCCATCTCTGAAGTGTCCAAGGCCAGGTTGGACAGGGCTTTAAGCAACCTGGAATAGTGGAAAGTGTCCCTGTCCATGGCAGAGGGTGGAGTGAGATGAGCTTTAAGGTCCCTTCCAACCCAACCCATTCTGTGATTGAAAAAAACCTGCAAAATAATTGGAAACTGCAGTTGCTACAAAACTTCAGCAAGGCCAGTGAGAAACCCACCCCAGTGCACTGAAATAGCTCTGCACTATAAATAGTGACCACAGCAGCTTTGTTTCTGTGCAGTGTCTCCTACACACAGGAAACTATGGGCTGTTGCAAAGGCAGCCAGGTTCACCTGGCAGAGCAGAGGCACTGGAGCCAAGGCAATGGGCACATGGCTGTGGCAGAGCTCAAGGGACTGCACTGCAAAGCACAGTCAGCACAGAACCATGCCAGCCTGCCTCATCTCAGGGAATCTGCCAGAGTGGAGCAGCACTGGAGTGCCAGCAGGCCTGGGACAAAACAACCAAAATTGTGCAATATGCTCCTGCAAGTGTGAATAAAGTCATGGAATGAGTGATTGGGTGAATGTTACCTATTTGATAGAATTTTAAGTTTCTGAGACACAAAATTTCTTTCTGATACTACTTGAGATCAGTTTATCTGTAGGAAGGAGGTAGAGGCATGTGTAGCTGTGGGCTTATGTTACCTCTGCTGCCTAAATGAGATTTTTATCTTCCAATTACACTGTGGCATGCTTACTATAGAAATTAAAAATGTACATAATTATATATAATACAGATATTAGCACATTAAAGGGGATTCAGATTGCTTTTTCAGAGAGCAGAGTGGGTGGAAATCAAATTCTGCTGCATTGCATTCTCCTGGAACAGCACCAGAACCATCCTAAAACAGATCTTAGAGATAAACCAGAATTTACAACAAAGTTCACAGTGACCGCCATGGCTCCAACTCACTTCCTCCTCCTCCACCTCATGACTCACAACTTATTCTGTCAGGTGACAGCTATTAATTGCCAATCTCAATACTGGAGAAAGCTGTGTCACCACACAGGTAAAGATATATTTAGTTACCACCAGATAATGCCTGCACTTCTGCCAGTGCAAACAGGCACGTGACTGTGCAAAGCACAAGTATGGGCATTTCTTATCAGGGAAAACACCACTTAAAGTATAGAATTAGAGAAAGGCTTTCAGAGTGCAAAGCAAGTAATTTCCATAAAGTGACAGCTAACATCAACCTCTGCAAGTTTCAGAAGTTCACACTTTTACACTCAAATTTTAATTCAGTGCAAGATCTCCTCTACATTTCAGGAAGCGGATGAACCACATTTGTTAATTCAACCATAGAGTCAGTAATTAGAACATGGTTAAGGATTTCTGCAGCTCACTGAAGCAAGAGCAGTTTTAGCAGGATTTTCCTGCTGTAATTATCTTGGCTTCATATCTGAGAAAAGCCCTATCTTATCTTAGCTCAGCAAGCACATGCCTACACAGAGAGCAGCTGCCCACTAGCTAAAGCAACAGGGTTTCTTAATACTAATATGATGAAGTTTCAAGCATGATGTAGGCTGAAAATGCATAATGTGTTTTCAGCATGGCTCCCATGGCTACCAGGTGACAGTATCTCTTGTGAAACCTTCCACCCATCATGTTGCAGATTACCTCTTCTCTAAGTAACATTACATGTTGCTTTTAAAAATTAAAAGCATAATGCTTCTCTTTTAAAGCCTACACAGAACGGGATTCCCAGGTTTCAGAGCTCAGCATTCCATATGCACAAGGATTTCACCTGGCTGCTGAGTGCCTGGCACTCAGAGCCTCATCACTGTGCATGCCTGGATAAAACAGACACACCTGAGCCAATTCCCACTGCAGAGGAAGTGGCCTCAATACAAGTAATCCACCAATGCAGTAAAAACCCAACACTATTTGCAGGAGGGAGTAGGCCAGGCTTCAACGAAATCAAATTGCTCACAGGAAAGCCAAATCACTGCTATAAGATCCCATTAAAGGGCAGCTCAGAAACCCACAACTCCAATACAATTAACTCCCAAAGGAATTATGGTGCTGCACTCGTGGCACAGAGCCTTCTCCAAGATCTGCTGGCAATACAGGATATTTGGGATGAAAACCTGACACCTGCATGGCATCAAACAGCCCTGTGCACATTTCTCTCTGGGCACTGCCATCCCATTAAAACCAGAATGCTTGCTGACTGAGTTGCTCTGACTGGAATAAATGTCTGTCCCTCAGCCCCACCAAACACATTTGCTTAATCAACCATAACCAGGAAAATATGTTAATCAACAGGAGCTCAAATTCATGACAGTTATGTCTAGACTGGAACATAAAATCACAAGGAAAAACAAATGAGAAACTCACAAACACTGGCCACACTTAGCTGTGCTGAATGGCAGGAGGTGTGATTGCTACACATCCTGCACAACAGCAGGACTGTCTGAAACAGCCATTGAGGTAATAAAGCACAACTGTTCTCTCCCCACCTTTGTAAAATTGGTAACTTCCAATTCTGAGAATTTCAAATCAAATTGACTCAACACAATGGCTAAAAAAGCACAGTGATCCTGGACAAGAGGAGCCAAAGCAATTCCCAGTCAGCTCTCACAGGTCAGGTTGTTCTGGGACGTTCCACCAACAGCAACACCCTGTTACTCTAAATTAGAGGTGACACCCCCACCTAGAACACGTCCTGCCAACTGGGACCAGGAAAAGGGTCCCACTATGTGAGGGGATGTGAGATACTGCAACATTACCTGAGCACTGAAGCTTCCATGCAGAAGGGAGTTCAGAAATCTCACATCCTCCAGCTGACAGGTGTGCACATCTGCAACTAACAGGTTTCAAGGCTTGGCCTGAATCACATTCTGCTATTACATCAGAATGAACATGAGTAAGTTTGAAATCAGATGGGGAAAATTCTCCAGCCCAAATCTCATCATGGAGTCAGACTGGTATCCTGTAATCACATTCAGTACGCAATCATCATCTTAAGATTTAACTATTCCACCTTTGGCATTGCTGTGGGGAGATTCCTCAGTCATCCAGGTTTATAACAATGAAGTTATTTGGTTTGTGGTTCACTGTGTGCCCAGGCCCTCACTCAGTCCATGCAGAAGGTTTCAGACAGAGGCTGTTCACATCTGAAGATAAACCTGATTAGCCAAAACCTCTCCTGTTTCATCAGCTTACACAGAAGGATGGCAGTATTCATACTGGAACCCATGGAATAATTAATTCTGCAAAAGATTTAGTTTTAGAGAAAACTGTTTAACTGTGGCCAGTTAACCCAGAGATTCTTCTCCAGACAGTAACAGGTAAAATCTAACTCTAGAAAGCTGCAGGCAAGGACTTCAGATCCTTCTGTGGAAGGGCACAGCAACACAAGAGAAACAGCTGCTCAGGTTCTGGCTAAGGTTCATCATGCTAAGGCACAACCTTCCTGGGCATCTCTTCCCATCCAGGTTACTGCATCTCTGAGTTACTGGCCCTTACCAAGTCCAAGAATAGGAGATAACTAACCCAAACACCCTTTAGTTTTGAAGATCTTAGATCTTTTATGGGTAACACAGCTCCTTCTGCCTCTTGTGACACCAGCTCTAGAGCCTTGGAAAAAATATACCTAACACCATCCAGCTCATTCTAGTCTCACATTCTGGGCACTAACAGCTCTTCAAAAAGCAATATCTTAAGGACAATAACTGATTGAACTATAGCATGGTTATTTTATTCAGGTACCTTCCTCAGAAAGGAATTCCATCTCTTGGACTGCTGACTGCATGTAGTTGATGAGTGTACATAGTGTTTGGACACTACTAAAGTTCTTGATTAAAGAAGTTTATTCCAATCAGTTGACATGATTTACATTGCTACTAAAGAGGCAGTAAAATGGCAAAGACTTGCAATTCACTGTTGGATTTAATATTCTTCCCCTTCATCTTCTCCATCCACCGAGTCTGTGCCCACTTCTTCATAATCTTTCTCAAGTGCAGCCAAATCTTCCCGAGCCTCTGAGAACTCCCCCTCCTCCATCCCTTCTCCAACATACCAGTGAACAAAGGCACGTTTGGCATACATCAGGTCAAACTTGTGGTCCAGGCGAGCCCAGGCCTCGGCAATGGCCGTGGTATTGCTCAGCATGCAGACTGCCCGCTGGACTTTGGCCAGGTCACCTCCAGGAACCACTGTGGGGGGCTGGTAATTGATGCCAACCTACAGGAGATGTGAAAGAGACCATGAGTTGGCTGTGTTTGACAACGGCAATAATCAAAGTCAGACAACAGTAGCTGATTAAAATGTCACAAAACAGCTCTGCACAACAACCTAAATCTCAGAATACAAACCAGTTACCTAACAGTGCAGCTCAGAGCAAACACACTCCATACACCCAGGCCAGTGAATGAGAAGTCTAAGAAACCAAGCTGGAACTGAGACTTGCCTTAAACCCAGTGGGACACCAGTCCACGAACTGGATGGTGCGCTTGGTCTTGATGGCGGCGATGGCGGCGTTGACGTCCTTGGGCACCACGTCGCCACGGTACAGCATGCAGCACGCCATGTACTTGCCGTGCCGCGGGTCGCACTTCACCATCTGGTTGGAGGGCTCGAAGCAGGCGTTGGTGATCTCGGCCACCGAGAGCTGCTCGTGGTACGCCTTCTCCGCCGAAATGATGGGCGAGTACGTCACCAGCGGGAAGTGGATCCGAGGGTAAGGCACCAGGTTGGTCTGGAACTCGGTAAGATCCACGTTTAGGGCACCATCGAAGCGAAGGGAAGCGGTAATGGAGGACACTATCTGACCAATGAGGCGATTGAGGTTGGTGTAGGTTGGGCGTTCAATGTCCAGGTTCCTACGGCAAATGTCATAAATGGCCTCATTGTCAACCATGAAGGCACAGTCAGAGTGCTCCAGCGTGGTGTGGGTGGTCAGGATGGAGTTGTAGGGCTCCACAACAGCTGTGGAGACCTGAGGCGCAGGGTAGATGGCGAATTCCAGCTTGGATTTTTTCCCATAGTCGACCGAGAGACGCTCCATCAGCAGAGAGGTGAAACCAGAGCCAGTCCCTCCCCCAAAGCTGTGGAAAATCAGGAAGCCCTGCAAGCCAGTGCACTGATCTGACTGAAAGAGAAAATACAGGTGTTCAAAACATTGAGTGCTTTAAGAATCCCCAATCAAGCTCAAGAAAGACAGCTCTGAATTCTGACACATACCAACTGTTCAAGCTTCAGAAATATGGAATTTATCCACTGAGAGTCAAAAAGGTACCTCATGAAAAACAGTATTCTTTGCTGGTTTAAGCCTCCTGCATACTGGTGACCACTTCAAATTGCTACCTTAAAATTCCTTCTACCCCTCAGCTGAGGCCATTAGTAACAAGGTTGAAAAGCAGGAATATTCAAAGACCTACACAATATATATCCCTTAGTTACCTGGTATTCTCTATGTGCACAAAAAAGGAGCAATCCCCCATCCCAGAGCTACTGCTCTAATGCAGTATGAGTGCCAAGTGTATATCTCTGCTCAGGGAAGTGAGCTGTCACAGGCTATTACAGTGCCAGTCCCATTCATTCTGCTCAGAAGACAAAACTTGACAGCCCTTTCCTCACAAAGAGGTGCCACATGATGCTCAGCTCCCAGGATTAACAGGGACTGCCAACAGCTTGTACAAAGAAATCATGACTGTTTTTCAGGTCAAAGTACAGCCTGCTGCAAACTTATCATTGCTTTGATTAGAGATTGTGGCAGCCAAGCGTAGAGAATAATTCCAGTTGAGATCTGCAAAAGGTGAACCTTACACTAAGACTCACATGGCATTCCATATCAGAGCAAATGGGATTTGTGCAGTAAGAATTCCTACCTTTGTGACACAGACTGGGCAATGGTCATGCTTAACAACCCTCAATGGGGAACCTGAACCTCCTAAACTGCCACCTTTGTAAGTTTGCCACATGACTGAAGTATTGGGGAGACTGAAACATTCCAACTTACTGAGATTTATTCCTTTTCTGTTATTACCACAAAACTAATGCAGATATCATAACAGCAGGAACTGCAAACAGTCTAAACCACAGAAGCAAGCACTCTTATTTAAACTTCCTTGAAAGAGCCACAGCCAGAGACCAATCCTTCTCCAGCAGGAACTCTGCAAATCATAATTTTTGGTTCTGGCTTTCTGAACATGTAGCTATATATAAAGTTTTAGGTGTCTCATCAGCATTTAAGGCCACTTGAAAGCCATATCTGATAGGAAAAAATCCAGCCATTCTCAGTTGGCTGAGAATAAAACCAGATGCAGACTAAGTCCATAGATTCTCATATCACAAAGAAATTTAAATACAGTTTATAGGGCTATGTATTTGATAACATCATTTCCAAATCCTGTAAAACAGACATTTCAGAGCCTTCAATGAAGTCTTACCAGCTTCCTGATACGCTCCAGAACTAGATCAATTATCTCTTTCCCAACTGTGTAGTGACCTCGAGCATAGTTGTTTGCAGCATCTTCTTTACCAGATATCAGCTGCTCAGGATGAAAGAGCTGCCTGTATGTCCCATTCCTAACTTCATCTGGGGAGAGACAAAACATATATTATTACATAATATATAAATATTTCTAAGTTCATTTTCTATATAGACCAGCTTTTTCAAACTTCTGAGGGTGTCCAGAATAATGGACTTAAACTTTTAGAGAAAAAATGCAGGAGGTAACTTCCTACAGCCTAAATGCTGAATAACTAAAAAAAAATTAAGTCACTGCTTAAGAAACTGTTCTATTGTACACCAAAGTTTAGAATTTTGACCTGTCAGAGCAATTTAAAACTGGTGTATAACAGCAGAACCATTCTTCCAGTTTAAGGCTCATTTTGCAGCTCAGTAGCTGAAATCTCATTTTTCCCCTTCACTTCCCAAACCCTCCAGGATGCTTGTGTGGGCAGGCAGAGCCAACACTGCTTGCATGTTTTCTCTTCACTATACTTGCTGCCAAAGGTAGAGAAGGGTTCAAAAGGAACAGGAGATGCTCCTGGACAGTTCTGCAATTACCTAAACATGGAGCTGTAAGCTGCAGCACACACAGCTGTGCTAAAGCAGCTGTGCAGATGCACACAGCATCCCCCAGCAGTTACACATTGGGAGGCTGATTTAGAGCCACTAGGTTCCCAGAAATATGCACTTACACCTAGCAGGCTAAAGCTCTGTCCTACCAGACAGGTGCAAAGCCACTCAGCAGAGCTTTGTCTCTGGTTTACTCAAGCCACTCAAGTTATGTGCTATTGCAGTATTGCATCCTTTAACCTAAATTAGGTGGGCAGCAGGGAGCTTTATTCACTACAGCTGAAGTTGCCTGTTTACATGTATTCATGAGTCTGAAATAGAACAAGCAAGACAAAGATAAGCAAAGTTTAAGACATAAAAATATAGTTAGCATTCAAACCAGTTCAGGTTGAGCAGCTTCTACTGCAGTCTGCAATCCAATATTCTAAAGTATTTCTAGACTGCATCAAAATATAAACAATTTGGAAAAGTTTAACACCTCAAATACCTCTGTGTCTAAGATTCCCTACAATACCAGTCCACATTACAAGGGACAAATATGGGTAATAAGGGAAAGATACAGAATCAAAATAAAATGGTTCTTTATGCTATGCAGACAGGGATAGCATGAGCCAGAACAGTCCTTGGGAAGTAACAAAGCTTGCAGAGTTTAGAGGATCAGTCACTGGACTACAAAAGTGTGCCTGGAACAAAGGATTTGGGTAAGAGGACAGCCAAATCAGCTTGCCCCAGACATACTGTCCCTCATGTTTTCAAGTCTAGCTGGGGTAGACTGTTAAAGACACTTGTGTTAACTCCCAGATGTTACTGCCCTATTTTGTGGTGGAAAGTTTGATGGTATTTTATGACCACATCCACAGAGGTGCTGCATATCCACCATCCTGCTGCTTTCTGCAAGAGCAGCACTAATCTGGAAGGACAGAAATCCCTGTGCATACATGTGGCAGCTGCTGCATGCACAAAGATGGGTTTTTCATAAATTCAGTGCATAGGGATTTGCTGTGTGAGTGGGGAGGCTCATGAGCCCTGCCCAGGAAACTGGAGCAGCAATTTTCACATTAGCCACGGAGGAATAATGAAGGGCAGCTATTTCCCAGAAAGGAATATGATGTAACCTTTAACAAAAAGCCCTAACTTTGAGTATTACCAACCTTGTCCATCTCCCCACACTACACCTGCATCACCAACAACACTCACTACTTCTTGGCATTTGTTCCAAGACCCATCAGCTCCTCTGCCCTGTTTTGCCACCTGCTCTCCCCCATCTCATTTCTCAGCCATTCCTGGGTGCTCAGAGCCACCACCTGGCCAGCAGCAGAGGAGACAACAGCCACAAGGCTCAAAAAAGCATAAAGCCAGGCCTGCAACAGCTCCTGGGAATATTAGTGTATGCCAAGGGTGCCTGGGTTCATTTTGAAGTCATGGCCCAGCACTCCCACCCTTATGTAGCCTCAGCCTTCTGCTCCCCTGAGAGGTTCACTCTGCTGTGTTAGCAACAAGAAGGGGTCTGGTGTGTTACACTCAACAGCAGCTACAGGAGAGCCATGGTACAGAGGAGTAGCCTGAGCATATCCACACATTTCCCCAGCTCTGTACTGCAGAAACATAAAACACAGTAACTTCATAAGTACAGGCAACACACACCTCTGCTATAAGAGTCCCAAATCACTACTTGAGACAAGATGGCCAAAAACCAGCTCCAGAAGAATTACTTCTGGCACACACTGGTAAGAGGAAAACCAGGATTTCTGACACAAGGGATGAAGGTCTTGTGAAACCAGGGGCTCACATTGAACTGACAGTGCATCTACTGTCCCAGGATGGGGGATTGGTTAGATTGTCAGAACTTGAAATAGAACTCATTTTCAGGAGTAGATTGTTTCTCACAGATAAGGCAATGGGAAGCTGAAACAAATGTTCAGAAGTCCCCAAATTTAGGCCAGCTATGGGGACTCATTTCTGCAAGCACTGTTCAGTTTACACAGATTGCTTTGGGAAACCACAGGAATCATTCCTGTGTACAATAAGGAATCTCCCTAATGGTATATATTGTGCCTCTTTAAGGAGGTTCTACTGACTGCAGCACACATTATGCCATACTGTTCCATAGTGAAAGCATGAAGCATGTTCATGAGACCCATCTAACTGCACAGCCTGGCAGAAAGTAATGCTGAAATTCTTGACACACTTGCCAGTCTCATTGAACATAAAGCCAAGCTTTTCCATCACTAGGAAGGTGCAGGCAAGCTTTACACACTAAATTTAAAACCCTGAAGTGTTTTTCAGGCCTAGAGAGCTGGATCCCAGTGCTGTCCAGAGGTACCTATGACTGCAGGCTCCAGGTCCACGAACACAGCCCGGGGCACGTGCTTGCCGGCGCCCGTCTCGCTGAAGAAGGTGTTGAAGGAGTCGTCGCCGCCGCCCAGGCTCCTGTCGCCGGGCATGTTGCCGTCGGGCTGGATGCCGTGCTCCAGGCAGTACAGCTCCCAGCACGCATTGCCGATCTGCACGCCAGCCTGCCCCACGTGGACCGAGATGCACTCGCGCTGCGGGACACAAACGCATCGCTCAGCACAAACAGCGCTGCCCTTGTTCAGCCAAGGCTCAGCACAGCCGGGGCACTGCCAGCCCGCTAAGCTATTGAAACATTGGCCTTATTGTCTTGGTGTTGGGGGCATTTGGCACAAAACGCAACAGAACACAAAAGCCCCTTTCAGACATCATCGACTCCACCTAGAAAAACCCATTTGGACATTATCATTTTTACAAGCTCATTCCTTTTGTTATTCTTCAATCAGACAGGAAGAGACTGATCGACTCTTTCAAGTTCTTCAGCCAGTTCCTCTCTTCATACCAAACCGAATATTTAGAAAAACTGATGATCACACCCACCTCACACTGGCCTAAATGTCCAGAGCAACATTAACAGGCTCCAGGAACACAGCCACCAGAGGCAGCAAAATCCCCCCAGGAACCAGGAGCACTTCATTTAATGTACACAAAACCAAAAATAAATTCTCCTGATCCCTAGAGGAAACTTTGTAATTCAGTAGGAAAGGCTTTACCTAACAAACCACTTCATATCCCTCCATAAATATAAACCCATCAGGCCTCAAACCACACTGCTGTACATAAGGTACTGAACTCCTCAATAGACTAAACTACTTCATGAAAGCCACGCAGAAAATAGTTCACAGTAGCAAAATTATCTATTCCTACCCATTTATGAATTCCCAAGTTACCTTTGATGTTCAGAGCATAAAGCCAGTTTATCTAATATTGCAACACAGGACTTCAAATGGTAAAAGCCAAACCATAATAGAAACATCTCCAAAATCCTGGTCCATCTCTGGTAACTTTATAAACACTCAGTTTTGAATGTCAGTAAAGCACATTCTAGAAGAGTCTACAGATTTCAGTTCAATGTGACTGTTACCCAAAACTATGTTCAGACCCCATGACTTGATGGGACAATTTGATCCCCTGGAGTTCCCAGATAAGCAGCAGTACTTTCAGGCACAGGCCAGGCAGAGAATGGACAGAGAGCAGCCCTGAGAGAAGGACATGGGGGTGCTGGTGCATGAGAAGCCCAACGTGCCCCAGCGCTGTGCTCTGGCAGCCCAGAACCCCCCGTGTGCTGGGCTGATCCCCAGCCTGGGCAGGGGGATTCTGCCCCTGTGCCCCACTCAGCTGAGACCCCCCTGCAGAGCTGCCTCCAGCCCTGGGCTGCCAGCACAGGAAGGACCTGGAGCTGCTGCACAGAGCCCAGAGGAGGCCACGGAGCTGCTGCAAGGCCTGGAGCCCTCTCTGCTCTGGAGCCAGGCTGGGACAGCTGGGGTGTTCTCCTGGAGAAGAGAAGGTTCCAGGGAGGCTTTAGAGCCCCTTCCAGTGCCTAAAGAGACTCCAGGAGAGCTGGAGAGGGACTTTAGACAAATGGAAATGGCCTTAAAATGAAGGAGTATAGGGTTAGATTAGATGTTAGGATGAAATTCTTCCCTGTGAGGGTGGTGAGGCTCTGGCACAGGCTGCCCAGACACACAAAGCATCCAAGATCAGGGTGGACGGGGCTTGAAGCAACCTGGGATAGTGGAAGAGATGAAACTGGGTGGTCTTTAAGGTCCCTTAAAACACAAACCATTCTGTGATTCTATGACCAGGAACTGCCTAGTCCACATCCACAGCTAATGCAGGAGTGCAGTCCTTTTAAACTCATTGGGAACCTCATGTAATTAAAATCTCTATTTGTCAAAAAAAAAAGAAACCCAAAAAAACATTTGCCTGTTTTCAAGCACAGCACTGTAAAGCTGAACTGTTTTTAAGCTCCCATCCATCCAAGCTGTATATTCAGGTGTCCAGCCCACATCCTCTCTGCAAGCAGCCCTACTCAGAGCTGCTGCTACACTTCTCTCCAAATCCATGACACCATTTAACTCCAGGCTGAAGGACTGAGCTTGTTCAGTGCTGCCACAGCAGAGAACACACAACCAACCTGCATAGCATCAAAGAGGTGACAGGAAAACCAGCTGCAGTGCCACAGAGACCAGACCATGGCATTGCTTTAGGAGAGCAGGACAGCCTGAAACTTCTCTGCAGAGAACAACACAGACCACCAGATCAGCCTGGATCCTCACCAGTGACCTAAGCCTTGCTAGAGAGACTCCTAAGCAGCTGGGAAAGGTCACTGAAAGAGTGTGTAAGGACTACACCACAGAGATGGAAGGTATGTGGAGCAGTTGAGGCCATTGGCTTGTTTAGCCAGGACAGGACTGATCATGGCCTAGAGCTCCTCATGAGAGGAGGCAGAGGGCTCTGGTGTGACAGGACTCAAAGGAAACTGTGTCAGGGAGGTTTGCCTGGATATGAGGAAAACATCCTTCCCCCAGAGGATGATCAGACAATGGAACAGGATCCTCAGGGCACTGGTCACAACCCCAAAGCTGACAGAACTCAACACTCTCAGGCAGAGTGGCATTCTTGGGAGTGTCCTGTGCCATGGGCTGGACTCAATGGCCCTTGTGGGTCCCTTCCAACTCTGAATGTACAGCTTGGCAACAAAGCCACAGACCAAGTGCCACATTAAACCATGGCATGTTTACTTGGACAAAATACAAAGTCCAACACATTGGGCAATGACTCCCTGCACCAGTACAAACAGCAGTAACTGAGAGGCAAAGATCTGCTGCAAAGATCCTGATGGTTCCCACAGAAACCAGCCTGAATGTCCCACAGGTGCTCTTATTGTCAGTAGGGCAAACCAAGTGCCAGGAACAAAAATGACCAGCAAAGGAGAAGGCCTGCTCCCTCTGCTCTGCAAGTGGCACCAGGTCAGATTGTCAAAAGGTGGGTGCAAGGTTTGGGTTTGTGTCAGGAAACGACTCCCCAGTGGAATGGTGTGGCTCTGGAACAGGTCACTAGACAAGTGGGAGGGGATCTCTATTCTTGGAGGTTTTCAAAACTTGGCTGGACAAGGTCAGTCACAAAGCCTGGCCTGGTGCTACTGTGAGATCTGCTTTTAGAGTTCTTTCAGCTGCTTTCCTACAACTCTACTAAAGACTCTTAAGTAGTATGTGACTACTTAATGAAACAATTTTTTATCAGAGGTAACAGATTCTCTGCCCATTTTACTCTGCATGGCCTTTTCACAGCACCAAGAATGCTAAAGAATAAGGCTCAGATTTTATTCCAAAACCATTAGATACAGGTTGGAATGACAGGCAAGAGAACTGTCACACTCATAACTTGAGGCCTTCACACATAATGGATGAGAGCTTCAGAATAAGGATTAAATGCATACAGACAGCACTGGTAAATGCTGTATTCAAGCCACTACAGAACTCTTATTTACTTAGCTAACACTAAATGCTTTCCCCACACTTATATATATTACTTGCAAGCACAAAGTTTCAGGCAGGATTTCTCCAGCCCTGTCTCTGTCTCCTTTCCCTACAGGATGATCTCCAGCTGAGGGGCACTGGCCTGTCCTGTCACTGCCCTTCCAGCAGGTGCAAACTCAGCCCCCAGCTCCTCCACAGCACTGCTGGATCAGGCTCCAGCCCCTCTGCACTCCCCAGCACTGTGCTCAAGGTCCAGCTGCACCTGCTGCTGAGGCTGATGGAAAGCCAAGGCTCCTGAGAAGGGCTGTGCCAGCTCAGACCATCAGCACACCACACAGAAACACTGTTTCCCTGCGATGGGACTCCAGGGAACCCCTATGCTTTACAGAGGCCAGGGACTGCATTCATACTCTTGATTTGACTTTACTTGGAAACTGTGGTAATAAACAGCCCCCAAGGAAAGGGTAAGAGCAAGGACCTCAACACATCCCACCAATACTCTAACTTATAACCATTTTCAGCTCAACAAGTATTTCCAACACATTCACAAGCCTACAGTAACAGTCTTGCTACATCTGTAAATCCCTGTAACCTTCTGACAAGATCTTTTCAGAGATGTAGGAAGACAATACCCCAACGTGGAAGAACCACGTCAGGTTCAGTCACCATCCCAGACTCCAGCTGTGCTGCCCAGCTCAGCACCTGAACCCTGTCCTGTGGAGCATCCCAGCCTTGTCACGCCTTTCAGATTGCCCTTCAAGGTGACTCAACTTACCGGGTCATTCTTGCCAGCCTGTCTCACAAAGTCCTTCAGGAACCCTCCCCCTCAGCCCAGCCCCGGCGCTCCCACCCGCTCCCAGCACAGACAGCCCCGGGAGGAGGGGGAGCGGCACTCGGGAACACCCTGGGCGGTGGGCCGGGCTCCGCGGGGCCCGCACACCGCGCGGAGCTGCCCCGGGCTCAGCCCGAAGGGAACCCGGCCGCTCCCCCGCGCTGTGCGGGCAGGGCGCCCCGGGGCCCGCAGCGACCGAGCTGCGGCCCCAGAGCCGGCCGGGCTGAAGGTCCCGCAGGCCGCCATGTTCTCGATGAGCCCGCCACCATTTTGGGACGAGACGGCGGGAACGACAGGGCGCGGGACGAGACATGGCTGGGGGCGGCGAGACCCACTGCCCACTCCGGTCCAGCGGGGCCGGCCCGCCGCCAATCCCACCCCCCGCTTCCCGCTGCAGCGCGCGGAGCGGCGCCAGACTGCGCCTCACCAGCGGGCCCTCATCCCACTCACCATGGTTTGGAGCGCCGGGACAGACGGGCAACGTGTCTGGACAGCACCGCAACAGCAGCCGCCCTCACCGGGCTCAGTTTATATAAACCGGGGGGCGGGGCGCTCGGCTCCCCGCGCTCTGCTCATTGGCGTGGCGTGCGCTCATCTATAGGCTATTGGATAATAGAAATGTCTGTCAGCAGCCTGCTCGAACTATTGGCTGGTTCGTAACAAGGGGCGGGGAGGGGGCGGGGTTGATTCTTCCCGCCAACGAAGGCCGGCACCGCCCTCCTCAGGCTCCGCTTCAGGCCGGGATCGCTGCGGCCAGGCTGGGATCACTTTGTCCGCAGCCAGCGGCTGAAGGGAGGGGGCTCAGCGCTGTCCCCCCCGGGTGTGGGCCAAGGGCTCTGAGCTCAGCCTGGGGAGCCCAGAGCTAGTGGCTGCTGCCCTGGGAAGGAGCCCTGAGGGCCGCTCGTGGCCTCCCACCCACACTGGGTGAAAGCTCTCCCTGTCCCGGCTATGTGCACTGAGCCCAGCGAAAGCCACCAGTGAAACACCCGGACAAGGCTGGGACCGAGGCATGGGCACCCCGGGATCTGCTGGGACACGGCCCGAGAGCCCCACACCTGCCTGGTGATGAAGAGTCAAAAACAGAAAGGATTCAAAGCTAAAGGGCCAGATCTGGAAAGCCACATAGATTCTACTGGAATCAGTAGATCTGGTGTTTAAATGCCCCAGTTCAAGTTGGATAATAAGTGGGGAGCATAATAGCCCTATGGTATATCCTAAGTGTTGTATTAACAGAAATATTCCTGAGATTGCCACACTCAGTCCCTGGGTAAGAGCAGCTGCTGTGTGCTCGAGTCTGGTGTTTGATACCTGGAGTTCCATCCGTCCTTCAGGGCCTCAGCAGCAGCTTCGGTTTCAGGAAATTCCTTCTTCCTGCCCTGAGCTGAGCTTTTGCAGCAGCAGAAGGACGTGAAACAATTTTGAACAATAACAAAGTAGGTGATTTTTCTTCTTCCTGTGTAGAGCTCCAGCCCTGCAAGCAGCCTGGAGAGAGGTGGTGCTTTTAACAGGAGTGTTGTGGGATTGTGCCAGGCTGGGTGTGTACATGGAGGGAAGGGATGAAGCGCTCACTCTGATCCCCGGCACAGGGAGCTGACACCTGCTGAGGATGCTGCTCCTGCTCTATCAGCCCCATCGTGACCATTTGAGCCCAAGGTGTGGAATGAAACCTGTCTGGGTGTACCCTGAAAGAATAGAAGGGAAAAGCACTCTGGAAAGCAAGGATCAGAGAATTGAGAGAGGAAGGCAGAGGTCAAAGAAGGGGAAACCCACAAATCACATTGATATAATTGTTTTTCCAAAGAGTGATGCAAAGTGTGATGTGTCACTGAAGAACAGATGGGCTTAGGGAGTTTGGCCATCCCCACACCAGAGTGTGGAGTGATTACAGAAATGGCTACCTGTGAGCTGGGTATGGACACCAAGAGAAAACAAACAGGTGTGAAATGTTTGTTTAAAAGATATACATGTCTTCTCTTTCATGTTTTTTATCCTCAGCAAGCCCAAACTCTTTGCTTAGTGCTTTCAAGCTTGTATATATTTGAAGGATCCGTCAATACTAAACTTCTATTAACCCCCAACCTGTGTTCCAAGAGACCTGAGAGACTTCTCTTCTTTTCTCTCATTTATTTTAACCTAATTGTTTGGCCCAATTTCAGTGAGGCATGACCTTGGCTGCAAAGTGCCTTTGGCTGTGACCATCTCCTTAGTGGAGTTGTGGGTAAAGACCATGATAGTCCTGCTTGTCTGAGAGAGGAGGAACTGAAATGACAGAACCTTGGAATGGTTTGGGTGGGAAGGGACTTTAAAGCTCATCTTCCCACCCCTGCCATGGACCAGGACACTCTCCACTGTTCCAGGCTGCTCCAATCCCTGTCCAGCCTGGCCTTGGACACCTCCAGGGATGGGGCAGCCACAGCTTCTCTGGACAACCTGTGAGGGAAGAATTTCTTTACAACACCAGGTCTAAATCTCTCCTCTTTTAGTTTAAAACCATCCCCTGCCTAGTCCTGTTACTCTCTGCCGCTAAAAACCTTTGCAGCTGTAGCTGTTCTAGGTTAGGCTAGGAGGGATCCCACCTGCAGTGGTCATAAACTATTGGAATATGAAAAATAGTTAAAATTTTTTTTTTCTCTTTTTTATTTAAGGAAAAAAAAAAAAAAAAAAAAAAAAACCACCCAAAACATTAGATGTTCTTTATTTTGTTTACTATCTGTTGTGCATTTCTCAGTTGAAAAAAAAATACCAGCACTACATGGCTAGTGGGATCTTTGCAAGCCCAGATTTGGGAATACTTTTCCTGTAGGTTAAAAGAGAAAATAAAAAATCTAAATCAAATTAGATTTAATTCTTCCATATGTTGCTATTATGTTACAAATATTTCAGTGTTCTCTTCTTTCCCTGCCCAAAGCCTCCCATTTTAGACACAGATATACCTGTAAGAATTTCATCTGCTCATTCAAAGCAATACATTTGGTTCTGTTGTTCCAAATTAAGGAAATATTCAACTTATGAGCAAAGTTTAATCTAAACTGAACAATGTATGGAAAATAAGTGCCCACACTGATATTTTTTTTAATTAAAATCATTATTTTGAAACTAGTTGTAAGACTTTAAAGATTTGATTTATGCTTTTGAAATGCTCTGATATGAAATAACACACTGCTCCAACTGTCCTTCAACTCTGCCAATGCAGTTGAGCAGTGGGGCAGAGCCATGACTGCCAGAGTCACACACTCAGGGGGTTTATTCTCTGTTAGAAATGCTGCAGCACCACAATGTGAGATGGTTCAGGCCCCTTGCCAAAGCAGAACATTCAGATGGTACCACTCTGAGTGCAGGGAGCATTCTTTTTGGCTTAGCTGACAAAATCAGAGATTAGGCTGGGCTGTGGTGTTAAAGGGTGCCCTGGTGCAGCATCAGAGAGGTTTTGACACCCTTAATTCCTGAATTTAGCACCTGCTCTGACTTGGGCACCTGCAACCTCTGCTGTCATTGCCTCAGCCCCCTCCCAGGCTGTGTTGGGTGTGTCATGTGGCATCAAGGGCAGGTTCAGGTGGGACATCAGGAAGAATTTTCCTCTCTGAAAGGGTGATTAAGCACTGGAAGGGGGTTCTCAGGGAGGTTTGGAGTCCTGATCCCTGGAAGTGTCCAAGGAAGGACTGGACATGGCACTCAGTGTCCTGGGCTGGTTAGCAAGGTGGGGGTTGGTCACAGCTTGGACTTGATGGTCTTTGAGGTTTTTTCCAACCTCGGTGATTCTGTGATTCTGTGAAAAGGACATCCAGGCAGTGATACCACATGTCTGGCACTTGGAGCTGAGTGTGCCTCAGTTTCCCTCAGTGTGCCCTCCCAGAGCTGCTGCACTAGCAATAAGTCCCCCAGTGCTACAGAAGCTGTTGCTGCTGCACACCCAAAAACCATTTCCTGAGGCCTCAAATACTTTTGATTTAGTTTGACTGAACAGTCATGTCAAGTCCAAGGGCCTATCAGGGATTTCTTGAACACATTCTTTTTTCCTGCTGGAGACCAGTTCTGTGAGCAGCAGAAGTTTTTTGTTTCCCCTGTATTTCCCTGTGCCTGGTAATGCTATCATGGCTCCAGGCACAGACTTTGGCTGCAACCCATGTGTTCAGTGAATATGACACCCTCCAAAAATTCTGGGCTAGCTGTGTATCTGTGATACAGTCTGTGGCTGCACTCTGGGCCTGGGGCTTCTCCAGCAACTTGGATGAAACTTTTGAATGTACAGCTCTGCAGCTCTTGCTTTCTATTCTTTCTCAGAAGAACTGGACAAATAATGTGTGCACATTCACTTCTACCACTGAATTCCCAAAACCACAACAGACTTAACCCCGTGCCTGCCTGCTCTAAGAATGATGTGGGATTTCCATGCACATTTCCCAGCACTCAGATGGACAAGGGCAGCTTGCTGCCTGAATTTCAGCCAGGTACTGGCTGAGCTCCCAGCTCCTCCTCATCCCCAGCTCACAGGACACATCTGGCAGTGGGGATTGCTGTGAGCCTGTGTATGGTGAGAGTGAAACCATCCAATGGCAGCACTCAGGGACAATGCTTCACCACAGCTCCATTGCTTCAGAGCTCAGTTCATCTCCTCCTCTCTGAGTGCAAATCCATTCTGTTTCACACATCCATCCTCAGGCCTGTGTACTCACTCTGCTTTTGGATCTGGCTCCTTCCAGAAGTGCAGGGCCCCTCTGAATCTATCAGCAGGGAGAGACACTCCCTCTGTGGAGGCCAAAGAGCCCAGCCCAGATGTCTGGACAATTCCTGCACAGCAGCATGGCAGACAGGGAAGAGGGGCCTGGCAGTGAGTTTGTGAGTTTTCCTGCTCTGGTTTAAGCTGTATCCCATGGCCACAGCCTTGCAGGAGCCCATTGCAGGCTGGATCATGGGGTACCTCAGCAGTGTGAGGGCCCTGATCCTCAGTGACAGGTTTTATTCTCTGCCTCTGAAAAATCCTTTCTGTCTCAAATATATTTGATTTTATTACTTATTTTAAATTTTAGATGGCAGGACCTGAGGCTGGTCCAGGACATCAGCTGGGAGCTGGTGAAGGGATGTGCCAAGCTCCAGCAGCAATGAGGAGCACACTCCAGCAGCCAGTTTCTTAACTTGGATTTCACTTTGCATAAGGAGAGCTGCATAACCCAGGTGAGTGGGGATGGATCCTCTGTCCCATGGCAGCAGGACAGGGCTGTGCCAGCTGCAACCTTTATGGCTACCTGTTCATAGCTCCCTGGGTTGTTTGCCATCAAAAATCATCTTTAGCTACAGACACAGGTACAGACAGGTACTCCATCCTTTGCTTCCAGTCTTCCCTCTTCCCTTTTCCCAAAATGAGCACCCAGCTTCCTCTTGGTCAGGTCAGATGAAACAGTACCAGAAACCCCCAGGGCTGAGTGTCATAGGGAGGGATGGTGTGACATGGTTGAACATTCACAAAAACAGTCCCTTCCCTCCCTTCCCAGTGCAGGGCATGGGACTGTTTTGGCAGCTCAGGGATCTCCTGAGGGAGAGGTGGGAAGGTACCTCCCAAACAGGGGCTGATCCCCTGACCTGTGCACAACATGGGGCTGTGGCAAACAAGGGCCCAGGTCTGTGCTGATCCTGGGGACAGATCCCAGGGGCAGATCCCAGGGACACCCATCACATGCTGCTGTGGCAGCAGAGAGTGCTGGGCTGAGTGCTGGTGCCTTTGTGCTGGCTTGGGTTCCCCTTTGCATTGCTGATGTCTCCTGGCCCCTTTGGTACTATGGCAGAGGTGAGAGGTTGGGTTTAGCTCTCTGTGTTTTAATCCTGTGACTGTGCACATGAGGAAATCACCGAGGACAGAACACATTACACAAGAAGAGTCACCCTGGCTCAGCCTTTCACCACTGAGCTCACTTGTGGTGACCCACAGCAAATACCTTGGGAAGTGTTGAAGAAGTGTAACATCACCACTACCCAAGGATATTCTTTCCCTACTTTCAGTGATCCCTGTAATAGAGCATTCCTGAACTACCAGTCTGTATTTTCTAAACTTTCTATCAGACCTATGCTCTGGGGATGGGTTTTTCCATGCGTGTCTGCTCCATTCCCCACAGGTAGCTCAATGGCTCACCAGCAACCAGAAAGGTACCAGAATCTCCTTTTGGGTCTGGGGTCCTGTATTGCTACAGGAACAGGAAGGTTTTAGTGTTGTCAAGGAGTTACTTCCATTTTGTCTTGACAGGAAAGATCATATATTTTGGTTTTGGTTTGATCTTCCTTTGGGGCACTGAGTGCATTTCACCTGGGTTTATCAGATCTGATCTAACCCTTCTGCTTCAGCTGACAGGTCTGACACCCAGCCCAGGGCTGTGGACTTTTACAGGGGCTCCCACTGCAAAGCCTTGACCTTTGGCTGTTGCAAAATGTACTGTCAGCTGTGCAGAGGCTGGGAAGAGACAAAGTTCCTGACATCAGAGCTGTCATTATTCTTTTGGAGAGGTGGAAGGGGAAAAGAAGCAGGTTGTTCTGTTGGGATTTTTTTTCCTTGTAGCCTGGGAAGGGTATGACAGGTAAAGAAAACTGTTGCAAAAAGCTGAGCTGGCAAGAATGAGGAAAACCAGTACTTTTTGTGCTGTGTACTGAGATTTTTGTTGGTTTAGCCCCAGCTGTAATCACGTTCTATCCAGACAGGCTCATCTGGCCATTCAGGTTTGGCTGCCATGGGCTGCACTGTCACTAGTCTGCAACTGCAGGAGCAGCCAGTACCCTGTCCTTTCCTGCTGGAATGTATTGATGCAACCTAAATGCACCATGGAAATAATGGAAGACACCCAGAATGGCAACACTCTCTTCACTAGTCTGGGTTAAAATCAGAAACCACTGCAGCTCTGCCTGTATCCCTCTTCCTGCCCCATGTGCAAGGAGCAGAGGATCACCCTGGAGCAGGATGGGGTATTCAGCCCAGCAAGCCCTGCCCAGAAAAGGAGGCAAAGCCTGGTGTGCCTCAGGGTGGTGAGGGCAGGGCCCTGGGGAGGAGAGGGATGTGCAGGTGGAGGTGCTCCCTGCCTGCTGGGATGGAGCAGAGAGCAGCACAGTGCACAGTGCTGGGCTTTGGCTGCAGAGCAGGTCTCACACAGACCTGCACTTTTGCCCTGCTTTCAGCCAGGACAGGGTAAATTTCTTTTATAGCAGCCATGAGGGACACACACCTCATGTGTGTGGTCCAGGTTGTTCCATACCATGCACTTCACTGCCAGGGTGGGGAGGTGGAAGTGAGGGACTCTCACTTCCTAGAGGAGAATGACATCCCCTTGCAGTGATGTGATGAGGAAGAGCTGCTGGATATTGTGGTTTTCCATGTAAATAAATAATGCCTTATACCTTTTGTTATTAATATTGTTGCTATTAATAGTAGTTTTCTTATCTCATTGCTGTTTCCAGTAAATTGTTCTTAACACATGATTTGCACCTTTTGTGCCTCCAGGTCTCAATCCTATCCACCAGGAAGGTGGAGGGGAGCAGGGAGAGGCATCTGGTTTGGGGGAGTCTTAGTGGAGACACTGAATTGGGGAATATAATTTCAAAACCACAACAATCTTCTATCCCATCACAGAGATCTGCACATTTTATCTCAAGTGCTGCATTGCAATGAAAGGAGCAACAATTTGGGGAGAATGCTTAATCCACTGACCTCAGGCCAAACCTTGATGAGGGGACATGGATTCTCCATGAGGGTTCTGGGAAGGTTTGCTGCATGCCAAGATATATCTTTCATTTAGAGCTGAAAACTACTCAGCTAGAGAGCACTGAATTAATTCCTGTTCTAAACAGGATCCAGATGGGCTGGGAATCCTTAAATCGAGGAGCTGCAAGTGCAGAAGGCATAGCCAGAGTGGTTTGTACAAGGGAAGGCCTTCAGAGCCCTGAATATGTGCAGCAGGCACATCTCTAATGAAATGATTAAACCCTGTTTATACCTGATCCTGCCCCCGCAGGGAGTGCCCAATTAAGTGGCAGGATGTGCCTGAGCTGCCAGAGTGGAGCCCTGAAGGGCTGGGCTCTGTTTTTGTTTTGTGAGGTTCCTTCCATGACAGTCAGAGCACTTGCAGCAGTGTCTGCACACAGATGAACATTTCATAAGCAAGTTTACCATCAGCATTGTCTCCCTTGATCACTTGGCTTTGCAACCTCACCATGCTATTAGCCTGGCTTCTTGGAGGTAATCCTTAAATAAGAGCCTGGTTTAATGACCTTAAATACATTCTCTGCTTTTAAATCTTGGATTATTTATTCATCCAACTGTTTTAATCCTGCTCCTGCAAGCATGGACTTCACCTGCCCTATTTTTTTGTTCTCTGCAAGTCCACATTGCAGGGGCTGTTCCCACCCCTGCTCACTTTAAATATTGCTTCAGCCCAGACTCTTTCAGTGCTGCTTTTCTGCCTTTCCCTGCTGTTCTATGGCACCAAGCCTCCATTTGTCAAAGCTGAAACAGCTTCTCTAGCAAGTACAGTTGTTTTTAATTTAGAATTCAAAGCCCTCTTGAGCCCTCACTGATTGGGCTGTGGCCTCTCTCTATTGGGTGCTCTGTGTGTGCTGGACAATGCCCCTGTCTCAAATAATATCAGACTTTGGTATCTGAACCTGTACCAGGTTCAGTTTGTTACCTGGGAGTAAACTATCCCTACCCTACAAATCTTGTCTTCTCCACACTAACTTTTGGTTTAGACACCGAAAACATGTCTTGCCCTCATAGAGGAATTGATCTCTCTTTTAGGGCAACTAATTGGCTTTTTTGGGGAGGTATTCACCTGGAGAAGAGAAGGCTCCAGGAAGACCTTAGAGTTCCTTCCAGCACCTAAAGGGGCTGCAGGAGATCTGGAGAGGGACTTTGGACAAGGGCATGGAGTGCCAGGATGAAGGGGAATGGCTTTCCACTGACAGAGGGTGGGGATGGGTGGGATACTGGGGAGAAATTCCTCCCTATGAAGGTGGGGAGGCCCTGGAACAGGGTGCCCAGAGAAGCTGTGGCTCCTCCTGGATCCCTGGCAGTGTCCAAGGCCAGGCTGGATGGGGCTCAGAGCAGCCTGGGATAGTGGAAGCTGTTCCTGCCCATGGCAGGGATGGAAACAAGATGAGCTTTAAAGTCCTTTCCAACTCAAACCATTTTGTGATTATTTTTGTGTGGATAACCAAAATCACTCATTAAGCCAGATCTCTCCTGCTGTACAGTTTCCCCTTCCTGCTGGTCAGGAAGCAGCACCAGGTACCAACTCATTCCTATTCCCAGAGTCTGTCTGATCCCATCTGTACCAGCTCTGCCCTTCTGACCATGGAATCTCTCAGAGGTGGTGCAGTGAGTGAGTGTGGTAAAAAGTGCACATCCTGGGTTTGGGCTGGGGCAGAGTTACAGCTCTGCACAGCACCTTGTGCTGCTCTTTGGGATCTGTGCTGAAAACAGATCACCCCACAGGGATGATTTAGCTCCTGCTGAGTCAGGAGCTGTTCTGCCCCTCACCCTGACCCACCAGTGTTGGGCTGGGGGTGCACAAGGAGCTGGGAGGACACAGCCAGGACAGTTGTCTCTCCCTGACTGCAGGGATATCCCAGACCATGTGATGCAATTCTCAGCCCACAAACAGAGTGTGGGGGGATGGTGGGGTCTGGCCAGGCTTAGGGCAGTTGGTGATGAGCAATTGCTTTCATGTATCACTTGTTTTTCTTGGTTTCTCTTTTCTTCTCTTTGTTGTTTTTTTTCCTTACTTTTTTTTTTTTTTTTTTTTTTTTTTTTTTTTTTTTTTTTTTTTAGATTTCATTATTTTACTGTTTTCATGTCAACTCACCAGTTTTCTGACTTTCACCTTCCACTTCTCCCACCATCACAGTGTAGGGGAGAAATGAGGGGTGGCATTGGTGCTTAGCTGCCAGCTGGGGTTAAACTGTGACACATCCACAGTCCAGACTCCCCTGGCAGGGCTGTATCCATCTGTGATGGTCAGGCAGCAGAGGCAGGGGGAAGTGTCACAGATCTGAGCTTTGGCTCTTGCTACCAAAGTGCACACAGGGTGGCTGTACTGAGAATCCTGTGGATTGCTGACCAGTAAAGCAGGAAGGAACAGAAACTCCTTAGTGCACAGTCTCAGATTTGAGACCCTCTTGGAATTCACGGTGACACTGATGGATCAGAGCAGGGCACCAGGACAGAGCTGAGCATTCATGCCCCCATTAGCCCTGAGGAGCTGAAGCACTGTAGGCACTGACCTGGCTGGAGAGCTCCAGGTGCTCCAGTGACCTGCAGAAGGATGCATGGACAAGGTAGAGGTGCTTTGCAGGTGCACTGCACTACAACCAGTGCACCCAGTTCTGCACTGCAATAGCCTTGTGGTGCAGCTGCACATGGCAGCTGCCTCTTTTCACTGACCTCTGTGTCAAGACCCATTTCAGATCAGCTTAGCTGGACCAGCAGCACAAAGTGTCTGTGAAAGTGGGGAGGGCTGCTAAGGAGTGAGTCAGAGGCTCCCAGAAAACAGCACTTTATATTGTGCTGCCCTGAGTATGTGCAGCACTGGGCACTGTGGCATCACCTGTCCCAAAAGTGGGAGATGTATCTCAGGTACCATCCAGCTACACACAGGACATTCCCTTTTGGTGCCAGCATACTGGGCTTCCAACAGAAACCCATATCCTAGCAAGGATATGAGGAAAGGAATGGAACCACTTCCTCTGGAGCAGTGCTGGCATCATCAGGACCTGTGGAGCACTGGCAGCAGACCCAGACTGGGACACCTGTGGCTGCAGCAGGGATTGAGCTGAGAGGGCACAGAGCCCCCAGATTGCTGCTGCTGCATGGCCACAGCCCCACACTTGGCTATTCCTTATCAAGGAAGATCCCTCCTTCTGCAGCCTGAAGCTGCTCCTTGCTCCAAGCACCCTTCCTCTTCTGCACCTGGGCTCTGCTTCCTGTGTCCTGGCCTTTTTTGTGGCAGCCCCTCGGACCTGCCATGGCCTGCCAGAGAGAACCAAGTCCTCCAAGGGAACAGGAAAGCACAAGGCAACAAGTTCTCGAAGCCAAGTCCTCATGTTCCACTGGCAGATATTCCAAATTAACCAGGGATTTTGCAACGAGCTGTGGCCTGGATGTTTGCCATGGAAAGAGCCTGCTGTTCCCAGTGTTGCAGGCAGCGTGCAGAGCCAGCTGCTGGAGGAGGGGAAGGATACCTGTGCCGACACGGCTTTGCTCATTTTCCCTTGCTCTCAGGGCATCTCTCCCAGCTGGGCTGGAACAATGGCACAGGGACTCCCGGCAGCAAGCAGACGGGAGCGCTCTGCCCCTGCACGCACAGCGATTACAGCAGCTGTCTGCCTTCCCCCGGGGAATTCAGAGCCTCCTGACGATAAGGAACCTGAAAGGGGGAGCAGAAGCGCAGCTGAGCATACACACACTCCCGGCTGCTTCCCCAGCGAGGAGAGGCGGGGACAAACACATCCACGGGGGAATCCTCCCAGTTCAGCCTCGCCGCAGGGACCTGGGATCCCATCGACACACAAATGACCCTGAAAGGCTTGCGAAGGACAGACCCCGCCGGCAGCTCCTGCCACACAGCCGGGGCTGCGGGAATCACACGGCTCTGGCTCTCTGCTTTGGCCTCCTGTGCCAGAGCACGGTGGGCAGCACATGCCCCTCTGCCAGGTCCAGCTGCTTTTCTGGGCTCCAAACCTGCTCACGACTTGTCCCCGTCCCACTCAGCCCACACGGAGAACTGTGCCAAGGAGGGAAGGGCAGCTGCCTTTCTGCAGGGAGAAGCTGTGTCTGGCTGGTTCACGTCTGAGGACCCCAGGAAATGGCCCTGAGGTGCTCAAGGGACAGATCCTCCCCCCAGGCGCTCCCACCCCTGCAACTCTCCCCGATTAAGGTGTGCAGCACTCCAAAAGCCAAACTGCAGCAACCACTGGCATAGACTGTGCCACGCTCCATCCAGTTCTAGGAATGATGCAAGAAACACTTTTTGCAGAGCTGCTTCCCCCATCAGAGGATGGAAGTGTTATCTCGGCAATCCCAGAACTTGCTCACTCCTCAGGGGTTGCACGATGGGAGCCAAGCACTCGATTTTCACTTTGTGTAAGGCTGGGCCATTTTCAGGTGCTGGGGCACTCACTCCAGAGCACGCTCCTGTGAAAACTGGCTCCTCTCCCCCATCCAGCCCCACTCTGGCTCTCACCTGGCTTGCTGAGCTGCCATATCCTCCTTTTCTCCCCTCACCATCACTGAGGGGCCCAGTTGTGCTTTTACCAAAACTGTACAGAGGGACCTGGCTGCCTCACAACTCAGCACTCAAGTATTTATGCTGAAATGCATAAAAGTGTTGGTTGAAAGAGAACAAAGCTTGCTTTGATCAAAGCCCTCATGTTCTCTCTGCATTTTAATGGCCAGTTCCACTCATCTGCTGTGGTTTCCTTTTGTGTCCCCAAGCAGCTTCAAAATACTTGGCGTTTTTGGCAAAATACTTGGTGGTTTAGTGTTTCTTTGATTCTGGAGTTTGGCCCATATTAACCTGACTCTGTGGGAGGCAGGGATGATTTCCCTGCACCAGTTGTCCAAGGACCCTGAAGCTATTTCATCTAAATTGTTTCCTTTCCTCCTACTTATGTTCCTGCCAGAGTGTAATGTCAGATACCTAAAATGACCTTCAGGGAAATTCATAACACATTTCAGAAATCCCTGTTCCCCCAAACACCTCCCTGCAGAACTGCCTGTGCTGATGGGGCAGTCCCTGCACACACAGAGGTTTAGGGAATGCAGCAAGGTGAGCTGTGCAGGACAGGGAGCACCACAACCACCTCCCAGGCTAAGCTGTCCCTGCTTTCACCAACCACAGCCCTTCTCTGACCTCTGCTGAGCCACAGCAGGTCCCACAGACACACTGTGCAGGTGTTGCAGTGATCTCACTTTCATCCCAGCTGGGTTCCTCTGTGAGGATGGGAGAGCCCTAGGACACAGCAGGGAAGCAAACAGCACAGTCCACATTGTCATCACTGCTCTGCTGAAGATTTCCTCAGTAAGAGGTGAGGAATCAAGAGAGACCTCAGGTCTTGGCAGGGCCAGGCACCAAGGCCTTGTGCTGACTTGTAGAGCTTGGGAAAGAGGAAGCCTTAAATCCCAGCCCCTCCGTGCACCACTTACCTGAGTCAGTGAAATGTAATTAATTTAGGGAAGGAACAGTGTGATTGTGACCTCTGTGCAAGGCATGACTTGTGGCAGCTCCCCAGGACAGCTCAGCTGATCTCAGCCTGCAGCTGCCAAAAAGGAGGGAAAGCCTTCATGCTGCCATTGCCCCTGGAGCACCTCACAGGCTGCAGCACCCAAACTCTCGTGTCAACCCAGCAGCCAAGAAAAGAAACTTCAGCCTAAGTTATCAAATTGAACATGCAAAGGGTTCAGCAGCTGCTCAAGTGGGAGGTTTGGGTGGGAATGGGAGCAGAGATGTGAAGCTACAGGAGGTGCTAAGCCCAGACCATGGCTCTGGGCTGTGAACCCATCCCAACACAAGAACCTGAGTGGAGCAAGGTCTGCTTTCAACCATCCTAAGCACATTTATGGCATACAAACACCTGACACATACAAATCAGGATGCCTTAATCCACACCGGAAAGCAATTAGACAAAACTGTTGCTATTTCCCCCCAGAACCTTGCTGGAGGGAGTGGTTGGAGCAAGGCACACAGGTTTGTTACTGTTCCCTCTCGAGGCACTGCTACATCTTAACAGGATGGTCTCAGGAGTCAAATCTATGCAGACACAGAAGAATCCATGTTCAAATTAATATTAAGTGACCTACATGTGGAAATAAGGGTTTCTGCACTGCCTTGGTATTGATAAAGATGGGCTGCAAGATGAGCTCTCCCAGGTCCTATGTAAGTGCTTCCCATCCCTGAGGGCTGCCTATCCTAATTTTCTAGGAGTTACTGCAGGCACCTGGAAAACAGTTTTTCAACATGCTGGATAAAAAGCAGTGAAAATACTTGTGAGTCTAGTGAATTTTTATTAGCTGTCATTGACACAGGAATGGTGCAGCTCCAGCAGATCCCAAACCTGGTGACGTGTCCAGTGGAGCAGCAGCTGCTCTTCCTCCAGGCCCCTCTGCTGACTGGGACACTCCTCCCCAGAGCTCCATTTACAGCAGAGGAGCTGCCTCAGCTCAGGCTCCACACAGTGATGCCTTTTCCCCACTTCCTGCCCCATCCCTGAAATTCTCAGTCACCTCTGGGAACATGAATTAGCCCAGGTGCTATCTGAGAGCTGGCCTGCACACTGTCCCATGTCCCAGGTCCCTGCCCGTGCACCTGCCCTGCAGGGGGGTCTCAAGGCCTCTCCAAGCTGCAGGAACCCAAGACCCTACATGAGGCTGAATGGCCCCCAGGATCACATGGCACAAAGTTTCTTCCCAAGAATTCCCATCAGACTATTAATTTATTCTTAGCATTTCAAGTTTTTGTGGTCCTATTTAATATTTAAGAGTCAGCAGAAAGCACACCTGGATCCATGGAGGATTCACCTCCCCTCTCCCACCAAAGAGGAGCAGGAGCTCACAGCACTCTGAGCATTGTGCTGAGTGATTTCAGTTGCTGCCATTCCAATGAAGGCTTCTGACCTGAGCTCTCCCATCTCTCCAGGTGTGCTCTACTGACTGGGAACTGCCACCAATTCCCAGCTCCATCCCAGTGCCACCCAGCACCCAGGAAACCACATGCACCAATTTTTGGAGGTCATTTACTCAGCGTTAGCCAAGCTGATTTCCACAGTCTGTTCTGCACAGTGGCACCTTCAAAATGAAGCTTGTTCAGTGCAGCATATTTAAGTAACATGGACTATAACTGGGGTATTACAGGGCAGAACACATATTCTAGGAGACAACAATCCAAATGAAAGTGTGAAATTAGTGATGAGATCCCACCATGGTTTGCCATTCCTGTGCAGAACCCAAGTGAAGCTCTCTTGTCCCTCGAGGCACATCTCCTTGATGAAACTGTGTAGTCCTTGGGCTTAAGGCTAAGAGACAAGAAGGGCAGGAGGGAAGAAGCAGTTTCCATGACAAATCTCCATCTTACACATTTAGCAAGGACACAGCACAGGATTTGTGCACAGCACAGACACAGTTCTGCCTCTCTCCCTCCCCTGAGTGCCCATAGCAGAGGTTCCTGACAGAGCAGCCCCAGAACAGGCCATACATTAAGGCAGATCCTCCAAATCTTAGAAGTGAAGGTGCTGCAGCACTGCAGGAAGCAGGGACTTGTTTCTGCCTCTCCTGTTGTCAGGATGCCTCTTCTGGGAGACACATCTGAGGCTGTGCCTGCCTTACAGAGCCTGCCAGCAAAATTGTTCCATTAGAGGGGTAAGAAAAGGTTCTTCCCACTGCCTTGGGGTAGCACACCTACACCCCACCATGAATTTGGTGGCACAAACAGGTCCATCACCCCAGCACAGTGGCAGCTATGCCCTCACAGCTGGGTTAGTACCCAAGTGCTTATGAGCAGAGGAGAGTCCCACAGTGAGGCACCAGGGACCCCAGAGCATCCCTGGAGAGCTGTTCTGTCACTCATACAGGGGTCAGCAATGGAGAATGAACTGGGCCAGGATTACCAGCAGTGATAAATGCAGGGAGAACCACAGCTGCTGCAGCCTCCTTCCATTTCTAATTAGCTTTGTGCCCAGCTTTTAAAAGGCAGAAACCAAAACTGGTCATAATATCCCAGATTACTCTTTCCACTAGCTTTTACAGAAGAGAAATTCCTTCCCAACATCAGTGTTTTAACACACATGCATAAGTTTGACATGCTTCAGCACTGCCTGTCCAATGATTCAGATCCTTTTCAGGCTGGAATCTCTTCAGCTGTGTGAAAGCTCTATGGCCTGACACATGTTCTTTGTTTGCTGCTCTATCAGCCTATGCTGCCTGCACATTCTATCAGTGTTTTGTTCCCAAGTACTCAGTTAATAGAACAGCACACGTTAGTTGGAATGCCTCACACTCACTTCAGGTGCCACAACTCTCACAGGGTTTAGCTGTCAGGTGGGATGAGGTTTGGGAGAACATAAATGTTAGAGCTCGGGGCAGGGAACATTCCTTCTGAAAATCAACAGAAGATTCAGCCTTAAACCCTGGAAGTGCTCTGGCTGCAGGTCACACAGTTTCAGCTGCTACAACAACTCAATACAGCAGTCCTGTCCTGTCCTCTCCATTTACATGGTGCCACAGGGCCACCAGCATGAGGGACACCTCAGCCCCCCAGAGTAGCCACAAGGGAAGTGGCAGAGCAGCCAGACTGGGGCATATCAGGCTATGTGGTAAAAAAAAAAAAAAAAAAAAAAAGAAAGAAAAAAAAAAGGGTGAGGTGTCCCTGCAGGGTACAGGAACCCTCCCAACACCAACACCCTTCCCATGGGGGTGCAGGTGAGGAGTTGCAGGCAAGCTGTGGCCATGGGGCAGCAGGCTGAGCTCAGTCCGGCTCTGGGGCTCAGTCCGGTTCTGGGGTGACCGGCTGGGCTCAGTCCGGCTCTGGGGCTCAGTCCGGCTCTGGGGTGACCGGCTGGGCTCAGTCCGGCTCTGGGGCTCAGTCCGGCTCTGGGGCTCAGTCCGGCTCTGGGGCTCAGTCCGGCTGGGCTCAGCCCGCGGCGCTCTCGGCGCTCCGGGGCTCGCAGCCCGGGCCCAGCTCGCAGCCCGGGCCCGGGGTCACTCGTGCGCCACGCGCTCCAGCGCCACGTAGAAGCTGTCCTTGTCGTCCAGGCAGTGCCAGCCGATGGGCCCCGCCTCGCAGTCGGCGCACACCAGGAACTTGACGTTGCCCACGTCGCGGGTGAATCCCACGTTCTCGAAGGAGAACATGTCGCGCACCAGCCAGTGCTCCCGCAGCACGTCCCCGCCGCCTCCCGCCGCCGCCGCCGCCGCCTTCTTCCTCATGGCGGGCAGGAGCAGCTGCGGAGACACGGGGCCGTCACCGCCCGGCCGGCACCGCCCGCCCCACCCCCGAACGCCCCGGTACCTCACGGCGGGCGAAGGTGGCGGCGCCGGGCAGCAGCACCCGGGAGCCGCAGCGCTGGCACAGCACGGCCCGCAGGTTGCGGCCCTGCGCGCACACGAGCCCGGCCGAGCCCGGCGCGGCCGCAGGAGCAGCGGGGGGGGAAGGCGGAGGCGCCGCCGGCTCCATCTCCGCGCAGGGCGCCGCCATGGCGAGGGGCGGGGCGCCGGCGTGACGTCAGACGGTGCGTAATGGTGACGTCATTGCTGTGGCCCTGCCCCGCATCCCCGGGAGTTCCGGGGGATTCGGGCTGGGAATGCAGGAACGGGCTGGGAGTGCAGGAACGGGCTGGGAATGCAGGAACGGGCTGGGAGTGCAGGAACGGGCTGGGAGTGCAGGAACGGGCTGGGAGTGCAGGAACGGGCTGGGAGTGCAGGAACGGGCTGGGAATGCAGGAACGGGCTGGAAATGCAGGAACGGGCTGGGAGTGCAGGAACGGGCTGGGAATGCAGGAATGGGTTGGGAGTGCAGGAACGGGCTGGGAATGCAGGAATGGGTTGGGAGTGCAGGAACGGGCTGGAAATGCAGGAACGGGCTGGGAGTGCAGGAATGGGCTGGGAGTGCAGGAACGGGCTGGGAATGCTGGGCTGGAACGGGCTGGGAGTGCAGGAATGGGCTGGGAATGCTGGGCTGGAACGGGCTGGGAGTGCAGGAACGGGCTGGGAGTGCAGGAATGGGCTGGGAGTGCAGGAATGGGCTGGGAGTGCAGGAATGGGCTGGGAATGCTGGGCTGGAACGGGCTGGGAGTGCAGGAACGGGCTGGGAGTGCAGGAATGGGCTGGGAGTACTGGAACGGGCTGGGAATGCAGGAACGGGCTGGGAATGCAGGAACGGGCTGGGAATGCAGGAACGGGCTGGGAATGCTGGAACGGGCTGGGAGTGCAGGAACGGGCTGGGAGTACTGGAACGGGCTGGGGATGCTGGAACGGGCTGGGAATGCAGGAACGGGCTGGGAATGCAGGAACGGGCTGGGAGTGCTGGAACGGGCTGGGAATGCAGGAATGGGCTGGGAATGCAGGAACGGGCTGGGAATGCAGGAACGGGCTGGGAATGCAGGAACGGGCTGGGAATGCTGGGCTAGCACGGGTTGGGACCCTGGCATGGGCTGGGACAGGCTGCCCCTGGACCCCTGGAAGTGTTCCAGGCCTTGGAACACCCTGAGGTGGTGGAAGGTGTCTGGAGATGCTTGAATTCATGGTTGGGAAAGGAGCTCAGTTGATGCTGGACAAAGGGAAATTGTCTCCCTTAAAAGTCTCCATCAATGGAGATGTTCCAGAGCCATCTGGATGCAATCCTGTGCTCTGGGATGGCCCTGCAGGGAGGTGGGACCAGACGAGCCACTGGGTCCCTTCCCACCTGACCCATTCTGGGATGCTGTGAAGCTGCAGCACAACTTTGTAGTGATTTCATCAGCATTTGGGGGTGCCTGGGCTGCTCTGACACAGCAGCTCTCTCTGCTGCTGGGTACAGAGAGGACCCCCTGATGGGGAGGACAGAGTGCCCTGAAAGGGGCTGGCATTGGCAGCAGTGTGTTTTACTGGAGGGCAATGCAGAGATCAGCCTGACCCAGAGCCTGGGCAAAGGGCTGGGGAAAGATAACACCTGCTAGCACCTCTCTGTTAGTGTTGAAAAGGATGAAAGAGGCATTTTGATTGAGTCACTGCTTCTTCAAAGGGTAGGCCAGATCCCAGAAGAGTCCTGATTTGGTGTAAATATGCCACATTCACCTGCTGTCTCACTCCTGACTGTCTGCTGCCAAGAACCCTCAGGAGAAGCCAGAAATGGGAACTGGTATTTGAGGTACTAAATAAAGGTATAAAGGATTTCAGCAGCAATCCAGCTGCTCACCTCAGGCTCCATCCCTGGGCAATGCTGACATGAGCTGGGGTGTGAATGCAGCTGGGAGACATCACCCCACTCTCCTGTCAGCTGTGCAGGTGTTTCTAAGGCAGGGGCAGTGTTTGGGGAATTTGAGCTCCTAAGCCCTGTCTGGGTGTGTGTGGGGAATCAGAGCAAGGCTCGAGAGGGGAGCAGGGCATGGGGAGATGTGGAGCTCAGCAGAGCCCACTGAGCAGCCCTGGGGCATCCCTGCCCTGAGCCAGGCACAAACCAGCCAGGGAAGGGGACACAGCTCAGTCCTGTCCTGTCCCACAGCCATGGAAGGGGACACAGCTCAGTCCTGTCCCACAGCCAGGGAAGGTGACACAGCTCAGTCCTGTCCCACAGCCAGGGAAGGTGACACAGTTCAGTCCTGTCCCACAGCCATGGAAGGGGACACAGCTCAGTCCTGTGCCACAGCTGGAGTCACTTGTCTGGGGGCTCAGGGAAGTCACAGAACTCCTGTGCCTGAAGACACTCTGGGCTCAACAGAACCTGGTCCAAACTGGATTTCCTCCAGGCAGGGTTACAGACCACCAGATTGCCCTTCCCAAATACAATTCTCCTTGGATTCTGTGAGTTCTTTCCTGCTCATGTAGGTGTCAACACCACTTTAATTCCTGGGAGTCCAAATCCCTCTCTGCACTGGGAGCTGACTCTGGCTGCCCCAGAGGCACCTGAGCAGGGACAGTCCACTTGAGTGTCACTTCTCTCTCTCCTCAGAGCCTCCCCACAGGTCCCTCCTGCCCCCAGAGCAGTAGGAAAGCTCTGCTCCTGCTCATGCACCTGCTTTGCAGGAGGGTCAGTGGGGGAGGCCTTTCCCTCCCAGTCTGACTGTAGCAGCACATGAAGTGACACATTTGTAAGGCTTCTGCCTGGTGCACGTCTGCACATCCTCATTTTGGGGTAACACAGCCTTTGAGAGGGGTGAGATCCCAGCCAGGTGTGGGGAGAGGCTGGTACAGGGTGCAAATCCAGAGCTGCCAGTGCTGCATCCCCTCTCAGTGGGATGGGGCACTTCTGAAACCTCCAGTGGCACCACACCACACTGGCCCAAGGCTGCTGCTGGGCTGGGCTGATTGGTCAGGGCTGGTGGCTGGAGTGGTGTCTCTCATTGTCACAGTGCTTATGAACAATTCAAAAGGTAAATAAAAACTTGCTAATAGGATCTTTAGCCAATTCTTAAGTCTTGGATGGAAGCTTTCTCTGTTGAAAACTTACTCCTAATTGTGCCTTTTAGCATTTTCTGCTGGATTATTCATGAAGAAAAGATTCACTCTTGCTGGCCAGGGAGAATCATCAGCAGCTTCCTCCCAAGCAGAACATTTTGTCCCTTTGTTTTGCTTTCAGCAAGAGCCTGTACATTTTCTCATCTCCAGCACCAACACGGAGAATTTTGAAGATTTACATTGTGCATTACCTCCCTGGAAACACCAGTTCCTCTTCAAACCCTTCAGTACATCCTGTCCTGGGAAGGCAGGGATGGGTCTGCTGGCCACTCCCATGTGGTCACATCCTGCTGGGACCCAGTTCTGATGCTGCTGCTTCAATCTGCCCAACTGCTGAGTTTCTTCCCAACCACACACTGCACATGTCACTTCTGGAGCTGCATCCCCTGAGCCCTTTGCAGGAGGGCAGGGGTCATTAGGGAAGGGAGGGGAGCTACTGACAGCTCCAGGGTAAGCATCAGAGCCTGGAAATGCCCCTGCACTGCCTCAGTGTCAGTGAGTCCAACCACTGCCCCAGCACTGCCATGGCCACCACTAAACCACGGCCCCAGGGGCCACATCCTCACATCTTCTGAACTTTCAGGGATGGAGACTCCACCACTGCCCTGGGCAGCTGTGCCAGGGCCTGATCAGCCCCAATATCCCACCTGAACCTCCCCTGGCACAATTTGAGGCTGTTTCCTTTTGTCTTGTCTCTTGTTTTCTGGGAGCAGAGCCTGACACCACCCCCTCCCCTCCTGTCAGGGAGTTGTGCAGAGCCAGAAGGTCCCCTCTGAGCCTCCTCCAGGCTGAGCCCCTCAGGGTCCCTCAGCTGCTCCTGGTGCTCCAGACCCTTCCCCAGCTCTGTTCCCTTCCCTCCAGCTCCTCAATGTCTTCCTTCTTGTGAGGGTCCCAAAACTGCCCCCAGAATTGGAGGTGTGACCTCAGCAGGGCCCAGCACAGAGGGATGGCCACTGGTCCTGCTGGTCACACCATGGCTGCTACAAGCAGGTGCCATTGGCCTTCTTGGCCACCTGGGCACACCTGGGCTTATGTTCAGCCCAATTATTCATTATTGCTGTCAACTGTAATTCCAGTCTCTTCCTCCTCTCTACTGCCAAAATTCCCTCATTAGGGAGTCCTCCAGGCCTGGCTGGTCTGTGCCACAGATCACACACCTGGAGCAGCTGTTTTTCACTACTGGGCTGAAGCTGCAGGGCAGAGATGCACCTGAGGGTAGCTGCCTAACACAAGGTTTGAACAAACCCTTCACACAGTAGTCAGACATACGTCTGGAAGGGAGAGAACAGAAGCTAAACTCCTACTGGCTCAGGAAATATTTTATTCTTTATACTTTCATTAAAAAATAAACATAGGAAACAAAACCACAGAACACTTGTGTGATAGAAACAAACGCAGAAGGTCAGAGCATTGGCTGAAAGTGCATAATAAGGTCATGCTACCATGTCCCTGATCCCACCCTGTCCCCAAGCAAGGAGTCAGCAGGAAGCTCAACGAGCAGCACTACATGGAGCCCAGGCACTGTGGGGCCAAGCTGATGGCAGAGGGGAGCCTGTGCTCCCAGGAACAGAGAGGCAGGACATGCTGAGCAGGGAGTGCTCCATGAGCTGATGTGAGCCACTGATGGAACCTCACCTGGGCTCGTGGGGCAGGCCAGGGATAGCAAGTGTGACAGGATGTGGAGTTGTGAGACAGGGGAATTAACAGCTGAGAACAACGGGCAAAACAGAATCCTGGATGTCACTCCGGAACAGCCCTGGAAGCAGAAAAACCCTAGATAAAAGGAAAACCAACACAATGAACTTGAGTGAAAGGCTGCCTTGGGTGTGCTGGACTCAGGTCTGTCCAGGGACAAACCCCAGTGACTCAGCCAGCAGGACCTCGGTGGGCAGCAGCCACTGTGTCCCTTCTCTCCTGGCCCCAGCTCAGGTGCCCTCCTCACAGGGCAGGGCACAGGCACTGCCAAGCTCCCAGTGCCACACATTGACTGCAGCTGGAGCTGTCCAGCTTTGTGAGGAGACACGATGTGATGAACCTTGCTGAGCACCTGATCACGAGCACAAACACTGCAGATGCTTCTGTGGCAGGAAACCAGCTCCTCCCCTGCCCTCTGCCCCAGTGGCCTCAGGCTCTGTCACAGCAGTTGACAGCTTTAACCTGCGACTCCTTTGTGCAGCCGTGGGAGGCCCTGCAGCCCCAGTGACAGTGCAGCCCCCTCACACATCACCCAGCCTGGCTCTGCCCCCACGCTGGGACATTCAGTACGGACACGATGATTTGAAGCTGAACACAGAGCAGCTGGACTCACCCTCACACACACGGCCGAGAGCGACCCGAGGGCCCACGGCTCCTGCGGTGGCTGAAGAGGTGACCCAAGGCTATGTACATGTCCTTGGGAGGGGTCACCAGGCTGCCTGAGACCAGGCTGGGGCAACTCTGCTCTGCCCACAGACTGAGCCACAGGAACAGCAGAGTGCAGCTTCTCCTGACCCACTCATCCCCTTCCTCCAGCTTCCCACAGAGCCCCTGATTTTCAAATGACTGCTGAGATCACACAGTTATGCACATGCTCTAGTCACAAGCAGCACAGAAAGCTGCTGTTCTGGTGCCTATTCCCACAGCATCCACAACTCTCAAGAACAGTCACTGCAAATCATTTGGGACTCTTCCTCCAGCTGAGACTTTTTAGAATGTTTTTCTTTGTGAGTCGCCTCCCCATCACTTCTCCCGAAGGACGCAGACCCCGGCGTCGCAGCGCTGCATCCCCAGGGAGGTGACCACTTCCCAGCTGTCAATGATGGGGTCGTAGCACTCGATGCTGCTCAGCAGGGAGTTGCCATCGTATCTGCAAGGACAGAACGTTACAAATGAAGGACGGTGCTGGAGGAAGAGGCAGAGGCATTCAGAGCTCTTCCTGGGAGGCTGGACAGCTGCAAACAGCAGGCACAGCCCAAATCATAGCCCTGCATCAGGCTGCCATTACTGTCTGCTGTCACCACCCCACCTGCCTGGCCCTGGGCCTTCGTGCTGCCCGTTTTGGGTGGGCACGGTGACCTCGCGGGTGTGTCCTGTCACGGAGGGGCAGCAGCCTGTCCCTGTCCCCGCCCTTACCCGGCGATGGCGTAGAGCCGGCCCCGCAGCACCGTGGCGCCCACGTAGCAGCGGGGCGTGGTCATGCTGGTCACCGTGCTCCAGGAGTCGGTGCGGATGTTGTAGGCCTCCACCGAGGAGAGGTGAGCTGTGCCATCGAACCCACCCACCACGTAAATGTGGTCATTGAGCAGAGCCACGCCCGCCCCTGCGGAGAGAAGGGCACGGTCACACCCACAATGACAGCGCCAGCACTGGGATCACTGGCGCAAGGCTGAACAGCTCAAGCCCTCCCGCTTCACATATTTTACACTTGTACCTCTCTCAAAGAGTTTATAACTGTGTTCTGTTGTTGCTGTCTCCAACACGATACATGAGAACAGCTGGCTCCACTGAACACTGCTGACTCTGGCATGGGGGCCTAGGCAGCACAGCAGCACAAGATTTACCTGGGCTGAACCTGAGCACAGGTGTGTGAGCAGAGCAGCACCAGGCCTGCTCTGCTGGCAGGCTGCACACACAGGTTCCTCTGGTGTTTTTGACTCCCTGGTGTCATCCAGCTCCTGGCTGGAGAGTAGCTGCACACTCCTCCATGCAAAGCTGGAGGAGGGATTTATTTCCCTGATATTACTCCTCTGGAAGACAAAATGAAAACTGGTTTCTACACTGTTGCACAGGCAGAAGTGGCTGGAGCAGCTGCCTGAACAGGTGTTCTCACAGTGAAAGCACTCAATAATATGCTGCTCCAACTGGGAATTTATGAAATGAGCAGCAAAAAAACCTCACCAGCCTTGGCTGCTCCTTGGCAGCCCCCTCAGGTACAGCAGTGGAGGACACTGTGACATTACCATGCACTCATGGCCCCAGGGGCTCCTGCAACTGGGAACACAGTCAGCCCTGTCAGGCTGTCACCACCAACATGGAACTCTTGCACTAAAGAATATCCTGAAGGAAATGAGTCAACCACCCTGCAGTTCTGGGGCATGGATCTGTTTCTTTACAAACAGGGTATAAGAGACTCTGTTCCACTAAAGGCATTCTGGCTTTCCCTGTCTGTCCTTCCTGAGAGCACCAGAAGAGCTGGGAATGGTCGGGCTGGCTCATGGGCTCTGCAGGAGCTTTGGCTGAAACCAAACCAAGGCCCAATCAGGGAAATTGGGTCCAGCAATGCAATATGGCCAAGGTCTCTGAGAGATAGCCTCCCTCCAGAATCTGTCCTAAAAGGTGAAAAGAAACAAGGAGGAAATGATGTCTGTGAATAAAGCCAAGATTATTCTTAGTCCTGTCTTGGAATTCAAAGACCTGCATGTGGATAACTCTTAGAGGGTTTTTGAGGGGCAAAAGAAGTCCTATAGGGTCCAAGCTCACCAGGACAGACTTAACTGACACCAGGATGAAGGCTGCAAGTATCTAAGGTGTGAGTAATTAGGGGTGTTAGTACCAGAGTGGCAGCACAAAAACTTGGGCAAAAAAGGCCCTTGGGCACAGCCATGTTTCAGATCTTGGTGCTCCAGGTCACAGTGCCAAGGAAGGAACCAGGTGAGCCAGTGCTGGGGTCAAGAGCCTCACCAGGCTCCTGCTGGCCTGTGGCATCAAGAGGCTCATGCTGCAGCCAAGACACAGCTACTAAAACCTCCAGCTCCTGTGGGGTGCACAGACCTGTTGTGGAAAGCTTTCCCTTGAACTCTGCTTTTGGTTTTGTCCTAAGTCAGCCTTCTCTGGTGCCCAAACAAAGCCCTTGAGGAAAGCTTCCTAGAGATTCATGGATGGTGCCTCTGACCTAGAAAAACCAGCAGATTTCATCCTGTGTTTTATATGTATGGCCTTCCTGGATGTGGAAAGTGCCTAACTCCTAATTTAAATTAATTCTTGGCAGATAAACCAACACTTAACAGGAATATCCCTATCACAGCAATAAGTATTTAAATACTGGGGTTTTGGTGAATGCCACTGCAGGCACAAGAAAATGGAAATGATTTCAGAACAGAGCCCAGTTTAATTAAATACCCAACACTTGTCCCTAACCAGGAACACTGCCCAGGGATCATGTGGAGCAGGGCTGCCCAGGCTGACTGTGAGGGCCAGTTATTGAAAGAAGCAGAGAAAAAACAACTTCAAAAGGGATTTGGAAGATGATTTACAGACATAACTGTAAGCACTGGGAGCCACACAGGTGAGGAGGCACAGAGCAACCTTCCTGTGCACACAGGCAGGGCCAGGCACCAGCATGGCCCGGGGGGCAGGGCAGGAGGCCTGAGGCACACAGCAAGAGCAGGAGGTCAACACACCTGGACACACAGGAGCTACAGGAGCCCCACAACTCCTGTGAGAAATGAGGGAGAGCTTAAACACAAAGATACTCCAGAAGTAGGATTTGAACTGTATTTTTATCCAAGATACAACTGCCAACTTAAAGCCTGAATAGAACACCAGGCAGAGAGACAAGTGAAGAGTTGGTGGGGATAATTACTGTGTGACTTCACCTGCAGCAGGGCTCAGGTGAAGGAGCAGCCTGGCAGGGCACACCTGCCTTCACCATGTTCCATGTAGCTGAAAGCACTGACCCAGTACCATGGTCAGTTTGTGCTTCTGAGCTCTTCTCCATGTCAGGCATTGCTCCTAGCTGTGGAAATCACACAGCATGTCATCTCCCTGTAACCTGTAACATTCCTCTAGACACACCTTGGCATGGGATGGAGGCACGTGAAAATGAGTATTTCTCTTGGGAATTCAACCCAGTAAAATCATCCTTTCTCACAGCCAACCCAGCCACTGGGGCCAGGGCATCCTCCAGGAGTGACTGTTGCCTCAGTGCAGCAGAAACACTGTACATGACACACTGTGCTGCAGGCACTGTGGGCTCTCACCTGAGCGCTTGGTGGCCATTGGAGTGACATTTGTCCAGTGTCCAGTGTGGGGGTCATACCTCTCAACAGAATTCAGGATGTTCAGCCCATCATAGCCTCCTGAAACAAAACACAGGAGCAAACCATGGGCTGGTCTGGGGAGAATGCTCGGCTCCCAAACCAGCAAACCAGGCCAGCCCCATGGAGCTGTCTCTGAGCACTCTGAGGCCACTGCTGCTGCAGCCCTGCAGATGTGCAGCTCCCAGGTCTGTGCTGCAGCTGCACAGGCTGAATGGTGTAGGCTGGGATCTCTCAAGAGCTGTTTCACAAGTGGATACTAAAATAAGGAGCAGTGTGCTGCCATCCAGCCTGGATGAAGAAGAGGAATAAATATGGTTGGTTTATGGCCAGATTCAAGGCCAGGCTGGGCAGAGCTTGGAGCAACCTGGTCTAGTGGAAGGTGTCCCTGCCCAGGGTGGAATGAGACTAAGTCCTTTCTAACCCAAACCATACAGTGGTGCTATGAAACCAGTGCCCAAGATCTGTGACTCCAGCAGATGTGGGTGCAATGCTGGCCCTTCCTTTTCTGGGGCCTAGAAGGTGACCCACAGAACAAGCTTCACAGTGCTTTGTCCTCTGGCAATCTCACTGTATTCACACCTGGTGTGGTGCTCTGAAACTGAGATCAGTGCTACAGGAAGAAGATGGAGAACAGACAGCTCAGGATACATTTCTGGAGCACCACAGCCACCATTGCTTCGTGCAGGTGCACCTTCTGTCCCACAGTTAGCTACTTCATCTCTGGGCATTTAGACACTGCCCAGGCTACACAGAGCCTCAGCTGGCATTGCTTATCCTCCACACTTCCACCACCCCTCAAATGCAGTGTGTGTAAATTGTGTGCCATGTGCAGTGTGCAGCACTCCCTGCAGTGATGTGACAGCTGCAGTCCAAGCCTTTGTGATGGGAACAGTGGGGTCAGGCAGCTCTCACTGGCAGAGCTCACAGTGCCCAGTGAGCCTAAACCTCTTCTTACACGGACGTGACAGGCTGGTGCTGCTCAGGCAGCACTTGATGGTCACTTAGGTAGGAAGGCAGGCTTTGCACAGTGCCAGAGGGGCTGAGGGTACCCACCCAGGCAGTAGATGACTCCATTGGCCACCACGAGCCCTGCTCCCTCGCGTGCTGTCTGCATGTCCCCCAGCATGCTCCACTGGTCGATGTTGGGGTCGTAGCGCTCCATGCTGGTGTGACGGCGGCTCCCGTCGAACCCGCCCGAGACGTAGATCATGTCTGCAGGGACAGAGCAGGCACCCCCTCAGCCATGCACACAGAGCAGCAGGGCCCTCACACACAGCAAAGCTACAGCATGGACTGCAAACCACAGAAAACAGCCCGTGCCACACTGGGAGCCAAGATGAACCCAGGCTCCTCAGCCTGGCTCACAGGCCCAACAAACACAGTCCCATCTGCCCTCAAATCTGCTTCTTGCTGATGGATGAAAGAGAACACACACAATCCAGCTACTTCTCTTCATGCTGCAGAACCACTGAAACACTGCCATGCCCAAACCCAAACGCTGCCCATGGTGAGCCTCACGTCAGTACCTCCCCACAGTTCTCACTCCTTCCCTGCAGAGTTCCAGTCACTCCAGCACTGGACAGTCACAGCTGTACTCAGTGTCCTGTGCTCAGTGCTGCCCAACACTGTCACCACCCTCAGAGCTTCCCACTCCATCATCTCTCACAGCCCCTTTCCCCCAGTTCACAGATAAGTGCTGCAGGAATGCAGCGGAGGCAGAGCTCCTCTCAGGATATGTGGGCAAGTTTTCCATTTTAGCATCCCAGCGATGGGAAGGCAGAATCTCAGGCTCCCCTCCTCCCCCAGAGCCAGCCCACTGTTCACATACCAGCTCAGGGCACCTCAGGCCTGCAGCAGGCCGTACCTCCAAGGGTGGTGGCTCCCGCCAGCCCCCGCCGCACGTTCATGGGAGCCACGGAGTACCAGATGCCGTCCTCGTCCGAGGTGTAGTCCAGGCACTCCACGGAGCTGAGGCGCGAGCGCCCGTCGTAGCCGCCGATGACGTAGATGCGGTCGTGCAGGGACACGGTGGCCACGTAGCGCCGCTTGCGGGTGATGCTCTGCTCAGAGACACCGACAACGTGGCCACTGACAGCAACCTGCTCTCCACTGCTCTGGGGCAAACTGCCCCACAGCAGGCAGCACCATGCATTTAAAGGACACAACCTGAGTGACTCTGCCTGCCTCCCCCTGCCATGCTCTCTTCTCAGGACAATATTCACACTAAATGTCATTTATCCTGTGCTGCTGCATAATCTTTGATGCATCTGGGACGTTCTGTTAGCCTCCCACTGGCTCCTGCAGACACTGGTAATGGGAAAAAGTGGGGACTCTGAATATTTGAAGAAGCTTTTAGCCTCCAAAAAAGATCAGAATTTTGGAACGTCAGCTGATACTGAGTCTGCCCTGACTGGTGATACTAAAGAAAAGACAGTTCTCCACCATTTCACACAGATAAAGATGATTTGGGTAGAAATACTCCTCAGTGCAGGAATTCTCTCTTCCCATTATGCTCCAAAACACTGCAAGCAGTGGGATCACGCAGCAGCCTGAAGACTGCACTGATTACACTGCTCGTATTAACATTCCAATTATCATCACTAACCTTAAAGCTTAACACCCCTTCACTAAGAAACATGATAGTTCTCACTCCCACAACCAAGATGTGGGTCTCTGCAGGCTCAGCTGATCAGGTCTGTGACAACAACCCCCTCTCCCTCAGTCACTCTGCAAGCTAAAATGGTTTCAGCATTCACCATGTAAATCTCTAAAAAATTTCTGTCAGAAATCCTCAGCAGATCACACAGGACAGCCCAAGGAGAGCAGCTGGTGCTGCAGGACCAGTGTTTGCTCAGAGCCTGGCCAGCAGCAGCCCCTTACCGGCAGGAAGCTCCACTCCTGGGTCTTGGGGTCGTATTTCTCCACCACATCGATGGGGGACTGCTGGCTGCCAAAGCCACCGATCACCAGCAGCACCTCGTTAGCTCCTGAGGGACAGAGCACAGCAAAGCCAAGTCAATCCCTTCACCACAAGGGTCACCTCAGGGGAACAGCCTGAAGAAACTCTGAGCCTTCCCTGGCACAAAGCTGCTTCTAAATCCCTGCCCTGTGGAGAAGGGACCTAACCTGGCTCAGGCACTCACACTCCCTCTGTGCTCAGCAAGGAAGAGAAGGGAGAAACTCTTCAGAGCATGTGGCAGACGACTGGCTGAGGTGTTAGGAGCTGGCTGCTGGAGGGCTGTTTCTCCTTCTTTCTGTCTTCTTAAGAAGACAAGTTGCCTCAGACAGGTGCTGAAGCTCACTCCTCTACATCTCCTTTTGTATCCTTTCCACTGTTTTTCCCAAATCTCCCACCACCCCATGGAATCTGTAGGAGAATGGGTGCTTCCCTCCAGCCTCCTCACAACAAAAGTCTCCTCTTGGTTGCAAGTGACATCTAGACCTAATTTAGGGGACTTCATTCACCACTGAACAAAGAGAAACTGAGAGTAACTGAGAAACAACTCAGGCTGTCTGAAGCTTGGAAAACTAATTGAATATTTTCCCAGAAATTGCCTCTTAAATCTTGTGTATTTTGTTTCAAATTTGCCTTTCCTCTACTTTCTTTTCTCTGAGATGAATTCTCCGAATTTTTCTTATTTCCTCCATGACTGTTAATAGCAAGTGTGACCTGCAGAGTTTTAACTTCCCCTCTAATCACTGCCTGGAAGTAGGCTTCTGTCAGGTTTAGAACAGCTCAGTATCCCCTCAACTCCTTGGGCCCTTTCTGGAACAGGGAGTTTATCATCAGAATTTACAACTGTCCAGCCTTTCATTGCCCAAGGACTGAACACCAAGCAAAGAACATTTAACAAGACTTTGTCACAAGGCAGAAAAGCTGCCACCTCAGATGAAGAATAATATAAAAAAACCCTGGGAGAGCTCCAACATCTTGGAAAGGCTCCTTTCCAGCAAGACAGCTGCAAGTGCAATCACTTCAGTCCCTTCCATGCACAGTTAATACATGTCTTGATCCCAGTTTATACATGACACATTACTGATATCAGATAGTATGGAATCAATTAAAACAGCTAGGGCTGAATCCAAAGGATGAACCTCAGCAAGCATGTGAAAAGTTTTAACCTGTACAATTAGAAATAAAACAGTTTTTTAATGTCTTTTTTATCAGGTGAAGTATTTCAACTAAGAAAAAAAATGAAATGTGTTTTTCTAAAATCACAGAATCACAAAATAGTTTGTGTTGGAAAGGACTTTAAAGCTCATGTCATTCCATCCCTGCCAGGGCCTCACCACCCTCTCAGGGGAGAATTTCTTCCATAGATTTTCCCTCTTTCAGGGTGAAACCATTCCCCATTGTCCCATTGCTGCAGCTTCTTATGAAGTGTCCATTTCTGGCTTCCCTGTAGGTCCCTTCAGATACTTGGGAGGGTGATGCCAGTGACAGGCTGAGCTGAAGTGCAGGTCTTTGAAACTGGTATAGGAATTCCCACAAAATGTGCTGAGGCCTGGACTATGCAGGAACAGCACAACAATATTCCCTTCAGGCCAGAAAAGTCTGTTCAGTGTGTCTCTGACAAACCTAATCTGCCCTCCTCCTTTTGTGGTTAAACTGCTGTTTGTCCCCTAAGAGGCCATGAAGGGATTTGGGGGTCTCTCCACACCTGCAGCAGCACTGGAGAACACACAGGGCAGATTCCTTGCAGGGAGAGCAGTCCATGCTGGCACTTATGGCAGGACACAGGCATGGCACAGAAGAAGCCTGTAAAATACTTTTCCTTCTTCTGTACCTCATTCCTACATTTATGTGCTCTTGAGTGCTCACAACCCTAAGACAAGCATTTTCCCAACAATTCAGTACTTGGTAGGAGTTACTGAAATAAAGGAAGATATTATCACTTATTTGCCTTAACATGTCTAGGGAGGAAAAAAAACCCAAACCACCTCTGAAGGGGAAGAGGGACATCTTCATCTCCCTCCGTGCACCTTCTCCTGTTCAATTCACTGTGGAAACTTGCTGTCACTGTAAGGCAGCTGTCACTCATCTCAGCTCTATTTTGGACTCTGGTATCTGCCTCTTCAGAGAGGAAGAAACCTTTCCCACAGTTCTTGGACAGCTGCATGCAGGCACCAGCAATTCAGAAAACTGGTTTTAAGGCCACAGCAGGGGCCTGGGATTAAAGGCAATCAGCTGGTCCCCACACTAGCACTAAGCAACCATGCTCTGTTAAAAGAGGCACCCCTGTCCTTTGCTCCAGTCCTCTCTCTGTCCCACTGACAAGTTACTGTTGTGAAGAACACCAACACAGTTCCAAGGCACTGACCAAGGTGTCTGCCACAACACCTGCCAGTGGCCTGGCCCCTCTCAGGGTCCCTTCCCCTGTGCTCACCCAGACGTGCTCGTGTCCTGGGTCCTTGCATCTGGCTCCGCAGCTCGGGCCGAAGGTGGAATTTCTTGGCTTCATCTACAAGGTCTCTGCACTGCAGGCTGCAGCGTATAAAAGGCTGGGGAGAAACATGAGTCACTGCTACATGCAATGTATTTTAAGAAGCCTCAGAAGAACTGTCCTAAAGCCAACTCTCATCAGCTCAGACAGCATGAAAAGGACTTGGATGTGGGAAATGCAAAGGCAACTCAGACTGTGGCTGAGAAGATATGGCTCCATCCTCACAGTCTGGCACTGAAGCTCCTTAAGGAAAATGGCTGCATTGGGACACTAAGGAAAAACCACTTCTGCTCCATTTAAGCCAGCAGAAGTATGACTAGGAAGGGGAACTGGCAGTGAAACCACACTTGATCTGCCCCACATAACTTGTCCTGCACCTGCCATTGGAGAGGAGACAGGGAGCACAGCACAATGAAACTGTTTAGCTGATTGACTGCCTGATCACTGTGCACATGGGACATGCAGTTGTGAGGAGGGGACAGAAGCACTGAGGTTTTCTTGAAGTGAGAGAGGCACACAAGGACAGCCTCATCTTGCACAATGCTGTGTAATTCTCTCCCCTAGCCTAGGGCCTGGACCAACCTCCCTTCAGCTCAGCACTCATTTTCCCTTGGGTGTTGAGTGTACATGCTGCTTCATCAAGTTCAGATAAACCTCTACAGATTCCTGGCATCTGTGTGAGGCAGTCACATGGGGCCAACACTCCATTCTCCACACCGGCCCAAGCTGAGATGTGCCACCAGTGTGTGGCACTGCCAGACTGAAAAGGTCACCCTGCACATTCACTCTGAGAACTGAGAGCTGTACACTCTGTCTCAGGCTGGATTTGGAACCAGCCCTTTTCCATTAGCTTCAATTTCAGTTTGAAGTGGATCATGACAATCTGACTGAACACCCTTTAACTCTTCCATAACCTACCACAACAGCCCATTAGGTTGTCCTGATTTAATAACACCCATGATCTATCACATTTGAGATGATTGTTGCTAAACCAGCCTTTTCCTGACATAGAGAAATGTCTGTCATTCACCATTCAGCACCTGTCAGGTGACAAGGGATAGTAACCCTTGAGTACATCCTATCACCATCTAACTTGAAGGCTGGTTTGACCTTCTCTGGGCCTTTGAAATCTTGCCTGGGGTCAGCATCACTTCCTGTCTGGAACTAAACTTGCACCGAAAAGCTTAATTGTCTCTTTGCATCATCCCCACTTTGGGTTGCCTCTGCAGCATCCCAGAACACAATGCAGCAGCATTAGCAATGGCTCTTGGCTGTGTGTTGATCCTGGGCCCACACTGCTGCTGTCTTTCTCACTCAGAGGTACTTGCTGGCCATCTGCACCTCAGACACCTTCTGAGGAGCCATGACCTCCCTGAGATCAATGCCAGCATTCTTCAGCCTGCCAGTGCTCAGGAATGAAGGCAGAAAGCACTTGTTGGAGACTGTAACAGATGACAACAGAAAGGTGCTGTGGATATCTGCAGAGACAGCTGACTCATGGCTCTGGAGAGGGCACCCTGCGGCTGTGACTGCAGCACAGCAAACACTGCTCAGTGTTTGGTACTGTGCCTGAGCAGGGACAGCTCCACAGTGCCCAAACAAATGGGAGCAGCAGGGGAAGAGCTTCGAGCACATTCAGTGTTCAGCAGAGCCCCAGGCAGGAGCAGAGCTAGGGCAGGAGCAGCAGGGCAGGAGCAGAGCCTGGGCAGGAGCAGAGCCTGGGCAGGAGCAGAGCCTGGGCAGGAGCAGAGCCTGGGCAGGAGCAGCAGGGCAGGAGCAGAGCCTGGGCAGGAGCAGAGCCTGGGCAGGAGCAGAGCCTGGGCAGGAGCAGAGCCTGGGCAGGAGCAGAGCCTGGGCAGGAGCAGAGCCTGGGCAGGAGCAGAGCCTGGGCAGGAGCAGAACCCTGGGCAGGAGCAGAACCCTGGGCAGGAGCAGAACCCTGGGCAGGGGCAAAGCCCCAGGCAGGGGCAGCAGGGCAGGGGCAGAGCCACAGCAGGAGCAGCAGGGCAGGGGCAGGGGCGGCAGGGACAGGGGCGGCAGGGACAGGGGCGGCAGGGACAGGGACAGGGGCGGCAGGGACAGGGGCGGCAGGGACAGGGACAGGGGCAGCAGGGTCCCCAGGCAGGCACGGCGGTACCTCGGTGTCGATGACGTCAGTGATGTAGCGCGGTGTGAGCAGCGGCATCCGCACGTACTGCAGCAGCTCCGGCAGCGACGCCTCCCGCTCCTTCTTGGAGTGCTTCACCCAGTTTATCACCGCCTCGAACACCGGCTCCTCCGAGTCCACCTGCACAGGAGGCACATCCTGATCAGCTGGCAGAGAACACTGCAGCCACTGCCAGGGAGCACACAACCTCCAGGCTGCTGCACTGCTTCACAGCGAGCAAGGCAGCAGGACCTTCAGCTATGAGTCCCTTAGGGAAATCCCCCTAAGCACAGTCAATTCTCTCACTTCCTTTTCCTTAAACCTGTGTTTGCTTTTTCCCCTGCAGCTGAGATCACCAATGGGCAGCTCAAGTCCCAGAGCAGGGAGGGCTATGGTGTGGAGCAGAGCCTGGAGCTGAGATCTCCATCTGCTGACTGGGTGAACTCACAGGACAGCTCCTCCAATTCTCTGGAGCAGGAGCTGTGATCCTGCAAAATCCAAAGTCCTATCAAAGAGATGATTTAGAATCAGGTTTCCTTTGCACAGCCAAGTGCCTGGCAGCCCTGTGCCTATGCACTGCCCCTCGGACACTCCTGCCAGAGCAGGTACAGTTAAGGTATCTTTTTATTTCAATCTATGTTTTAAAATCTCAGGGCATGAATGCTACTGTTTATTTTATTTTATTATCACTAGTTTATTTCTGTCTCAATTTAGGACTGGCACATGCTGGTGTTTACACCACTTCTAGTGATTACACTGACTAAACCATCCAAATTTGATACTGTTAGAGAACCACAGGTGCTTTGGACACCTATGATTACCAAAAGCAAAAGAATTATAAAAATCTCAAATATCAAATATCTCAAGTAATTATATATTACTTAGACTTTGTTTTCTTTTTGTACATCTATCAGTCCATCCAAAGTAAAAGGAAATCAGACATGAATTTATTATTCTGTTAAGTTAGACTAAATACGAAGTAAAAGAAGAGCCTGTGATGAAAGGACTGAGCCTTCCCACCAGCCTATGACTGGTCCCCTTTGAAGTCCAGTTGGAAGCTGTCAGGAAGAATGTTTTGAAGCAGGGAGCCACAGAGGTTAATTATGTAAGGCATTCTTCTATGCCATTGTTTTATATTTGTTACAGTGTAATTTAGAATGGCCTCTTTCTCTTGGAATTACAAGGAAAGGACAATTAGAGCTCACAAAAGAAGAGCAGACTACTGTATTGTTTCCAATTCCCCCACCTCCTCTTTAAATGCAATAATCCTGTGTTGATCTATTCCCTCCTGAACAGAATGTCCTCAGACATACGTAACAGTTTTACTGTTCATTAAACCATTTATGTCTTCTGATAAATGATGAGTAACACTAAATGCAGGATCACAGTGAGGACCTGTCATAGCACTTCTTGAGCAGCCCAGAGATTTTCTGAGGGTGTTCCCTCACCATGCTCTTGATTTCACACAGCACCTCTGTGCTGGAAGAGCAGGAGAGAGATTTGCTCCTTATCCCAGACTGGTTTGGTTGGAAGGGACTTCAAAGCCCATCCCATTGCACCCCCTGCCATGGGCAGGGACACCTCCCACTATCCCAGGTTGATCCATCCTGGCCTTGGACACTTCCAGGGATGGGGCAGCCACAGTTTCTCTGGGCAGCCTGTGCCAGGGCTTCACCACCCTCACCAGGAAGAATTCCTTCCCAGCACCAAATCTAAATCCTCCTCTTTAACAGTGTTACCCCTTGCCCTATCACTCTCTGCCCATGTAAAAAGTCACTCTTCCTCATTTTTATAAGCCCATTTATAAAGTCTCCCTGGAGCTGTCTCTTCTCCAGGTGAGCACACCCAGCTCTCGTTCTGGCTCCAGCTCTCAGAGCATCTCTGTGGCCTCCTCTGGACCCTCTCTAACAGGTACATGTGTTTCTTGTGCTAAGAACCCCTGACCTGGACACAGCACTCCAGCTGAGGTCTCCCAAGGACAGGGCAGAGGGGGAGAATCCCCTCCCTCGCCCTCCCTGTCATATTCTAAAGGCATGACAGTGCATGCCCAACACACTTCCTGCTGCAAGGTCTGAACCAGCCCTTCCAATCCACAAGGAATGTCACTTTTCCTGAGCAAATCATCCAAGAAGCTTGGCTGGGTCACTCTGAAGTTCCTCATTATTTTCTGTTCCCAGCCCAGAAGCTGCTGTCAGTATCATCACAGCCCATAGGTCAGGCCAACACAGCACAAAACTGCAGCTTGTCAAACACCAAACACACTCAGCCTTCTCCACTGCAGAGCCCAGCTGGAGCTGGTCCTTCACCAGTCTCACACACTCTCTCAAGCAGCCTCATTAACAAGGGGGTGTTAGCATGGCTACAGACCACCTTCAAGGAATACATCAACAATTCTCTTCTGGCTACCCATGTACTGGCTTTTCAGAAATCCCACCATAGGTATCCCACTTTTTGGTTTGCTTCCAAGCATTCCTGCTCCCCTGAACTCTGAGCAGTGATTGCTTCAAGTCTTTCAACTGGAGTAAACATCAGCTCTCAATAAAATGCACCTCAATAAGTAATCAAGCTCTGTCCTCATTACCAGAGAATATTCAACTTATTCATAGAAAAGTTGGAAAAGTGTATTTGAAGTGTTCCAGCACATAGCACATCCTCCAGAAACTCACCTTCAGAGAACCAAGTCTCCATGTAACCCCCTGCAGAGTCAGACCACCCTGCACCATCCCAGGATTCCTTGTGCTGATCCTGCTGATTAGCAGGCAAACAGAAGTTAAAGCCTGGGCCATTTCTGAAATGCAGGCATTGAGACAACTTAATCTGAAGGGGAAGGAGAGCATGAAGGGCCAATAGCTCTGCAAAGGGAACTAACCCACTGTGATTGACTGGCAAGAAACACTTGTGTGACATCAAATTCTTACAGAGAAGCTACATGATATTGATATAATTACAAACTAGCAAAAATAAAAATAGACACCTCTTGAAAATTAAACATCAAATTCAGGAACTGTGCAAAGAGTCCACCCCAGGAGTACAGACTAATTACTGACTGGTTTCAATATTTTACTTCAATGCTTTGCACAGCAATGGCACTTTTCAGGTTTTACCTGAATTTCATCACACTTGATGAGCTTTTCAACCTCTTCTTGATTTAAGAGGATAAACTCTTCATGCTGAACCACCTCTGGAAAATGTTTCTGGCTGAAGACCTCTGCAGCTTGCATTAGATCCACACAATTGTGTGTCTCAGCAAAATCCCGAATGCCCAAACAATTTGATGGATCCAGCTGGCTTTCTAGAAACTCACAGCAAGCTTGTTTCACACCTATGGAAAATTGGAGGGGTGAATGAGCACTGCAGGCTTACTATCAATCCACTGCTTTGGCAAGGGTTCAAAAAAGAAATAATGAAAATCCAATTCAAATAACAAGTAAAAGTACTACAGAAACACACACATGCATGTATTGCTTTGGAGACTGTGAATAGTCTTGGAGCAGCCATACCTCATGTTTGGGCTGTTTGAGCTCTGGCTGTTCTATTCCAATGAAAAAATGACATCAATCTCATACCAGGAAGACCCCAACATGAGCTGTACTCAGCTTCATGGATTATAAACCACTCATGTGTCTGCTCTTGGCAGACACCAGATTTCTAGGTCTGTGGTAACTTTTGGCTAAGTTGTCTGGGGTTTGGGATAATTGTCTCCATAGGTGCACGTGCAATGACAATAAGCAGTCTGTTACTGACCCAGACTTACTGTGATGGCAGGTTAAATGACATCTAGGATTGCTTATTATAATAATGAAACTGAGCTGTAACATTTATGTGTTATACAGCTCACAATTCCTCTTGGGAATACTCCTGCAGAAGGACAGTAGCCCAAAGAATGAAACCATTTTGTTTTGTACCCAAATCCCTTCCTCAAGCAGTGAGACCACAGCACCAAGAAAAGATAAGTTTGACATACCTACTTATAAATGTAATTCCTCCCCCAATCTCTCTTCCATGCACAGAAGGTCAAACAAACCAAATCTCTAAACAGCAACAATGATGCAATTTGTGCTAATCTTTGAATTACCTTTCAGCTGAAGCAGACATGCTGCTGGCAGCAATTCTTGGACATTTTCTACTGTCACATGCACAGTTTCTGTATACACAAAGTCCAGCAGGATTTCCATGGTGGAGGCTGTCAGGCCCTGGATATCCACACAGGGTTTATCTTTCTCTGAGAGCTGTCAATTAAAAGGGAGACATAGCTTTATTTTTCATTAATGTGATCAGAAAACCCATAACACTCAGAAGATCTGTCAGAGGCTTCAATACAGATTTGTCCCTTCTATTCTGGTGCTCACTGAAAGGATATAGGGAAGGAGGGAATTCCCCTACAGAATTCACTTACAGAATGAGTAACAGACAAAGTTCTGCATGGATCAAAAGGACAGTCACATTGCACAGTAAAACCTGAGCTGAGATCTGAGGCAGTGGAGATTACATGCATCACCTGTGCAAGACAGCTAAACTCTCTTCCAGGCACTACTCCAAGCTTTACTCCAAGGGAATTCCTATCTGAGATGGATGTGTGTGACACATGCAGTTCACAGGGAGTCCCCACCTAAGGGTTGGCCCAAACCAGGTTCTTTCACCCTGTAAAAGAGGCCAATCCACACCCAGAGTCCAGATATTTGATTCATTTCAGTTCAGCACAGAAAGGGGGCTGGGGGCCAATCCCCAAAGCCAGCACATGACTGGCAAAGCTGTTTACTATCTATACATCTTAGCAAATAAAGGCATTAATGCTTATTGGCTACAAGTTACTTAGTTCTCTTCTTGATTAGCCTTCTATCTTCTATTCAAAGATTTCCTTTATTTTTATGTTAATTAGTCCCATGCTCAGTCTTCCTCTGGGTCAGGGGACCTCTGGAGTGGTGGCTGTGAGTCAGTGGTCATTATATGACCCTGCTGGAATTACCTTCTACCCATTCAGAGCTGAATTCAGCACAGCTGCTTAGCTGGCTTTATCAACTTCCTTAATTTGGGAGTTTTGTGGCCCAGAAATCTGGAATCTCTGTGCCCCCAATAAGTAGGACATCCTTCTGCCTGAGCTTTGTAACTTCCCCCTGGGCATGTCCAGCCCTAAACTTGAACAAGTCAAATCTACTGACAAGTAATTTTCCTTTCCAACACCTGAACATCTTCACCACTCCATTCTAAAACCAAGCCAAGGAAAAAGCTGTCTCAACTTTCAGTTTCCCAATTCATTATTCAAGCTTATGGTGAACTTCATTCCTAAAATGAAATGAAGCAAAATGACAGTTTTTGCAGTGATGGTACTTATACAATCCAGACTTTGTCCCCTGACTATTTTATCACCTCTGTGATTAATTTTAGAATAATAATTTTTTTCCAAGGAACATTATTCTCACAGTGGTCAATCTTTGTGAACAGCAAATTCTGTGAATCCATCAAATTGGCACAAAACCATTAAATTTCACAAAGCATCATTCTGGTGGTTCAGTGCCTCCAGCACAGAGCTGCTGGCAGAGCACCCAGTGATTCCTGACCCATGGACTGGCTGGTGGGCTCACTGATCACACCCTGCCAAAGGCTGCCAGCTCAGCAGCATGGCTGCACCTCAACAATGATCCTCCTGTGGCACACTGCAAAACCAGCCCAACTCTGGAGCAGTCAGCACTGTGCAAGCACAATGCAGGCAGAGCCCGTGGCTTCTCTTGCAAGAATGAGCCTGAAGTTGGTACAGCCAGTTGGGCAGAGGCTCAGGGAGCAGAAAGCATGGCCAAAGCACCATCACTGAGCTTCCAATCTGCCACAGCTGGGGAAAATGGAGGTGAATACAGAATCCAGAAAAGAAATCAGTGGAAACTACTCCTGCAGAGGCACTCCATGACACAGCAGAGATGTCTGCTGGGACTGAGCCCTGTCTGTGATGCAGAGATCCACTTGCAGGAGAGAACTACAGGAGGTAATGGTGACCCTCAAAGGAATTTAAGGGAAGAAGCCTTTCAAATCTGTTGACTCAGTGAACAAACTTTATGGCTTCCAAAGCCAGGAAGGAACAGCAAATTACCTTGTCTGACCTGCTGTGTGACAGGCCAGGCATTGCTAAAACCAGTTCCTGCCTTGGGCCAGACAAAACATTCCTCAATCGAGACTAAGCTGTTTGTACCACAAAGGACACAGATGCCACCAAAGTTCAGAAATGATCAGACAAGACTGATGATTCCAGTAAACAAATGGAGACATACACACTTAGCATCAAAGATGTTACAAAGTTCTATTGACCTCCTGATAGCTGTAAGCATCAGTTCTTCACACATCAGCCTGCAGCTGATAAAGAAGCTCCTGACCCACAATCAATCAGCCATGCACATTCTCTATACTGCAGACCACAACATAAACCATGAGGACAACACTAATACTCTATAGATGATGAATTGCCTTCTATTTCTGCTACACTTCACTACTTGGTTGTTATTTTGCTCAGTTTACTCACATGCTAAGAATGCCTAGAAGGAAGGAAGTATTTAATGTAACTTCTCCTGATGTGTGTGATGCAGAACTGGGATCCTATCATACCTTAAAGAAGGATCTCAGTGTGGAGACAACTTGATTCTGAGCACAGAATCATGGAATGGTCTTGGTTGGAAGGGACCTTCCGTGGAGTGTCACTGTCAGTTTGAAGCTATTCCCCCTTCTCCTGTAATCCCAGTGAAAATTCTCTCTCCATCTTTCTTGCTGGGTTCCCTTCAGGTGCTGGAAGGCCACTCCAGACTCAACAATCCCAATTCTCTTACCCTTTCAGACTCATGAGGACTCTGAGCTGAGCTGCAGCCTGTGTGTACAGCATTAGAGAACTGCCTGCAGCACTCAGTGCTGGGCTGCTGGGACACAAACAGTCCCTCATTCATCCATGCAGCCTCATACTTGGACTCAGAATGCAAAATAATGGCCATACAATGCTAACCAATACACAGGCCAGGCAGCTTTCCTCTCCAAGGTGTTCACTGTTTACTTTTTATGTTGTTCAGTGGCACCAGACATCTCTGCAGTCAGAATTTCAGATTGGTTTCCTACTTTGTTTTTTAGTATCAGAGCCCTGCTCACTCTCCCTGAAGGGAGCAAAGTAGCAGGGATTGATACTCCCTCACACAAACACATTTCTAATATCATGGGAAGTGTGCAGCAGTAGAGATTCCAAAATCAACTGCAGTATCCAGGAAAACAACTCAGGAGAGTCACTTTGAGGCCTCAGGAGTTTCACCTCAAGATGCCCAAGCTGCTGAAAGCCCTAAGGCAGGGGGTGCAGGTTACAGCTCTTTTGTGAAAAACACAATGTTGTGTTTCTTCCATTCCATCCATAAATCATTGTGCTGGGTTTGGCTGGGGTAGAGTTAATTTCCTTCCCAGTGGTTGGCATGGGGTTGTATTTTGGATTTGCTGAGTGTAGGGCTGACAATGGAGATGTTTTTGTTATTTCTGAGCAGTGGTCACACAGAGCCAAGGCCTTTTCTGCTTTCCATACCTGGTGAAGGGGCTGGGGGTGCATGGAGAACTGGGAGATGACCCAAAGAGATCAAAGGCAAGCTCAGGACCATGTGACATCCCACTCAGTGTTTGAAGAAGGGGGCAGAAGGAAGGAGGGGGAGGGATGCTTGGAGTGATGGTGTTTGTCTTCCCAAGTCACTGTTGGGTGCCATGGAACCCTGCTCTCTGTGGGATGGCTGAACACCTGCCTGCCCCTGGGAAACAGGGACTGAATTCCTGCTTTTGCTCTGTTTGCATGTGTGGCTTTTGTTTCCATATTAAACTGTCTTTATCCCAACCCAGGAATTTTCCAGCTTTTACCCTTCTGACCCTCTCCCTGGTCCTGCTGGTCAGGGAGCAAGCAGAGGGCTCTAAGGGGCTTGGCTGCTGCCTGGGGCTAAACCACAACAATCAGGCAGGAGAATGGCTCTAAAATTTTGCAACTCCTTTCTTACCTAAGGCTATTTCTTGTTTTTGCCTTTAGTAATGCAGATGCACAAAAGTATACTGCAATAAACACCAATTTCTGCTCACAGGGGAAGAGAAAAGATAGCATGACAGTGCTAATGTGTGGTTCCCTGTACCCCGGAGACCAATCACAGTGCAGGGAAGTTGACCATGTAAGAACCTGGAAACACCAGCTGTTTACTTTCAGAATAACATTTCTCTGTTCTGGGGGAAAGAACCCTTCAATTTCTAGAACATAGTCCCCAGGAGAAGACAGAATAGTTTCATTCTGAGGTGGAGACAGTGATCAGCTCTTAAAAGATCCCAAGTTTTGTTAACTTGGCCAAACAAAGACAAATACCAGTGTACAACCAATATCCAGGGGATCTGCGATTTTCACTACAAGGAACAACCCTGCAGGTAAAACTGATGGTGTTTCAGTTATCCCACACTGCTCAGCACTGGGGCAAAGGAAAATGTTGCAAAAAGCCTGGGGTTCATCAGGTGATCAGTGGCTTCTCCTCCTGCTATAAAATGGGAACAGAAAATGGGAAGAAATTAATACTAAGCTAGACTGAGAACTTTTTAAAATGTTGAAAGTCAGAAGTGAGAGAAGGAAGGAAACCTGAGACATGGAGAGGCAAAGGCAGTTCTTTATGACAACAGTATCTGCTGACAGTGTCAGTGTTGTACTGGCCATGCACAAAGTGACACCAGGAATACTGTGGCATAACCCCAGGATAAAATGCTAGGAATGCCATGGCATAATCCCAAGATCAATTCTGAACAAAGCTTCGTGCAGCCCAGCCTGGCACATCAGAGATGCCAAGCAGCCCCCAGACCTGCAGGAGGCAAGTGATGGAGTGCTGAGGAAGCCCTGGCAGGGCCTGCCAGGCCACACACACTCTGAGCTCCCTGGAGTCCCAGCCTGGCCAAACCCTGCACCCACAAGTGCCTGGAGAGTGTCCAAGCACTGGCCCATCAAAGGCCCCGACACACACAGGAAACTTGTCCACTCTGAGGCTTCCCAAGCTGCCTCTTCCTGGAAGGAAGCTCTCCCACAAACACTCTGTAATTGTGTGCCCCTTGGCAGCTTGGGCACTTCAGGGTTTCCAGAACAAAGAAGTTTGAAAGAAACACAAACTAAGCAAAAGCAAAAAGCCCTTAAAGCAGAGGCATTGTGGGAGCATGGGAGAGTAAGCAATTCTACCGACTGAGGGCAGGTGTAAGAATTTAATTTCCTAGGAAGATTTACATGTCTGAATGAAGGTCACCATGATGTTACCTTAATGTGAGTTGTAACAAAGCAAGGAGAGACATTTCAGCTCAGACCCAAATCACACCAACCACCAGCCTTTGTTAGCAGCCACAGAGAACGTTCTGGAGCACATGGAGTGACTGGATCTCTGCACACTGCCTAGACAAAGTCCAGAAGTCAAAAGCACTGACAGGAACATGGAGGCAAACCCAGAGAAGCAGAGATGTACTGCTGAGCACCTAAGGTTACTGGAGAACAGAGAACTTCAGTCTCCAGGGATTGAATTTGCTTTGTGTGTTTTCTTCATTTAATTGCATTTCCTTTATGCAAAGAAAGAGCACAAACCTGATGAATTCACAAATTTCATAAAGATATGGACAAAAAAAGTCTGTGGTCAGGCTACACATGCATCATTTTGGTTTCTCTGCACAGGACTGTAAAAACTGAGACACCTGCTGCCCTGGCAGCACTGAGAGAAGTGGGCACACAGAGAGCTCTGCCACAGCCTTCATGGCTGGGTAAAACAAAGAAAAAAATCATTCTTTGCTGCAATGACTCCTGCGTGAGCAGGGAGGTCTTTAGGACCTGTAACCTACTTAAAAATGTTTCTCCCTGCTAATGGGCAAGGTGATAACATAAGGAAAGCATCCTCCATAAGAAAAAGCTGCAAAGATTGACTCAAACTTGTAAACACAAAGGCAGGCAAAGCATCTGACGTTTAACAATGAGTGCTAGTTCTAGCTGAAGCAGTGCCTGTCAGTGACTCAGGGAAACTGCACACAGATAGTGCAAGTCTCCCAGGAGGGGCTGAGAGCCAAGGTGCTCACAGGTGAGATGTGCTGAGTGCAGCACCTGGGGCTCAGAGCCACCCCAGCCCCAGTGACACCCCCATGGCAAGAGAGCAGCACAGCCAGTGCCAAGGGGAGCCCAGGGCACACACCAAACACCCTCCCTTGCACAGGAAGTCTTGCCCAGACTCCCCAGCACGGCTCCCACAGCTCAGCACCAGGGCAGGAAAGATGCCCAGAACCACAGAAACCACACATCACCACTAGAAAAACAAGTAAATGTATCAGAACTCTCTGGCTTGGCAGCTCAGCCTGGCAGCTCCCTAGGCACAGGCTGGTTGCAGCAGAGCATCAATCAAGGCCACAGTCCCCACCACAACCTCTTAACTCCCCAGGTCACAATAAAGGACTCTGGGGTCACCATAAGAAGACACAGAATCACCTCGAAGGGCTCTAGGGCCACCACCACAGAATGCAGAGGGCTCCTGGGCCAGCATGGGGGCATTCACAGAGACCCACGGCCACCATGGTGGCACCTAGAGCCCATAGAGAAATCCGGGGCCACCGTGGGGAAACCCAGAGAGACCAAGAGGCAGAGTGGACAAATCCAGGGCCACAGTGGGGGTTCCTGAGACACCCAGAGTCACCACGAAGGGATCAAGAACAACTGCGGGGGCATCCTGAGCAACCACGGGGAGTATCCAGCAGACTCCAGGATCACCACAAGGGGATCCTGAGCCCCCACGGAGGGATCCTGGCCCAGTTCAATGGAGAACAGCCCAAGCACCGGGCGGCCCTGCCTCCTCCACCCGCGGAGCACCCAGGGCCGGCGGCAGCACCGACCTCGCTGGTGAACATGGCGCAGAAGTAGTCGCTGCAGGCGGCCAGGACGATGCGGTGGGCCGGGAAGTCCTTGTGCTCCACGCGGAGGGTGACGTCGCAGAGCGTGTTGCTTTTACGCAGGGCGTTCATGGCGTTGAGGATGGACTTGGCGTGGGAGTTGGTCATGATGTCCTTGGGGGGGGCCATGGCGCGCGGCACCTGCGGGCACAGCCAGCACGGCCACATGGCACGGCGCCCGCCGCCGACAGGGGGCGCTGCCGCCGCGCCGCCCCGCCCGCCCTCAGCGCCCGCCCCGCCCGGCGCCCCCGCCCACCGCCACCCGCGGCGCGGCCGCCCCGCCGACACCCGCCCGGGGCAGCCCGGGGCCGCCAGCCCGGCCCCGCCCGGAGCTGCGCTGCCCTGCCCGGCGCAGCCCGGCTCGGTCCGGCCGCACTCACCACTGCGGGGAGAGGTCCCGGCCCGCACACCTCGCCTCCCCCCGCCCTTCCCTCTCCCCGAGCCGCGCGCTCTGATCGCGTCATCTCACCGCGCCGCGCGCAGAGCGCCCCGCCCCTGGGTGCCGGGCGGTTGCCGAGCAACGAGCCCGGGGGAGTCCCACAGCGCCCCCCAGCGGCCCGCGCGGGACCCGCAGGACAGAGGGGCCGGGAAGGGGCTGAGGGAGCTGAGGGAACTGAGGGAGCTGAGGGAAAGGGGCTGAGGGAAAGGGGCTCAGCCTGGAGAAAGGAAGGGCTGAGGGAGCTGGGGGAGCTGAGGGAACTGAGGGCTCGGGGCTGAGGGGAAGGGGGCTCAGCCTGGAGAAAGGAAGGGCTGAGGGAACTGAGGGCTCGGGGCTGAGAGAAGGGGCTCACCCTGGAGAAAAGGAGGCTCGGCGGCACCTTCTGCCTCTCCTCTGACAGGAGGGGGCAGCCAGGGGGTGTTGGGCTCTGCATCCACGGAACAGGACAAGAAGAAACGGCCTCAAGCTGGGCCAGGGGAGGTTCAGGTTGGATACTATGGAAAATTTCTTCCCTGAAGGGCTGATCAGGCCCTGGCACAGACTGCCCAGGGCAATGGGCATGAAATTGGTGTGTTCAAAATATGTGCGGATGTGGCACCTGGGGCCGTGGCTTCATAGTGAATATGGCAATGCTGGGGAAGTGGGTGGGCTCAATGATCTTAGAGGGCTTTTTCGACCTTCATCCTGTGATTCTGTGATTCTTGGTTCGCTGCTGCACTGCTCTGCAAGCAGAGCCCTCACAGAGTGCCGGGCACAGGAGCTGCCTCCTCTTCCCTGGTGTGGCTCCTGCCAGGTGAACCCCTGGGACTGGCTCTGCCAGGGCTGCCGGAGCCAAGCTGGGAGCCAGCAAACAGGAGCCTGCTAGAGAATCCCAGGATTTTTAAATGAATACTATTTTTGAGTTCTTCCCACACACACAACTCAACATCTCTGGCAGATCGCCTCCAGCTGACAGCCCTGAGCCACTTCTGCTCCCCCGCTGCCCTCGAGTTTGCTTCCAATCCTGCCTGGGGATGACTTTAAAAACCTGAATCCATACGTACAGTCAGGTATAGAGTCATTGTCAGCAACCTGAGATAAATTCTCAGCTAAATGTGGAACACAGTATGACTTAAAGAATCTGTGCATTGAAGTTGAGGTATTATTCTGGCCTGGAGGTTGATCCTTAATTCATAAGCTTCCTCCTCCAAGAACCAGGATCAATCTGTTTGGAGGCTGTACATGGAATGAGAATTTGGAGGATTTGTTTGACCCCAGCCATGCTAAAGAAGCAAATGATTGGCAAGATCCAGCAGCTGGAGATGAGAATTCAGTGTTTGGCAAGGAGGGCAGTTCACCACTGCCTTGAGAGCTGGCAGTTGCTCTGCCACAGGGAATTTTTAAGTCAGTGACACCTCGTTCTCTAGATCCATCTCAAGCAGAAGTTATTGTGCTGCAGGCAGGTACCAATATGTGTGTCAGACTGCATCATCATCTGGGAGCTTAAAGTCAGGAGGGATGTGTGACCAGCATGTCAGAGCAGACTCCGTGCACAAGAGATAGCCTGGAAGAATGGAGGCAAGATACAGCATATGCCTGCTTAGTGCTCTGTGTGCTCCTCATTTCCCAACTGTCAGCCTCTGTAGCTGCCTGGGGCTGATTTTCCAAGGCTACAGGTGAAATCCCTGGGAGTATCAAAGACCTGTTTGGAGCAATTGCTGGGCTTCCCCACCACCTGCATGGGTGCAGCCTCAGCTCAAGTCAAGGACACCGTTTTGAATATAAGAAGGATCTGAAGCTATTGGAGAATGTCCAAAGGAGGGACATGGAAATAGGGAAGGGTCTGGAGGGGCCACAGGAGGAGCAGCTGAGGGCACTTGGTGTGTTCACCCTGAGCCTGAGGTCAGACCCCAGTGGGGGCTGCAGCCCCTCCCCAGGGCAGCTCTGATCTCTGCTCTCTGTGACAGGGACAGGAGCTGAGGAAGGGCAGGAGCTGTGCCAGGGGAGGCTCAGGCTGGATTTTGGGGAAGGTTCTTCCCTCAGAGGGTGCTGGCACTGCCCAGGCTCCCCAGGGAATGGGCACAGCCCTGAGGCTGCCAGAGCTGCAGGAGAGTTTGGACAGCACTGCCAGGGATGCATAGGGTGGGATTGTTGGGGTGTCTGTGCAGGGCCAGGAGTTGGGCTTGATGGTCCTTGTGCATCCTTTCAGGCTTGAGTATTCCATCTATAATTCTTATGATATTTTGCAAGGAAAAAAATTAAAGGCAGCCACAGTAAAAATTGCATATTGAAATTAAACTTTATATCTCAAAGGAAGAAAAGCACAACACAATTTACTGTATGTTAGTGAGGTGGATGCATGTTCTTATTTGAATGGTGACATATATATTGCAGTGCTCTCTCCATTAATGTTCTTCATATATTTTTTACGCTTTTAAATAAGTATTTTTAAAATAGGAAAAGGGAATTAAAACGCAGAAATTAAAACTATCAGATTTGTGTAAATAAGAGCAAGGTGCATTGTAGGGCTCAGAAATAATGTACACATACATTCACTGCAGCAATACTCTTTCAGAATGAGCAAATATCCCGAATAAGCAAATATTTCAGAATAAGCAGATGAGTACAGCAGAGGCTTTGAATATGAACATGTCATCCCCAGTGTGGGAATGCATTTCAATCCCAAGGGGTGATGCTGTCCAGAACACTTTCTACAAACACACCATGCTCCAAAGACACTTACATAACCTGGACAAGGCCCCAAGCAACCTGATGTGATGTTGGTGTTGGCTCTGCTCTGGTGGGGTGGGACCAGCTCTCTAGACCTCTGATTTAAGTTGTGCTTTGGGTCTGGGTTAATGTCTACATAGCCAAGTTCCTTGGCTTGTCTTGATAGGACTTCTGTGGTCCTTGGAGTGTCCTCTGGCATTGCATAAAAAGGTCCCAGTTGGTATGGTGCAAGAGAGAAACTTGGGAGAACTTGATCTGGAGCTTCTTTTTGGGTTTCTCCCTCAGACTGCCTTGGACTTAGAGACCTCCTGCTACTGGAACAGAGCCAGCCCAGTGAGTGGAGGAGCCACTTGTGCTGTGCTTATTTGAAGAGACAGTTGGGATGTGGTGGAATGATTTTTGAGGTCTGTGTTCCATGACTATTGGGGTGGATGGTACTGAATCTCACCAGCAGCAGCACTGGTCAGGCCAGCTCTTGTGCCCCAGGGCTTCCTGCAGAGTGACCCAAACATGGCACCCCTGGTGACTCAGGTGTTCTGCCAGCCCCATGTTGGGACATCTGGGACACAGTTCCCAGCAGTTGTGCTGGCTTGGCTCTCCAAGGCTCCTGTGTGTCCTGGCTCAGTGTCTCCTGCACAAGCCATGCTGGGGAAGCTGCTCCCACACTGCCAAGCAAACCTTTTCTGCAAATCTGAGTGAATACACAGAGTCTGTGCCTGCAGGTCCTGTGGGTTAATAACACTGAGATGAGATCCCCAGGGAGTGCAGCTTCTCCAGATCTGCTCCAGCCCTCCTTCTCTCAGATCTACTCACTCTTTCTCAAGTTAGAGCCTTTTACTTGAAAACAGCAGTGCAGAGCCCAGATCCCCAGTCTGAGATGTTTTGCATTTACTGTTCCTGTGAATCATGGTTGGAATCCCTCCACCTGCTCCTTACTGCCTTGTCTGTAGCTCACAGGGATAACAGTCCTTGAAGTTACCATTGCCCAGCAGAGTGACCTGGGAAGGATTGTTCTTCCACAGCTGTGTTGGAAAGGGTTGATGTGGATTGGATAAGTGTAAGTCTACCATAGGGAGGAACAAGAATTTCAGAGAACAGATAAATGGATTTTGGAAGAACTGAGGGTGCATCCAAGCCAGAGAGGACAAAGCCAGGCCAGCCCTGTTTACTTTCACACCTTCAGGAACTCACTCAGAACTCACTCAGAGCCTGTGTGACTCTGCACTGGGGTGTTCAAAGAGTGGAGACGTGCAACAACTCTGGAGACACAAACCAGATGTGCCCATGAGATAGCAAGAAGAGCTTTACCCTGAGTACAGGGCAGGACCATTACAAACAATTCTGATTGATGAAAAAAGAAAAAAAGATTTATTTGAAATATTTTAGTTACAAAAAGTTTTTTGGAGGCTCATATACTTCTAGACACAAGACTGATGTGTTTCATTGTTCATTCATAAAGAAAATGTTTTCTGTTGAAGTTTCTGTTATTAGAAGTTTCCTTTTTTTCCCAGGACTTTCATCCCCTTGGTCCCACACTAGGCACATTCTCAGTGCTTGCAGGGCTTGCAAAATTGTGGTGCTGTGGGAGAAGGATAGTTTGGGGAGGGCAAAGGAAGAAATGTTGGAACTGGGTTGACTGTAAGTCTCTTATGTCAAAACTAACAAAAGCCACCACCGGATTTGGGAATATCCTCTTGAGAACATTAATCCTCTGGAGGATAATCCTTTACCAGCCAGAGGCACTCAAGGGCTACTGCAAAATGTCTCCTGGCTTCAGCTCCTGCATAAAGCTCCTCATCTGAGGAGCCTGAGTCTGTTCTCAATTCTTGTGCTGCAGTTTCCCGGAGAAAAATTCAGTTACTGCATTTCAGCTCCTGTTGCAAGCCCTGGATTAAGAAATGTTTTTTTATTTTCTTACAGTCCAGCTACCCAATGGATGTTCTTCAGCTGAAAAGAAGGAAGAGGTGATTTCTTATATCAGAGAAACTGATATTCCTGGAAAAACAGGCCAGTGTGCACCCAGGCTCTCCAAGTCTGAGCAGCAGCAGGAAGCTCCAGATTCTTCTTCAGCCGTGGTTTACCAGTTTGGGATGGGCAAGACTGTTGTGGCTGTGATCATGTAAGAAGGCAGACTCTTTGATCCCTCACTTCTTACACAGTGGTTTTCAGTCTGGCTGGACTGTGGAGCAAGTCAACTGCATCCCTGCGTGAGAAACTCATGCTCACTGTCAGGAGAGTGATGAAAGAGAGAGCCAGACTGGGCTGGTGATCTCAGGTGATCTGTTTGGAATTATTGCAGTCATGGATGGAAATATTTGTGTCAGTTTCAGTTTGCTCCTCCCATGAACTGCAGGGTAGGGTCATCTTCAGCTGTCCACAGTATGGCTGTTCTACCTTTTCCTGAGGTCAGAGTGACTGTGGTTGTCTCCAATTTGCTCTTCATGGCATGTAGTGGGTCCAGTGAATGTGACTTAACAGGGAAAACCCCACAAATACAACATCACTCAGACCTTTAAATCTCATTTCTGATCCTTCTAAAGACACTGTTACATAACCATTATGTAAACTGCCTCCCAAAAATCTAAGAAATGCCTCTTGTAAAAATACCCCACCTCCATCATGGAGCTATTGTGAAAACACACTGAGAAGACCAAAAAATACTGCCAAGGAGCTATCAAGAGTAAGCCCAAATTCCCACAGAGGAGCCATTGTAAACATAACCATAAAAAATGGAGGGAGCATTGTACAAATCCCTTCAAAAGGCTCCCACGAGAATACTTCCAAATATCACACAAAAGATTTTTAATACTGGATGCTTTGTGGGATTTTTTAGTTGGGTTTTTTTTTATGGTCCTTTTAATGAGGTGTTTATTGCTATGCTTTGACATTACAGATCACTTCCAAAATGGCTTCTATGTGATGTTATTGGGGCAATTTTAGAATCATCAAGATGTTCCCAGTAAATCCATATGGTTTTGACTGTAGGACAGTTTTACAATTGCCTTGATGATTTAAACAATTGTTTCATCAGTGATGCCCTGAGGGCATATTCTAAATGTCCCTTCAATGGGATCTCTGAGACTTTTGATAAATTTCTTTGCTGGATCTATGTATTTTCATAACTGCCTTTGGCTGTGGTTTCTGGTGTGCTGTGTCTGTAGTTCAGAATTTTTCCAGCTTTCAGAGGAGTCACAGAATGGTTGGTTCCTGGGCTGGTACTTCAGATCATTTTTCAAATTTTTCTGTCCTTTAGGTGAGAGCTTTGAATCAACTTAAAATGAGTTTGGGATATCAAGATTCAGGAATTAGGGGATGTTTTCAGGAATATTATAAGAGAAGTCCCACAAGGGTGGTCTGAGAAGTGCTTTAAAAACCTCCTGTGATAAACTTACCTTCAAATGGCACGTGTCTGTTGGGGGTTTGGGGGTATCTGTCATATGGATGGGACCTGTCAGGCACGATTTGTGAGCCCATGTGCAAACAGCAGAGCCTCATGCCTGGGTGTGGGGACCCATGGGGACCAGCAGGGCTGTGGCTGTGGCTGTGGCTGTGGCTGTGGCTGTGGCTGTGGTTGTGGCTGTGGCTGTGTGGCTGTGGCTGTCTGTGCCTGTGTCTGTGTGTGTGTGTGTGTGTGTGTCTGTGTCTGTGTCTGTCTGTGTCTGTGTCTGTCTGTGTCTGTGTCTGTCTGTGTCTGTGTGTGTGTCTGTGTGTGTGTCTGTGTCTGTGGCTGTGTCTGTGTGTCTGTGTCTGTGTCTGTGACTATGTCTATGTCTATGTCTGTGTCTGTGTGGCTGTGGCTGTGGCTGTGGCTGTGGCTGTGGCTATGGCTATGTCTGTAACTGTAGCTGTGCCTCTGGCTGTGGCTTCGTCTCTGTGTAGCTGTGGCTGTGTCTCTGTAACTGTAGCTGTGGCTGTGTCTCTGTAACTGTAGCTGTGTCTCAGTGTCTGGCTGTATGTCTCTGTGTCTCTGGCTGTGGCTGTGTCTCTCTCAGTGTCTCTGGCTGTAGCTGTCTCTCTCTGTGTCTGTAGCTGTAGCTGTGTCTCTCAGTGTCTCTGGCTGTGGCTGTGTCTCTCAGTGTCTCCGGCTGTAGCTGTGTCTCTCTGTGTCTCTGGCTGTGTCTCTCAGTGTCTCTGGCTGTAGCTGTCTCTCTCAGTGTCTCTGGCTGTGTCTCTCAGTGTCTCTGGCTGTAGCTGTGTCTGTCTCAGTGTCTCTGGCTGTAGCTGTCTCTCAGTGTCTTTGGCTGTAGCTGTGTCTCTCAGTGTCTCTGGCTGTAGCTGTCTCTCTCAGTGTCTCTGGCTGTGTCTCTCAGTGTCTCTGGCTGTAGCTGTGTCTGTCTCAGTGTCTCTGGCTGTAGCTGTCTCTCTCTGTGTCTCTGGCTGTATCTGTGTCTCTCAGTGTCTCTGGCTGTAGCTGTGTCTCTCTCTGTGTCTCTAGCTGTAGCTGTGTCTCTCAGTGTCTCTGGCTGTGTCTCAGTGTCTCTGGCTGTAGCTGTCTCTCTCAGTGGCTCTGGCTGTAGCTGTGTTTCTCTCAGTGTCTCTGGCTGTAGCTGTGTCTCTCAGTGTCTCTGGCTGTGTCTCTCAGTGTCTATGGCTGTAGCTGTCTCAGTGTCTCTGGCTGTGTCTCAGTGTCTCTGGCTGTAGCTGTCTCTCTCAGTGTCTCTGGCTGTAGCTGTGTTTCTCTCAGTGTCTCTGGCTGTAGCTGTGTCTCTCAGTGTCTCTGGCTGTAGCTGTCTCTCTCAGTGGCTCTGGCCGTGTCTCTCAGTGGCTCTGGCTGTAGCTGTGTCTCTCTGTGTCTCTGGCTGTGTCTCTCAGTGTCTCTGGCTGTAGCTGTCTCTCTCAGTGTCTCTGGCTGTGTCTCAGTGTCTCTGGCTGTAGCTGTCTCTCTCAGTGTCTCTGGCTGTCTCTCTCAGTGTCTCTGGCTGTAGCTGTCTCTCTCAGTGTCTTTGGCTGTAGCTGTCTCTCTCAGTGTCTCTGGCTGTGTCTCCCTGTGTCTCTGGCTGTAGCTGTCTCTCTGTGTCTCTGGCTGTGTCTCTCAGTGTCTCTGGCTGTAGCTGTCTCTCTCTATGTCTCTGGCTGTGTCTCTCAGTGTCTCTGGCTGTAGCTGTGTCTGTCTCAGTGTCTCTGGCTGTCTCTCTCAGTGTCTCTGGCTGTAGCTGTGTCTCAGTGTCTCTGGCTGTAGCTGTCTCTCTCAGTGTCTCTGGCTGTGTCTCTCAGTGTCTCTGGCTGTAGCTGTCTCTCTCAGTGTCTCTGGCTGTAGCTGTGTCTCAGTGTCTCTGGCTGTAGCTGTCTCTCTCTGTGTCTCTGGCTGTCTCTCTCAGTGTCTCTGGCTGTGTCTCTCAGTGTCTCTGGCTGTAGCTGTCTCTCTCAGTGTCTCTGGCTGTGTCTCTCAGTGTCTCTGGCTGTAGCTGTGTCTCTCTCAGTGTCTCTGGCTGTAGCTGTGTCTCTCAGTGTCTCTGGCTGTGTCTCAGTGTCTCTGGCTGTAGCTGTGTCTCTCAGTGTCTCTGGCTGTGTCTCTCAGTGTCTCTGGCTGTAGCTGTGTCTCTCAGTGTCTCTGGCTGTGTCTCAGTGTCTCTGGATGTAGCTGTGTCTCTCAGTGTCTCTGGCTGTGTCTCAGTGTCTCTGGCTGTAGCTGTCTCTCTCAGTGTCTCTGGCTGTAGCTGTGTCTCAGTGTCTCTGACTGTAGCTGTCTCTCTCTGTGTCTCTGGCTGTAGCTGTCTCTCTCAGTGTCTCTGGCTGTGTCTCAGTGTCTCTGGCTGTAGCTGTGTCTCTCAGTGTCTCTGGCTGTGTCTCTGTCTCTGGCTGTGGCTGCCGGCCGGAGCTGCAGCAGTTCCCTCACACCACACGAGGGCAGGGGAGCTCCGAGCCCGCCCGGGAACGGCTCTTGCCGGCGCCAGCGCTGAGAGAGCTCAGAAGCTCTGCACGTGTTCGTGTGTGTGTGACAGTGTCTGGAGAGACCCCTGGGATTCCTTCTGGCACCCCAAGCAGGGGGTAAGGATTCCTCTAAGCTTACCAGGGCAATATTTGAGTATTACAGAACCACAGAATGCTTTGAGTTGGGATGGACCTTAAAACTTATCTTGATCCAGCCCTGCCATGGGCAGGGGCATCTTCCACTAGATTAGTTTGATTCAAGCCCTGTCCAACCTGGCCCTGGACACTTCTAGGGATGGGGCAGCCACAGCTTCTCTGGGCACTCTGTGCCAGAGCCTCATCACCCTCACAGCCAAGAATTTCTTCCCAATATCCCATCTAACCCTCTCCTCTGGCAGTGGGAAGCCATTCCCCCATGTCCTACTACTCAAGATCCTTGTCCAAAGTCCCTCTCCAGCTCTCTTAGATCTCCCTTAGGTAGTGGAAGGGGCTCTAAGAAGAGCCTTCTCCTCTCCAGGCTGAACATGCCTAGCTAGCTCTCCCAGCCTGTCTTCAGAGCACAGGAGCTCCAGTCCTTGGAGCATCGCCATGGCCTCCTCTGGACTCTGTCCAGAAGCTCTGTGTCCTTCCTGTACTGAGGCCCTCAGAGCTGGGACCTCACCTGAGTGGAGCAGAGGGGCAGAATCCCTTCATTTGCTGCCCATACCTCTTTTGGTGCAGCCCAGGACATGGAGGAGTTTCTGGGCTGAAATGTGAGTATTGTTATTTGTCCAGGTTGCTCAGCACTTAGTCAGTCTGGATTGCAATGTCCAAGGCAGTGTCCTTGTTTTGACGTGGGAGCAGGTGGGGTGGCTGTGGAAGTATGTCCTTCCTGCTGTGGGGCAGGGGTGCTGTGAGCCTCCTGGCTCCTTGACCTGTTTCCTGAGGCTGAATTTCCAGACATCAGCACTGGAGTGTGCACACCACACAGGAGGGATGATCTCCCAGCAGCACTGTGTGGGATCTGGGAATTGTTCCTGTCCCTGGGGCCTGCTGTGGGGCTGTGCCACTCCCTGCAGAGCCTATCTGCTGGCTGCCATAGCAGATACTGGAGCTGCTGCCACTGGAACCAGCCTCTTTTCACCTTCTGCCACACACTGAACCCACTTCTGTTCCATAACCTGGTTTACCTGACTTTGCTCCCAATGGCCATGTGTTGTACCTTAGGGACATCTACTCACCTCTTGTGACTGGCCACTCAGGGGGGAGCATGTCCCTGATGGCTTCTGAGGAAATGACTGTGGGACCCAACGTGTCTCTGCCTCTTGCCTTTCTGGAATGGGCTTCCCTCCAAATTGAGACCTTTCACAAACAACTTTTGGTCTGTGTCTCTTTCCTACAATACTATGACAGGTGTGATCTGTATTATTTCTCTTCTGTGCCCCTTCCATGTACTTAAAAGGCTAAAACAAGAGGACAAGAGTGGGGGTAATGGAGCACCTCCAGCTTTCCCCACGCTCCTAGGATAGGTCTGCTGCATCTTGCCCAGCTGGGAAGACACACAGAAAATAATAATATGATTATTTAAAAATGAAGGAAAATTAGATCCTGTAGTTCAGAGGAGCTTTTTTGCCCCTCCCTCCCCTGCAACTGAGTTCAATTCTTCTGGTGTTGGGGTTAGCCAGCATAAGGGTCTCAGTGCAATTGATGCAGAACACTCGTGATTTTGTGAGGTTTCAGGCAGGGATTTCATAGGTTGGAAGATGCAGAGAAAAAAGCTGAAAGAGCCTCATCATCAGGTCTAATGGTGATTTCATTTCTGATGGAAGTGCTGGGCAGCCCAGCTGGGCAAGGTGATGGGTCTGTGAGTCAGGAGTAAGGAAGAGCTGGTTGGGGTTGTGATGGTTGATGGCAGCTTTGGCTACTAGACACAGCTTGGTGGGTTTTAGAGAAGGTAGGAAGGCAAGCAGCAGAATAACAATTCTGACACCAAGAAATCAGACTTTGGTGTATTCAGGGGTTAATTTACCCTCAGAAGGCCTCTCAGAAAAGCTGCTCAATCTTCAAAGATGACCTCCCCAAACAGCAGAAAGGCCCAGACTGGTCTGCAGGCAGCCAAGCCAGCATGGTAGGAGGCCAGTGTGATTGAACAGGAAACTTATGGCTAAACAAAACTAAAAAACCCACCACATTAAGTGCACAGAAAGTGAAAACCAGGGTGGGCTGCCCAGGAGGGCAGCTTGGGTGTGTGGGGGTGGAGTTGGGGAATATTCTCCTGCAGAATGGGTATGACAAGAGTTCCAAGCTTCCCTAGCACAGCATCCTGGTATCCATGCCTAGGGACAGAACTCAGGAGAGAGAGGTAAATTAGAGGAAGAGAGAATTAGAGGTCATCCATGGAAAGTGGGTGTAGACAATCCTGCAAGAGCATACAGGCTGTACCAAGGGCCCTGAGGGAGCTGGCTGGGTCATTGCAGGGTCATTCTGCAGCACCTTTGAAAACTAGGGGCAGCTGTGGAAGGATCCTGATGATTTCCATGAAGAAGGCCAGAGCCATACACTTCTAGAAAAAGCACAAAAAGAAGGTTCAGGAATGGCTGGTTGTTCAGCCTCACCTTGGTTCCCGGGAAAGTTTTGTAGCAAACAGGTCCTCCTTGAAAGCACATCCAAGGATGTGAGGGCACTCAAAGGACAGGAAGGGAACTGAGAACAGTCTGTGTGGCTTTACTAAAGGCGGACCTTTCCAGTTGCCTGTGGGAATGGAGGGTCAGTAGGTGCTGCTTCTTCAGGGCTCCTTTCCAGTTTCCTGTGTGGTGTTGCTGCAGTGAAGGTCAACCCCATACTGGGCTGTGTTAGTACCAGTGCAGCTGGTGTGTGGGGTGGTGTGTGTTTGTCCCTGTGTGGTACTTAGGTCACACCTGATGTGCTATGTCCATTTTGGGCTTCCCCATGGATGGGGATGTATGGGTCAACTCAGATGGCTGGGACTGAATCACAGGAAAATGAGGCTGACAGAGCTGGTTTCAGCTGGAGTCAGGACAAAGGGGACACCTTGCTGTGTGCTGCTGCTTCGAGCGTGGCCAGGTCAGAGGGGCACGTTGGAAAGGCAAGAGGCAATTTCAGCAAGGGAACTTCTGCTGCAGAAGTTTTCCCATTTGAGTGGTGTAGCTCTGGGACAGGTCCTGGGAAGCTGGGAGAATCTTTATCCTTGATGGGCTCAGAACTTGCCAGGAGAAGGTGCTGAGCAGCCTGGTCTGGCCTTGGGTTAGTCCAGCTATGGAGAGGCCATTAGAGTGGAGTCTTCCAGAGGGCTAATCTGACCAAATTTGTTTTAGATTTTTTTAATCTCTCTGCATAAAGGGCTGTATTTGAGTTTAATCTAAACATCCTATTGAGAAACATAAATGTTCCAGCATTAATTTTGTATATAGGTTTTGTATATTGTATTATCCTATATTAGGTTTTTTAATATTTAATTTTTCCCTGCACAGAAGCTCTCTAAGATCCTTTGGACAGGCTGGTTGCTGTTATAGCACATTTGGGGTAGTCTAAATTATTTCAAAATCATAAATTGCCATTAAGAGATTTTCTGTTTGTTGTTTTTACTAACATGTTTTGCTTACAGGCTTTCTTTGCATAGGGATAGTGCTCCAAAATCCCTGTGTAGTTCACCAGAGCCAGGTGAAGCTTTCTTTAGCTGTGTTTTGCAGCCCTGCAAGGTTTTTTCTAAACCAGTCTGTGTTTTAGTATCAGGTAACAAGGTCCAGGGAATATAGAACTAGGTCAGTTCACATTTTATTTGTTCATTAACAAGAAGGTCTGAATTGAAGTGAAATAAAATGTTTCTCTGCCTATACACAGTTGAAAAAGCTGATGCTTTGAGAATCTTGACATCTGCAAAATTTTTCTGTAAAGACTTCTCTGTTGCTGTTGGATTCTTGACACCAGCTTCCTCTAGACTAAAATGGCAATGCCCACCTTGTATAGGTTTGTGTTGGGTTGATGTGGCCAGAAATGTGTATTCTATCACCATCTGTTAAAACCGGGTGGGATAGTGATTTCCTTATCTCCTGGCACATATTATCTGCTAATGGGCCGTCTTTAAAACAAGATGGGGCAATCATCTTTATCTTTTCCACAACTCATCCTCCCTCCAGGAAGATATCATCTGCTGTAGGCCATTAAGTCCCAATGTATGACTGATAAAATTCCATCATCCCACTAGGAGATGCTCCAGCCAGGGGAGGAGCCAAGCCTTTCCTACCCAGACAAAAACGGAGCTGTTGGACAGCAAGTTGCCCTCTTTCCACTGGATTCCAGAGGAGAAGCCAGACCTTTCTACATCATTCCTGGACTTTTGGAGGAAGGCTGCACCTTCTCCAGGAGCACTGCTCCAGCTGAACCACATCTGCCACTGCAGGAGGATGCAGACACCATTGAATGGGACTGCTGCCACCACCCTGACTGACTGACGGGTGTCAGCTTGGATTCTGACTCTGGCAGTGTTTTGGGATTGTTCTTTGTAATACTGTATTTCTATTTTAATTTTCCTAGTCAAGAACTGTTATTCCTAAATCCCATATCTTTGCCTGAGAACCCCTTAATTTCAAAATTATAATAATTTGAAGGGGGGGGGGGTTTACATTCTCCATTTCAAAGAGAAGCTTCTGTTTATTGGCAGACACCTGTCCTTCAAACCAGGACAAGGTTTCATTAAGAAAGCCATAAGGATTTTTCATATGCCTGTAGCATTGCAATGGATCTGTTACTGTGCTTTGAGCGATGGGGTTGTAGGGGTGAGAAATCAATAGGAGGCTTTTTATGCAGGAAAGATTGCTGCCATCTGTGCTTTAAAGTTTTATGGGGCTATAGGCAATAAAAGTAATAATTCTTCTGTAAGAAATACCTCCTGTCCCTGAAATTCTGGTAAATAAGAGATCACACTGAATAGGAAAAATGAACTCACCAGAAAATGGAGTTCCCTAACACTATGGACTGTCAGAAATGCAATGGAGTTTCTTTTTTTTTTTTTTTTTTTTTTTTTTTTTTTTCCATTTTTTTTTTTATTTCTCAAGGTCCATCCCATGGAGGTGGATCCCAGAGCCCCCCCAGAGCTTTGCCAGAAGGTTGAACATGCCTGTCTGTCCTGGTTTGGGGGAAGGTATTTGCTAAGAAAAGCAGAACCCTCTCTTTGAAATGGAGAATGTAAACCCCTTCTCTCCAAATTATTATAATTTTGAAATTAAGGGGCTCTCAGGCAAAGATATGGGAATAGGAATAACAGTTCTTTACTAGGAAAATTAAAATAGAAATGCAGTATTACAAAGAACAAATCCAAACCACTGACAGAGTCAGAATCCAAGCTGACACCCGTCAGTCAGTCAGGGTGGTGGCAGCAGTCCCATTCAATGGTGGCTGCATCCTCCTGCAGTGGCAGATGTGGTTCAGCTGGAGCAGTGCTCCTGGAGAAGGTGCAGTTTCCTCTGAAGGTCCAGGGATGATGTGGAAAGGTCTGGCTTTCCTCTGGAATCTAGTTGAAAAAGGTGCTCTGATATTCCCAAAGGGTATTCTATCACCATCTGCTGAAACCAGGTGGGGCAGTGATTTTTATCTCTGTGAGAGATATCCTCTGCTAATGGGTCAGCCGTTAAAACCAGATGGGGCAGTGTTCTTTATCCTTCCCACGACCCACCCTCCCTCCAGGAGATATCTCCTGTTAATGGCCATTGAGTCCCAGTGCATGACTGATAAAATTCCATCATCCCACTGGGAGATGCTCCAGCCAGTGGAGGAGCCAAGCCTTTCCTGCCTGGGTAAAATCTGAGATTTGGAACATCAGAGTAGCCCTTATCCACTGGTTTCCAGAGGGCGAGAGCTACCAGCATCACTTCCAGGATTTCTACAGGATCACTACTTCAAAAAGACCACTTCATCTGGACTGCTATCACCACCCTAACTAGTGGGGTGTCAGGTGCTATCCTGACTCTGTCAGTGGTTTTTCTTTTCTAATATTGCATGTATTTTTTTTTTTCTCTTTTTTTTTCCTATTAAATTGTACTTCTGACTTGGATTCTCTCACTGGTTTTAATTTCAAAACCATTACAAAAGCTTTGTTGACTGAACTTACACCAGACACCTTCAGATGTGCAGGGCAGTTTTATTTCAGTTATAAGTGACTTTGTTCTGTCTAGGCTGATGAGGGGTATATGTAGCAGGAATGGATTCTCAGAAACAAGGCTGAGATGCAAGAGGAAGAAATGATGTAGTAAAGACAGAGACATGGGGATGAACAGAGGATTTTAACAGCCAGGCAGTCATGGCAAGGCAGGGGAGGGTCAGCCAGGCTCAGGAAACTGGACTGGAACATGCTTTGCCTTAATGTGTCTTTTTCCTTTGCCCCTAATGTAACCGTGCCTGTTGTGACATTGCCCTCAGTGTCTTCCTCAAATGTCTCCAATTTAGTGACAAAACTGAAACTTCAGCTGCGGAATTTTCCAAACCAGGAGTTAAAAAAAAAAGGGAGGAAGAAAGGGGAAAATAAAGTTCTAAATGTGAGAATGGGAGAAGGAAGAGGAGAGATGGATTAGAGGGGTTAGGCAAGGAAAATAATCCAGTTATTTTAATTGATTAAGTCAATTTGCAAAATTGTAAGAGAAAACCAGAAAATTAAAAGCATAAAAGTTTTTTTTTTCCCCTGAGGGCTTGGAGTAAAACAACTTCAGAGTTTTTGGTGCAATTGTTTTTCTGTTTGTTGACTGGCTCCATGGGGCAGTACAGCAAAGGGGAGGAAGAACCCAGCTGTGTAGGAGCCAGAACTTCCTCTGGGCACCCCTGAACCTCGATGGCAAACTTGGACTCAATTTACCATCTGCCTGTTCCTTCAGTATTGGACTTGCTTTAGCTGTGCTGCTGAAGGCTGTAGTTCCCTGAACAGCTGATTTTGGGGAAAGTTATCGTTGCCACCAAAACAACCCATCGGGTTCTATTCTCCTCCCTTTTTCTGGTTCAGGAAAGCATCCATAATGAAAGTGGTTGTTGTTGTTGTTGTTGCTTTTGTTGTTGAGAATTAACCTCAAACTTTTCCTAGGTGGTGTGGAATGGCTGCTGGATTTTACACCTGGACTGGCAGCAATTCAGGATCAGCTCTTCCCACACACTGTAGTATAAAATGCATGTAGAATGATGTTTTATTGAGAGGAGGAGCCAGTTTGTGCCTCTACTCACCAAGTCCGTGGCACTTTGCTGTCTCCTACAACTTCTAAAATGTACACTTCAGTTATAAGTGTTAAAATTATTGTTGTTGTTATTATTCTCCAATATTTGGAGACAAGTACTATGCTTGAATGAGATCAACTGTGCATCTCCCTCTGCTTCCATCCTGGGACTCTGCAATGTGGTGGGGAGCCCTGGACATGAGGCTGGGAGTCTGCTGGACAACAGGGGAATCAGGACCATGAAGATTTCTTTGTCTCTAAGGCTATCACAGATTGCTGGATACTGAAGGGAGACAATATCCCAAGGAATCTAAACTCCCCAGGCAAAGAAAACGCTGTTATCAGGAGCAGGGGGAGAAGTGAGATTAGTTTGTAGATGGCTTTGCTGTCAACTTGATTTACACTTCAAGAAAATCACCTAATTGGTGTAAAGAAGTATATCTTAAAATATTTCTGTGATGTGAGTGGTTGGCCTGTCTCCTCTGGTTCAGGTTGTTGTGGTTGATGTGTGTCAGTCACTGCCTTCAAACCCAGCACTGCATTCCTTATGATGACAGCATCTTCCATGTCCCCTGGTGGGTCCTGCTCTTTATTTTGCATTTTATTTCAGAACACTTTGAAAAGGAATAAATAAAAAATGGATTCTGACAGTCCTGATGGTCACAGTCCCTGTGCTGATGATGTCATAAATGAATGAACAGTTCCTTAGCACTGTTGGAGTACTTTGGCAGCCTGGCATTCTGCTCTGTTATTTTTGGGTGATGGAAACCACACTGAGTAATGAAAGAGCAGGTTTGATTTTTTTAATGGTGAAAAGGCATCCCATTACTCTCCATATTTTGGGCACCAATAGGCCTGGCTGCAGCATGCCTGCTTTCCTTTGGAGCTCAAACATTATAATTAACAACACAATACTGTCAGTGGTTCAGAGCAGGTGCCATTCACTGCCCCCTACCCATGAAGAGCACTGGTGGGCCCCAGATTTCACCCAGCCATTGTCATTTTGGTTTCCTAACACTGATGCAATTCCTTTCAATATTAATGCATAATTATTAATGAGAGTGCCATAACCAGATTGTGAACCTTCACAGTGCTGTGGTATCAGTCATGGCAAGGGGAGCTGGGCTTGCAGAGATGCTGTGGATGTCCAGCATTTTGGATCAGTCTGGGGAGGTGAGAACCACAGCTCTGAAAAGACAAGAGAGATTGCCATCCTGATTCAGTTTGTGTTCTCTAACTGATGGTGTTGGATACTTGGAGAAATCCCTAATCCCCTCCATTCCATGCTGGGAAGCCTTGGTTACTGCTCTCCCTGAGCTGGGAATAAGCCCAGCTCCACACCCTGCAGCAGAGAGCAATTGTCTTCCTTTCTCAGGATGATGCACAGGGCAGTTTAGGATGGGAGCTGCAGAACTTTGGGGTGAGGTGAGGTGTTTTTAATAGGCACATATTGAAGTCACTGGATGTGTGTGTGCATGCATGTGCCTGAAATCAAATACACTCTCCAGACCATTTACTGTCCAGTACAGGAGAGGAATGAACTTCTTGGAGAGAGTCCAGTGAAGGGCCATAAGGCATCTCTGATGTGAAAAGGAACTCAGAGAGCTGGGATGTTTTTCCTGGTGGACAGAAAGCTGAGGAGGATCTTGTCAATGTGTCTGAATACCTGATGGGGAGATTGAAGAAGATGAGCCAGACTCTTCTCAGTGTTGCCCAGTGAGTGACAGGACAAGAGGTGATGGCCAAAATGTGAAGCACAGAAAATTCTCTCTGAACATAAATCCCTACTTTTTTACTGTGAGGGTGCTCAAACAGAGGGAGAGATTGTTCTGAGAATTGTTCAGTCTCCCCTTTAGTGGAGTTATTGAAAATCTGACTGGAAACAGTTGTGGGCAAGCTGCAATAGCTGATCCTGCTTCAGTAGGTCATCTTCCAGCTTCAGTGATTCCAATTCAATGATTTTGTGATTATTCTTGATGCAGATTTGGAATTTTGTGGGTTATTCTTAACAATAAGGGATAATAATTACATACATAATTTATATTTAAAAGCAGATTATGCCAAATATTTTTGTCCCACTATAATCACTGTCATTAAAAAGTCTGATAGTTAATAATGATATTATTACAATTTAAAAGTCAACAGACAGTCTTTGAGCAGGCAGAATATTATCTGGGGTATAAAGAGGGAGAGGACATGATGACTTGGAAGTATTCATCAAGAAATACTGGAAGCTGAGAGAAGGGACAATATAAATGTTCCCCAAGCTTCAGTTCAGTCCAGCAGACAGCCTTGGCTCTTGCCAGTCAAGAGTTTGGTGCTCTGCTCTTCCATTCAGGCTGCTCATGGAAGCACCTGACCTGCTGCTTCTCACTTCTGGAGGGAATGGGATGTCACCTGCTGCTTCTGAGCAATACCTGGCCCAGGTGGGTAATGCAGGGCCCCCTGCACCCTCAGAGCAGGTGAGGTGGGAACTCTCAGAGATTCCCTTACACCTGACTCCCATCAACTGGCAATACAAGAGCACCTCAGGAACTCTGTGACTGGGGCATGGGGAGATGGATGTGACCCATGTCCGAATGTACAGACAATATCCAAAGGGCAGAGTGGCCTCACTCTTTCTGGGTTGCTGTCAGTGCTTTTACACACACCTGTGGTCTTGGGGGGCCAAAGGAACCTCACCCTGAGTGAGAACTGCTGCTGGATTCCCTGTGGAGCTGCAGAAAGGGCACATTGCAGTGAATATCTGGGAAAGAGAAGAGCCAGCTGCAGCATTCCCCAGCTCCCCCCATCCTTCATTACACACTGGCTTTATGAACAGTTAGATGATCCTGGGCATTTGTTTCCCTTCACAAATAGCTGCCAAAGTCCTTCAGAAAACATCTCTCTGCATCCTTTAGCACCTGTGCATTGCTGACACCCGTGCCCTGGGAACCCTTTAGGACAAGGAATTCTCACCATTGTGACCATTACTCATTACCCTGCCCCAGGCAAACCTTAATTCTTTCAGCCCTGTATGTCTTGGGGGTGGGGGGGAGCCACAAACGGGGTCGAGGTGTTTGACTTAGTTTGTGACTGACCAGTATTTGAGTGGGATTCTTCTTCCCCATAATAGCAGGAAAGTTACTCCAGTTTTGAGGTTTTCAGGAAGCTAGAACTTTTTTATGATTTTCCAGGTTGGCTTTTCAGACTGGGAACTCAGATTTTCCTGGGATATTTCCCACGTGTCCATTTGACAGTGACTCCAGCAAGGGCTGGAGTTGGCTGTATACCTGTGATTGTAGATGCACAGAGTTTGCACACACTTTGCTTTCATCTGAGGTTTAAGAAATCTCTGAGCAGAATATTTCCAAGTATACTTCTGCTTCCCAACTGAACATTCTCCAGAATGGGAGAGTGCTCTGACTGGAGGAGTCAGAGGAGACTGTTAACTCTTCATCCCTTTCCAGTCCTGCTTCCTCTACACCATGCTCCTGCTATCACTGTTCAAAGTGGTGCCTCCACCTCCTCTGCCTAGGGGAAACATCCAGCTGAAACAAGGCAGATTTCAGATGGATCTGTGGCTTTAGTCCCCACTTACTGTGCTCATAGCTGAAGGCTCTGAGGAGAGCCAGCTCTTGGCTGCATGAGGCAATGTGGCCTTCACCCAGCACAGGATGCCAGGAGGTTCTTGCTCCATGCTCCTCCCTGGCTCTCGTTGGGGTCCAACCCCGTAGGTGAGCCCTATATGACAACATCCATCAGATCTCAGCTTTTCCTGTGCCAGTTTGCCCATCTTTGACTGTTCCACCTTGAAACTCTGACAGAGACCATGGAATGGAGCAGATACAAGGGAAACAACCAACATGGGCAGTACAGATTGATGATCACAGTGTCTTTCACTTGGAGAACAAATTGAACAAAGTTGATATATTTTGTCCTCATGATGCTTCTGCTCTGCTACTCCACTACCAGCAGCCCTTTCCTAGGTCTGTGGTGGAAGGAAGAGGTGTCTGGGGATTCAGGGGTGGGAGCACAGTGCCCATATGGAGAAAAGTTGGGTCTGCATGGCAGGGAAAAAATCCCAGCAGGAATTACAGCTAACAAAATATTCACAGATGAAAAGCTAAGATGAAGTGTCTCAGTTTTGTTTCTAGGAGTTCAAACCAGCAAACATGTGAATGAGAGTCTGGAAGTTTCCAGTCAGGTCTGGGACAGTAATGAAAGATTGCCTGAAAAAGTGAATGTGATTTTTGTGTCACTGGAGAGCTGGCACACGATGTTGAGGGCTCAGGTATGACCTGGAACTGAGCTACCCCTTAGCTCAGGTATGAGGTCACCTGGCAGACCTGATGGGTGGTCCATCCAGTATTGAAGATGGGCTTGCATTCTCCAAAACATCTGTTTTCCTTTGGCCTCCAAGGAGGCCAGTACCAGACACTGCCATCCCATGCACAGTTTGTTCCTCATCATTGCATTCCCGTGGCCACGGCCGTGCTGCCATCCCAAGAGTTCCCAATCATGGCCCAGCCTCACAGAAATCACAGTGTTGGTGGAAAAAACAATGAGATTGAAAAAACAATACCGTAGGGTGCTTGCTCTGCTGGCTTTGTTTCAGAGGAGCTGCACATCTCCAGCCAGGAGGGCTGGATGGGGAAAGCTGACATCTGAGCGTGCCTCCACATTGTCCTGCTAGACAATGCTTCCGGGTCCCCAGGGCCACAATCCTCCTCAAACATGCCATGGCTGCCCTTCAGGGTGTCCTGGCAGTGCCTTGCTGACGTGCAGGGGAAACCTCAAAGGTGCCCAGCCCTCACAATGGCTTCCAGAGCAGCTGTGCCTGTCCCCCTCCCAGCCCAGGCCTGTGCCTCCAGCGTGCTCCTCAGCCACCAGCAGCCCCAGTGGCCTCAACCTCCTCCCTTTCACCTTGTCACCTTGGTCCCTCCTGCCCCTGGGTGCTGCAGTGTGTCCCCATCAGCTCACAACTGTGGCCTGATCACATCAGGACTCCCAGCCCAGCTCCACTTAAAATCATGGAATCTGAATTATTTGGGTCAGAAGGGACCTTAAAGCTTTAAAACTCAACTTATTCCACCTCTGACATGGGCAGGTCACCTTCCACTGCCCCAGGCTGCCCCCAGCCCCATCCAGCCTGGTTCTGGACACTGTCAGGGATGGGGCAGCCACAGCTGCTCTGGGCACCTGTGCCAGGGTCTCTCCACTCTCACAGCCAAGAATTCCTTCCCACTATCCCATCTAACCCTGCCCTCTGGCAGTGGGAAGCCATTTCCCCCTTGTCCTACTACTCCAGATCCTCTCCAGCTCTCCTGGAGCCCCTTTAGGCTCTGGAAGGGGCTCTGAGCTCTCCCTGGAGCCTTTTCCTGTCCAGGCTGAGCACCCCCATCTCCCCCAGCCTGGCTCCAGAGCAGAGGGGCTCCAGCCTGTGATCTGAATTGGCCTCCTCTGAACTTCTTCCCACAGATCCACCTCTACCTTGTGTCGGTGGCCCAAGAAGGAGGCAGCTGCAGTTGGGGTCTCACCTGACCAGAGCAGACAGGAGGCAGAAGAGCAGCCTCATGAGCTGCTGCTGGTGGAGGTTGGGAGCAAGAACTCCCCTTTTTTCTGGCCTTGCTGAGGTAATTTCACACCTGTGCTGGTGACCAGAAGTGGGTGACACAGCCTGAGCTGTGTGACACAGTCTAAGGTGACTCCCTGTGTGTGGAACTGGCTGATCCAGGCAGGATGTGCTGCCTGCAGCAGCAGCAGGGTCACCCCTGGGTACCCCCAGCTGGCTGGGGGCTGAGCTGCCCAAAGCTGGGCAGAGTGGCACCAGTAAGACACAAACCAGCAGCTGAGAAGGGAGATGGAGTGGTGTAGGATTGCTTTTACTTTTTAACTTTTTAAAAATAATTGTTGAACTTAGTACTTGGTAAGGTAGGAAGACGTGTACACTGTTAGAGACCTGGTGGAAGGCACTTCAGTGATCATGTTCCAGAGAGCTCATACTCTGGATTTATGGCCTGCAGCAATAGAAAGGTGCTGGTTTCTGTTTCCTGCACCTCTGCAGATCCACATACTTTCACTGTTTCTCAGGCAGCTCTTGGGTCAGTACAGAAGGTGCTGTGTGTTTATGCTCCCTCCTTTCCCCTTAGCAGCCCTGCAAGGAGCACAGCTCAGAGGGGGCTTCAGGCTGTGATTGCTGCAGTGGGCTCTGAGGGGAGCAGAGGGAACAGATCTCTGCTCCACCACTGCCTTGTGCTCAGGGAAGCTCCCCTGACTGGCCTGTGGAGCAACAATGTGTGGAGGGCTCTGTGCCCCGTGGGAGCTGGAGAAGAGGATCCTGCTGCTGCATTGTGCAGTGCTCCAGCTTTGTTCTCTCTGAGGCTGACAATTCTGGAGTTGCCAGGAGATGGACACTGGCTTTCAGAGACATCTGAGCTTCCCTGCATGGAGCCAAGGGACTCCTGATGGGAAAAGGTTCCCCACTGAGCAGTGAGGAAAAGCTCCTGTGCTTTACAGCATGTCTGCTTTGGGGGTCAGGGCCCTTTGGGGTGATCTGGTGCTCTCTCAGTCCCTCCCTCCCAGAGGTGCCCTGCAGCCTGTCCTTGGCTCACTGGGGACACCCTCCAGGCCTGTTCCTGGAGACATCAGTGAGGCAGAAAACAGAGTGCAATGGGAATTCTGGGTGAGCTGGATGTGATGGTCAGCACATCCATGGGCAGCATCTGCTGAGAGATGGAGTGAGGTGCTGTGGGTCTCAGTTTGGCTGGCTGGGCTCTGACACAGACAGGACCTGCAGGGCTGCTGGCCATTGCCTCATCTGGGAGAAGAGGGTGTGGGAAGTCCCCCATTGGTCAAGGAGTCCACACAGCCCACAGGGCTTTTATGCAGACCCACAGTGGACTTTTCCACAGCTTTGTGGGGAAATTATTCATGGGAAGGGCAGTGCTTTCACCTGTACCAGCCCTGTCGTTATCTCAGGCTCTTCCTGGGCTGGGCTCTCTCAGATGCTCTCCCTCCTCTTCAGGCACCTCCTGAGGGGTGAGTATGAGCCCTGGAAAGCTGCCTGTGCCAGACTCCTGCTAGCCTTGGGCTCAGACTCCTGTTCCTCTGCATCCAGTGCCATCAGGGGGGTCTGTAACTGTTTGCCATTGCTCTACCCCACAGTGGCCACACCTGAGACACTTACTAGGCTGAAACTGTATAGAGACCCTTTGGATGAGGGCTGTAACTTGTGTGATCCCAAAAGGAAGCTGCTGCTTTTACCCCAGAGGCTCTCTGGTCATGGCAGCCTGACCTGTACAGGAGCTGTGCACAGCATCTGGCAGTTTGGGAACCCTCTGTACCCACAGGGGACTCCATTGCTGCAACATTGGCCATGCAGTGCTGTGCTGCTCCTGTCCATGGCACTGTTCAGCTCCTGCTGCCATCATGATGAAGGGCTGTCCCCTGATGGCCCAGTGCCCTTGGAGAGTTCACATGTCCCTCTGTCGGGGACAGCTTCTGCCCTGTGAGCATTTGGGAACCTCAGTGACTGCTTGAAGATAGTCCCAGCAGCAGTGCAGGGGATTTCAGGCAAGAGAGTGTTGCAGTTAGTCTGTGATTTGCAATGATGCTCCTTGTGTCAGTGGGGTTTATTTTAGGCTGTCTTCCAATTAGAGTTTTCTTATGGAGGAAGGATATATGCTGGGGAATTTGAGTTTATGCTGGGGATCCTAGAATTGTCCTGGGTGGGAAGTGACCTTAAAACTCATCCAGCCCCACACCATGGGCAGGGACACCTTCTATTAGATTAATTTGTACCAAGCCCTGTCCAACCCTGCCTTGAACACGTCAGGGATGGGGCAGCCACAGCTGCTGTGCTCACCTGTGCCAGGGCCTCCTCACCCTCACAGCCAAGAATTCCTTCCTAATATCTAATTAAACCTACTCCCTGTCAGTTTGAAGCCATTCCCCCTTGCCCTGTCACTCCAGGCTCTCAGCAACAGTCCCTCTCCATCTTTCTTTTTTTCAGGTACTGGAAGGCCCCAGTTAGGTCACCCTGGAGCTTCCTTTTTCCATCCTGAACAATCTCAATTCTCTCAGCCTTTCCCCATGCTTCATCTCTATAATCAACTTTCTAGCCCTCCTCTGGCCTAGCTCCAGAAAGCTGATCCCACTACCAAAAGGAGCAGTTTGTTCCTGGAAATCAACCTAGGATGAGTCTTTCCCAGTCCTGTGCATATGAGCAGCCCTAAGGACATGGAAGAAAATGGCTCTGTTTCTAATGACAGATTTTCAGCAGGTGTGGGATATCAGAAGTCTGGATCAGGATTCCAGTCTCACAACAGGCCATGTTTTTCACAGTTCTCACCTGAAGATTGCAGCAGAGCTTTGGATTTTGTCACTAAATCTGGGGGTCCCACCCAATTCTCTAATCCTTGGTTCTTGTTCCTCTGATCTCTTGCTGTCTCTCAAGTTTTTCATCTTGAGATACAGCCACAGGCCTCAAGTGCAGAGGAGGGAAGCAGAGCCAGGTTCTGGCTGCTGAGTCTGGCTTTGCATGAGAGACCCTGTGATGTCCTCACACTTCTGTCATGTCCTTACATGATGTCCTTACACTTTCATGTTCCTGCTCCTGAACTCAAAGCCCTGAGCAGCAGATCACAGATACAGCTCACAGGAGTGTCTGCATGGGACTGGAGAGGCACCTGGTGCTGCAATCCTGCTGCATGAAGATGTGTGATTTGGCTCTTCCCTCCTGAGAACTGGGGTGGGAGGGTGGTGTCAGCTCATGTGGGCATTTCCCAGCTCTCACCCAAGGCACAGCAGCTGCCAAGAGAAGCACCAAGGTGCTCCTCACATGAAAGAGGACAGAAACCAGCACTGGTCAGCAACAGGGCTCATTTATTATCTCATGGAAGTGAGTGACAAACAGCTGCAGTAACGTCAGCAGAACCAAAGCTTTGCCCAGGCCTGAACTCTGAGCACAGGGCTCCCTGCTGCACTGGGTGGCACTGGGAGGGTTTGTGATGGAGCCAATGGATTTGGGAGATCCCTGAGCTGCAGGGAGTGGATTTGAGGCTGTTCCCAGTGGCCTGTGTCCTCCTGATGCCACCATCCCACAATGCTGATTTCTGTTTCCTCCTTCTACACCAGCCTGCCCTTACAATAGAAGAAGGCACATGCAGTCCCCAAATGGCCACACTGTGTGTGGGACATGTACCCAGAACCAAGAGCCTCTTCCAGGAGTGAGGTCTGGGGGCAGTGAGGCAGCAGCCAGACCCCATTTTCACCATATCTGACCACGAGCCAAGTGGCCACAGACAGGAGTGGCCCAGGTGTGCTGTGCTGTTTGAAGGGGGTAGTGGCAGAGGTGGAGGGGGCCTGGTGTGCCCTTGGGGACCTTGGCTCGGTGCTGCTGAGTGACCTCAGGCAGAGCACATGGGCTTTCCTGGGAACTGTTTGGATTTGGCTGCTGTGGGTTTCAGAGAGCCCCTGTGAGGCACTGTGGATCAGACTGAAGGACTGAGCATCCCCAGCTCCTGGTCTTGGCTGGAAGGGAGGGTTGTGTCCAGCCCACAGGGCTCCCAGTGAATGAGTGCGGATTCCCAGAGTAGAGGCAGCCCAAAACTCAGGTGTACACACAAATATGCTGCTTTTGGTGGTGTGAGACAGACACCAGCCCATTTCCAGGGATTTGTGGGACCTGCAGAGAGCCCTAGAGGACAAGGCCTGGGTTCCTGTGAGTGTCCATGTCATTGCAGTTGGCCATTTCCAGGGATTGCCACAGAGTGATGCCTTTGGCCAAGAGGTCTCTGCCATGAGAAGACAAGCTTGCTTCACTGCAGGCTCCTCCTGGCTGGTGATGCTGCAGGGTGAGCAGGAGGAGGGTTTCCCTGACCCTCTTCCTGAGCCAGTGGGACTCTCTCCCAGGCAGTTCCTAGCAGAAGTGAGACTCACACAGGGATTGTCTCCTCCCATGGCCAGCCCTGAGTGTCTGGAGCTCAGTTAGAGCCCTTCTAGGCCAGGGGCAGCTGGCAGAGCGGTGCCTGTGGCCCAGGCAGGCATGGTGGGGATGAGGGTAGACAGGTTGTACTGGTGCTTTTCAGGGAGCAGTTAGTGTCACCTTGCTGGCCCCTCGGCACTGGTGGTGGCCCTCGGCGGGTGCTGGGGCCGTTCCCACGACTGCTCCCAGCAGGTTTATAAGTGAGACGTGTAGGGCGGCGTGGCTGGGGAGGGGAGGAAGGTTATCCGGAGGCTGCTGCCCGACACATCTCGGCCCTCTGAAGTTATCAGCACCTCACTGTCGTTGAGGCAGGGACAATGCTCAGAGCAGCCCCTCTCCTTCCCCCTGGTGCCCACCCTTTGCTGGCAGGGGATGAGCGTCATGGAGGGGAAGCTGTAGCTGTCAAGGATGGGGTGCACTCCCAGGGAATCAGGAGTCTCGCACATGTGGTCGATGTCAGAGAAGTTCACCAGGGCCTGGGTGGAGTCATAAGAGCTTTTCTCCATGTCATCAGCCCTGCAGGACTGGGGGAAGCTGCCCTTGTCCTGCCCTTTCTGCCTCAGCAGGCGGAAGTCATCTCTGAAGTGGGGGTTGAAGAGCAGGTAGAGCAAGGGGTTGAGGCAGGCAGGCAGGGGCAGGACCACAAGGAAGACGGATTTGATGACCTCTGGGGTGATAAGGAAGAGATTGAGGGTAGAGGAGAAGGTGAGGAAGGCCACCGGGCAGTAGAGGAGGCAGTTGGTAAAGATGAGCCAGGCCACATGCTTGACCATGGCACAGTCCCAGAGAGCACTGAGCTCCCCCTTCAGCAGGCTGCAGTAGAGCCGGATGTAGGTGCCGGTGATGGTCAGAAAGCACAGCATGTTTGTCATCACCAAGGCCACACTGAAGCCCAGGGCGGTGGGTTTCCCCTCTGGAATGGGGTAAGGGAGGCAGAGAGGGGACGCTCCATATTCCCCAACGGAGAAGAGAGGCAGGACGGCAGCCACGGAGGACAGCAGCAGGCAGCAGCAGGCAGCAGCCTTGACCTTGCCCAGGGACGGGGACTTGCCGTAGCCCCGCACGCAGGAGGCCGAGAGGCTGCACTGCACAGCAGCCAGGGTCAGCAGGAAGATGGCAGCCTGGGAGGCCAGCACGGACAGGAAGCCTGTCACCCTGCAGCCCACACCTGACTCCCACCTGGCGCCGTAGCGGGCGAAGCGGCCGTAGGTGAGGCTGTCCAGCAGCGCCAGCATGCTGCACGACACGCCCGTCAGCAGGTTGGCCCCGGCGATGGAGCCCACCAGGAACTTCACCGGGGACAGGTAGCTGGGGGAAGCAAAGACAGCCAGGATCACCAGCCCATTGCAGAGCACCGAGACCAGCACGATCAGCCAGACCCCCAGGCGGATGATCCAGCTCTCAAACAGGTGATCACAGGGCTTGAAGGGACCTGGAAGACAAAGCCCAAAGTTACTCTCAGCAGAAACTGCTTCTCTCCAGTGCTGCTGCTCGCCCAGAGTGCTGTCCGTGTCCCAGCCCCCTCTTGGCCCCACAGCCATGTGAGTGATGAGGGCTAGCAAGGAAAATAGGACACTGTCCACCCTGTTCTGCAGCTGCCTCTTGGCTTTCCCCTGTGCTCCTGACCCCACACTGGAGTGCCTCTGGCATCCTCTCAGGTCTTGTCTAGGGCAGAAAAAAGGTTCAGGGAGAGGTCAAAATGAAATAAGAAACAACAAACTGATCAGTGCTCCTAAAATGTAAAAAGGTCATGACTCCAGACTGACCAACACTCCTGGTGCCAGCCTGGCCCAAGGCCCCTCTACCATTACCTGCTCCTCCTCATGTTCCCCCTGGGAGCTGGTGGTGTGGAGATCTGCCAGGATGGCTCTGGCACTGCCAACCTCTCTTTGTGCACTCAAGACCTCGGCTAAGAGGTGTTTGTTTCTGCATGAATGGCCTCTGCACAGAGGGGAGCAGCACCATGAAGTGTCTGGGCATGAAGGAGGGAGGGATGGAGCTGGTGTGGCAGGGAAGAGACAGAGGGGTCTGGGCAGGCAGAACAATGAAGGATATCAGGAGAAAGAACGAACAGAAGTGGATGGATGAGGGAGTGAGAAAGGGAAGGGCATGGAGGGGTAAAAAGAGGACTGCTCTAGAACTTGTCTTGCAAAGGAAAAAGAAGAAAGTGGGGAAAGAGAGACTGGGCAATGGCATAAAATTTCCTCTGGCAGAGATTGGAATGTTTCAGTGAGTGGGTCAGCAAAAACAAAACCAGGGTGGTAGAAATTTTAGGTGGTAGAGAGCAAACAAAATTAGAGGAAATGGAGAAATCTTTTTCATCTCAAAGGAGGTGAATCTCAGAGTGCCAGGCAGCAGACATGCCCTCAGCTGAAATTTTGTTCCTTTTGCAACAAATTCAGTGGAACAACTGGTAAAAACTCTGTCCCTGCCAGTTTCCTACAGCAGGCTGGCTGGAACCAGACCTCTCCAGCCTCCAGGTGTTCTTGTGTAGGACCCCTGAGCTCTGAACAGGGACAAAATTAGAAAGCAACCTCCTTGAGCCCCAACCAGCATGGGCAGTCCATTGCCTCCCTGCTCTCCCTTCCTCAGGAAACACAGCAAAGTTTCCCTGCATTTGGAGTGCCAGAGGTATGATCAGGACATCAGGGACAAAGCTGTGCCTTGCAATATTCCAGCCTGGCTGAGACAAAGCCAAGTGTAACTCATGCAAGGGAACAGGAGAGCCAGATCTGAGTGCAGCAGGTTTGTGGATGGAGGAGCTGGTGATGCCTGGGGCTCCTGATCAGCCTTCTCCTGACCTGAGCCTCCCTCCTAGCAGGGGAGAAACAAACTCCTCACCTGCCCCCATTTGGCCTAAACCCAACCCATCAGGCTTCTGATCTGAAAGGTCTTTTGGGATCCTGGGGGTTTAGAGAAGCTTGGAGGATCCCCACTCTGTTCAAAGGGTTTCCCTGGCTGCTCACCTGGGCTTGGTGTGCACTGAATAGTGGGATGCAGTTTTGATTCCTCAAGGTCCAGCTGAAGATCATCTGCATCTAGGTCATCTGGGGAGGAGAGAACAAGAAATGGTGCTCAGATAAGAACAAGCAGAACCTTCAGAGCTCACTGGGCCAGGAGCCTCTGCTGCTGCCTGTCCTCCACACAGACCTTCCCAGCCAGTTCCCAGCCTGCAAGTTCAAAGGAGCTGCTGGTGTACAGTTTGTCCCCTGCAGTCACTGCTCTAGAGGGAGAAGATCTTGTAAATGTTGGTGGGTTGCAGTGTAGCCAACCCCTCTGTTTTTAGGTTACTCCCAACATTTGAAGTATAAGAGCCCCAGATCCCAGAGCTGTGTGACTGTGGTTCTCTCCTCCCAGCACTCTTTATTAAATAAAAAGTAAAGAAATATTCCAGCCTGTGTGGTTACTGAACACAAAGCCTTCAAATGCATCTTCTCTGTGGGAGCTTTCTGGGCAGGCCTTGTCCAATGTTTGTTCATCAACAGGGATTTTGGGTCTTTGTTCAGAGGGAGCCATCAGCCTCTTCTTGCAGCACAAACTTTTTGTCAGCAGCCACCACCCCCAAACAGTTCAGCAGCAAAGAGACAAGGGAACACAACATTTATTGCTCTGTTTTATGCCCTGTAAAATCTTGGGGCTGTGGCACCTTGTTTTTAATGTGGATGTTCCCAGGATTTGCTGAGGGCAGACTGGTTGCCTGTGGCTGCAGATTCTGCATCCAGGGGGTTTTGGCCCAGCCCTGCACCAGCATCTCTGTCATGCTGGCAGCTGCACCCTGAGCCAGGCTGGGGCTGCTGAGGGTCAGGCAGAAGAAGCTGCTGGAAGGGAATGGGGCCAAGCCCTGAGCTGTGTTTTCAGTGCAGGTCATCACCAGGGTGAATGGCATCCTCCCAGTCTAATCCACAACGTGCTTTTCTGCTTTGTTCCTTGTTCCAGTTCCCAAAGTCCTGCTGGCTGACAGCACTGGGACACAGTGAGGAGAGCTGCTGTCCTGCTGCCCTGTTCCCACCCGTGGCACCCGCACAGCCTTCAGCTCCCAGTGGAGATCTTGGGCAGGTTTTCTGCCAGCAGGAGGAAAGGGAAAGGATGTGGTTTTGTTCTTGCTACAGCCTGATGGCCAGAGAGCTGGATCTGTGGGATGAAATGGGTTGTGGGATGGACTGTCTTTGAATGAATGGACTGATGCTGGGGCCCAGGCATGCACCTGGCAGCTTAGACACTGCCCAGGAAGGCAGATTTCCATAGCACTGAAGATAAGGCTGACCTGAGTGGATTTACATGTCTAATCTGTTTACAAGTGGCTCATGAGCTATGCTCCCTGCTTGTGTTTGAAAATGTGACTGGGACTATGTGATTAAAGGATGATGACAAATAATGTGCTATCTTTAGTGCCTCCTGACAAGCTTCATGGCTTTCTCAGCTTCAGGGAGCTTTGGAAAAAAATGTCATTTAAAAAATCTGTCTGTGTAAGAATTGAAATATTACTGCTGCTTTGGAGCCTGGCAAGGAAACACTCACTGTGGGATGGAAAAATATTTCATCCTTGTATTTTATAGTGTTATAAATCTCCAGTGTCTTTTCCAGCCACAATGTGGAGGCTGTGATCTACAGTCACAGTATCTGAATAAAACAGACACAGGCTTGCTCCTTCTGTGCTCTGCTCAGACCCAGCCCTTAGCAAAGTGTAACCTGTGCCATGCCTTTTCTCCTCACAGCCTGGTTTTAAGCCCAGGTTGAACATTTACATGCAGTGAAGAATGATCTTTTGTTTTGCCTGGACTACTGGGCCTGCTGGGAATTACAAAGCAGTCCTTAGTCAGCACAGTGGGATTCAAAGTGAGAAATACACCTCTCTCTGCTGGAAACAAGCCCCTCTCCAGCCTGGAAACTGTGGAGAAAGGAAAATGGCTGCTGTGTCCTAGTAAGGCAGGTTGCACTGATTTTGAAGAAATGGTTATTTATTGGAATATAGTGCCCCTTCCATGAGAAAGGAGCTGCTGGTACCAAAAGCCAAGTGAGAGGAAGAGGAGCAGAATTGCTGGTAGAACAGAAAACACTGGTCGGAATGTCTTTTCCCCTTAGTGCTGTCTGCTTGTTCCCTCCATCCTGTCTCAGCCAGGACAGTCCCTGGGTGTCTTGGGTTGCAATACAGGATGTGGCCAGCAATGTGGATTCTGTCCCCATCTGCTGCAGCCGGGTGGGGCAGTGACCCTGATCTCCTGGCACATATTCTCTGCTAATGGGCCACCTTTAAACCAGCTGGGGCAATCATCTTTATCTTTCCCACAGCCCATCCTCCCTCCAGGAGATATCTCCTGTTCATGGCCATTGAGTCCCAGTGCATGACTGATAAAATTCCATCATCCCACTGGGAGATGCTCCAGCCAGGGTAGGAGCCAAGCCTTTCCTACCCAGAGAAAAACTGAGATTTGGACAGCAAGTTATCCATCTTTCCACTGGATTCCAGAGAAAAGCCAGACCTTTCCACATCATTCCTGGACCTTCAGAGGAAACTGCACCTTCTCCAGGAGCACTGCTCCAGCTGAACCACATCTGCCCCTGCAGGAGGATGCAGCCACCATTGTATGGGACTGCTGCCAACACCCTGACTGACTGACGGGTGTCAGCTTGGATTCTGACTCTAGCAGGGTTTTGGGATTGTTCTTTGTAATACTGTCTTTTTATTTTAATTTTCCTAGTAAAGACGGTTATTCCTATTCCCACATCTTTGTCTGAGAGCCCCTTAATTTCAAAATTATAATAATTTGGAAGAAGGGAGTTTACATTCTCCATTTCAAAGAGAAGCTTCTATCTTTATTGGCAGACACCTGTCCTTCAAACCAGGACACTGGGCTTTGCAGGGACCTGTCCTCTCCTCTGGGTGGCTGCAAGGGGCTTTAGCAGGTCCTGTTTTGGGTCTTCAGTAGCTTTCTTGAATGTCAGAACTGCATCTCTAAGGTCACTGTAGGGTTTGCCAGGGACTTGCAGAAGCCCATTGATAATTTTAGAGGCTACTGGAGGTGCTGGGCTGGAAGCAGTGCTCCAGTGCCCAGAATAACTGTGCTCCCTTCTCACTTCCTATAGCTTTGTTCCATCATTGCAAACACATGCTTGTAAGTGAATACATCCCTTTCTATGCTCAAACCAGAGGTCCCAAAGGGAGGTGCTGGGATGGTGATGGAAGTGTCCCAGGGCACTTTTCCTGCCCTCCTCTGCAGCCACTGCTGGGGGCTGCTGGGGGCTGCTGGGGGCTGCTGGGGCTGTCCTGGTGACAGGCCCCTGAGCCATCTCTGGGTTCCTGCCCAGCCACAGGGGACAGACTTGGGGCAGGGGGTGTCTGCTGAACGCTGCCAGCTGTAATCAGAGAGGCTGAGGCAATTGGGATTGCCCAGCCTGAAGGAGAGAAGGCCCCAGGATTTAGAGACACTTCCAGTGTCTAAAGGCTCCAAGAGAGCTGGAGAGAAGTTCTGGCTGACACATCCCTGGAAGAGTCCAAGGCCAGCCTGGATGGGGCTTGGAGCAACCTTGGGTACTGGAAGGTGCCCTGCACATGGCAGGGGGACAGTGAGAAGGGCTTCAAGGTACTTCCCAAACCCAAACATTTCTAGAATTCTGTGATATCCCAAACATTGGAAGTGCTGCATGTGAGACCTTAAATGTTCACTTTGACAGGTGACAGAACAATGGGATGTGCACTGACCACACTGCTCTGGGCCTCAGGTGGCTGTTACTCGGATGTGAATGGTCATACTCAGGTGGTGTAGGGGTGTTCCCAGAGTCCTGGAAGGATGGGGAAGAGTTGCCCTGGCCCTAGGGTCCGTGGCACCAGGTGTGCTCTGTGTCTGGAGTCAGGGGGTCCCTGGGGTGCTGGGCTTGGCTGCAGGATAGGTGCTGGATATGGGGGCAGGAGAGACTGTAGGAGCCACTGCCAGGCAGGGCAGGGCTGGGCATTGTGAACCATTTCTTGTCCCTGCATGGCTGCCTGGGACAAGCTGCCCTTCACTACCCAGCCTGGGGCTCTGTGGACTAGTTTGGGAAGGAGTGGAAGCAATGCATGAGGCTGAGAGGACAGAGCTGGCTGGAAGTGCTCCCTGTCCCTCTCACAAGTTCTCCCAGAATCTGAGTGCCCTGACAAGCCTGGCTGGACCCTGACACAACCCTTCTTCTCTTCAGCAGACCACTTTCCCTCTTGCATGAAAGGAACGTTTGGGAGCTTTTTCCTTTAATGAGAAAGTGTTACAAGATTCATATAACCCAGCTGAATACCACCAGTGGCCATCAGAAAGGAAACACAAGGAACAAAAATGAAGCAATGATTAATTAAGTAAAACAGCAATATCACAAGCCCCTTATGATCAAGAACAGATCCTTTTGCTGGATGTCTGGAAAGCCATCTGCAAAAGCTGCACATCAAAAGAATTATGTTCCTCTGCATTTTACATTTGCACCTCTGTGCTTTGATATTTCAAAACAGATCCAATGCTTTAACATCTGAAAATGGGAGCCTTTATGAGCTGCAAATAGTCTCATTTGGCATGTCTTAGAATCAGTCAGCATTCCCCTGGTCCCAGCATCTCATGAACACACCATCCACAAGGCTGGCACAGGCCTGGAGGCCTGGGACCCTGTGCTGGGTTTTGGTCTGCTGACCTGGCCAGGTGAGAGCATCCTTTGGGACATCAAAGACTGTGGTACCCAGCAAAAGCAGGTCTGTGGCCCCTTGTCACAAACCAGATCTTTCCATAAATCTTACAACTATCTGCACTAGGGCTGCTGCAGTATGGGCTGCAGTAATGATGGAAAAAGTGACCTGGCTCAGAACAAAATCCTGCAGCAATGACTGTAACATGACTCCTCTGTACTGTCTGGCCAGTGTTACCACCAAGTCTGTCATGCTTCCTGGAGCCACATCATGCCAGCAGGAACCACATTTGCTGCCCTCTGGCTGGACTCTTTGCATGTCTAAAGATTATTCTAAGGCTGTGAAGGATCAGTGTAGCAGCAGGAGCACAGGGCTTGTGGGTCCCTTGCTGGCTGTGTCACAAAGTGCCTTGGTCACCCTGCCCATAACACAGCATCCAGCAGCACTGGGGCTGCATCTGCCTCCAGAGCCAGTCCTGCCTGCTCAGGGAGTGGGAGGACACAGCAGAGCCCCTGCTCAGAGCTCTGAGAGCAGGTGGGTCAGGGGCTCTCCAGGGGCACAACCCTTTCCATCTGCCATATGGAATTGCCTACAGGATGTCTCAGACCTTGCAAGTGCATTGTATTTACACAAATATATAAATAGAAGCAGCATCCAGGCTGTGTTCTGAAATGCTGTTTGCACTCTCCAGCAGTTACAGAGGAAGCAAAGGTTCACATTTTTCTTTGTTATTCTGAGATTCTCTTGCAGAGGGATCACACCAGCCTTGTGCTGTGGGGCAGGGAGTGCAGGGATGCCTTGCACTCTGCTGGCCCCTGGAACTGGCCACATGCAGTCTGTGCAGAGCTGCACTTTGGAGCACAGGATAAACTGACTCTCACACAGAAAGTGCTGTTTGACCATGGAGCTGCTTCTTCCCTGCCTTGGCCAGTCCCTGCTGTGCTCCCCAAACATGTCCTGTTGTCACACCTAACCCTGACCTTTGCTGTAACCCCAGGGCTGTGCACAGAAGTAGCACACACACAGTCTCTGTGCCTCCAGCCAGTGGGATATTCCAGGTCTTTGAGTTCATTCTCTTACTCAGATTAATCCTAGGGCCCTTCCTCTAGATGGTAAGAACAAAGACCAATGTCGTCCCAAAGGCTCCACATTGCCCAGAAGTCTGAGCCCTGTTATCCCAGGCAGCCTCAGCCACTCTCCAGTGCCTTGAGCACTCCAGCAAGGCCACACTGACAAACATGTCCCTGTTTGGAGGGCTGCCAGGTCCTTTGGATACATTGGGAAGGTTTGGATGTGCCAGATCTGCTCTTTATTCTGTGCAGGGTCACCAAACGAAGCCTGTTCAAAGCAATGGGGCACCTGTGCTGGAGAAGGCTCAGCCTGCCCTCCCTGAGGCAGCTGTCACCTCTGGCAGTGACACTCCTGAAATAGCAGGATTGGGGCAGGTGTCACCTCTGGCAGTGACACTCCTACAAAAGCAGGATTGAGGCAGGTGTCACCTCTGGCAGTGACACTCCTGCAGAATCAGGATTGGGGCAGGTGTCAGCTCTGGCAGACACTCCTGCAGAATCAGGATTGGGGCAGGTGTCACCTCTGGCAGTGACACTCCTGCAGAATCAGGATTGGGGCAGGTGTCAGCTCTGGCAGTGACACTCCTGCAGAAGCAGGATTGAGGCAGGTGTCACCTCTGGCAGTGACACTCCTGCAGAAGCAGGATTGAGGCAGGTGTCACCTCTGGCAGTGACACTCCTGCAGAATCAGGATTGAGACAGGTGTCACCTCTGGCAGTGACACTCCTACAAAAGCAGGATTGGGGCAGGTGTCACCTCTGGCAGTGACACTCCTACAAAAGCAGGATTGGGGCAGGTGTCACCTCTGGCAGTGACACTCCTGCAGAAGCAGGATTGGGGCAGGTGTCACCTCTGGCAGTGACACTCCTGCAGAAGCAGGATTGAGGCAGGTGTCACCTCTGGCAGTGACACTCCTGCAGAAGCAGGATTGCCCCAGGCTCCCAGCCCTGCCCAGGGACCCAGCACTGCTCAGCCCTGTGTACTCACAGTGGTTATCAGCGTGACCTGGGAACAGTTCCAGGCTCCTCTTGTGGGGATCCTCCTCCTCAGGGCTTGTGTCTTCTGCCTCCCACTGGCTGGACACCCTGAAGAAGCTGCTGCAGCTCCCATAGGCACAGCACTGGTAGGCATAGGGCACCTCCAGGACTCTGCACAGAGCAAAGCACAACTTTAGGCTGTGTCCCCTCCGTGATCTCACTCTCCTTTGCTTTGCACTGTTTGCTTTGTTCCTTCAGCTGTTCAAAGATGAAACTCCTCTCTACAGAGTCACAGAATATTCTGAGTTCAAAGAGACCCACAAGGCTCATCATGTCCAGCTCTGAGGTGAAAGGCCCCCACAGGGATCCAAAAATGTTGGATCCAAAATGTTGGTGCTGTCAGCACTACTCAAACCAGCTGAGCTAACCTCAGAGTAAAAAAAATATGGAATACCACGAATTTCTGTGATGTCCCTGTGCAGGAGTTGTGCTGATCTTCTCTGTATTGTTCCAGTTTTGGTACCTGTGCTACTGACATGACAAGAGCTGGTCTGTGTGGTGATGGGTACAGTGGCAGGGACTTTGCTTTGGTGAATGATTCCATGTAGGACAGGCTGTGGACTCAGGGCAGCCCATGGTGTCTCTGGTGCTTATGGGCCTGTCACTCAATAGAATGTTGTCTAAGACCAGGTTTGGAAACTGCTCTAAAGTTCCCAGATAGTTCCTTGTCCTGGTTCCAGCCAGAACAGGGTTAATTTTTGCAGTAGGTGTGAGGGAACATGGCCAGGACCCAGAGGTTATTCTGTACCATCTTACTCATTGCTGAGGGAAAGGAGAAAATGTGATGGGGGAGCCATTTGGTATTTGTTTGTTACTGGGGGCTTTCCATGTAAATAAAATTTTTTTTATTTTAGTTTTTATTATTAATATTGTTGCTGTTACTGTTTGTGTCTTATCTCATTGCTGTTTCCAGTAAATTGTTCTTATCTCAACCCATGATCTTGGCCTTTTGTGCCTCCACTTGGGGAGGAGTGAGTGGTGCATGGTTTTAGCAGGAATATGAAATTGGAGAATACCATTCCTAAAAACTCTTCTGCTGTTCTCCTCAGAACAAACTAGCCCCTCTCTGCATGCAATGAATGGTCTTCAATTTTCACCCCAAGGCCATGTTTTTCCAGGCATCCTTTCTTTCCTCAAAGGGAGAAGCTTCCCTAGAGCAAAGCTCCCCTTGCTTCTTGTTGAGGGCACCTTCAAACTCCAGCTCCAGGAGTCCCAGCTCAGGTAGGAAATTCTCAGGCCTCCCAAGTGAAGCAAGTTATTTAAATATGCCTGATTTCTGCTTGAAAGTTGAGTTGTTAGTTGCTAATTATAAGCATGTATTACAAGATTAATTCATCAGCAGCTGAGCATCATCTGGATGCAATACCAAGCTGTCTGTCAGCAGCTGCATTTTTGGCTTTGCTGGAAATCAGGGAGTCTGCTGCTGAAGGCAAAGGAACCCCAGGTTTTCCAGACAATTAAGGTCCTCTGACAAGATCAGTAAATATGGTAAAAACTCTATATTCTAAAAATATGCTTTTGTTTTATGTTCTCAAACATTTCTGGCTGAGCCCTGGGAGGGTCTGGAAATTCTGTATACAAGCTCATTTCCTGTTACAAGCTCCAAATAAGATCTATTATTGAAAGGTGGCAGGGAGGTGCAGATCCTCCCAGCAAGGCTCAGAAACTGCTCTCAGATGTCTCCTGCAGACATGTGCCTCTAGAGCAAGGCTATTTAATGGCAGCACCCCAAAATTTAGGGAATGTTAATGGGTCCATTGCCTGGCATGGTTCACTGAAGCACTGCTGCAGGCTCAGTTCCTCTGGTACAAATCCAAACCAGCTCAAGAGATGCCAGTGGAACTCATTTAGAGGAGAAACACCCTGGAAGTGCTGAACTTGACCCACTCTGCACTAGGAGCAGGTCTGGAGGAGCCCATGGAGATGCTCTGAGGGCTGGAGCCCCTCTGCCCTGGAGGAGGCTGGGGGAGCTGGGAGCTCACCTGGAGAGGAGAAAGGTCCAGGGAGAGCTCAGAGCCCCTTCCTGTGCCTAAAGAGGCTTGGCACTTGTGAGGGCACAGCCTGAGTCCATTCTGGACTCCTCACTTCACTGAGGGGCTGGAGTCAGTCCAGAAAAGGGAAATGGAGGGAGCTGGGGAAGGACCTGGAGGGTAAATCATATGGTGAGTGGTTGAGGGACCTCAGCCTGGAGCAAAGGAAACTCCCCTTCATTACCAGGGACCTTCTCACTCCCCACAGCTGATTTAACAAGGTGGGGGTGGTCTCTTCTCCCAGGCACTGAGCAGCAGGGAGAGAGGAAATGGCCTCAAACCACAGCAGGGGAGACTCATGTTGGAATCTGGAGGAATTTCTTCAAGGAAGGGCTTGTTAGACATTGGAAGGGGCAGCCCAGGGAGGTGGTGGGGTCCCCATCCCAGGAGGTGCTCAGGGAACAGCTGGATGTGGCACTGAGGGCTCTGGGCTGGGAGACAAGGTGGGGATTGGGCACAGGCTGGACTCCACAATCTCAGAGGTTTCTTCCAACATTAATGATTCTCTGATTCTGTGGTTCTGTGAAGAAAGCTGGAGAGGAACTTTGGACAAGAGTCTGGAGGAGCAGGACAAGGAATCCTCATTTCCTACTTGAAAGAGCAGGGTTAGATGGAATATTGGGAAAAAATTCTTCCCTGTGAGGGTGGTGAGGCCCTGGCACAGGGTACCCAGAGCAGCTGTAGCTGCCCCATCCCTGGCAGGGTCCAAGGCCAGGCTGGATGAGGCTTGGAGCAAGCTGGGATAGTGGAAGGTGTCCCTGCCCATGGCAGGGGTGGAATGGGATGAGCTTTAATGTTTCTTTTAAAGAAATCCACAGCATTCTATTGTTCTATGACCTTGGGTGTAGAAAACCCTCCAAAAGCTTCTGGAATCCCCTGCAGTTTGGAAACCAATCATGCAGCAGATCCCAGCTATGAGTTAAAAAAGTCAGAAGAGAGAGCCCTGCAGGCACCACTGCTGGGGCAGCCTGAAGGGAGAGCCCCACTCTTTTCCTCAGGCCTGAGCTATTAAACCCTGTGTTGGTGCAATGACCCCAGCCCTGTGTGTAAACTGGAGAAGCTCCAGCTTTGGGAACCTATTCTGGATGAGCAGGAGCATCAGCTCATGCATTCTTGGCTAGAAAGGAACTCCCTGGGACACCCAAGTGAGAGAGGACTTCACCTGAGAGGAGTTTGTGTTCTCTGGACCATGGGTACCTGGAGGGCAGGTGCCACACTGAGACCCAGGAGTGTCAGGACAGTGTGAGCCTGCAGCACAGGCTCTGCTCTGAGCCTTTTGCAGCCTCTTCTTGATCAGCTTGATCCCTTCAGGCTCCTCATTAATCCATAACAGACAAGACACGGCCACACAAGCAGAGTTTATGGAAGAAAACCTGGATGTCATTAGGTAGGACTGCTTCTGGGAATGTTTTCCATTGAGAGGAGCCCTGATCTGGGCCTGTTCCACACTTTCCACTTGTGTGTGTGTGTTTGGGGTGGGGGTGCTGGCCTGGGAGCACATCACTGCTCTCCCATGGAACACATTGAAGATGAGATGCGTTAGCAGCAGAGGGATCTTCCTCCACCCATGGGGCTGGGAGCACAGAGCAAGCACAAGATGGGCAAGGGGAGCAGGAGGCTGAGAATAGAAGCTGTGCTGAGCACCAGAAGTGACAGAGCCTGCACTCCAAGTACCTCATTTTGGGGAAGCTCTCCTTGGTGAAGGGCTCAGACAGAGCTGGGTTGCCTTGCAGCTTCAGGTGGGTCAGTCCAGCCAAACCATCCAGGGGCAGCGTGGCCAGCTGGTTGTCTGTCAAATCCCTGGTGAAGGGAAAGCAGAGAGGGAGGCAGGTCAGGGCTCTGCTGCCAGTGGCACCAGCCAAGCAGAGGGCTCTGCCCTGATTGCAGCCTTGATGTGGGGCTGAGATGGGGCTGGGTGCTGCACTGGGGCCAGGAGCCTCTGCAGATCAACACTGCAGTCCTTGGGGAAATGAGGCACTGGGGCCATGCTGAAAGCTCTGGCTGGTGTCTCCCTCTCTGTGCACATAGATGCCCCACACATCTCTTCCTGTAGGTCAGGAATGACTGCAGACCCCAGCCCATAAAACAGAGTCTTAGAGAGGGGGCTGAGAACTGGGGACCCTCCAGAGCCAGCACAGCTGCTCTGCAGTGACCCTTGCAGAAACAGCCCATCCTGCTGATCTTCCTTAAAGGCATCTCAGGCAGCCATGAAAGCATCAGGAAATGGAGATTTAAGTGCTTAGGGTGAGAGCATCTTGAAGATGGCCCCTTCTGCACTCCATCATCCCTTTATTAATAGTATTAATAGGAAACCTTGGAATTTGTTCTGTCCACATCAGTGCTGAGACATGCACCTCAGCACATCAGTCATCCATCAATATCCCAGGTGTTCTGGTAGCCCAGGGAGTCAGTCTGAGCTCCTCAGACGCCTCCTATCCACTGTGAAAGAAATATCCCTGCAACTTACAGCTTGGTGAGGGAGTGCAGGGTCACAAAGGCCTCTGGGTGGATAAACTGGATGTAATTCCAACTCAGGTCTCTGCAAGGCAAGGACACAGCAGTAAGAAGGGAGCAGAAGGGCTGCTGAGACTGGGCCTGGAGGGAGCACATGTGGCATCTGTAGCCCCTTGGCCAGCAGCAATTTCTGCCCCATTGCAGCTGCCCACAGACAAGTCTGGGTCTGTACACAGGTGGTTTCTAACAGAGGGCACAAGAGTTTGCCTTGCTGGAGCTCCTCTGCTGAGACCAAAGGGAAAAGACCAATGGAAAAGGTTCTTTTCTGGTTTAATTTCTGTAAATTTGAGAATTTTTTTGCCAACATGCCTTAGTGCCAGAGCATCCTCAGTGCAATCACAGTGCTGGGTGCAGCAAGGCCAGATGGGGCCAGGGCTCTGGGGAAGATGATTTTAGAATGTCTCTTGCCATGTACAGATGCTTTGGATTCTCTCAGTCCCCTCAATAAGCTCTGTCTCTATAAAGTGAGAGGGCTCCACTCCCTCTGCCACCAGTGTAGAGGAAACCAGCAAACTGGGACACATTTCTTGCCCTAAGGCTGACTACAGAGCAACCTTCATCTCTACAGGAGCCAAGACACCTGCTCAGATGTGTGTGACATTGGTGGGATGAATCCTTCCCAAGGGACCAGGACATGCCCAAAGGTCACACCAGAGCCTGCTCAGCTGTGTGTGTGACTGGGCTGGGGCAGCATGTTCATGTTCCCTGAGTGTCTGCAGCGTCCCCTGCCACACCTCAGTGTCCCTGGGCAGCTGTGACCGTGCTGTAGTGACACTCATGGGACCCCAGGAATGCTGGGCTGGTCAATGGCTCTCACACTGCTCCACCATGGCAAAAGGTGCTGTGTGATTTAGTTCAGTTCCTAACAGAACAGCAAATAAAGACTGTCAGGGCTCTTCCCAGATGTCAGAGCCAGTTGTGCCCTTGAGGGCCTTGCCAGCTCTCCAAGGTTCCCAGCACTCAGGAGGTCACTCTGTGAGTGTGGGAAGTGCCTGCTCGGGTGCACTTGGGATGTGAGCACGAGCCCTTGAGTCGTGGGGAGGAGCTTTCAAACCAAACAGGATGCTCTGCATGGGTGTGCCAGGTGCTCCAGGACCAGCCTGTGTAGGACAGGGGGTGCTGGTGCTGAGGTTCACTGGGGTAAATCCCTGCCCCAAGTTCCTCCTGGCATTCAGGAGCCTGTCAGTGATGTGGGCTCTGTCTTGATGACAGGATGTGACAAGAAGTATGGATTCTATCACTTGTTAAACCAGCTGGGGCAATCATCTTTATCTTTCCACAGCCCATCCTCCCTCCAGGAGATATCTCCTGTTCATGGCCATTGAGTCCCAGTGCATGACTGATAAAATTCCATCATCCCACTGGGAGATGCTCCAGCCAGGGGAGGAGCCAAGCCTTTCCTACCCAGATAAAAACTGAGATTTGGAACACCAGAGCACCTTTCCCACTGGATTCCAGAGGAAAGACAGACCTTTCCACATCATCCCTGGACCTTCAGAGGAAACTGCACCTTCTCCAGGAGCACTGCTCCAGCTGAAGCACATCTGCCACTGCAGGAGGATGCAGCCACTATTGAATGGGACTGCTGCCACCACCCTGACTGACTGACAGGTGTCAGCTTGGATTCTGACTCTGGCAGTGTTTTGTTGTTTTGTATTACTGTCTTTTTATTTTAATTTTCCTAGTAAAGACGGTTATTCCTATTCCCATATCTTTGTCTGAGAGCCCCTAATTTCAAAATTATAATAATTTGGAGGGATGAGGTTTCCATTTTCCATTTCAAAGAGAAGCTTCTGCCTTTATTGGCAGACACTTGCCCTCCAAACCAAGATACTTGTCAGAGCTGCAAAGTGTGCTGAGAGCATGTGGGGTGTGGGCACGAGGGGGCAGGTGAGGAGGGGGGTTACAGGCACAGGGGAAGCCAAAAGCATGGCTTGTGCCCTCTTCTTCTCTAAGGCAGAACAGAAAAGCCTCCCAGCAGAGCCAGAGGCAGGTTGGGGAGTTCCCCCAGCCCATGTGGCTCACAGTGCCCCCTCCCCAGCAGGACCCCCTGTGCCTGGCACACAATACTTGCATGGAGCGCAGGGCCAGGAGCTGCACGAAGGTGTCTGCTCCAATCTCCTGGATCTTGTTGTGCTGGAGACCTCTGCAAAGACAGAGCCTGGTTTGAGAGGAGAGCTGGAGGCAGCATTCCCATATGATGGAGATCTTTGTCCCAGTGCAGCAGACTGGCACAGTGGGAGTTGCTGTGCTTGGAGGACCTACTCTTATTTCAAGAGTTAAACAGGATGAGAGCATAACATGTCAAAGTCACATCCCCTTTCCAGCTCCTTCATCCCCCAGGGAAGGGGAAAGAGCAGGGTGAAAGTGTTCACACAGCCTCTGCTGTCTGACCTACACACTCCCCACATCCTCAAGAGACACCCTGGATGCTCCAAACATTCCCCTGTGGGGAAGGCTCAGTTCCTCAGTTGTGTTTTCCCTAGTGTGAAACAGTGTGATTTATTTAACTTATTAAGATCCCTGCAGAATGCCCATATGAACCCCCAGACCTGCAGAAGCAGTGTCCCCCCATCTGTGACCTTCTGCAAAGGGAGACAGCCTCTGCCTGGTGCTCCACCTACAGCAGCTTCCTGGGCATTTCTCAGGTTCTTAACCTGCCTTTAGACTCAGAAATGACATTAATCTCACACAAGGACCCTCCTGTGCTGGCTGGAATGTCCCAGCTGCTTTTGGCCAGATGCTCCTTTTCAAAGGTGGGCACTTGATCTGCACCCAGCCAGGCTGGCATTGCTCCCAGCTCTAGCCAACACTTCATGTGGGGCACTGGAATATCTGGGCACAAATTTGGGGGTCTCCTTGATTGGAAGAGGTGGAGTTTGGGCAGAGAGGGTATTGGAGCAAGGCTGACAAAAATAATTTTGGGGTGTTTAGCTGTGAGGAATCACCTGTGTGGTGCAGGTAAAGACCTGCACACCTGCAGTTACAGCAGAGCAAGGGCACACCTGAGCTGTGTGTGCCAGGTTGTACCACCAGACTTGCTCCAAACCATCAGGAATGCTGATGCTTGGTGGATGTGGGGCTTGCAGGACAATAACTTTGGGGTTAAAGGACCAAATACTCATTTTGGTCCCTTATTAAAAAATAATAAAAATAATAAATCTTTAAAAATATTAATTTTAGGTATATAGGTATAATCTATTTGACTTCATTAGCCAGAAACGGGGGTTTATTGAGATTTTATATTAATGTTAAGTCTGAATTTGGCATATTATAAAATTTTGTAAGAAGAAATTTAGGCAGAATGTTTAAACTACAGGTTTGAAATTCTGAACATTTGTCATTTTTTGGTGTACTTTCTGTCTTTTTCAGATGTTTTCCTGAGGGTACTCTCACAGCTGCCATAAAAGGCAGCAGGGGCTGGTGTACTCTGGTTTCCATGTAGTTTCATGGTGTTCTAATGTCCAGTTTGCTAAGGCTGGATGAGCAGACTGTGCAGGCTGGGCTGCTACAGACAGCAGGGATAATCTCTCCTGTGGGCTTTTCAATGGGGATGCTGCTCCCATACATCTGCTCTTCCAGGTAGCAAAATTCTACAAAATGTCATGGAGTCTATCTCTTTTTTTTTACAGTTTTTATCAAAAAGGCCAAGAACTTCTGTTCTATTTGAAGCATAGGGCCAGATCCCCAGACACTTTGAGCTGAATGTGAATAACTGTCTCAGAGCAGCAGCGACTCCCAGGGTCTGGAGAGGACCCAGAGCAAGAGCTACACCTGAGGAGAGAATCCCCCTTGTCCCAGGAGGGGCTGGCCTGGGCAGGGTGGGTAAGAGCTGCTTTGTGCCCTGGCATGGGGCCCCTTATGGTGAGATAAACCCCATTCTTGATTAGCTGATAGTGGGACTGGAGTTCATCAGTGAACTCAGTGCTGTCACATCCTGCTTCTGTTTGCAGAGTCTGGGACCTCTGAAAGGACCTGACTGAGCCAAGCTCCTGTGCACAGAATGCATTTTTATTCTCTTTGTGCACAGGGGTGAGAGTGGAGCTCAGGTCCATTTGCACTCCAGTCAGTGAGTTATAATGCCCAATTCTCCCAGTGCTTAGGGAGCTCTCTGTGTGGAACTGCCCCTCCCTCAGAGCAGCCCTTTCCCCAGAGCACAGCACAGCAGGGACATCTCATACTCACAGCTCCTCCAGCTGCTGGCACCGATGGAAACTGGGCAGCTCTTCGATGTGGTTGTGTGACAGCTCTCTGCACGGAGAGGAGAGGCCAGGGATGTTGGGACATGCAAAGCCAGAGCCCTGAGCCCTCCCTTGGAAGGCAGGTACTGCTGGAGAGTGGAGTGACCTCCCCTCACTCTGCACAGCTCCTTTGGTAACCCCAGGAGTCACATCTCCAGCCTGCACCTGATGCTGCCCTGGGTGTCTCTGTGCCAGGGCTGCCCCAGGATTTACCCACCCCCAGCCCAGCTCCCTGCAGCACAGCCTGTGGGTGGGCTTGTCCTCCCCAGCCTCAAACCAGCTATGAAACCCTCCTGTGGCTCTTTTGCCATGCACAGCCCTGCTCCCTGTGGGCACAGCACAGAGATATTCCCAGCAGAGCCCTGCTCTCCATGGGCACAGCACAGAGATATTCCTGCTAGAGCCCTGCTCCCTGTGGGCACAGCACAGAGATATTCCCAGCAGAGCCCTGCTCTCTGTGGGCACAGCACAGAGATATTCTAGCAGACCTTACAGAATATGTGCCTGCAGAGCCTGGGGAGGTTTTGACCAGCTGGCCTCTCTCCTTCCTGGCACAGCAACTCCACTGCCCATTGCCTGCTCCCCATTCAGCCTTCCCTGGCTTCCTCCCAAGGTTAAGGAAGGGGTTGTGGCACTGGCAGGGATTTGGTTCAGGACATTACAGACTTTGAAAACCTTTGGTCCTTGTTCTTTCAAGTGCTGTCACTCAAAAGGAGTTTGTGGCAAACTCCTCTTCCCACTGATTTGTGGCCCAGTGTCATCTAGAGTAGAGTGGCTTGATAGTCAGAGGAAAACCCACCCTGGCACAGCTTAATGAGAATTTATTGAAGCTGAAACAGGCTGGGTTAGGAGCAATGTTTGAACCACCAGCAGAGACTGGATTTGTGGTTGTTCAAGGGAAATTTGCCCCAGGGTGAAGTTTTGTATGTGGTTTCTCTGCCGACTTTCCAAACTTGGTTTCCATCTTTCTGCCAATAGATTACTCCTAAAATATTTCAATTTTTTTTTTTTTTTTGCCAACCCACTCACCACTGGTTTTCCATGGTAGAGAGGGAGGAGGGAAAAACAAACAAAAGGTTTGTGCTTGGCTCTGGAGGCTGTCACCCAGGATGGAGAAAGAGCCTTAGCATCAGTGACTTTTCTCTGGTCCCTGTGTTAATTCATTGGGCTTGACAGGGCTGTAGCTTAGCTAACAGTGATGAGGGAGAACCAGCCCCAGGATTATTTCTGTTCCTCCAGAGTGAGGGGAACCAGCTGCAGCCCAGAATCTACAAACAGAGCAGCCTCAGTCACTCATTCTCTGTTGGGAACACACCAGGATGAAGGTGCTGATGGCACCAAGGGGCTTCAGCTCTGCTCAGGGGAGGTTCACCTATTTCTGTTTGAGAAGAAAGACAAATCTGCCAGAGATTTGGGTGACTCAGGCACAGGGTGGGACTGTTGGGATGTTCTGTGCAGAACAGGAGCTGGACTCAGTGATCATTGTGGGTCCCTTCCTGTTCAGGAGGTGCCATGGTTACCCGAAATCTGTGCCCTGAGCAGGAGCTCTGGCACCAACCTGGTATCATCCTGCTGCTTCATCAAAGGCTGCCCTGCCTGTGTGTTCTGGGCTCAGTATGGGTGGCATCCCAGGATGGCTGTGACCCTCTGGCCCTGCAGTGGCTCTACAGTCCTTTGCAGGATCCTTGCAGAGAATCCACACCCTAGTGTGAGGCCAGAAATGCAGGTTTAACTATGTCATCTATGGTCAGGTGTGTCACAGACACAGCTCCTATGGCTGCCTGTGACAGGTAGAGAACAACCACTGCGTCTGGGGGTGGGCAAGGCATTTCAAAGGCAGAGGAGATGTAAACATGCACAAACATTGGCCCACATTCTCTCTCTCCAAACCCTGAAAGCAATGCAATTAGTGTCAGGAGAGTTCACTAGGGAAGAGGAGCAAGGAACAAGGTGGTGTGTCCCAATAAAACTCTCCCACATGGGGGGTGGGCACAAAGAACAGGCTCTGCTCTGAGGGTTTGCAGTCTGATAACTTGAGAACATAAACAGAGGTTTGGGACCAACAGCCTGGGCCAGTCCAAAGGCTGCACTTTCACAGCAAGTCACCCATTGAATTGGTCCAGATGTCTGAAGATGAGAGATCTTCCCTACAGGGACATCTGGAACCAAAAGCCTGTAATCTCCTAAGTTAAAAATTGTCTTCTTTTATTTTTATGTTTTACTCTTGTTTCCAATTTCCGTGATCAAGAATTCACTCCTGTTGCTTTCCTGGAACAAACTTGTTTTCTTTTTCAGCTTGCTTGTATAAAGACTGATGAGAGGCAAGCCTGTTGCTGCCCTAAGGCTGCAAACTTGTATAAATCTGGCTCATGACTCATTTCCTGAGGATGTCTTTGACTGCAAACATAGTTGGGGATCTCAGGAACCAGGGGTATGATTGCTGAGAGGATGCAGAACCTTTCTGAGATGTTGATTCCATCATGTACCAAGCTACAGGAGAAAGCATGACCCCCTCCCCAGCATCAATCAGTGCCTGGCTAGGCAGGCAGAGCCAAGGAAACAGAGACCAAGCAAAACCCTAATGTGGCTGTGCTGCCCCACATGAGGAAATGCAGGCTTTGACCTCACAGGTGTCCATCAGGTCAGAGCTGATCCCTGCTGGGATATGAGCAGGATCCTTCCTCCAGATAATGGCACTTGTTGGAGCTCTGACTGCAATAAGCCAAAGCTGGGGCAGAGGGGGAAGGTGATTTTCCCCTTGTGTTTGGGCTGAGAGCTTTAGCATAGCTGGGAGCTGTGAAATGCTGTGGCCATTCTTACCCATCTCATTTTGTACCCTCTCCGGTTCTTCACCCGTTCCTACTGGTGCAGAGCAAGGAGTGCTGATGCCTGAGACCAGAGCACCATGCTGGGATGAAGCAGCAAGTTGAAGAACAAGCAAGAGCTCAAAGCAGTGATTAGGAAAGTGGTGATTTCTGCATGGAAGAGATGATGGGAGCAAGAGCCACAGCTGGTCCTTTCCCTGAACTAGACAAAAGGGAAGCCCTGTTCCTGAGGGCATTTTTCAGGAGCAGCAGGACAGAGACCCAGGTTACTCACAGGACTCGGAGGCTGGGCAGCTGCTGACACATCCTTCTGGGGAGGAAATGGATGCCTGCCCGGGTCAGGGTCCTAGAGGGATGGAGGAGAGAGAAGGAATGGTGTTGCTGACAGCCAGCACCCAGACTCTGTGACCCAGAAGCCCACCTGCCAGTCCCAGATAGTGGCAATATCAGTAGGACAATAAAATACCTGCAGAGGATAAAAAACTGCTGGGCAGTTTTGCAAACAGGCACTGCTGCTGGAGGTGAATGTGAATAAAGAGCTCTGGGCCACAGCTGAGTGCTGAATTCACAGCTGGCCTTGGCCTTGCTGGGGGCAGGGGGCAGTGCCCTCTGCAGCATGCTCTGCTGGCTCTGTGCCACTGCCCAGGCTGGGCCAGGGCTGCCAGGCTGTGTATGAGGAATGCATGGTGTGTCCCTGTGTCCCCATGTCCCTGTGTCTCTGTGTCCCTGTGTTTTTGTGTCCCTGTGTCCCTGTGTCCCTGTATCCCCATGTCCCCATGTCTCTGTATCCCTGTGTCCCCCTGTGACCCCGTGTCCCTGTGTCCCTGTGTCCCTGTGTCCCTGTGTCCCCATGTCTCTGTGTCCCTGTGACACAGCATGGCCAGTGCACACCCTGGCTGGGGGTGCTCCCAGTTTAGGCTCAGCGTGGGGAGCAGTGTCCTGCAAGGCCTTGCTCTGCAGGGCCTGAGGGGGTGAGGGGGGAGCAGAGCAGCTGCAGGAGCCCCAGCCTGGGTGGCAGATGTTCCCTGAACTGCACCATGGTGCTGGAGCCAGTATGGGCACAGACCCAGAATGGACACTATGGACACAGACCCAGTATGGACACAGACCCAGTATGGACACAGACCCAGTATGGACACTATGGACACAGACCCAGTATGGGCAAAGACCCAGTACAGGCACAGACCCAGTATGGACACAGACCCAGTATGGACACAGACCCAGTATGGACACTATGGACACAGACCCAGTATGGGCAAAGACCCATTACAGGCACAGACCCAGTATGGACACAAACCCAGAATGGACACAGACCCAGAATGGGCACAGCAGAAGCACTGCATTGAGAGCCTCACTCCTTCACAGATGTAGGAGGGAAAGAAGAAAAAACAAACCAAACCAAAAAAAGACTGGAGCACACTCAAGAGTACCAAGAGAGCCACTCACAGGGAGGAAAGCTGCAGGAGCCACAGGGGTGAAACCAAGCAGAAGGGTGAGTGACCAGGGAGAGGCAGAGCTGAGTACTGCACAGCACTGGGAAAGTTGTCCTCACTGAAACAGCCTGGAGTGCCTGGGAGGAGGAAGAGCACAGCAGCAGGGGAAGAGGAGAGAGGTGCCACTCACAAAACTTCCAGGCTGGTGGTGCCTTTGAGGTCTGGGAATTCCCTGATGTCTGTTGCTCCATTGAGTGACCTGCAGAGAAACAAGCCTGAAGTGGGGCAGACAGGGGAGGCAAGTGCAGCTGCCCAAGGTTCCAGAGCCATGGTGACAAATCAGCTTCCTCACAGTCAGATGTGCTCCAGGCCCAGATCCAGCTGTCCCTGTGCTGTGCAGGTACAGCAAGATGGAGCTGGGCACTTGTGTGCAAGGAGACTTGGCAAGCTCAAAGCCTCTCCCAGCCACTGACATTCTTGGCATGATCTCTACCCAAATTAAATAAAAAAACCCCAAACAATTACCATGGGGAATGTAAGCAGGGCATCCCACCCAAGCCTCCCTGGGTCTATGCATTTGGATCTAAAGAATGCAGGGCTATTTGAATGATTTATTTTATGTGCCTGGGTGAGGCTTATAAATAGAGATTTATGAGGTTGCCTCTGTCTCAGTATTTTTAGTGCTGTGCCACAACAGGTTGGCTGAAAAGCCAGTGTGGGGGAGCTGCTGTGGTTCAGGTGGTGCCCAGCCTGTGCTGGTGGCCCTGGAGCAGCCTGGGGCCAAACATTGTCACTGCTGGCCCAGGAATATCATCTGTGCCATGGTGCTGGGACATGTTCCTCCACTTCTCCACCTTGTGGAGAAAGGCAGATGCCTTCAGTGTCCTGTTTGGGCAATTATTCAACAGCAGCAAAAGCTGTGGCACTTGTGTGTGAGCACAGCTGGGGAGACCCTGCAAGGCCTCAGTGCCTGTCACCTGTGTGGGGAGGAGGAATCAGTGGCTGCCTCCAGAATGCCCTTTTCAAAATGATCCTTCCTCAGAAGAAACCACCTGCAGTGTCTGCTCCTTGGAGTAGCCTTTGGGGATGGACAACAGAGTGGTTTCATGGTACTCTATTGGCACAGGAGCTCTTGAAAAAGGGAGGGAGGGAGGAGGCCAAAAAGTGGTCACACAGGGCTTGGAGCTGGGATGTTACCGCTCTGGGGATGTACTTACAGAGTGTGGAGCTTTGGCAAGTACTGGAAAGCAGACTGTCCAACAAACTGGATGGGGTTGTCATAAAAATGGCTGCAATGGGAAAGAGGAAGGGGTCAGAGTCTGCTGCACATAAAAAGAAGATGCTGTTGCAGGTCCAGAGTCTCAGAGCTACAGCTGCCAGCCATGCAGGAGGTGCTGCTGTGCTCTGAGGAGCTCCTGCTCCCAGATAACCACAGGCTCTCCCACTGGCCTGTTTCAGCTGGACATTGGTAGATTGGGGTCTCCTGCTGCTCTGAATGGGCCCTTTGGGGTCCTGCTGAACCAGACAGGCTAGAAAGGTGTAAAGCCCTTCTCCAGTCCTACTGAGAAACAGCTTGCACTGGGGGACACCTCCTGTGATCTCACACATATCACCAGCACCTCTCCCACTTGTCACAGTGAGAGAAGTGAGCTCTTCTAGGACCCAGTGAGATCTGGGAGGGTTGAATCCCCTCCTGCCAGAAGCACTTCCCCCCACTGACTGTGAAAGGCTTTGGGTGGGCAGCTGCAATGGAGAGATGAACATTCTGGGTGTGTGGCCCCCTCATCACTGTGATGCTGCTGAGGGAGGTGGGGATGAGGCTGGTTGTTCTGGCTGCTGCAGTGAATGGTTCCACCCAGAGTCACCATGGATTTCCAGTCACTGCTATTTCTATTATTTAACTCCAGTTTGGACAAGCAGACCTTTTGTCACTTGCCACAATTTTCAATATCTGTGTGGTTCAGAGAAGTATCCAAAAGTCACTGTCTGTGCCTGGGTCAGAGCAGGAATAACCTGGCAGCTGGGTGTGTTTATCTGCAGAGCTGTGTCCCCAGGTGGGGTCTGCTGTCCCAGCTCTCTGACAGATGCTGTGGCTGCACAGCAGCTTTTCTGAACACAAGGAATAAACATCAGCAGATGTCAATCAGGGCTTAGATGGTTTTCATGCAGAGCACCTGTAATTTGTGCCTTCCCTGCCTGTGCTGTCAGCTGCAGGGGAAGGAGAACCCACATCAGTTCAGTTCTGAGAAGGAGCTGAGAAGAAGCAATTTCAGTTTGGCACATGGATAGCAAATATCAGATTGTCATTTGACCACTGTCAGAAATCCCAACTAAAGACATCAGGAAATGCCCCTTTCTGGGCAATGTAAAGATGTAGAAAACATGATTTAATTTTCTTACATTGTTTGGAGAAGGGGATTCCCAATGAATGCGTTCTCTGGAATAGCTTTGATGTTGTTGTTATGAAAACCTCTGTTGGGAGAAACAAATATCTTGATATTAATTAAATTAACCTTTTTACTTTAACACTTTTAAAGCTGGAGAGCCTCCAATATATACAGCAAATAGGAGATATAGGCTCCTTCCCAGGTGCAGCAGCATCCCAGCAGGTGAACAAGGTCTGTGGTTTGGCAGGACAAAATCTATTTCATTTACTCTGTGGGTGCTCCACATGTGACTCTACCAACTCCACCAAGGGTGCAAGGACTTAAGGTTAACACTTTACAGGTCAGGAAACAGAAACAAGCCAAATACAAAATTTTCTATCCTCTAGGAACTACAATTTTTATGGATGGTTTCTGTTACAGCTCTGCAGCTGCCAACCACAGTGTGCCAGGAATTATCACCCCACATGACTTTAAAAGGTTTGTAGCTCTAGCTCTGAGATTTTTGGTTGAGCTTGAGAAAATTTCAATCAGCAAACTTTTGCAGCAGAGGAGAGCTCTGTGGCCACAGTCTGACCTCTTGTACAGCAAAGGCAGCCACAGGTTCCTGTGCCCAGGACTGAGACCAAGCTCTGGGTGATGCCCAGGCTGTTTATCCCAGAACAGTCAGAGCAGGTGATGACTGATGACTGCCTGGAACTTGCCTCTTCTTTAGTGACAGGCATTTCAAAAGCCATCTGGAAGGGGACTGAGGATCTTATTCTCATTTTGAAGGTGAGAATAATGATGATATCTGGACTGAATAGAGAAATCTCATGACAATTGTTCCAGTAAAGAAAAAAGTAGTGTCAGATTTTTAGTCCAAGGCTCCCTGAAACATGAGAGCAGCTGCTTTTGTCCCACCCCAGCCTGGCACCAGTGTGACACAGGAACTCTGGATCCACATCAACTCACCCCACCTTGGGGCTGACAAGTGGGTGGTTTCTTATTTTAGTATCTCTTAGGCTGACCAGTTAGAGGAAGAAGAGTTATCCACTAAAATGGTGATAAACTTTGGCAATTCCCTATTATAAATTTATTCCAGGGGAGATAAAATTAGTGGAGGTGGCACAGGGCCTGACAAAACTATGGGCTCACAATAACATGGGTCAGCCCAGGCTGTGGTCCCAAGCTGGGGAATGGACATCAGAAGCAGCCAGAGAACAGACGGAATTTGAGCTCCTGAGATGCCACAGGAGAGTGAGGAACAGCAGGAGGAATCTGCTCAGAGTCTGGCAGAGACCCCACTCCCTTTGGTGCTGTGGAGGCTGATGGGGAGGTGCTCAGAGCTGATGGAAATTGAGGACATAAATGGCTTAGATAGAGTGGATAGGGTTGGGAAGGAAAAGCAAGGCTTGGATTGAGTGCTCTCCTCCAGTCAGAGCACACACAAGCTTTACTGGTCACTCTCCCACAAGGTCTGGCTTTGAAAAGGAATAAATAGAAAATCTCACAGCTCCTGCAGTCGGCCCAGTGTCCTGATAGCCCCGGGGAATTCCAGCAGCTCGTTGTAGTTCAGATCCCTGAAAGACAGAGAAGGGAAGAACATTCATTAACATTTCTGTAGGAGCTCAATCCTGTCCAGGGGTGCTTTGCAGCCAGGGTTATTAACAAGGGAGACAGGTTTTCCTACCGTGCTGATCCAGCCACTGCTGGAATTACAATTCCTGCAGCAGGAATATTCCCAATGGCCATCCAAGCCATGGCTCTCCCTGCCAAATGCCCAGCACTGCCCAGTGCTGCTCCCCATCTCCTGCTGGCCTTGGCCCCTCCTCACAGCAGCTCAGCCCTGGGGCTTTGGCTCTGAGGAATTTTTCTTGCCTTCCCAGGTCAAAATGGGACTCTTGGAAGGACAAGAAACAGGAACAGCATCAGTTGTGTGGGGCCTCTGAAGGGCTGCTCTGGGCTGCCTCGTCCTGTGGTGCAGAGGGGATCAGGGACCATTCCCCCAGTGTTTGCCCTGGGGACACCAAGTGTCCCAGTCACTGGATGTGCTGTGACTGGGAACAGTGGGAAGAGGAAGCTGGGGAAGACTTAGGTCTTCTTCTGATGGTTGGAGCTAACCCCACGTGGGAATTTGAGTCAAAGCTGGAAGTGATGTGCAAGAGGTACTAACATGGTTGAGCATTAAGTTTAATTTGCTGTGTAGTAAAATGAATAAGATATACTGTGTAGAATTTACTCACCCCAGCTTGGCAACTTAAAGAGACATCTGAGTAAAATCTCAAGAGTTGTGTTTGTTCTACAAGGATGGGCTTAACCTCTGGAAAAGGATTTATTTGACCTTTGGGGCACTGCTGGCAACCTGGGAGGAGCAGCCCCAGAAAGGGACCAGTCCTGCTGTTGGCTGGAGGGTGCCCATGGGGACTGGCTGGGCTTTGGGTGTGCAGCCCTTCTTTAGCCTGCCCAGCTTTCTCCTTGAAGGCAATTTCAGCTGTCACAGTAACATTTGACCCTATCCTGGCAATTCCACTCTGCAATTCACTGGAGTCTGAGAGCCATGCGACTGCTTCCTACCTGCATGGCACTCACCAAGCTTTAAGTGGTAGATAGTTTGGAACATGATTACTGGCTCCTGGAGATTACTGTATAATTACACTTAATGAACCTCAAAGTAATTACCATGTAACCTGGATTGTGGTTTGTGGAACAGAAATAACTGAGCATTTACACAGCAATGGCTGCTGCCCAATTACCCTGTAATTCTCCTCCTCTGGGCCCAGGCATGGTCATTATGATCTCCCTTGGCCCCTTGTCTCTTACATCTTCTCTCACTACCAGTGTTCCTGCTTGGGAACAACTCCATGGCACCACCTCAGCTTTGCCCTGAAGGTGTTTACATGGGAAATCAACCCAGAGAGTCACTTCAAATCAGCCCTTCCAGGACTTCTGGCTTATACATTTATGTCTTAGGGAATCCTTATCATGGAATTACAAGGGAGGGCACAAATCCAAGAGAAAAATATGGAATGAAGTCGTTGTGGGCGGATTTTGTCTCGTGTAACTCTGACAAGGTCCACACCAGACCTGGTTGCTGCATTCCCTGAGAAGCTCAGGAGCTGTGGCAGGTCCTGGTTTGGCAGAGTTTGTCCCCTGGCACTAAGGGCAGTTTTCCCTCCTCCAGTTACACAGGGATCTGGGTGCTGGCACTTTGTAGAGGGATTTGAACAAATGAATCCTGCTCCTGTAGGACCCAGAAAGGGTCTGGCAGTGCTGGCAATCAGCAGGGAAGAAGCACAGGGCTGGCAGTGAGACCATGAGCCCACCCTGCAGTGTGGTGGCAGGTCCCAGCACACCTGCAGCTCCTGTGCCTGCCCCAGAGGCAGCAGTGGAACAGGAATGATGTGTCCCCTCCTCACATCTGTTAGACAGGAGAGCTCTGCCTCTCCCAAACTTGCTCTGACACACTCTGTCCTCATCTGGCTCCAAGCAGATCAGTGCTTTTCCTCAGTCTTCTCTGTTTGAGCCCAGATTGATCTGTTCAAGGATAAATAGCCCAACACACGACTCTCATAGCCTTACTCTGCCTGCAGTTCCCTATCAGCTGCTTGGATGCTCTTGGCCAGTGTCTGTAGATGGCACCTGCCAGGTTCCAACAGGGCCTCTCATTGCACAGGACTGGTAATGTCACATCCCTTCTCTGCTGCTCAGGAAGACACAGGAGTGGATTCCCCAAGTGAACAAGCAATGGGAAGTGCAGGCAGGACCCCAGTGGGCATTTTCAAAGCATCAGTCAAATCTGATTAACCTCCAGATCACTGCACTGGTTGAAATCAGAGGCATTAGCAACCTAAGTCACCAACAGCTCCAAATCATGCACATAAGGTGCACAATGCCTTTAAAAATTTCACTCTGCAGTGACTCCCTGAAGTTAGAGGGAGCAGGAACCTGCAGGGGTCATTCAAGGCTGGGTGTCTGCTTGTGCCACTTCCCTCCCTTGCACCACAAACTGGGATGGGATGAGCCTATGTGGTGCCAAGGGACAGTCCCTGGAGAGGAGGCACTGTGATCCCTAGCCCCAGGTGACATTCAGCCCACATTGCCACTGTGGAGGCTTCCTGTGATGGCACAGGACTGTTTCTGTGAGCTGCCAACAGATGGAAAATATTGCCCAACCCAGAGGAGGCTTGGCTCACCTGTGATTCACTAACACAACAAGGGATCTTAGATCTGCAACCAGTACTATTTACAAGGAATAATTCATTGTGCTGTAATATTTGCTCCTGTCTTTAAAAATGTGTTTCCTTTCCAGCCTGCACCTCTTCCAGGCAGGCTGGTCTTTCATCAGCAGATGAAGGTTGTGTTTGTACCTCCCATGTGTGCAAGTATGTACAGGACCAGCTCTTCCTGAGTGAACACACACCGTTCCCAGCCCTGGCAGCATCCTGGGGCCTCCCTCCCCTCTGCACTTGACAGCTACAAAGAGCATTCATTGTGCTCAGCAGCTCCTGCTGGGTAAAAGCCCATCTTGGAATGCTGGCAGGCACTGGGCTTGTTGGAAAGTGGAAATGCAACCAGGTGTAGCCATGCTGCTCCATCCCAGCTGCCAGCACCCCTGTTCTGCTCAGAGCAGACAGTGTGCCTGTGCTCCCTCCTGCCCCTGCTCCCTCCTGGAAAACACCCCAGCTGCTCTGGGAGCAGCTCCCTGAGTGCTGCTCTGGATCTCTGCTGCTCTCACTGCCTTGTCTTGTCTCAGTGCAGCTCCTGCCCAGTTCATGGGGTTCAGCTGGCTGGAGGGGGCTGGGAGAAACCAGTCAGAAACTCAGCATGGTCCTCAGCTGTCATCTCTTCTCTGCAGTGGGGCCACTCTTCCCAAAGCCCAGACCCAAACCATGATGTGAAAAAAAATTTCCTGTCCCTTCTTCTTTCACAGAACTGAAACAAGAAATGACCCAGAAACCACATCCAGCCTCCACCACAGTGTTCTGTCAGTGGGGAAGTTTCTGTTCACTTAGTGAAATTACTCCTCTGGTTTTTTCACAGCTGCTGTCAGGCTCCATCTGTCCCAGACCTCTCCTCTCTGCCTGCTGTCCCATGGGGAATTTGGCCCAGCCTGCTTTGGGGTCTCCAGAGCTTTTTCCCCAGCTTAGGATCAAGGCAGATTGGAAGGACTCATGGCTCATTGGTTCAGGGATGATTCTGTTTTTTGACTGCAGTGGCAACACAATTTCCTCTCCTGAGCTTGTCAGTGAACTGCCCATCAATGACAAGCCCTCTCCAGGAGCTGTGGGTGTAGGAAATGGAGATGCTGTAGCAAACACCTTGAAGGGTCCCCTTCCTCTCCCTGCCTTATCTGAGGTACTTGGGCAGTGCTTTGCTTCCCTAACTCCACAGCCTGACACTTTCCCACTGCTTCCAGATTTGGGATGATGCAGGGAAAGCTGCAAAAAGCCACTTGACTGTTCCCATGCACTGCTGTGGAGTGGGCTGGGGCCAGGAGGGCTCTTGGCCCAAGGGAGCTGGACCTGGCAGTGCTGCCCCAGCTCTGGGGAGTGACCTAAGGCTCTGTGTGCCAATGGGGCCTTTCCTGGCTGTAGGCTGCTGTCCTTTTTGGCACAAATCACATCAATGGCAGCCTTACTTGGTGAAGGATGGCAACCACCATGGCCATGGCTATGCCAAACAATAGGGAAGTCTCACCAGAACAACAAAAAGCATGGCATAAGGGAGTTTTCCCCATTGTCAAGGGCTTCTGAAAGCAAAATCAGTCAGGCAAGAGGTTCAGAATTGATGAGCCAGAGTAATGACTATGAATTTGATTTTCCTCAGCTCAGTTACCAGCTCTAGCATGGCAGTGGGATGGCAAGAGGAGCTTTGTCTGTTCTACTTGAAATGAAAGCTTCTGAAAGGTCACCCAGTCTGCCCAAGACTCAGTGAACTGGCTGGCTTTCCACTGTTGTTATTGCTAGAGGGAACCTATAGCTTCATATTTGGATGATCTTAACCAACCCTGTTGTTTATTTAGAAATAAAAGTAAGTTGACATCAAAGGCCCAGTTATTTTGGGCTTTAACTGCCAGGGTGATTTGAAGCTGACAGCAAGCAGCCTGGAACTATTAATACTTCAGTTATGCCAAAAGGAGAGAAGGAGGGGAAAGAGTCTCAGGTCAATTTTCTGCCTGTTAGGGACTATTAGTGGTTTCACACAGGAAGCCAAAAAAAATAAAATTATATAGTACTATAAATTCTTCCATAAGCCACAAAACACCACAAATTTGCAGCTAATAAACCTGAAGATGAAGTGAGATTAGAAGTTGTAGATGGGACATTTGCTGACTATTTCAGTCCCAGTGGAGCTGGAGATGTGGTGCCTGGAGGGGACTTTGTGCAGCCTCCTCTGAGGACCTGCATTTCCACCTGTCCTGTGCTGGCACCTCCTCAAGCTGCCAGCAAATATAATTACTGCCTCTGCTAGTTGTGCTGGTTACTGTGGGCAAATCAAGCACTGGAAATGATTTAATTGGCAGTCTGGAAGCCCAAGGGGGCCATGGTGACCATGTAGTTTGACCTCTTGCCCAGCACTGGCCAAACAGCTTTACCCAGGCTCCACACATCCAGTCATTGTGGCTCAGCTGTCCGATGAGTTCAAATATGAAAAATAACTGCACAATCATGTGCCATATTTTGTGGGATTCATTAAGGTGGGAAAAGCCAAAATCTTTGAGTCCAACCATTCACCCCATGTCCCTAAGCACCCTAGGTGTTTTTTTAAATGCTTGCAGCACTCCTGGCAGTGGCAGGCAGTGGGGATGCCTTGCTCAGCTCAGCCAGGGGATGAGATGCTGCAGTGCCTGCAATAAGTGACAGCAGGGAAGGGGTGTGTGGAAGGACGCAGAGCACCTGCCTGGCTCCAGGCAATGTGCCCATCCCCTAAAGGAAGACATGCAAGAGAGATGTTCACATGCACCACAGACAGGCAAGAGCCACCATGGGATTCATCTGCTGGGGTCAGTGTGTTAACTGGGAAATTAAACATGTCCTAGAAAACTCCTTTGTTTGTAAGTTATAAGGATAAGCCAGGCTGTGTGGAACTTGAGGGAGTGCATGCTCCCAAAGGAGCAGAGGTGGGCTGCCCACTGGGGGAAGGTTGTCAGGTACTTGGGGTGCAGGATTCCTGCCAGGAGCAAGCAGCATCTCTGAATGAGGATTCACTCTGACAGCCTGGCCTGGAAAGGTCTCAGCCTCTCACTGATACGGTGCTGCTGCACTTGACAGGCTTTCTGTGGCACTGATGGTCCATTGCTAGGCAGGGGGACTGTCTGTGGCTGTTCCTTGTCCCCCTGCAGTCAGCACTTCCTCCCAGTGCAGCTCTGATCTGCACTGAAAATCCCAGCAGTGTCCAGTGTGGCTGTTCCACCCAGAACCCCTGTCTGCTCTCTGCCTGACAGAGGTAATGGATAAAATGTTTGATATATTTAACACCTTGCCAGGCACAGACACAAAGCTGGGACACACAGAAACATCCACAGAGCTGATGGTTTGGGAGGCAGGCATGGAGGATGCTCTTTGCCAGGCTGCAGAGGAAGGCAAAGCTCAGCGAAGCCTTGTCTTCTGCAGAGCATTCCCCAACTGCAGGAAAGAAGCTGGGGATTCCTACCCGCTCCCCAAATTGCTGGGAATCAGCCCCTGGAGCTCTGCTGCTGGCAGGAGGGAGAGTGGGATGGAGGCAGAGCTTCTGTGCATCAGCATGTCCACTGTGAGAATGTGCCCCCAGCTCCCTCTGCTGCTTCAGGGGCTGCTCCTCCTTTGCACAGGCAGCACTTCACACCCACACACCTCAGGAAAGGCTCTGGGAACAGGGAAAGGCTTTGGGCAAAAGGAAGCCCAGAGAGTCAGAGGAGCTGAGGAGCCCTGATGGGTCACAGCACGTCTGCAGAGTCAGAGGCTGGAGCTTGGAGAGCCCCAGTGCTGCTGCTCATGGCCAGATCAGTGGCCCAAGGCTGCAGGATCAGTGGCAGGGGGAGCCAGGCTGGAGGGCTGGCCAGGTGCAAGAGGGGGTGTGAGAATTTGGTGGGAAAAGGGAGAGTCCTGCCATGGAGATGAGCCGTGGAAAAGGGCAGTGTCTCCAGAGCTACATCTTCACCTGAACTTCCTTCACTTTCTCTCTTTTATTCTTTATAAACCTGAAAAATTTCGTGTCAGACTGGGCTTGTCTTGCCAAAGCTCAGCCTGGCTGAAGGAACTGGCAGGTTCAGGGCTGGTCTGAGCATCCCTTCAGTCCAGGCTCCTGTCCTGGGGGAGAAGCTGCAGCAAACAGGAGCAGGGCCCGGGGAGACACTGAGTCAGAGCTGGGTGTGTTTGCCACTTCAGTTTTACAGGTGACTTTTTCTGTTTGGAAAGTCACTTTCCACTTAATGATCAGACAGTGAACTTCATAGCTCTGTTCTTGGAGCAGGCACAGGTCCAAGAACACGGGCCATGCAAGCTGTGGCCCTCTTCCCAAAAAGCCACAGGTCCCCTTCCTGTCCCCATCCCCCTGAGCCTCTCCCTGAGTCCCTTCCACCCTCTGGCAGGGCAGGTTGGGATCAGGATCACACAGCCAGCTCTGCTGACTGCCAGGGTGACACTGCAGGGCTGCAGCATCAGCATGCTGAGCAAGTACCAGAGCAGTTCAGTGCAGCAAACAGGGTGTCCTTGAGGGGTCAAACCCATCAGCTGCTTTGGGAATTGCACAGATTTGGGATTAACATCAAAAGACTGCACAAAAGGCTTCAAACACAACACATGGTAGGCTGAGGAGGAAGGCAGCATTTGGCAGACAGTTTTCTGGGAGAACAGCAAAGCCTGTCCGGCCCTTAAAGTGTTAAACAACCCTTGACTGAGCTGTACTGGAGATATTTCTCATTTCCTTCTTCCTGCCTTCATTGCCCAAGGTGCACTTTATATTAATTTTCTTACTTCTTTTTTGTTTTTCTGCCATAGAAAATCCAACTCTCCAGAGGAGTTGGTAGGTTCCAGCTCTGCTCTGCATTTACAGACTCGACTAATTACCCAGATAATGGGATGGGTGCTGTGGTAAGGGCATTTCCTGTGAGGCAAGGTTAGGCAGATAAAATGCCTGGAGCCAGAGGGTTTTGGATTCAGCCCTTCTGGGAGACGTTTCTAATTTATTAGTGCTATTTTTTTTTAATAAATTAAAAGGTTTTCAAATGAATGGAGATTTGCTCTTTCCAAGTGATTTATCTCCTTTGTCTGACGGGCGGGGGAGCTGGCAGGGATGTGGATGGGGAGGGAGAATGCAGGGAGATAGGAAACAGCAGGGTCACCTCAGGTGGAGGGGATGGGCAGGGCTGCTGGGCTCTGGACACTGTGCCAGGCTGGAGACAGCCCAGAGGAGCAGCCCTTTGGGACAGAATTGCTGCTTTGGCTGCAGCCCAGAGGCCTCCAGCATTCTGGGGCAGTGCTGGGGAGCAGCCATTCATCTCCCAGGCTGTGCCCACCTTGGCCCTGCTGGGGCAGGGAAGGCAGGACACTGTCAGGACACGGGCTGGGCTCTGTCTGTGCCACTGGGCCAAGAGGAGGGGCCCTGTCCCTGTCCCTGTCCCTGTCCCTGTCCCTGTCCCTGTCCCTGTCCCTGGCCCTGGCCCTGGCCCTGGCCCTGCTCTGTGGGACTGGGCTGTGGCCATGGCAGGGTCACAGCTCTTTCTTCTGCATTTTCCCCTCTGCCTCAGCAGCTGCAGACTGAGCTCTGAGCTGGTGCTGGGGGATGTGAGGTGGCTTCTGTGCTGGGGGACCCTGCACATCCCTTGCTTGGCACTGCCAGCCCACCTGAGGCACACCTGAGAGCACAGACCTGCCAGAGCTGCTGCTTCCCCCTGGGATTCCCATCAGGATTCCTGCTTGGGGTCAGTGTGACAGCAGCCCCAGGGCCACCTCTCCCTGCTTGGACAAAACACTCTGATGGGAGGAAACAGCTTTCCCCTTGTCTTTAGAGCAGAGACCCCAGGAGATTTTCAATGAGTAACTTCCACAGCTGCTTTGGTGGAAGAATTGGGAATATCCATGAGGAGCCTCTATTCCCTTCCACTGCACTCTGCACCTGCTCCCTGGGGTCTGCCCTGCTCTGCCATGGGGATACCAAGGCCTGCCTAATATCAGGGAGGTGGGAGTGCTAAATGATGGTCTGTGTGTGCTGGTGCTTGCAGAGAGAATTTGGGGCCAGCTCTGAGACTCATCTGTCATGGTTCCATGCCCTCTCCATGGCTATCTCTGATCAAACATCTTCAGCTGCTCAGGTTCAGCTCAGCTTCCCCCTCCATCCCTCTGCACAGAGCAGTGACCTGGAACTTGGTCATGCAGGGGGCTTTCACTTATTCCCCTTCAGCTGTGATCCATGGAATATTCACATTTCAGGGACACAGAGGGATGAATTCAGTGCTATCACAATCTACCTAATGAGGCTGAAGTTGAGCAGTGTGAGGTGTGAGGCAATTGCTCATCACAGTGTTCAGCCTGATGGCAAAGCTCAGGGACCTTAGGACACTGCTCAGCTTTCCAGGAAAGGTGGAAGGAGGAAATCTGGGCATGAGACCAGCCTCCCTGGAAATTGGTGTCACAGGGATCCTCTCATGAAAAATCCTTTCCTCATCCAGGAGTGGGGAACCTGTCCCTGTGTTAGCACCATGCAGGCCTTTGGATGGCATTTTCCCCTTGCTGCTCCTCTGAAACCACAGCCCCCAGCCCTGAGCACAAGCCCTGAGTGCTGCCAAGAATCAGTCTGTGTCATTGCAGTGATGCTCCTGGCTGCAGCTGAGCTGCTCCTTCCATCAGCTTTTCCATGAGCACTCCTACTCCCCAGGCTTGTGATACACTGTAGGTCTCATCACAGAATCATAGCATGGTTTGGGCTGCAAGGGACCTTAGAGATCATTTAATTTCAAGCTGCTGCCATGGGCAGGGACACCTCCCAGTAGAAGGTTTCTAAACCCCTTGCCCTTCTTGTTGCTTTATTCAAGACTGAGTCTGAGATAGTCAGGAAATGCAGAAGTCAAGATCTTTCCACCCAAATGGCAGAAGCAGGGTTTTACAGCAGGTGATAAATATCCCAAAGGACAAACCTTGGTTTTTATGGTCTCCATGCCCAGCAGGGCAGTGCTGGCTCCTCCCTGCATTTCCTCTGGGCATCCCCTGACCTTCCACCTTGTGTAGAGGATTGAGGCCATTACCCAAAGGAGGAATGTGTCACATCAGGATATTTACACTCTTATTTACTCCATGTCTTTGGGAAAGAGCTAAAAAATGCCAAGCTTCTCCCACTCTGACCATCTGGTTCCATGGCTCAGCTTGGGGCTTCTTCCCACAGCCCTGCAGGGTTGTTCTGTGTCATCTCTCAGGCTGATGGGAACTGCAGAGGGAATCTCACTGGTTTACAGGGCTGTTTTGAAATCCCTTTGGGAATCTGGCCCAGGCTGCTCTGACTTGCTACCTGCCAGCTTTCCTTCCCAGGAAGAGAAGGCTGGGGGGGTGGCTGGGGAGCAGCCAGGTCTTGCCCTGACAGAGAAAATTTACTTGGAGCTGCTTTCTCCAGTTTCATGCTGGTGTTTGACTCGTTGGGACTGCGTGGGTGCTGCACATCTGCCTGCTCCCCCACCAGTGTGGAGAACACAGAGCTGCTCTTGCTGTGCACTTGGCAGAGCTGACTTGTGCATAGGAGCTGCAGGTCAATGCAAGGGAAATGTGAAGTCATTCATCTGGCCTCACCTCTTTCCAAATTTGCTGCTCTCCTGAAATGTCAGGAACAAGCCCTCTCCAAGAGCAAAGGTGCTCCACTGGGGTCTGTTTTTGCAGAAATGTTGGGACTTGGGGCAGGTGAGCAGTGTGGTTTTATTTATGCAGCTCACACATTGCTGAGACCTGCACGGGGCAGTGCCTGCTGCTTCTCTTAGGGTTTTGGCATTTTATAAAAATCCAAGTTTTCCTGTCTAGCTGAATATGAGAATAAATATTTCCCTTAGGGAGACAGAGGTTTTTGCACCTAAAACTTCCCAGGCTCTTCTGAAAAACCTGAAACAATGTTTTCCTCTCAAATTTTACAGTTCTTCAACTATTGTGCCTGGTTTATAATCAGCATCTGGCCACAAATACTCATTTTAGGAACCCTGGAGAAATTTCTGTCTTCACCAGCCCTTACCATCCTGCTGCCTTCCAGGAGGTAACGCCCACGGGGTAACTGAGAGCATGGTTTGGCCTCCACAAGCCAAGAAAATGTGCTAAGTGCTGTCAACAGAATGTAATCATAATTTGAGTTAAAGGGTAAATGTGGAGACTGTAATCGTCTCCACATGCACAGGAGCTGAGAGGTGCTAGGTAGATGCAGTTCTAGGCATGGTGCAGCAAAACTTGGCAGTTTTGTGTCCCAGAGCCTGCCCAGCTTCTGTCAGCAGACAGGGGGGTGCTAAGGATGGACATGGCAGCGTGGCTCACTGGAGGAACACGAGTTCCTCAGGGATCACTGAGCTGGGATGGCTGCTGGCCCAAAGGTGAGAGTAGGATGCTCAGACCAAGAGGAGCAGAAGGCCTCTCACTGCTCTGGAGGACAGTTCTTCAGAACAATCAGATGTGGAGGAGAGTGTGGAGGGTGTGGAGCTCTCTGCCACAGCACTGTCCTCACTGCAGGCAGCTGTGCAGGGTGGGCTGTGGGACCCTCAGTGCTCCTGCAGTGCCTGGACACAGGCAGAGCCCTGCTGCACCAGGAGCACCCCTGGAGGATGGATCCCAGCAGGGCTGCCTGACCAGCATCAGCAGAGACAGGGCTGCAGAACTGCAGTGCCCCAGAAGCTCACTCTGCTGCACAGCCCTGTCCCTGCAGGCACTGGGGCAGCAGCAGGGACACAGAGCTGCACAAGTGCTGGTGCCATCCTGGATGAGCAGCAAAAGGCAAAGAAAGTGTGAGAGCAGGGGCAGAGTGGAAGAGAGGGAAAATGAGCATTCAGCACAAATGGCTGTGGAAACAGAATTATCTCCCAGAGCTATGAAATCCTTTAGTCTTTCCCCCAGGAAACAAGGAGGCATCTTTCCCTCTGCAGCTCCAGCCTGCTCGGGATGGGCAGCAGCATCTCCCCCCACCCTGGCTGCAGAGAAGCCAGATGCAGGCTGGGATGTTGCTGCATGTCAGCCCAAACAAGGTTTTCTTCCATCAGTGAGTTCTCTGCTCCCTCCTGCAGCTCCCTGCCTTTGTGCTGCCTGGGTGCCACAGCTCTGCCCTCACATATTTGCCTGTGACCACCAGAAATGACTGGGGAGAAAGCCAAGCTGGGACCCGTGGGTCACCAGAGGAGACCATCCATCAGCCTCCCACCCCTGGCACAGCTCAACCTCTCCCCAGCTGAGCCCTTCTGGGTGGTCCCAGGATCTGCCAGCCTGCAAGGAACAGACAATGTGTGTCATGGTCCTGCCCTGAGGAGTGTGTCTGGGGACCAAGGGTTTGCCTGCTGCTGCCACTCCTGCCCGATGCTGCTGTTGGCACCACGCTGGGCACAGAGGGGCCCTGTCTGCCTGAGTGGCACTTGAATGCTGGGAAGCAGCATCCCCTCCTCCATGACCTGGACCCCCTGGTTCTCCTGGCAGGAAGCAAGGACCCGACTCTGACCCCAAGCCTGCATGAAGGGACATATTTCTGCACAATTGAAGGCATCAAGCACCTCTTCCAGTCTTTCAGAGCCTCAATTCATTTGTTTGCTTGTTTGTGTTTCCTCCTGGGCCAATGCACAGCACACGAGACACAGGCCATTCATGCAGCTGGCACAGCACAGGGAGTGTGCTGTGGGCTGTGGGATGAAACTCTCCCTGAGTCCAGGGTGAGCCCCTTGCTGCTAATCACACAATCACAGAATGGTTTGGCTTGGAAGGGACCTCAAGGTCCATCTTGTTCCACCCCCTGGCTGCCCCAAGCCTTGTCCAACCTGGCCTTGAACATTTCAGGGATGGGGCAGCTACAGCATCCCTGGGGACCCCATGCCAGGGCTTCATCACCCTAACAAGAATTTCCTCCTACTATCCAATCTCAGTCTACCTGCCTGAAGATGTGACCTGGAGCTGGGTTCATCCCTGCTGCCCATCCTCCCTGCAGTCTCCTGATGGATTGTTCCAGCTATGCCAAGCACATGGTGCACAATAGGTGATGCTAGCAGACATGAGACCATCTCAGAGACACCCCACAGACCCCTGAGGACTTTACAGGCCCCAAACTCACGTCAGCCCCTCTCTTTGGTGCTCAGGTGTTGGGGAGGCTTTGTACTGAGAAAAAGGAGACACACTCCCTGAGTAGGGAATGCATCCCAGTTCTTTGGATTGAACCTGGAATTGCACCAGGGCCTTGGAGCCCCTTGTCATCATCACTGTCCACATGCACAGATCCCCTGCAGCAGCAGCATCAGCAGCAGCAGCAGCAGCAGTAGCAGCAGCAGCGGCTGAGCAGCTTGCACAGCCACAGCAGGACAGCCCAGGCTCTCACTCCCCAGCCAGCATCATGCCCTGGACATCCAGTGCTGCTGCTGCCCTCAGTGCACAGTGACCAGGGACAAGTGTGGCTGAGCCCCTGCCCTGCAGGCTGTGCTGGGGGCTGAGCACAGCCCATGTCTTTAGGAGAGAGAAGCAAACAGGGCACTCACAGGGTTTCCAGGCTGTGCAGCCCATCGAAGCCCTTGGCTCCCAGGCTCTGGATCCGGTTGTTGTGCAGGTGCCTGTGGACAAAGCACAGATGGTCAGTGGGGGGTGCAAGCTGAGCTTTTCCTTGGGTCAGAACCTCCTGTAAGCTGAGCCTAGCCTGGACTGGGATGCCAAGGGCATTTATGGGTTCCCTCTCTGACCCCATGAGACACATATTGGGTGCAGTAGTGCTTGCAGAGCCACAGAGCTCCCACTCCTCAGGAATGCCAGGCTAATGTAGGAGTTTCCCTGAGATCTCCACCTTCACAGCTGCCAGGTGGCTGTGGATGAACATGCTTAAGCAAGAAGCTTCAAGAAACAGTCTAGAGCTCACCTTACCCAGGGCTCAGGCCACCGTGTGGCCTCACCAGCTGTTCATGGGCACTGGGTGCTATCTAAGGACACAATCATACTTGGACTCCTTGGAGCCTTAGGAGCAGCAAGAAGACTTTGAGTGTAAAATCATCCTGTTAGTCACAGTTTATTATCTCTGCATGCAAAAAAACCCCAAAAAACAAACCGAAAACCAAACCAAAAAAACAACAAAAAACAACAAACCCAAAAAAAACACCAACAGAAAACCCCACTACCAGTTCCTGGACCAGCTCCAGTTTGATTGCAATGAGAGTTGTCTTCAGTTCAGTGCTTCAGAGTGCCTGGCTGAAGTGCTGGGGCCATGCCACAGGCTGATGCACATTCTCTGCACCATAGGAACAGTTTTTTCCTGTTTCTCTTTATCCTGCTGCTACATGCCACGTTCATCTAGTGCTTACAGGCTTGGGAGCTCCCAGTTTTAATGCTGGCATTGGGGAGCCATGTGCTGGGGGCCCTGCAAAGCCACCTGGGGTAATTTGGCCTTGGAAGCTCTGTAGGTGATGAGTTTCTGCAGTTCTGGGTTCTGTGTTTCCATGGATCCCTCACTCCCCTGTCTCAGTCTTTTGGCAAAGCCAAGGCCTTAGTGCCTGAATTCCTCCTCCTGGATTATCAGAGATCTCGTGTATGTGTGCACATCTCAGTGCTTTTACTTCCTTTACAGCTGTGAGCTTGTGGCTAATTGTGCATCTCCCTCTGAAATCCCTCTGAAAGGCACCTCTGAGTCCATGCAGAGAGCTCTTGTCAGCAGTCTGAGGAAAGTCAGCTGAAAATCAGAAGGCAGCCCAGTCTGCCCTTGTGCCAGCCTGCTCTTCACCCCCTTATTGATGGCCATAGTGCAGTGCCACAGTCTGTCATAAATGCCCACCAAGGAGGGGCAGGACTCTCAGGGCAGGTTTTCCATCAGTTCAGATTCTCTTTTAATGCCAAGCCCACGTGTGAATTGCTGCCACACCACTCCCCCTGGGAGTCCTCTTGTGCCATGCCCAGGGTAGCACCAGCAAGGGATGCAGCAGCCTTTGTCCAATGCTGCTGCCTCCTTCCAAGAGCCTGGGGGAGGCTCCATCCTGGCATATGGATCAATTATTTTTTCATTATTTGTTGCTTGATCTAAATGTGTCTCAGCTTGAAAAATCTCTCACTTCACCTGGATTCAAGTGTGAGCTGTTTGGCTGAGCACAGGCAGCTCCCACTGCCAAATATTCTAGGGTAAAACAAGAGGAAGCTGGGAGTGGAGGAACAGCCAGGCTCTAGGGCAGTTTGGTAGGGGCCTGCAAAACAGAAACCAGCCTGAGAATGTTTGCCATTGGGATGAGAACAGAAAACATTTCAGAGGAAGGGGAAGGGAAGGGAAAGATATCTGATAAAATATGTTTGCTCCTTTGAACAAACAGGAAAAAAAGAAAAGGATGTTTCCTGCAAGAAAACTTGGATTGTGACTTTTAGAGGAGAAAAGAAGCCTGAGATCAAAATGAGAATCTTATGGGAAAAATTTCTCTCTGTCACAAGAAAAGAAGTTTGTGCCCAGATGGTTTTCTCCACCAGATGTTATCAGCTTCTGGTCATGCTGCCTTATCTTCAGCTGGTGGTGCCAACCACTTTGAGCTCCTTTGGATGCTGCATTTGGCAAAGAGAGGGTTGGATCTGCATTGCTGTGGGCTCACACACAGAGCTCCATGCCCCAAACCCCCTGTGTGCTGTGAGGGGACAGTGTGGGGACAGGGAAGGTGTGAATCCCTGGAGCTCTGTCAGGAGTGATTGGGCACCTTGTCCAAGCTCAGACATGCTGAGTGCTATCACTGCAGTCAGGCAGGAGACAGCAGAGAAAAGCAATCACCTGCTGGGTTTATATTTGGCTCCAGAGTGCTTTGTTTGGAGGCAGAGTAATGAAAATCATCCAAAGGAAGTTCTTTGTTGGTGAGAAAATTATGAACGACCAAAAAAGGGAGTTATAAAATAATTTACTGTCCAAGCTGAACTCCAGAGTTACCCAACCACATGGCAATAATAGAAACAAGAGAGCTGGAAAGGTAAACACTTGAAAAGACGTTCCTGCCTTCCATCCTGCCTTTTTTTCCTCCCCTGGTAAACAAATTTTAACAAGTGGAATTGCAACATCTCCAGTGCTTGTCAATTAGAGCTCAGCCCACACAATGTTATATTCTGCCCTGTAAATTACAGCTCAGCTGGTTTGATAGCAGCTCAAGGTACTTGATTTTGGGCTATAAACAACCCCAATGATGCAAAAACAGGGGAATTCTTTAAGCCTTTGCTGTTGGAGCTAGAACCCCCAGTCTCCTTGCTAAGGGTTTAGGATCTGGGTCTCCTCCTTCGCAGGCCAGTGCCATGGGGAGATGGGTTTGGGCAATCTCCATGGAAGATTCTGTGCCAGGGTGAGGACAGCATGGCTGTTTTGTGGGATGGCTGCTCCCAGCACTGCACTCCCAGCAGAAAACTGCAGCAGAATTGTCCCTTGGAGCCCTGGCAGGTGGGACTGCCCAGGATCTCCTGCAGCAGCACAAGGGCTCGTTGGGAAGGATGAGGACTGACAGCAGGGTCTCACAGATATCTATATCTATATCTATATCTATATCTATATCTATATCTATATCTATATCTATATCTATATCTATATCTATATCTATATCTATATCTATATCTATATCTATATCTATATCTATATCTATATCTATCTATATCTATATCTATATCTATATCTATATCTATATCTATATCTATATCTATATCTATATCTATGTGTGTGTATGTATAACAGAAAGATCTTTGAGAGCAGAATCTGAAGAATGTATAGAAATGATAGCAAGTTTTAATGTAGAAGCAAAGAATTGCTGAGCCAGTTTTACTGGGGAGCTAAGAAAGCAAAGACCAGTGAGTTGGAAGAAGCTTTTATGACTTAGAGCAAAGGATAAATCCACCTCAAACAAAAGGTGTTTTTACCAAGCAAAAAAATTTTCACGGACAAACAAAAATGCCAATGTTGGAAATAGAGAAAAGATCTCAGAATTTTCCAGGGCAAGAAAATGGAAAAACAACTTCTAGCTTAAACTATAATGTACTAACTTTTTGTAACTGAAAAACAGTAACATGAATATGGTAATGTCAGTGGGCTATAGGTAATAGTAAAGGTATTAATTAGTTGTCATGTTTTAAGATGCTCTGTATGAAAAGTATATAATGCATTGTAACTGGAATTAGAAGAAGCTTTCAGAGGAACCCTCAGCTGTGACTGACAGGCTGTGGGCTGGGCACTATCACCCATGACCCATAATTGCTGCATCATTTGGATACAATAAACAGCATTTAAAAAGCCCCTGCAGTCCCCATCCCTCATTTTAGGCTCTTACAAGGCTCCCACCTGTCATGGGACAAGGGAGCTCATCTGCTGCCAGGTGAGCCCTTGCAGGATTTTGCTGAACAAATGACAGTGGCTGCAGAATCCCACACAGGCTGGGGAGAGAGGCTGCAGCCTGGCTGGTGCCTCAGGTGGTGAGAATGTAGAAACAAAAGCAGAAAAAATATCAAACCCTACAAGATTCATTCTGACCCACAATAAGAAACATGCAACAGATTCTAAAAAAAAGATTTTCTTTCCTTGCCGACAATTTCTTATCAGAAATTTGGAATAAATGTGATTTCGCCCCATCATTCATGCAACACCCTCAGTCAAATTTGTTCAGTTTTCATTTGACTTCCTTTTGCATTTAGTTTTTCAGTGAATTAAGAGGTGCTGGAGAACACTCTGAGGAACAGCCCAGCACAGGCAGTAGCTTCAGCTCTGGCAATGCCACCTCCAAGGGGACAAATGAGACATTTGTCTCACACAGAAGGGAAGAAGGTTGAGCAAGTGCTTAAACCCTGCTTTAATGACAGTGCTTGTCTAGGTGGGCAAGGAAAGGGAAATTAAATTGTCTCAACACCTGCATTGAACACTGGTGAAAGCAGATCTGGCAGGACAAAGGTGCTGATACACACTGGTAACTGGATGTTGATGAACTGAAATGGGTGCAGAGAAGAGCAATAAAAATGATCCAAGGGCTGGGAAAAAAATAGAATGGAGACTTAGAGAACTCAATCTGTTTAGCTTATTAAATAAGATCAAGGGGATGAGTGCAGTGTAATGTATAGGATTCTTCCTGGTTAGAAACTGGGTACTAAAATGGTTCTGTGATTTAGCAGAGGAAAGAATAATAAGAACAAATGTCTGAAGTCAAAGCCAAAGAAAATTCAAATGGGAAAGATGAGCGCTTTTTTTTTTAACACTAAGGATGATTAACCACTGGAACAGACTACAAAGAGACGTGATGGATTTGCCATTGCTTTCATTTCTAATGACTTCACTTTTTTTCTTTTCAAAAAGGACAAATGCAAACATTTTCCATCAATTATTTGCATTAGATGATTTGAACCAAGCTCAAATCTGACATCATATGAATTCTCCCCTGACCAGCCACTGCCATGATGAACTTCCGTCCTTATGGTGGCAAAATTGTCCTTTTCCTCAACTTGGCCATGGATAAGTAGAGAAATCTAAATAATAAATGGTGCAAATTCCATGGATTGTTTCCATTAGTGGAGGACCAACATGAGACTTGTCTGGTGAAGAATAAAGCTCAATCAGAAGTGACATCCTCAGGGTGAATTGGAGCACGATTTGCTTCTTCCTCAAGTGCTGGAGAAGGAAATCCACTTTTGCCAAGGCAGCGAGCTTGGTCCTCTGAGAGAAAAGGCACTTTTGCCAACTAAAAGGCTGATGAATGGGACCCAGATGTTCCAGGCAATATTGTTCTTAGTGATAATGAATTGCACATGCCTGGCACTGCCTGCCAAGGCTCCCAGCAGCTTCCCAGAGAGGCACTGGTGGCTTCCCTGAAGAGGTGAGGGCAGGGATTCACCCACCCTGCCCCAGACTGGGCTTTGTCTGCTGGGGGGCCCCAAGCCCCACAGATGCTGGGAGATGGCTGGTGAGCAGGGATGGGCTCAGGTTTGCTCCCAGACAAGGAAGGCACTGGAAAGCAGTGATCCCTCCTGAAAGTCTCAGCCAGGGTTACACCAGAACAAGGAAAAAATGGGAATGGGAACCCAGGAGTCTTGCAAACAAGTTTTATCTTCTGGTCACTAAAACATTCTGTTAGAGAAGAGTTGCATCATGTCCTTTAACGACAAAAAAAATGTAAGAAAGAGGAATTCTGCTAAAATCCTTCATTTACTGTCTTCACGCTTTCAGCTGGAGTGACCTTGACAATAAATTATCAGCTGATATTCAGGTTGTGTGAATGTCAAGTGCAGCAGGGGGGAGAACCAGTCTTACATGAGCATACACGCTTTTAAATATCCCCAGGAAAGAGGTCTTGGTGTTTAGTAGCTATGAAAAAAGCAAATGAAATGACAGGGGTAGGTAGAAGAGGGAAAAAGGGCACAGAGCAGCATTGTACCATGATATAAACCAGAATTAATTTTTGTCTTTGATACAGTGTACAGATTTGGTCTCTCCAACTTGAAGGGGTGAAGGAAAAAGTAAGTGTGATATGAGAACTAACTTCTGATTTACAGGTGGTAACAGGACAAGGAGGAAAGAGAGTAATTTTTTTTTTTTTTTTAAACTGAGAGAGGGTAGATTTAGATCAGATGTTGGGAAGAAATTCTTCCCTGTGAGGGTGGGCAGGCCCTGGCACAGATGCCCAGAGAAGCTGTGGCTGCCCCTGGATCCCTGGAAATGTTCCAGGCCACTGGCTGGGGCTTGGAGCAGCCTGGGACAGGGGAGAGTGTCCCTGCCAGGGCAGGGGGTGGAACTTTGGGGTCCCTTCCCACCCAAACCTGGGATTCCATGTTGCAAACCAGGTAACTGGGGGGGTCTGGAGGAGCTGGGCTGAGGGAAGGGTACAACAGGCAGCAGCAAATACAGCAAAGCACAGAGGGGAGGGACACAGAACACAGGAATTGGAGGGTGTTAGGCAAAACTAGCTGGCAATGGTATGAGAACTTTTCCCAGAGTCCATTTTTTCAGCCAGGTAGGCAAGGGTGAGGGCCAGGTTAGAGGAGTGGAGCTTCTCTTGTGCTCCCACTTTGGGGCCAGATTGACTCCTGGAGGTTTCCAGGAGCTCCCTGTGGACCCAAACAAAGAAGGATCTGGGTTCTGACCCCTTTTGCTCTAACTTGAGGGGTTCTCTGCTATGTGATGAAAGTGAAACTACTGAAGATTTTCTCTATCCAGGTCCCTCATTACAGGGCAAACCTCTCTCCTGCTTGGCCTGTTTTGGAAAGTTCACTCCAGCTCTGTGTCCCACACACATCCCAGCACCTCTGCTGAGAGCTGCTTTGGTGACACCTGGAAAGGGGGGAACTGCAAAGATGGGGCAGCAGGGACACATCTGCAGAGTGGGGGATCTCTTGGCAATGGAAGATTTCACTTGAGGACTCCTCTGGTGAGTGGGACTGAAAGAGGTGCTGTGATTCCTGGCTTGAGACTTCTTGCTGAATTCAGCTGACAGAGGAAACGAGGGACACTACTGAGAACTGCTGCCATGCACTTTATTGGACTGTCAGCACAGCAGCATGGGGCTTCAGAGGCTGAGTGCTGAATGAAAAATCTCATATGCTTAAGAAAGATGATGATTTTTGTAAAACAACCTTTACTTCATACAAACCATCAGCTGAAAAGTATTCAGGATTATTTTTGTGTACAGATACTAAGATACATTTGGTCCTGAATAGATCAGACTGGAAGGTAACCACCTATTCCATGAGCTATCCTGATCAAATATCTGCCTCTCTTCTGCCATCAAAGCACAGTGCCAGCACCTCAGTGCATGGAGCCCTTGTTATTAAAGCTGGGAAAGGATGGTGCTAATTACAGAGATTCATGGGTTTCCTGATGAGTGATGTGCATGAGGCTCTGCTCACTGAACAGCCTGCAGCCCTACTGCAAAGCCTGCAGCAGCAATAGATGGGAATAGGATCAGGGAATTCCTCAACAAAGGTGTAATTTATTAGCAGACAGTGAACCTTTAAAGTGTTCCAGATTGAGGCTGGTGTGCTCTGATGTCAGTGCTTGTGGCAGGATGGAGAAATGGTTCTGCCTAGGGCCCAAGGTGTGTGGAGGAGAAGAGCACAGCTCTGCTGGGAGGCTGCTGCCCTCAGCAGTGCCCAGCCCTGTCCCTGAATACTGACCAGGCTGTGCAGGAGGGATCCATTCCCCTGGATTCATTCCCCTGTGCTCAGCCACATCCCTGAATACTGACCAGGCTGTGCAGGAGGGATTCATTCCCCTGGATCCATTCCCCTGTGCTCAGCCCTGTCCCTGAATACTGACCAGGCTGTGCAGGAGGGATTCATTCCCTTGGATTCATTCCCCTGTGCTCAGCCACATCCCTGAATATTGCCCAGGCTGTGCAGGAGGGATTAATTCCCTTGGATTCATTCCCCTGTGCTCAGCCACATCCCTGAATATTGCCCAGGCTGTGCAGGAGGGATCCATTCCCTTGGATTCATTCCCCTGGGCTCAGACCTGTCTGCCCTTGGCTTTCTTCCCTCAGGGGCTCACTTTAACACCTCACAGCTGGGAGTTTCCAATGTTTATAGCAGCAGATCCTCCATCTACCTGCAAATGCAGGTTTTCCATTTGCAGAGGAAGGCACACGTGGCATCTGCACCCTGCCAGGGAATGTCTTCTCTCAGCTTGGCTGTGTTTTGGGAGCATTTGCTTGTAAGCTCGGTGGGTGAGTCTGGAGCAGGGACATGTCCCTGGCTGGGACACAGGAGGGACACTGGGTGACTTTCCACTGCTGATGTGTTGACAAGGGCTTGCATGGAAGCATGGGAGAGATTTATGGGGCTAGTTCTGCCAAACACTTGTGATCCCACAAAAATGTAGCATCGTGTCCCACAGAGCCTGGCAGGATCACACATGTGTTCCCTTCCAATTGTATGCGGTGGGACATTATTCTCTCCCTTGTGACCTAATGGTCAGTGACTTTTATTTCTTGCTTGCCTGTTTAATTAAGGAGTTGCTTCTTGCCCACAGTATAGGATGAGCCAGAATGAAAGCAGCATGCTTTGGAGGCTGAAATGAAACCCCAAATGTCAGCTCACCCGCTGAGTGAGCTATTAAAGCTGACTGAAGTGGTTGCATTATGGTGGCCAGGGGTTGCTTTGCAGAATGAGCACAATTGTGGGTGAAAACTACTTTTTAGATTTTTCTCGAGTTGCTTTTTGCTTTTCTCCTAAATAAGCCTTTATGCTTTGTCTAAACAGATGAATTTGATGCTTAATAAAACTCTGAACTGTGCTTTGTCCAAGCACTTTCTATGCTGGATGGTCTCAGTAAACACTTTAAATTTTGAAAGGGAAATAATTGCCAAACTTTCACTAAAGCACTACATGCTGAGGTTACTTAACACCCTGGTATCAGTACAAATTACCAAATCAGAGGTGGCATTTCATGTGGATAGAGGAACTCCAAAGCAGTTGGCAATCACACCCGAGCTTGCTAATCAACACCAAAGAAGTAATAAATATTTGATTTGCACGTGCCAAGTTCCTTTTAAAGGGAAGATAATCTGCAAGCCTCTGTTGATAGAAAGGATGCCCCTCCTGAGCAGCTGCAGAAGGATCAGTTCCCTTCCTGATCACCTGTGGGTGTCTGGTGTCTCACTGCCCATGCAGGTTTCCATCCTGCAGCAGCTCTGCTCCCCAGTGCTGGCCATGAAATGCTGCAGGCATGGGCTTGGGCAAGGTTGGCATTACACCTTTGGTTTAAAATTGTATTTGGTAATAAAAGGCAGTGAGGGGGAGGAGAGGGAGTCAGTATGTTTTCCAAGAAACTAAAATATTACTTTTGTGACCTAACTGCAAATTGTTGCAATATAGATTTTTTTCATGTTGCTAGAAAGTCCTGTAGTTTTAACACAGGGATTGAAGGGAGGAAAAGAAATTAAAAGTTTTTGTTGCTTGAGTCTTCAAGGAAAACAATCTGGTTTTTGTTCCCAGTTACCGATTTTTTTAAAATACAAAACATTTCGTGAATTATATCACGGAGCTTTGTAGCTCTTCATTGAAAAGTGGGGAAAATATGTAAAAAAAAAAAAAATCAAAAGAGGCAATTTTAGCATTTCACATCAAACTAGGGGGATTCCCTGACTCTGAACAAAACCTCAGCCCCTCGCCCCAGCAGCAAGAGGCGATTCCCGCAGGAGGAGGAGCCCGGGGGCAGCACCGTGTGCCGGCCGGGGGAATGAGAAGTGGAGAAGGCTTACAGCACCACGAGGCTGCTGAGGTTCTGGAAGGCGAAATCTGGGATGTGCCAGATGTGGTTGAGGGCCAGGGTGATGGCTTGGAGCGCTGGCAGCTGGTTCAGAGCTCGCACAGGGATCTCGGTCAGGGCGTTATCGTCCAGCCACAGGTGACGCAGCGACAGCAGCCCCTCAAAGCTCCGGTCGGGCACCACCGAGATGAGGTTGGCATCCAGGCGGCTGCGGGAGAGAAACGGGGTGCGGTCAGAAACGGGGTGGGGGTGAGAAACGGGGTGCGGTCAGAAATGGGGTGCGGTCAGAAATGGGGTGGGGGTCAGTGAGAGGCCGGGGGGAGAGAAAGGGTGGGGACCAGTGAGAGCTTTGCCCGGGGCTGGGGGTCAGTGGCAGCTCTGCCCGGGGCTGGCGGTCAGTGGGACCCTGCCCGGGATTGGGGGTCAGTGAGAGGTCAGTGGGACCCTGCCCGGGGTTGGGGGTCAGTGGGACCCTGCCCGGGGTTGGGGGTCAATGGGACCCTGCCCCCGTGGTTGCGCAAAGGGAGCGGTTGATGGCAGGGAGATTGCGCTGGGCTGTAATTAGTGATTAACACAAGCAGGCATCGGTGCTGGCAGGTGTCTGCATCACTAAGGACTGTCCCTCCTCGAGGGTGATTTGATGGCAGCTCCTGCACATGTCCCGGGCTGGGCCCGGGCGATCCCAGCCCCACAGGCCCGGGTGAGCGGGACCGGCTGCGAGCCACGGCCCCGCTGCAGAGGGACAGGACCCGTGTGGGGACGGGAAACGTGTGACAGCCGGGCTCGGTGTCACAGCCGGGCTCAGTGTCACAGCCGGGCTCAGTGTCACAGCCGGGCTCGGTGTCACAGCCCTGCTCGGTGTGACAGCCGGGCTCAGTGTCACAGCCGGGCTCAGTGTCTCAGCCCTGCTCAGTGTCACAGCCCTGCTCAGTGTCACAGCCGGGCTTGGTGTGACAGCCGGGCTCAGTGTCACAGCCCTGCTCGGTGTCACAGCCGGGCTCGGTGTGACAGCCGGGCTCAGTGTCACAGCCGGGCTCAGTGTCACAGCCGGGCTCAGTGTCACAGCCCTGCTCAGTGTCACAGCCGGGCTCAGTGTCACAGCCGGGCTCAGTGTCACAGCCCTGCTCGGTGTCACAGCCGGGCTCAGTGTCACAGCCCTGCTCAGTGTCACAGCCGGGCTCAGTGTCACAGCCCGGCTCGGTGTCACAGCCGGGCTCGGTGTCACAGCCGGGCTCAGTGTCACAGCTGGGCTCGGTGTCACAGCCGGGCTCAGTGTCACAGCCGGGCTCAGTGTCTCAGCCCTGCTCAGTGTCACAGCCGGGCTCAGTGTCACAGCCGGGCTCAGTGTCACAGCTGGGCTCGGTGTCACAGCCGGGCTCAGTGTCTCAGCCCTGCTCAGTGTCACAGCCGGGCTCAGTGTCACAGCCGGGCTCAGTGTCACAGCCGGGCTCGGTGTCACAGCCCTGCTCGGTGTGACAGCCGGGCTCAGTGTCTCAGCCCTGCTCAGTGTCTCAGCCCTGCTCAGTGTCACAGCCGGGCTCAGTGTCACAGCCGGGCTCGGTGTGACAGCCGGGCTCAGTGTCACAGCCCTGCTCAGTGTCTCAGCCCTGCTCAGTGTCACAGCCCTGCTCAGTGTCTCAGCCCTGCTCAGTGTCACAGCCAGGCTCAGTGTCACAGCCAGGCTCAGTGTCACAGCCCTGCTCAGTGTCACAGCCGGGCTCAGTGTCTCAGCCCTGCTCAGTGTCACAGCCCTGCTCAGTGTCACAGCCGGGCTCAGTGTCTCAGCCCTGCTCAGTGTCACAGCCGGGCTCAGTGTCACAGCCGGGCTCAGTGTCACAGCCCTGCTCAGTGTCACAGCTCTGCTCAGTGTCTCAGCCCTGCTCAGTGTCACAGCCGCGCTCAGTGTCACAGCCGAGCTCAGTGTCTCAGCCGAGCTCAGTGTCACAGCCGAGCTCAGTGTCACAGCCAGGCTCAGTGTCACAGCCCTGCTCAGTCTCACAGCCGGGCTCAGTGTCTCAGCCCTGCTCAGTGTCACAGCCCTGCTCAGTGTCACAGCCGGGCTCAGTGTCTCAGCCCTGCTCAGTGTCACAGCCGGGCTCAGTGTCACAGCCCTGCTCAGTGTCACAGCTCTGCTCAGTGTCTCAGCCCTGCTCAGTGTCACAGCCGCGCTCAGTGTCACAGCCGAGCTCAGTGTCTCAGCCGAGCTCAGTGTCACAGCCGAGCTCAGTGTCACAGCCGGGCTCAGTGTCACAGCCGGGCTCAGTGTCTCAACCCTGCTCGGTGTGACAGCCGGGCTCAGTGTCACAGCCGGGCTCGGTGTCACAGCCCTGCTCAGTGTCACAGCCGGGCTCAGTGTCACAGCCGGGCTCGGTGTCACAGCTCGGGTGTCACAGCCGAGCTCAGTGCCACAGCCCTGCTAGGTGTCACAGACTTGCTGGGTGTCACGGCCTGGCTGTCACAGCCCTGCTCAGTGTCACAGCCCTGCTCAGTGTCACAGCCCTGCAGTCAGACCCTGTGTCCCTTGTCCCCTCCTGCTCTCACACCTTTGTGCCTGTCCTCCCCCTTCATTTGCCAATTGCTTCTTTTTAACCATCATGGAATGCTTAAGGTTGTTGGATTTGAGTTTTAATTTGGTGAGAAATTTTAATTTGAACACTTGTTTTGTTGTTTCAAAATAGAATGACAAGCCAAAATAATTAAGGTTATTATAGCAAAAAGTTTAAAACTTAGGTTTGGGAATCATCTCTCTAAAGATCTTTTATTGCAATGATGGTGAGCAGGATACAATGTGTTATCTGTAGATTTTGAAACCAAATTATGAGAGGAAAATACTTCAGATTTGGATGAAATACCAGGAACCAATTATATAAAATTTTAATTTCCATCCACAGCCAACAGAGCTTATTTTATTTTTCCAAGCTATCTAAGGCAGGGATCTCTGAATGCAAATTGCAAAGAGGAAGCACTTTGTCTCTTATCAAAGCATGAGAGAAGGAAGTTAACAGAGCTGTCATGGCCAAGCCCTCAAATCAATGATCCTCCAGAAAGGAATGTGGTAAAGAAATTAGTATCTTGACTATATGAAGTAATATTTTTGATAAAAGTTGAACACTAGAGCAAACCCACAGACACCCCCAGGCACGACCCTTCTTCAAAGAGTACCAGCATTTCTTAATTCACAAACCACTGCCATAACTGCAGGAGGAGGAGACCAAACACCCCAAATGGCAGCAGGGAAGGGGCTGGGTGCAAGCCTTGCTCTCTGCAAGGGGCTGTGGGAGGTATTTCCTGGGTCAAATTCTCAGATATTCCTGGCAAACAGACCTTCTCTACATCACAGAAAGAAGCATTTCCTGTTCTGGCTGGCCTGACCTGGATGGACAAATCTGAGATTTTGGTTAAGAAGTGCAGTCAAACCTCGCTGAGATCTCCTTCAGAAAAATGTCCTTGGAAAGCAGAATACAAGCTCTGGTAGAGCATCACCTTAGACCAGAATGATAACCCAGGGTGGGTTCCATTCCTGCTCCATTACTCCCATTTTGCCAGCACCTCAGAGGGTGGGCAGGCCCTGGCACAGGTTCCCAGAGCAGCTGTGGCTGCCCCTGGATCCCTGCAAGTGTCCCAGGCCAGGCTGGTTGGGGCTTCTGCTGGGCTGTGGAAGGTGTCCCTGTCCATGGCAGGATGGAACGTGGACTTTGAGATCCCTTCAGCCCAAACTCTTCTGTAATTCTGATTCTGTGATTCAATTTCCCCAAATTGCAATATCTTGCATTGCTGCAAAGGTGCATTTTTTGAGTTGAGAGGATCACAAAAGCACATCACACCCAAAGCTCCATTCCCACAGGTTTTGTGTCTTTGGGCCAGCATAAGACAATGGATTTTGATTTTTCCTGTTGAGAGAGTGGGCATGGCAAGTTCTGCCCCAATTTACTTACTGCCTCCCAAACTACAAACAAATCACAGAATAACATAATTCATCTTCCTGAGACAACAACTCCAAAGAATAAAGACCAAAAAAGCAAACACTGCAGCAGCTCAGAGTAAGGCAAAGGATGCTGTTTGAAAATTTCATGAAAACAGGAACTTTTTTTGAGCAAAAGTAAAACTTCTGCACAAAATGTTAATCTTTGCTGCTTTTTTTTTTTTTTTCTTCCCATCCTCAGGACAAGAATTCTGTTAGGTTTTGGCATCATTAAATGTTTAAAAAAAGCAGCATTTCTTCCTTTTCCCAGAGATGTTCTTTCATCCAAATCCCTATAAGTTCACTGAAATATGTTTTAAAGTGAGTGCTTGGTTTCAAGTTTAATTAATAAAGACCAGACAGTGAAAATACCCATGAGAATAGTTACAATTTCTCAAACCCAAACAAAGCTTTCAGAAGTGGAGATGCTAAAGCAGAGCTGAGGGCTGGTATGCCAGGCTGAGCTGGGACAGGGACAGGGACAGGGACAGGGGCAGGGACAGGGACAGGGACAGGAATAGGGACAGGAATAGGGACAGGGACAGGAAGAGGGACAAGAATAGGGACAGGGACAGGAATAGGGACGAGAATAGGGACAGGGACAGGAATAGGGACAGGAGTAGGGACAGGGACAGGGACAGGGACAGGGACAGGGACAATGACAGGGACAGGAATAGGGTCAGGGACAGGAATAGGGACAAGAATAGGGACAGGGACAGGAATAGGGACAGGAATAGGGACAGGGAGTGGAGCCCATGCTGTCCAGCTTTACATCCCACTTTGCTCATGAACTGAGGGTGAAGCTTGAGACATGACTCACAAAGTTTCAGGAGTTTAAATTGTTATTAATTCTTCATTAATGCTGCTGGATTTGCTCTGTGGCTGTTTAGGAACACTCAGGAAAGGCCCTTTCCCCCCTAGGGATGTCCATAGCCATGAGAAGTGCAGCACAGCTCCTTGGGGAGGTTTTTGGGGTACTTGGACTGTCTTTGTGGATTCCTGTGGAGAGGACATGAGCAGGAACGTGGATCCAGCCAAGGAATTAGTTATCACTCCTGGATGGCTTCTGGCTGTGGGCACGTGTGTGTCCACAGCTCTGCATCTCCACAGCCAGTGAGGGGCACTCAGATGAGCCCAGCCCTGCTGCTCCTCAGCTCTGCCTCTGACCTCCTGGCCAGTGGAATGGGCAGCTGTCCATGGAGAGCTCTGGGGTGGTGTTCTGGGGAGGTGTTGGTGTCATTACTGTCAGTCTGCTCCAGACTGTGGAGCTCAGAGATTCCTCAGTGGAGCAAAAGCAAGACCTTCTGCTGGTTACAATGAGCTGGACCTGGGAAGTCTCAGATTCAGCAACCTGCTTGAACCACAGCACAGCAAGCTGCACCTATCTGGAGCCAGGTAAATTCAAATTAGGAACAAGGAGGTGCCCAGGTGAAGGCATTTCAGGTTAGGAACGATGAGCAAGACTCCTTGTGTGCCACTGCAGCACTGAGGAGGGGATGGGGAGCATGGGCAGGGACAGCTGCATTCCTGGCACCAAGGGATCCTAACTGCTCCTCAGGGAGCTGCTGGCTCTTTCTGGAATAGATGTGCATTCTTTCTAATAAAAGCTGTGCATGTGGGGATGGCTAATTGCTATGGCTTTCAGACAGCTCTCTACTCTCTTCTGGAAGCAGAAAAGCTGAAGTTCTTGGCACAGAGTTGTTAGTAATTATATCAATTATACTAAACAAAAACCAACCCAGCAGTTCTCTCCTTTCTTCAGTGTGTGACTCTGGCTCCGTAAGTGTTTTATGTTATGATTTATACCTGAGGTAATTGGGCTGATTAGTGGGTAAATGAGACAGCACAGGCTGGGGCTGGCTCCTCACCTTCCATGGGGATGTTTTAATCTTTATTTCACCAAATCACTTGGTTGGTTTTCCTTGCAAGCTTTAACCCTTTGCTGGCTTGCAGAGGAAGACGCCTCTTCCTGCTGGATCCTCAGGACAGGGCTCATCCCACTCCTGCTGCCAGGCACTGCTGTGGCTCTGGAGAGAGGATCACACACAGTGACTCCAGATGTCAGCATGGATGGGTTTCCAGGGCTCTGCAGAGCCTTGCATGTCTGTTGCATGCAGAAGGAGGTGATTTGAAGTGGGACATCCAAGAACAACAGCTTATGAAAACCAGCAGCTGCTGAAAGTCTCAGCTTCTGGCTTTAGAGCTGCATCTGCTGCTGAGAGTTACAGGGTGTTTATAGGACTTCAACATGACACTGACACAAAAATCCTAAAAGTGCCTGCAGTCACCTCAGATTTTACTCCATTCCCCTTTTAGGGACTACAGGTGTAGTGAGAGATGGAGCTGCCTGGAAGAACATCCCAAGTTGACTGATTCTTTTTCCCTCAGCACATTTGTGCAGAGCCATGGTGAGAGGAGCAGCTCAGCACCAAATGTGAGTGTGCCTGAGCCTGCCAGCTGCTTCCTTTGCTGCTGCTGTGGGGTGACAGCTCTGGGGAGGCAGAAGAACCTGTGTGGGATGGCAGAGAGAAGTGTTTCCTTGGGCAGGACATTTTCAGATCAGCTTCATACTGAGTTCCAGGGAATGTGCTTTGGAAGAGTCCCTCCACTGCTCTGAATGCTGTTTGTGTTTGACAAATGCTTGGGGAGAAATCAACTGCCTTCTTGCCAGGAGCAGTCCAGAGAGAATGGTGGGATCAGGAACACTTCCAGAAGGAACCAGGCAAATAGGGAACTCCTTTTCTAAGGAGAAAAGGTCAAGAGTGGGAGATTCCTCCTTTCCAATGAGCAGAAGACAAGAGGATGCCACCAGTGCAGGCACTGGGGAGGTCTGGCCAGGGCTGGGGTATGTGCAGCCCTCAGTGCAGTGAGGTTTGTGTTAATCCTGAGCTGCAATCTGAATTCATGTGTTTTCTGTGTCACACACCCAGCGGTTTCTAAGAACTGTCTTTTCCCAAGAAATGCTTCCAGAGTGTTGCAGAGGATGTACAAGTGCATTTCCAAGCTGTTGGTAACACAACTGGCAGAATAACCAAAATAACCAGGGGATAACTAGAACCAGTCTCTCTGTGCCCTAACACATGTGGTGCAAACCTCAGCCTATGACTGGCAGAAACAAATTTACCCATATTACCATTTCCTCCTGGCTGTGAAGCATTTGCAGGGGGAGCTGCAGCCTGGAAACCAACAGAAATGCTCAGTACCACACTGTCAGGAGATATCCCATATTTTGCTGCTGTTTTTTCCTTCCTCACACACACCAGAGCCAATAAGAGCTGTCTGTCTGCATGTCTCAAGCACTCATGAGCAGTAACTGGCCTGCAGCACTGACTGGGGTGTCCCCCCAGCACAGTCATCCCAGGGCACTGGGACCTGCAGCTGCAGCCCATCCTCACAGGATTCTTTGCAATTATTTGCTGTTATCTCCCTTGATGAGCTGGAGGTGACTTGCCACTGAGGATCATGTGCAGCACTGAGTGGTGCAGGGCTGGGCTGATCTCTGCAGACCAGGGTGCTCCTCTGTGGCTCTCTGTCCACAGCAGAGCACGGGACATAAAGAAAGGAGATTCTGCAGGGAGAGCTGTGGCCAGTGAGGGTGTGAGGGCTGAGCCAGCAGCACTGAGCCAGTGCTGGTTGCTCACCCAAAGGAGTGTGGACACTGCTGAAGGCTCAGGGGAACCTGATCTGGTTATTCCCAGGCTGTTGACTTTTTTCAGCTCCAGCCTGGATCTTTCCCAGCCTGGGAATCTTTCTAAGAGACAAAACAAGGGAAGGTAGAGAGAAACAGATCCCTGGTGTTACACTGAGCCATGTGAGTGTCCTGTGATATTTTGCAGAGAGCATGTTCTCAAAGAGGTGTTGCCTTCTTTGACCAATGAGTCTTTTCTATTTTGTTTTTTTATGATCTCCCTTATATAAATGCCACAGCTTTTCAATAAATCTCTCTTCTGCTGCTTGGGAGAGGAGTGGTGTTGCTGTGTTCTTCATCCTTCCCAGCCCCACAGTGGCAGAGGAGCTGCTGTCTCCTGGCCCCAGCCTACACGTGTGTCAGCTGAACAGAGCTGAGCTCACCAGAAATGTCTAATTGGTGCCTTCAGGCAATCGTGTCTCTCTTCCTGTCTGAGTTTATCTTGAAAGGCTCGATTGAGTTACCTCCTCTCCCATAATAGGATCTAAGTTCCTTGTAGTAACATAAGAAGGAGATGATGTCACTGCAGCTCAACTTCTCCAATAACTTACTAATGACTGGGGCCAACACCTCAGCTTCTTTCTCAGGCAGAGCTCCCAGGCTGAGTCAGTACCTGGCTGCTGAGCTCTGGGGAATTGCTGTGCAAGGAGCTGAAGGAACAGGCAGGGAGGACAGCTGGGGTCACCCTGCCCCTGTCCCCCTGCCACCCTGCCCCTCCCTGCACTCGTGCTGCTCTCTGTGCCCTGCCCAGCCCTTGCTCTGGGGGATCTGGGTCCTGAGCCTGCCCAAAGAACCCAGGGCAGGAGCAGGTTCTTCCATCACTGGCACCCACTGGGGTAGGACAAAGGCAGCCAGGGACTGCAGCACCCACCTGGAAAGGGAAAACTGGGTTACATTTCTGCATGCCTGGTCTGGCTTTGCTGCCATCATGTCCTGGAGGTTTGGTGGGAGAATGGAGCTGTTGGGTGGGCCCAGAGGAGGCTGTGTTGAGGCTGGAGCCCTCCTGCTCTGGAGTCAGGCTGGGAGAGCTCGGCTGCTCAGCCTGGACAAGAGAAGGCTCTGGGGAGACCTCACAGTTCCTTCCTGTGCCTGAAGGGGACTATGAGAAAGATGGGGACAGACTATGTAGTAGGGTCTGTAACAACAGGACAAGGGGTGATGGTTTTAAACGAAAAGAGGGGAGATTCAGACTAGATACAAAGAAGAAATTTTTTGCAGTAAGATGGTGAGACTCTAATACAGTCTGCTCAGAAAGTGGTGGATGTCCCTTCCCTGGAAACATTCAGGGCTGGATGGGGCTCTGGGCAGCCTGGTGTAGTTGAAGATGTCCCTGCTCATTGCAGGGATGGGACTAGATGACCTTTAAAGGTCACATTCAACCCAAAGCATTCAGTGATTCTGTGAATGACACACTATTGCCTGCTAGGCCAGCTCCCACCCCTGGGATCTCTGCCGTGCCCCAGAAAGGCTCACAGCCCTCAAGCAAGACTCAATGTGCTGCCTGGCTCCATTTCCAGCTGGAAACTTGTGAAAACCATCCCAGGCAGTGAATGGAGGTTCAAGACACAAACATGTTTGCAGTTGGCTGTGGAACAGGGCCTGGTGAGAAAGTTTGCAGGGCTCTGTTTGGACTGCAATGAGTCTTCACTCCTGACTCAATGGGGCATGTTTCTGTGGGAAGCTCTCCATGAGGGATGCTCAGGAAATGAAATCAGAGCAATACCTAGACTCCACACAAAGTGCCTTTGGTGTAGACAAGAGGGCTTTGTTATCCCCAGTTGCAAACACCTCCAAAACCCCTCAGGTCAGAACGGTACCAGAAGGATTGCCAAAATCTCTGTGCAGCTACAGAAACTGCTGAAAGCTGGGCAGCTGTGCCAGCTCCCCCACCAGCCTCTCCCTGGGCCCTGGCACTGCCCCCTTGACCATGGTGGCAGCCTCAGGGAGATGCAGAAGGTGCAGGGAGCAGCTGGAGGCTGAGCAGAGGAGCTCAAGGGCTCACCAGGCACTGGGGCTGCGTTTCTGCTGGGAATTGTGGTGCTTGTCAAGCAGCTGGAAAAGAGAAGGGAGAGCAGCCCTTGGGACAGCAGGAACAGGACATGCTGTGTTGTGGGGAGAGGGGCTCTGAACAGATCTAGGGGCACTGGAGTGCAGAGAAACACAGGGATGTTTGTGTGGGTCCAGAGGAGCCCATGGAGATGCTCTGAGAGCTGGAGCCCCTCTGCTCTGGAGGAGGCTGGGGGAGCTGGGGGTGCTCAGCTGGAGAGGAAAAGGCTCCAGGGAGAGCTCAGAGCCCCTTCCAGAGCCTAAAGGGGCTCCAGGAGAGCTGGAGAGGGACTTGGGCAAGGGATGGCATGGCAGGATAAGGGAGAATGGCATCCACTGCCAGAGGGCAGGGCTGGATGGGATATTGGGAAAGAATTCTTGTGAGGGTGGAGAGGCCCTGGCACAGGTGCCCAGAGCAGCTGTGGCTGCCCCATCCCTGGCAGTGTCCAAGGCCAGGATGGGGCTGGGAGCAGCCTGGGACAGTGGAAGGTGACCCTGCCCATGGCAGAGGGTGGAAGAAGTTGAGCCTTAAAATATCTTTATACACAAACAATTCTGTGATTCTATCATAGATATTTTCAATGTAAATATGTCCATTCCTTGTTCATCTCCCTATCTGCAGTTTACCTGAAGCTTCTCTGTGGCTCACCAGGAGTCAGCTTACACACCAAAATGCCTGAACCTGGGACCCATCCTCCTTTGGCACTGGTGTGTCTGTTGTAGGGAACAACTGCTGGCTGTCATTTCTACTGAGCCTTCACCAGGGACACTCAGTGTGCTCTGGGTGCTCATCTGGGTGAGGGGGTGAGTTAAGGTTCATGACATTTCATGGGCTGTGCCATGCCAAAGGTCAATGGAAACACATTGGAATTTCTTCATGACTTTATGAGGCAGGATGTGGATGTGAGCTATGATCATTATTTCTTCAGTGCTCACAACGTGCCCAGGACACACAGGGAGGGCAGCCAAGGCAGCACTGCCTGTTCCTGAGCTCTTACAGCCTGAGCGTGTGAAGGTGCAGACAAGTTTCAGTGCTTGTCAGACTCTCTTCTGAGGGACCTCTGCTTATTGAAAGGTGGAAACAATCTGGGGGAATATGTGACCAGCAGGGGCCCTGGATTGCCACAGGCAATGCAGAGAAGGCTGGAGGTGACTACAGAACCTGGTGGGTACAGCCAGGCAGGGACAGCCCTGGCAAGCAGCTGGACAAGCACAACTCCAGACACCCACCTGTGCTGTGACCTCTTCACTGGCAGCACACGGGGAATGCTGGAGGTGCTGGGAGCCCCTCACCATCACCCCCTGCCAATGCTGCCAACTCTCAGCTCAATGAATGGAGAAATTAGAAAGTGAAGTTGAGAGAGAGGAGCTGACATCATGGATGTGCTGGCTCAGCTCAAGGTCACTGGGACCTGGATGACACCTGCACATTCCAGGAAAGGATTTCAAAAGAGAGGAGGCTGCTACTTTTTTACACACTGTGAGCACAGATGAGGCATCTGATGCAGCTGGGGCAGTTTCTCTGTCTTGTATCACACACACCATCCTTGGAGGAGATACCAATTCATGACACCTATTTTTCTGTATTATTTTCCAGTTCTTGACTGAAGTTTGCTGAACTTTTAGCTTGGTAAACCACACAGCACTCTTGTCTTCCTGGGAGATGAATCCTGGGATCCTTCACAGCACTGACACTTACAAGCATGAAATACATGGATATTGCCTTTACATAAACTTCACAGCAACTCATTGCTGAAAAAACAGCAAGAAATGAATTAAAAACAAATGCAGCAAGGATTTGTTGTGGCACTGCTAAAGTGAACTGCTCCTTGAGGATGACACATTCAACAGCTTGTGTGTGGTCATTAAATCTTCCTCTCAAAAATGCCATTGAGACCATTGTACTGGGATAACCACACTGCATTTCATGGTTTTTTACTGCTTAACAGAAAAGGCTCTACTCTGACCAGCTGAGTTCCTCCTACTGACAGGAAAAAATCCATGTCTGTGATGTAGCCATGCCTCCTTTCTGACTTGCTCCCAGAACAGTGGTAGCAAATTCAAATCCCTTCAGCTCTGGAGTGTAGAGAAATTCCTCCCTGCTTAGAGGGTGAGCTGCTCCTTGCATTTGTGTTTTTGGGCAAGACAGTCTCCTCTGAGAGATTTCCCTGAGGGCTACACAAATGTGTGCTGGGGCTGTGTGGAGCAGAGATGCTCAGCTCTGCTTTGGGACCCCTTCTCTGATGGGGTGTGCCAGCTTGGAGGGCTGATTTTGCTGGATAAAAGTGAGGGGTGGGGACAGGGACATTTTACTTTTGCCTTCCAAGTGTAGGAAAACCACATCTCACACAGTTTTACTCACACAGAACTTGAAAGCAGGTATAAGATTTCTATAGCCAGAAGAGAAAGGCAGATTGCTCCAGAGAGTGTCTCATCCTCCAGAGAGGGCTCTGAGATAACAGAGGTGATTCACCCTCTGCAGATGCTGATCATTTTCCACTGCTGCTGGGGTGAGGTAATATCTACACAGCCAGGGTCAGAGGAGACAAACCCACCTGGTCTGCCTGAGGGAGACGTGGGCACAGCAGAGACTGATCCAAGGTGAAGGAAAATTGTTGTGACTCAGAACAGCCTGATCTCCTTCCTGGCAGTATTTTAGGATCCTACACCATGAGGGAAGCATCCAGCACCCCAAAAAAGTGACAAAGAGGCACAAAGACACCAGACCCCAGGTCCCAGGCACTCAACATCCCAACTACAAACTCAGACTTCTTTGTAGCTGTGCCCAGCACCAGCGTGGCTGATCCCCCCTGTTACCTGTGGGCTGCAGGGAAGCTGCTCTTGGGTCCTAGCAAGAGCAAAAGTGACCAAAACACAGGTTTTGCCCCAATAAAAGATAGTGATGCATGTTCTGCCAAGTGGATTTAACAATGGCTTTTGGAAATACATTGCTGTTCTTCATTGCAGTAAAAATGGTTCTCAGAGGTACTGGGCACCACACTCTAAACAACAGGGGGAGATGAGCTGAATGACAAAGAAAGATGCTGGAATAGCAAATGAGGTCCAGCCATGCACAGGGACACTCTTGAACCCAGACCTGGGATTTGGATCCCATGCATAAAACAGAGGAATGAGTCCACAGTCAGAATGTTGAACTGCTGTTGTATTCTAATGCACCTTTTTCTCCTCAAACCTGGTCTGATCATGCTAAGCTGTTGTTGCCAGTCTTGGTGACAAACACAGATCTCCAGTGGCAGCTCAGACTGGGTGGAGGGAAGGGCTAGGGCATGGCAGGTGGGATGACAGCCCATGGTACACAGGACCACAAAAATATCATCTATCCAAAGTCTGTGCCAAAAAACACTAACTCCTCTGAATTTGCTTTATGATTGATGAACCAAATGATGAGAAGTGGCCTCAGGAGAAGACATCAATCCCTTCCAGAGACACCAGCCCACCTGAATAAAATTGTAGCAACTCTTCTTTGTCTGTGCACTGGCTCAACAGCACAAGCCACAGGGGCCATTTCCAGGTGACTCCCAGACTGTGCAAGCCACACCTGGGAGGAAGGACCATGGCAGTGCAGCCAGGGAGGCTCCTGCTTCCATATGAGGAACACCAGCAGTGCCTGAAAACTAACTTCAGTACATCCAGATGTGTGGCACATCTGCCTGCAGTGTTCACTTGAATGTGGTAAATGTCTGCCCAGACTATCTCCTTTGTAGAAATACTGCTAAAGGCTGGAGTGCCAAAATGGGGATCAGAGTTCTGAAAACAGGAGTGGGGACACAACTCCACTGACTGGGTTGTGCTGCTGTCCAGAGCTGGCTGCTGGGAAGAGGGGCCTCAGGGAAAAGGGGATTTCAGAGGTGGAAGGTTTTGAGCAGCCTGTGCTCTCTCAAGTGGAAGGACAGCATGCTGCTGATGCTGTGACACACCCTGGGCTCCTTTTCCTGCTGCAGGAATGCTTTCTGCTGCAGATGTGTCCATGAGAGGGGAAATGCAAGGTCCTGTGTGCTAGCAGCAGCAAACACCAGGGAAATGTGGGAGTTATTGTCAGGGGGATGTCATCAGGACAGACACAGGAGCTCTCTATATTCTGGTCTTGAAGTTTGTAATTTATTGTTAGGTGTGGGTATGGGGTCCTGCTAAGAGCTGCCAGCCACCACTCAGAGCAGGACAGAGAGAGAAGCATGAGAGGGAGAGAGAGTAAGAGAGAATAAGAGTGAGAGAAGAATAGAGAATAAGAGAGCAAGAGAGGATAAGAGAGGATAAGAGAGTGATTTCCCATTTACAATACATCTTCTTCTATGTTAAATATTCTAATTTCCACTAACCAATCTACTACAAGATACACATTTTCTACTATTTGCATGCAACCTATAGGAATGACTATATTACCATATTTTATTTCTTTCTTATTTATAAACCTTATCTCTAAACCTTTCCTGCCATACTTGGAACAGGATGTCAGCTGGCTCTTGGTATTTGTGGCATTTGGCATTACCTAAACAAAGGAAAGGGGCTTTAAACTTTCACATGGTTGTTTCAGCCCCAGAGTCAAAAACTGCTATAATTTCTATTTCACTTATGGTTTCAAAATCTTTTGCTAAACACTCGTATTTATAAAGTTCCTATTTCCTCATTCCCAACAGGGAAACACCTGCAGTCACTTTGCTTCAGTCCTTCTCCCCATCAGAGCCACCTCACTGCTCTTCTGTGGCCTCCTTCTCCCTGAGCTCCAGAAAGACTCTGTGAATCAGAGCTGAGGTGGTCTTGCCACAAGACAGTTCCTGTGCCAACAGCCTGTGACTCACTGCTATTTGTATTGAGTTATTGACTTCATAGGTATCTGGTTTTGATGGATTTTATCCTCTAAAAAAACCAGTGGAAACAACACCTTCCCAAAACCTCACAGCATCACGTGTGAGTTGCAGAGAAGAATATTGCTGTGAACAGCAAACTGTCAAATCTCAAAGAGATCAAAGAAGTGAAATGAGGAATGAACTGACTGAGCTCTTCAGGCCATGTTGATTCCAAAGGAATTTTTTTTTCTTCCTTCTGCCATAAGAATTTATATGCTTGTGAGAATCTGATCTGGTGGGAAGAGCCTTCCTCCTTTGTCTACATCAAAGTCCACATGTTCTCAAATTGCTATAAGACATTTTTTGCATTTTAATCTCTGGCCATATGTATGAAAATAATTACCTGCCTTAAGGGACAGGGGATGAAGTAGTGTTTGTTGTATTTCCACAGGAGTCCAAATGGTGGCAAAGTAATGGGATGGAGGAAGGGGATTGCTTTAGTTAGAGGTACAATTAACCTGTATGCAGGGAGTTACATGTCAGGCTGATTTAGCACTTACTGATTATGGGTCAAGTACAGCTGGAGTGAATCAGAATATAACAGGAAATTACACTGTTAGCAAACAGGAAAATGATTTTAGTATTTTTAATAACAATCTCTGTGGCACAGCTTCTCCTCATCCCCTCAGCTTGTGAAGGTCAAATGGGCAGAGGACAGCACTGCTGCCATGCAAGGGTCAGAAAAGAGAAGGTGCCAGTGGTGGGGATGGTGCTGATGGGACCAGAGTGTTCCTCAGGGAGACTGTGGCTGATTTCAGCTGGGAACAGCAGGATTGTGGCAGAATGGCAGAAGAATCCTGCAAATATTCCAGAGGGATGCAAGGCTGTGATGGAGAAAGGGAAACTAAAAGGAGAGCAAGGACAGGATGGCAGGGAATGAGGCTTGTTGGGCTGGTACTGACAGTGGCTACCTCTGCACTGGTGCATTAGCCACAAGGCAGCAGAGTGTGGTTGGCTGCAGGGGACTGACACATGCTCAGGGAGGAGCAGTTACAGGCACAGGTTGTTCTCCTGAATGCCATCAAGCCCAACAGCAAGAGAGTCAATCCTTTGGGACACCAGAGACACCAGAGTGACGCACAAGGCTTGCACCCAAGTATGTGCCAGCAGGATGGAGCATCTTGCCAGGGACACGAGAGAAAACCCAAAGTGCAGTGAGGAAAGGGGGCAAGGGGAGCTCCACCTCATGGTGCAGGATCTTGAGGCTTTGACTCTTCTGCCTGGAGCTCTTCCCTTCCCCCACCAGGCTGATAAAGACAACACTCACCCTGAAGAGCCAGACACATGCTGAGCACCTTCCCAAAATGCTGATCTGCAAGAAACTCCCCAAAAAGGCTTTCCATAGGCATTTGAAAAAGAAAAACCAGGAGTTTCTCTTGATCTCTTAATCCACCGGGTTTCTTTTCTCTCTGCTTTCTCTACCTCGACAAGCTTGGTAATTATAATTTATAGCACCTGCTCACTTTGAAATACCTTGGACTCTTTCTGCCTGGCAGAGGAACAGACACAGTGCCCATCTGCTTCAGGTAAGTGCTCACAAACCACAAAGTCGTTAATTAGACTGACACACGACTCTTCCAGAATGCACATGGTATGTTGTTAGTGCACCTCCAACCACGGGCAGGCAGATCCTCTGCCAGGGATCACAACTGGATCCAGCATTACGTAATCCTGGCAGCCCCTGCAGAGCTCAGAGCGTTGCCATCAGGTGTGCATGTTCTTTCTAATCCTCCCAGCAGCCTTCCCAACAGGCTGCCCAGATAAATCAAGCCTGCTGGGAAGCAGCTCCCTCATTCTTGGTAGGAGGCTCAGTCTCCAGAACTTGGACTTTTCCTTTGAAATCCAAATTCATCTCTGTATTCACCTAGAGAAACCTGCCAAGGGGTCCTTCCTGACAGCTGGGGCTCCAGGCAGTGGTGCCTCCACATCCTGGGGCTGACAGGGCAGCTTTGGGGGACCTGGTGAGGGTTTCTGTGAGCACAGGGGCGTCTGATGTGGATGGAGCTATCTGTGTGGGTTTGGTGCTTGCCCTCTCAGCCTGGTGAGGGTTTCTGTGAGCACAGGGGCGTCTGATGTGGATGGAGCTATCTGTGTGGGTTTGGTGCTTGCCCTCTCAGCCTGGTGAGGGTTTCTGTGAGCACAGGGGTGTCTGATGTGGATGGAGCTATCTGTGTGGGTTTGGTGCTTGCCCCCTCAGCCTGGTGAGGGTTTCTGTGAGCACAGGGGTGTCTGATGTGGAGCTATCTGTACGGGTTTGCTGCTTGCCCCCTCAGGCTGGCTGACACTGGGTGAAGTGAACTACAGACTCCTCTGGCTAGGGAAAGCCAAACCCTGTCAGGAGGGGTGGTGCAGACCACAGGAGGTCCCTGGTGGCCAGTGGTTGGTGATACCCAGTGATCCAACCTGGATCAGCCAAGCTTTGTGTCAGCACGTGGGGTGATGGGCAATGGGCATCCTAGACCTACAAATGGCACTGAGTTCAGGTGGAGGAATGGAGTCCTCCTCCTGTCTGGCCAGTATCCACAACACTGTGTGGGAGTTTGCAGGACAAAGCCCTCTTAGTGTGTTTGAAATGTTACCTGCCAGAACTCAGGACTGCATCGTCCTTGGTTAGGAAAGATATGGGGGGATGACACAGGGCAAGGGAATATCCAAGAGAAAGGATCCAAAGGGGAACAATCTGACTCTGCCATCTCACTGAAACTTGTCTGAACCATTTTTTCTGGCTTGTTGTCTGTCCATTTCAGTAACTTGGGCTCCCAGGGAGCCAGTGTGCCTCATTTAGAGTAGTTAAAATTAGTTAAAATTAGTGTTCTCCCAGTGCTGGTTCCACAGCATATCTTTTGTGGGGGACACCACACCTGCCATGAGGAATTCTGTACACCTGAGTTCATGGGCTGGCAGCTTTGGGAAAGCTCCTTACCTGACAACAGGTGCTCATCAGAGGGAGGAAGAGGGGAAAGCCTGGGCCCCTTTTGCATTGCACATGCACCCCCTTGACTTTCTCTGGCTTGTGCAGCATGAACACAGGGCCCAGCTGCTCTCTGTACCAAGAGCAGGAGCTCTCTGTACCTGGGTCCTGCCCACATCTGTCTCTAGAAGACCAGATTAAAAAGGAGAACTGAGGTGTCACAAAGTCCACACTTACACTATGCCAGGCTTGGCCCCCAGCAGTGCTGCAAAGGGACCCTGCAATCCACCAAGTGCCACCAAAGCTTGGGTGATGTGTCCTGTCCCATCCTCTCCAAATGCCCAGAAGCCAAGGCAGCTGCCACATTTGGAGACAACTGGGATTCATTGACACGGTTTTAGCTACATTTCAAATCTAACTTTAAGCTGTGCAGGCAGTGAATGCCAGCCTCTCTCTGTCCCACAGGGGCTGGACATCCCTTTCTGTCCCATTTCCCTGGTCACCTCTTGAACTGATTGGCAAGTTCTTCTGATAGAACACAGCTGAAAACAATTGTTCTCAGTCTTCACTCAGTTTTGCTGCTTCTGTTGTGATCCTGAGAAATGACTTGTGCATTGAGGAGCCTGCCTTTCCTCTCCTGGGTCAGTTTGCCCCTAAGGGAGACACACTTTCCCTTCAAATCCTGCCTGGATCCCAGAAGGACAAACACGGACACCAAATGTAAATACCTGAAAGAGCAAGAAAATAACCAACACACAATCCTTTTCTGTCTGCTACTGGTTCCACCCTCTTCTGTTGGCTCCCATTTGCACCCCTTCCCAGCTGTCCTGCTTGCTTAGGATGTGCTGCCAACGTGCAAACAGGGAGTTAATATTTCACCAAGTGCCATACAAATCTGGCAACTCGTGGACTGTCATGATGTGCCATAAAGCCACTTCCCCTTCTGAATGGAAAAAAGAGTCTCTGAGCAGCACAAAACACTGGGACTCAGATGGCCTGACTGGTAATTCTTGAAAACCATGCTGTGGGTGACCTATAGGTGTTCCAGGCTGGTGAATTTTTTTGGCAGTGGATACACAGGAGTCTCATAAACTTGTGGAAAATGACTCAGATATTTGAAAAAGAGGGGAAAAAACCACTCTAATGCAGACCTGCATGGAGTCTCCTGGTCTGAGGTGAGAAGCCACATTTGCAGAAGCCACAGCAGCACCAGAAGAAAACAAGCAGAGCATCTCAGCCCTGTGTTCCCCTTCAGTCACAGTCCTGCTGGGTGCAGAGCATCTCTGAACATGAGTGAGAAGAACTGCAGGACTCTGCACACACAGGATGAGACTCAGGACATTTGCAGGTCGTGCTTGCCCCAGTGCAGGCACAGCACACCCTGTGTGTGCTCAGAAATGTTCCCAGGCACCCTGAGCAGGGCTGTGCCCTGCAGCCACGCTGGGCTGTGCCACCAGGCCTGCTTCTGGGGACTTCACCCAGCACAAGGGTCTCTGCTCTGCAGCTGCTGGGAGAAGAGGAGAAAGTTGCTCTCTACAGCTGCCTGAAAGGAGGTTATAGTGGGGTGGGTCAGGCTCATTTCTGTGTCTCAGTGATAGGACAAGAGAAAATGCCCCTAAGCTGCTCCAGGGGACATTCAGATTAGGCATTAGAAATTATTTTTTCTTTGAAAGAGTGGTCAGACATTGGGATAAGCTGCCCAGGGAAGTGGTGGAGTCACTGTCTCTGGAGGTGTTCAAGAGGTGGATGTGGCACTCAGGGATATGGTGTGGGGGTCAATATGGTAGCACTGGGTTGATGGCTGGAATTAGGTGACCTTGAAGGTCTCTTTGAACCCTGATGATTCTGTGGTGATATGAAAGTGCAAATCATCATCTTTGTCTACACATGCCCTCCACACTTTAAAGAAACCAGGTCTGCCTTGGAGAATAACCCTGGAACACCCATCCTGGGGAGCAGCTGCCTCCTGTCCTCCCTGTGCTGAGGGCAGGTTTCACTGCAGCTGGGGGAGATCTGTGCTCAGGATCCTTCTGAGAAACAATTCTTGCCTCTCCTTTAACCATCTCTGACAGGGAATAGTTCTCCATTGCATGGAACACTTCTGAAACTTTTGCTTCCAGCAAAGACTATGCCCCAGCTGCAGAGCCCAGCCCCAGGGGCACACATGGAGAAGTGACAGCTGGGGATGTGCCTGATCTCCTACAGCTTTATCCTGAGCTCTAGTGAGCACAGACAGAATGGGATGGGTAGGGTGGGTTCACTGATGTGAGACCTACAGAAAAAAAAAAAAAAAAAAAACCCTCATATTTTGCTCCTTGGCTTTTGTTACAGAAATCTCCTCCTGGACTCTCCATCTCACTGAACAGGGTGCCCAGAGCAGCTGTGGCTGCCCAGTCCCTAGAAGTGTCCATGGGACCTGGAGCAAAGGGCTGGTGCAAATGCCCATGGCAGGGGGCTGGAATGAGACGACCTGTAACAGATCTGCAGCAGGGAATTGTGCTGCTCCCAATACACATCTCTTTATATTTTGTATTTTTCACTCTGCCATTCTCAAATGGGCCCCCCCAAAAGGATGTTAATCAGTCATCTGTGTAAATCTGACAGGACAAGAGGAAATGGCCTCAGGCTGTGCCAGAGGAGGTTCAGGTTGGACATCAAGAATAATTTCTTCACTGAGAGGGTTGTTATGGACTGGAATGGGGTGCCCAGAGAGGTGACATAGGACAGGCTGAGGGGGCAGGGGTGCTCCTGGGGCAGTGATCTTCCATGTCGTGGCACCCTTGAAAGAGGAGTCACCTAATCTCAAAATCCCTGGAGTGGAGGGTCTTGACTCTGGCACTGGTGGTGATGTCAACAGAATTTAATAATAACCACAACCATGTGCCAATGATGTTTCAACAACAAAAGTTTCAAATCTCTTCTGGCAGAAGGAACTTTCACATCCTGCACAACCAACACCCCCACTGCAAATGAATATTTAAATTATTATTTACAGAAACTCCTACTGGGTACTGGGAGGGCCACACATGGAGAACTGTGCCCAGTTTTGGGGTGCCCAGTGAAAGAAGAGGAATGAGACAGGCCAGTGGCTGAGTCAGGGTCTCCCAGGGCATTTGCCTCGAGGGTAGAGGTGGAAGGAGCAGGGCTGGTTTCACTTAGCATGGAAAGGGCTGAGAGGAAAACACTCACAGTCAAAGATGATGGAGCCAAGCCCTCAGGGTGGCTCCAGGTGATCAAACAAAGAGAAATGGCCACTAATTGCCTCCCAGGAGTTTTAGGACTTGAGAAAAAGCTTCTTCCCCAGGAAGAGCAGCCCCGGGCTGCCAGCAGGAGGGGAATCTCTGTGCTTGGGCAGGCAAAGCTGCAACTGCCCCCCTGAGTATTTGGGATAGTCCTGCTCCAAGCAGGAGACTCCCAGAAACTGCTCCCAGCTAACATTTCTGTGATAAAAGCACTGTGTAAGACTAGGACTGAAGTTAAGGATTAAAGGATAATCTCAGATTTTTAGTGGTTCAGCACAACTCAGAATGCTCTTACAAGCTCCAGCTGTGCTCCCTGCACCCAACACACCTTCCCTAAACCCACTGGCACTCCCAGTGCCAGTCTCAACTGTGCCCATACTCAGCAAAACAGCAGAATTCCAGAGCTGTGTGGTTTTGAGGGAGCTCAGGGGCACAGACCTGCTGTGGATACAGCTCCTTTAAAGGAAAAGCACAATCACACCTTCTGCCCAGGGCTGAATTGCTAAAAGTCTTTAAAGCAGTTCTGCCCTGACACAATTCTCCTCCACTTGGGTGAAGCAGCCCAGCTTGCTCTTTGACAGGCAGTGTCCTCTGGGCTCACTGGCATGTCCCTTCCCACAGTGCAGAGGACAGAGACTCTTTGGGTGGATATTTTCCAATGTTCCTTGAAATATGCATTGGCTCTGGTGGCCTTTTCATCACAATGCACACATGGGGAGCTGTAATTTCAACATCCTCTACCAAGACTGTGTTTCTTCCTTGAAAACTGCCCTCCCCTCCCTTCCACTCTAAGTGACAGTCATCTTTGCATAAATTGGAAAAGAAAAGGAAGAAGGAACAGAACATCCTTGACAAAGGAACTAATGACTCAAATGCTGGGAAGCCTGGGGTCCCCAGGGGACTGAGCAGCTCGCAGCATTGATTTTTAATGACTTACAGAGATTGCAGATTTGGAAGATCTCTCAGTGCCTCTGCAGGGATGCGGCTCAGCTGATTGTTCTGCAACATCCTATAATTAGAAAAAAGAAAACTTTGTTAAAAACCCAACAACAACAGCCTGACACGAAATGGAGGATGTTGCTGCTTCTTCCTGAAGTTGTTCAGTTGTTCAGTTGTTTCTTGCTGGAAAGCTGGAGTGGTTGGAAAGCACCATGCTGGGTGCCAGGGCAGGTGAGCTGCAGCCCAGGATGTGCAGCAGAAGGGCCAAGGGGTGAGTTTGGGGCTGCAGGGGATGCACTAGGAGGATGTCAGCACAAAGGGGCCTCTGCCCTGCAGAGGGTATCAGCCCAGACTGACACCAGTGCTCTGAGCCAGACTGCCCCACAGTGATGCTGCAGCCAGGCATCCTTTGCCTGTGGGTGTCAGTGGTTCCTCCAGGGGGATGGAAACCAGCCCCTGGGACCTTTCCTGTCCCACTGTGCAGCAGCTGCAGGCACAGCTGGTGAGGGGCTGCTCACAGCTCTTTGCTCAGGACCTTGCAGCCTTGGCACCACTGGCAGCAGGAGCTGTGGAAAAACCAAATCAGAGACTCCAGAGAGAGCAGGTGCTCGGGGCTGTGGGGCTGAGCAGGCAGGACCCAGGAGGACCCTCAGGGATGGGAGTGAGTGGAGAAGGGCTGTGCACATGGAGACACCTACACAGGCAAAGGGAAAGGAGGAGACAAAGGTGACAGTGCACCCAGGGGTGGGTGTCTGAACAGAGAGTGAGAACCACACTCCAAGGTCTGTTTCAGACACAATCCCCTCTCACTGACCTACTGGAGCACCACACATCTGAGTTTACTGGTGTCATCATCTCAGCATCTCTGCAAAGGCTGGGTTTGACTCTGGACATGTCCTGAACCTTGTTCCTTCCTGAACTGGGACATCACTTAGACACGCTTCCCTGGATAACAGACACATCCCAGCAAGGTGGCTGGGCCAGGGGAAGTGCCTAAAAAAGGAAAGTTTTACATATCTGGGGTTACTCTTTACAAAACCTTCTAAGAGTGATTGGAGATGGCATGAAAAAAGAAATGGTGCTTCCAGTCCTGTCATAATTTACTGCCAGTGGTGAAGGGCAGCCCAAAGAGCACAGACATCCAGCTGGGCAACTGTCCCACGAGGACCAGCACAGCCTCTGGGGCTCCTGATCCTGCACATGCACTTGTTTCTGCAGCCAAGGTGTGCTGGGGAGATAAAACCTTGGGTCCTGCAGCCCAGTGAACTGGAATAACAATTCATGTTAAAACCCAAGAAGATGCAGAGCTGAACACAAGAGATACAGAGTGGGGCTTCAGAAAGTGCTTTCAGGGTTTTGGTGGGGCAAACATTGAATCTCAGTGGCTCTGAAATGTGAGCCTGGTGTTTAGTGTTGATCATTGGAAGGATCTGAAGTCAGTACTGTAGCAAAACCCATTGTCACACTTCTGCTGGATCCTGCTGCCTAGAATTTATTACAAATCCCTTCTCCAACCAGTAAAACAGACTGAGAGACTTTCCAGACCACCATCAGCATGGACTGGTTCCAAAATGAGGCCATTTTGGTGCAGACAAACAATATTTAAGGAAGATGCTTCAGAGGCCTGGAAAACCACTGGAGTGGTGGACAATGCTGTTTGTCACAGCAGCAGGGCAGCGAGGGAAGGTTTCAGGCACTGGGACAAGAACCAGTGCTTCTTCACATTGCACATAATGAATCCAATAACTCATCATCAGAGCATGACACAGAGAGGCCAAAAACCAATTCCAAACAGAGCTTGATAATATTCTAGGGACAGGGCCATCCTGGTATTAAACAAGAAATTCTTCATTCAGCCTCAAGCTCAGGAAAGCTCCAGCTTTTCTTACAGGGAGCTCAGGTTTTAGCAGGAGAAGATTGCAGTTATCCCTGGCTGCCCCAGGATGGCTTCTCTTACAGTCTGGTATCAAGGACAACCCCCATCAGCCCCTGCTCACTGCAGTCAATCCTCACAAATCACATTAAACCACCCACACATATTACTTTTTTTTTTTTTTTTTTTTTTTTTTAGGTAATACTCCATTTCTATTTTAATTTTCCTAGTAAAGAACTGTCATTCCTATTCCCATTTATTTGTCTGAGAGCCACTTAATTTCAAAATTATAACAATTTGGAAGGAGGAGGTTTACATTTTCCATTTCAAAAGAGGCTCTTGCCTTCCTTAGCAGACACCTGTCTTTCAAAGCAAGACAAGGGGAAGACAATGCTGCAGCTCCCTGAGGAGAGCACCCACAGCAGGAGACTGGGCTCCAGCCATCTCCAAGGATGCAGATATCCTTACATCCTTGGATACTTTCTGCTTCAAGGGGTCACTGCACCATTTATGTCAACAGCATTGAAAAGATGGAACAAGTGGGCAAACCAGTCATCTGTCATCTCCTGCCTTCCTAAGAGCCTGGGGCAGACACTGTCCCCACCCTGCACTCAGGCTGCCCAGGACAGGGAGCTGCTTTCCAGGCTGGGAGCAGGGATGGAGGATCTGCTGCAGGGTGGCTGGCTGAGGCACTGATGGTCTGTGGAGCTGGAGCTCAGCCCACAAGATAACAGCAACCCTGAGATCACACTGGCCTCAGCCTTTGTCTGTCTCCATCTGTCTGTTCTTGCCTCCCCACCAGCTCCTGCCTTCCAACAAAATCCCAGGATTTCACTGGCTTTCCTACAGCAAGGTGCTGCTTCACAGCACCTTGGAGACAACCTTAGTCAAATTCTTGTGCCCATGGAGCAATCCTGTTCTAGCTGATGTGGCTGCTCAGTGGCTGAGTCTAATTTTCTTAGGATTTATTCAGGGTGGGGGGGCCCTGGCACAGGTGCCCAGAGCAGCTGTGGCTGCCCCTGGATCCCTGGCAGTGTCCCAGGCCAGGTTTGGGGCTTAGAGCAACCTGCGATAGTGGAAGGTGTCCCTGCCCATGGCAGGGGTGGAATGAGATGGGCTTTGAGCTTGGATCAAATCCAAACCATTTTGTGATTCTGTGACAGTGCTGGTTGATGAGCCAACTTCTGGACAAGCTGAGGACAATGATGAACATGACAAAGACTGTTCAGAGCAGCAAGGATTCAAACCCAAGTGTGGATGGAGCACTGCCACCTTGCTTGGCACTGTCCAGGTGATACCAGGCCCTGCAGATGCTGGCAGACATGGACACACCACCTGCTACCCACAGCAGTCTGACTGGAACCACAATAAATCACAGCTTCTTACAGGCTGGGTTTCATTTTCAGAAGTAGGAGGATTGGTTTTTGGCAGAGACCACGTCTCAACGACCAGAAAAATGTTGGGATCAGGTCCCATCACACCAGGATCCTTGCACAAGAGAGTCTCAGCAGACACACAGCCCTCAGAGGTGCAGGTCTGTGCATGATAAAATGTCCCCATCCTGGGAGGCTGAAGTGACTCAGCCAGCACACTCAAAGGGCTGTTATTGCTGGAGGCAACTGTGCCTGGAGCACATGCAGGGGATTAAAGACATTCCAACCTCTGCACTTTCCTCTCCCTCCCGGTGGGAGCGTCTCTTGGATGTGCCACATTCCCTCTGTCTCAAGCCATTTCTACTCTGCACAGGCATCAGGTGTGTCTAGGCATTTCTGAAGTGTCCCAAGCCACCTCCAACCCTGCCATCCTGGGGAACTGGGACTTTTTGGTAATTTTTTTGATGTGTGTTCACACACCAGGCGAGTCTGCACCTGTCCTGGGCCACAGCAGGTTCTGTGGTCACTGCTCAGGAGAGAAGAGGAGGGACTGGGGAGGTGGCCAAAGGGAAGGGCCCATCCAGGGGATGAGGATGTGCCAAGGACTGTGCTGGGCAGTGTGTGCTGGGAGAGGATTCAGGCATTACTGAGTGCTGTACTGGGCTGTGCTGTGCTGGACTGGGCTGTGCTGGGCAGTGCTGGGCAGTGCTGGACTGGGCTGTGCTGGGCAGTGCTGAGCAGTGCTGGGCAGTGCTGGGCTGGGCAGTGCTTTGCTGGGCAGTGCTGGGCAGTGCTGGGCTGGGCAGTGCTTTGCTGGGCAGTGCTGGGCTGGGCAGTGCTGGGCAGTGCTGGGCAGTGCTGGGCTGGGCTGTGCTGGGCAGTGCTGGGCTGGGCTGGGCAGTGCTGGGCTGGGCTGTGCTGGGCAGTGCTGGGCAGTGCTGGGCAGTGCTGGGCTGGGCTGGGCAGTGCTTTGCTGGGCAGTGCTTTGCTGGGCAGTGCTGGGCTGGGCTGGGCTGGGCTGGGCTGTGCTGGGCTGGGCTGGGCTGGGCAGTGCTGGGCAGTGCTGGGCAGTGCTTTGCTGGGCTGTGCTGGGCAGTGCTGGGCTGTGCTGGGCTGGGCAGTGCTGGGCTGTGCTGGGCTGTGCTGGGCAGTGCTGGGCAGTGCTGGGCTGTGCTGGGCTGTGCTGGGCTGTGCTGGGCAGTGCTGGGCTGTGCTGGGCTGTGCTGGGCAGTGCTTTGCTGGGCAGTGCTGGGCTGTGCTGGGCTGTGCTGGGCTGGGCAGTGCTGGGCTGTGCTGGGCTGTGCTGGGCTGTGCTGGGCTGGGCTGGGCTGGGCTGGGCTGGGCTGGGCAGTGCTGGGCTGGGTTGTGCTGGGCTGGGCAGTGCTGGGCAGTGCTGGGCTGGGCTGTGCTGGGCTGTGCTGGGCTGGGCAGTGCTGGGCTGTGCTGGGCTGTGCTGGGCTGTGCTGGGCTGTGCTGGGCAGTGCTTTGCTGGGCAGTGCTGGGCTGTGCTGGGCTGGGCTGGGCTGGGCTGTGCTGGGCTGGGCAGTGCTGGGATGGGCTGGGCTGGGCTGTGCTGGGCTGGGCTGGGCTGGGCTGGGCTGTGCTTGGCTGGGCTGTGCTGGGCAGTGCTGGGCTGTGCTGGGCTGGGCAGTGCTGGGCAGTGCTGAGCAGTGCTGGGCTGTGCTGGGCTGTGCTGGGCTGGGCTGGGCAGTGCTGAGCAGTGCTGGGCTGTGCTGGGCTGTGCTGGGCTGGGCTGTGCTGGGCTGTGCTGGGCTGTGCTGGGCTGTGCTGGGCAGTGCTGGGCTGTGCTGGGCTGGGCAGTGCTGGGCAGTGCTGAGCAGTGCTGGGCTGTGCTGGGCTGTGCTGGGCTGGGCTGTGCTGGGCTGTGCTGTGCTGGGCAGTGCTGGGCAGTGCTGAGCAGTGCTGGGCTGTGCTGGGCTGTGCTGGGCTGGGCTGTGCTCACACCCTGGTCATTGCTGGGCAGTGCTCACACCCCAGGCTGTGCAGGCAGCTCAGGCATCACTGGGTCTGCACTACCACAGGCTGGTTGGGGCTTGCTGAGGAATGGAGTGGCAGGGTGGGCCTGCTGTGGCTGCAGGGTCTGCAGCCAAGAGGATGCACCCAGGCATTCTGCCCTCACATTTTGGGGTGAGGTTGTGGTTGCACTTGGAGCCTTTCCCTGTGGAGTTTGGTGTGGGATTCCTCCTTGGCTGGTAAGCAGTGCTGCTGCTGCAGCATGTTCAGCCAGGAGGCACAGCAGGGGCAGTCCTGGCTGTGCAGGCAGCACAGTTTGCTGAAGGATCCTGTGCAAGGCTGGCATGCCTGGGAGGCTGTGGCAGGACAAATCAGCCCCATGGAAGCTTCCTAGCTGATGGAGCTCCAGCCAGGACACTTGGATGTGAGAGGCAGCCAGGCAGCTCATGAGGAGGTCTGGAAGGATGGAAAAGTTTCCAGTTTTCCAGATATTCTCATTAAGCAGCATATTCTGCCACTCTGGACAGCCCCAAGGCTGGGAGGGGATGGACCAAAGAGTTAATTTTGCAAGGAGCTTGCAGAGGTGTCAGAAGAGTCTGTGGAGTGGCTTCCAATGATCCTGGCAATTGATCTAGCACTGAGGAGCATCAGCCTCCATGGAGAGGGTGTAGGTGCAGAGCAGCCCCCTGGGAGAGGGGCACTCCCAAAGTCTGCTGAGGAATGAACCAGTGGAGAAAACCTCTGAGCACCTTCTCCTGCTGCTGAGCATCCACCCCTGCCAGTCTGAGGGGGCTGAGGAGCCACATCTCCCCTTGCCCAGCTTCTCCAGGCACGAAGATCTAAGCACATCCCAGCACACCTGTGGCACAATGTTCAGTTGCAGCTTGGCTCTTTCCCTGCTCTCCCCAAGTCTCCACACACCTGCTTCCCTGGGTGTACCCCTGCATGGTTTCTGCACAGGCCTATCTTCATGGCCACTTTCCAGGTGGTTTTTGTGCAGAGAAGCAGCCAGAGGAGGCAGAGCCAAGAATCTGGCCCAGGTTCCAGCACCTCTGGGATTCACTGCAAGGGCAGGGAGAGGACCATCTGCACAGGCGGGTTTGTGGAGGAATTCCCAGGGTGTTTCCCATCCTTTCTTAAACATAAACTAATTCTCTGGAAGGACTGGGAAAGCACCAGGCCCCTTGACAGCCCAAGAAGCATGTGAGAGTTTACTTGTGGACCTGCACATGATTGCAATTAACCCTAGGGCTCCAGTACATTAAAATTAAACTAGGAAAATTGTTTCCATGCTCAGATATCAGCCTGTTTCCTCAGAGGACACCCCTGTCACCAGAGGTAAGATCTTTGACCCTGCTGTGAGTCAGCACCTGAATACCCCAGGTTTCAGCTGCTCATGTTTGGGGCAGCCATTCCCAACCTGTCACCTGCCAAACCTCAGCCAGCACAATGTCCCCAGTATCCCTGGTGCCATCTACTCCAAAACCTGCTATTCCTTGCCTTCATGTATGGAGGATATGTATTTCCTCCCTCATTGCAGCAGCCTGTCCTGTTTGTGTCCATCCTCATTCCCCTCTCCTCCAGGTTAGGTGATCTCTGTTGACTCATTGTTCATCACCAGCCCCCCAATCCTTCTCACTGGGCTGGGCCCAGGGTTTTACCTCCCCAGCACACCTTGGCTGCAGAAACAAGTCCATGAGCAGGACCAGGAGCCCCAGAGGTTGTGCTGGTCCTCTTGGGACAGTTGCCCACCTGGATGAGGTTTCCCATCCCAGTGGGCTGCAGAGAACACCCATGGGATCCATCACAGGGCTTTCATGCCCTTGCACTGTATGGAAGGAGAATCACAGTCCATGGTTAGGGACTGCCAGGGGACATTCACACATGTGCTGTGTTCCTGTGACCTGCAGTACAGCACTAACTATAAAACCAGAAACTACTACCTGAAATAGTGAAGAAGACAGAAACAACACCCCAAATCCTCCATCTTGTCCATACCTATTACTGTGTTCTAAAAGCCCTTCACCATTTGAAATCACACACTTCTATTCCAACTCCACACTCGTGACTCCAGCTCCATCATTGAAATTTGGAAGCTTTCTCCAAGGCCTCAGGTGGAAAACAGTGTTCTCCTGGGTGTCAGTGTCAGAAAGCACAGAAAACTCAAAACTCCCATGTGTCTGGGATCCAGCACTGTGTGGGTGACCTGCTGTCAGAGGGGTCCCAGCAGTGTCCCCATGGGAACAGGCTCTGGGTGCAGCAGCTCCTGGAGCTCCCTGCTCCTGACCTGTGACCATGGCCAGCAGGAGGGGAGAAGGTCCCAGGCAGGGAAGAGGGAAATGAGAGCAGCAGGGTGGTGTGAGTGGGTACAACAGAGGAGTGAGGGGACAGGTATGTGTGATTGTCAGAGTGCCAGAGGCTTGGAGTGCCCCTTGTGCTGCCCAGGGCCCAGCTGTGCACAGCACACATCAATCCCATCTTCTACCACCCCTGCAGGTTCTGTTCTGGGCTCCCCACAGGTGGGGATTTGGCATTTTCTGCCTGTTGTCATCTGGCTGCTGCCCTGTGTTCAGCAGAGCAGGTCCCAGCGGGGACAGTGTGGCCTGGCCAAAGCTTGCCCAGCATCAAGAGGAGCAGAAGCAGCACAGCTTTGTCTCAGGGCAGGTTCAGGGGGGTCCCAGCCCAGCAGCCCTTCACTGGCCAACACCCCCAGAGAAGCTCAGGGTAAAGCCTGAAGGGTGATTTGCCCTCTCTGGGTCCTCTTCTGTCTCCATTTTCAGCAGAGTCAGATTGGTGAAGTATAAACTCAATGCTTTGCCTAAAGTGAGGAAACAGGACTTTCCTCCATACTCCTGTCTTATCATACCTGACATCCCAGCATCTCTCTGGTGTTTCCTGTCTTGTGGTGTTTCAGAGTCCCCTCTCCAGATACCCTCTGTGTGTTTTTGGTGGAGATTAACGTGCAGTGACTGCAGCAATGGTTACACTGGCCCTGAGGGAGCAGGGATTTGGTCTGGATGGGGAGCAGTGCAGTGAGTGCCCCATGTCCCATGGAATGTGCCCTCCAGTGCAGTTGCACAGCAGCCACAGGACATGCACACAGCTGGGGCCAGGTTGGTGCTCCCCAGTTCCCTGGCACACTTCTGTGTCCTGCACACCAGTTCACACCAATGCACAGCTGGGTGCACCCTCATCTCTGTAGTACCCACAGTGCCCATAGCAACACCACCCTATAAATCACTGCACTTCCCCAGCAGCCCCAAATTCCTCTCACTCTTTTAGGCTGAAATTTATATTCTCAGGTCTCAGAGTTGCAGAATACAAGGAGATCTTGGTGGAGCCAGCTCAGCAGTGGGTTTTGGCCCTCAGGAGGCTTGGATAGGGTACAGAGAAGTGCAGCAAAGGGAAGAGGGAACTAAGCTGTGGCTTGGGAAGAGGATGATGGTTTTTGGTCACCCCCAGGGCACAAGGAACAGGGTGATTCAGCCTCATGTCTCTCTCCAGGCTCTGCTCTGGCTATAACCAGTCTCTGAGGGCATACACTAGCTCCCTCTGATTCCTGGAGAGATGGAGCAGATCCTGCTGAGATGTTGCAGAGCCACCAGCCCCAGCCAGGCCACTGCAGCAGTGATCTGAGGGAACTTAATCACAACCTGAAGGAAATACATGGTGGCCCTCACCTGCCTTCTTCAGTACCTTGTGGTTTTCCTCAGTCTTTTCTTAGTAGAGAAATGAGTGAATCCCCACCCTTGCCAAGAGCCCTTCCAGTGTGATTAAGCTCAGGGCTCCTAAGATCTGTCCTGGCAGCATTTCTGGACCTGTCCCAGCAATTCCCAGGACCAGACTGTCTCCATTGTGTCCCTCACTGCTGCCCTCACTCTTACGGTGATGAGGGCAATAACTGCTTTTCCTGGAGGGTGCAGGGATCTGCCACTGCATTCCCCCAAAGGCCTCCCTCCAGTGCAGCCCACAGAAACACTGCAGAAAGCAATCAGAGCATCTCCTATAGTGAGAGCTCATGGCAGCACAACACTCCTGCAGACAGGCCAGGAAAACCATCAGAATCTTTGGAAACTGAAAGGCTCCCAGTGACCAATGGGGTCTGGTAGCACCCCTGCTTTGAGGAAGCAGAAATTTGTTAAATAAGAGGCTCATGCCAGGGCCTGGATGGACCAGCCACTGTGAGCATCCCTGGCCTTGTGGCTGGGCAGTGCTCTGCACACCCCCTGGGGAAGGTTAGGGGTCAGGGTAAGTGCCAGAGAAAAACAGGATCACTAAGGCTGGACAGGCCCTCTGAGCCCATCACTAACCTGACGCTGCCAGCTCCCCATAAACCACATCCCTAAGCAGGCACACAGTTTGGTTTCAGGCAGGGCTGCAGCAGGGACATGACAGCCCACATGTCACCCTGTGCCACTGGGCACAGCCTGGCTGAGAGCAAAGCAGCATGAGGACACCAGCTCTGGCTCTCAACAGCCACCTGGAGCACCCTTCCCCACGCTAACCCTGTCCCAGATGGAAATGCCCTGGTCCCTCAAGGCTCTCCTTGCTCTGGGGTCACTGAGTGTGTCCTGGGGCAGGAGGCAGAGCACACCCTCCCTTCCTGCTGAGCTGCAGGCTCTGGTAACGTCCTTAGCTGGGGCTGACACAAACAGAATTGATCAAAAGCACCTCTGGAAGCTCCTGCATCCCCAGAGCAGGAGGCTCCTCTTGTTGAAATCGGGTGGGAGAGCTGCGGTTTTTCCTCAGTTCCTTTGATTTGTTGCCTAATGCAGGGGATGGATAAATCTCTAAGCCCTGAGATTTAGGGCAGGATTCATACTTTACATCTTCAGAAGACGTAGTAAACAGCCTTATACTCTCTAATCCTGGGAGCAGGTTTGTACCTGCTCTCTCTGCATAAACTGGACCAGCTACAACAATTTCACATTGTGGCTGAGTTCAAAACATCCCCTTGGGGATGAAATGTTTATTGCAGAAGACTTTTAAGATGGCTCCTTAGGGAGAAAGGGACTCCCACCTCAACATCCTGCACAGACCCTGAGGACTGTCAGATGGTTACAAAAAGCAGAGTGACTCCATCAGCAGTGAGACCCTGGCCCATAGAAGGTGTGAGTGCAGGGCCACAGTTCCCAGAGCAGCTTTATCCCTTAGACCTTCCCCACTGGACAGCAGGGTGGGTGGCCTGCCTGCAGTGACCTTTATCCAGCAGGGCTGGCAGGTCAGGCATGGCCTGGGGGCCACAGTGCTCCTGGTCCAGTGGCCACCATGGCCTGTGGGGCAGCTGGGATCCCTAGGGCAGGCTGTGCAAGGATCCCACCTTTCCCAGGCCACTCCAGAGCCTTGCAGAGGCCTCCTGGGCCATGAAGAACTGAGTGGTGAGGACAACTGAGCTGGACAGAGCACAGACCCTTTCCCCAGCTCCTGGAGTTTCTCCAACCCAGCCCTGACATGGCAGCAGGGCAGATTTGGGGTCTGGACTCCACATCTGGGGGACACCACTTTAGGGGGGTTAGGTGAGTTTTTTGCAAAATGTGAAGCTCTGCAGCTTCTCCCAGGGCACATTGTCACACCCTGACCCTGCTCACAGTCTGTGGGGTGGGGCTCAGCTCCCCAGCCAGCACTGGCCATGTTTGGGTATAACATCTGACCCCAGGATGGCTGCAAGTCCCTGCTCATGGCCAGGGCTGGGGACAGGCAGGGACAGGGATTGCTCTGCAGAAAGGAACAAGTTACTTACAGAATCTTCAGGCTGTAGAGGCCAGAGAAAGCTTCCCCTGGGATCCTGGAGATGTGGTTTCCAGAGAGGCGCCTGCAGTGAAAAGAGGAGCCAGTCATGTGTCAACATCCTTGTGATGACAGTCCCTTGTCTGCAGAGGCTCAACAGCTCCATCCTGCCACTGTCCCTGGCAGCAGCTGCAGTACCTGCAAGCTGAGCCAGACCCCTGAGCTTGGGCAGCCTCTGCACATCACCCAGCAAGGAAAACCACAGCTCCTGCCAGACCTGGATCCAGCATTTTCAGCATCCAGAGACAGCTCAGGGCTTAAAGCCGTTTCCTGGGTAGACACAGAGGTTCCCAGTGCACAGAAATTACAGCATGGGCAGTGACCAGCCTGCAGACCCTGCTCTGTGCCAGGCCCTGGCAGAGAGGATGGAGCAGGGCAGAGCTATTTCTACTCATGTATGGCCCTGGGAGGACTGACCCTAAATCCTGGCTGATGAATGAGGGACAAGGGATGGGAGAGAAAGACAAAGCAAAGAGCAGCATCACAATGGAAAATGAGACATATCTGGGGCACAGAGCAAAGAACAGGGGAAAACATTCAGAACTTACTGAAAGAATTAAAGGAAGGAAGCCTGTGGCATTTCCATTGTACAGGATCACCTGATCTTAGAACTCAAATTTTAACAAGGCCCAGAGCAGGCTGGGGAATTGAAAGGTATTTGTGTTTTTTACTGAAGTTAGAAACTGCATCACTGTAATCATCAAGACTGTGGTGAGGGCATGTGGTGGAGCCAGGAGTGAAGTCCAAGACTCCTGAATCTAGGCTTGACCTAGAGAAGAGGTGACTCTTCTCTTTCTCCTCCTGTTTCACCCATGAGGACAAACACGGATGAAGTCCCAGCACCCATCAGCAAGAAATCATAAAGACAGGTTCAACAACCTGATTAAGACCCTAAATTGCTACTAAATTTGGGCAATAAACTTATCTACTTGACTTGGAGTGAAATATTGCATCTCCAAAATGGAGACTTAATTTGTGACCAGGCTCATCTCCACTCTCACAGAAAGTCCAAACCAGGCATAGACGCTGGCAAAGGTATTCATTAAACTTTGAGAAAGGTTTGTTTCTTGTTAGGCATTTTGCTCAGGGAGCAGACAGGTGTGGAGGTGAGCAGTGCAATCTGCCAGCCAGGGAACCAGGGCTCTGCAGAGGTGACAAGGGACCAAGGTGCTGGGGCAGCCACGCTCACCTGTGGCAGGGCAGGCGTGTGTGGCTGCCCCAGAGCTCTCCCTCTGTCTCTCCCCTGGAATCTGGAGAAAATTGCTCCCATAATTAGGCCTCTGACAGCATAAACAGCACAGGGTCGTCTCTTTAATGTGTGAGAGCAGGTTGTAACCTGCCTCCTCCAGCACATGATCTGCCTGGCAGCCCGGGCTATTTGTCAATTGGGGCTGTGATTTGGGGTAATTGCTCCTTTTGATTGCTGATTTCCACATGGGAGGGAGTGTTGTCCGGGAGGCTGGAGTGCTTGCCTGGAGGGGAGGTGTTCCTGCACGGCATCCTCAGCCTGCTCCCTGCATCCTTCCTCCCGTGTCTGTCTGTCCTCACCTCCCCGGAGCTCCGGGCTGCTCCAGCCTCCCCTGGCAGCTCACACCTCCTCCGGGCTAAATGTGCCTGTGGGCTCCTTTCCTGGCAGCTCCGTGCCTCTCTGCTTGCTCTCCTGGGTGTGTCTGAGTGTTTGCCAGGTCCCTGAATGGAGTGGGACCTCCAGGATCAGCAGGAGAGGAAGGTGGAGCTCGAATGGAGGCCAGGCTGGGGGCTGCTGCAGGTGGGACACAACAGAGCCAGCTTGTGGCAACACAGAGCACAGGGGAGAGAATAACTGTGCTGGTGCTCTGCTTTCACTGGGTGCTGGCTCGGGTGAATTCAGTGCCCAAAGCATCCCCCAGCCCAGGTAAGGCCCATTCCTCGCTGCTGCTGCAGATGTTTCTGTCCCTGCCCATGTTGCACGAGGCTGTGCCCTGTCCCTGGCTCACCTCTGGCTCCTCTCTCCACCTCATCCCTGCCAGCAAACCAGCCCAGCTCCTCTCCCCAGGGTAGGGCTCCATGCCAAGCCAGGAGCAGGCACAGAGGGAGGCACCAACCTGAAACTCTTCTCTGAACCCACCTCCCAGGGCAAGTGGCAATGTCACTGGGCTCTGACAGTGTCAGATGGTGGCTGCTGACTGCTGTGCAGGGACTGGGAGGTGGGACACGTCTGTGTCTCTGCACACAGGCTGAGTTTCCACTTTCCTAGAGGGGTGTATGGCTGGGACCACACAGGGTCTGGAGGTGTGGGGTTTGGAGGCTTGCTGGACCTCCCAAGACAGGTGCTGCCTGATGCTGGGAGTGGTAGCCAGGTGTTCCAGGCAGGGGAGCATGGCTGTGCCACCTGCCTGAGAGCAGAGCAGTCATGGGTGAGCCATGGGTGTCCTGTCAAGCAGGAAGGGTGATCACTGGAAACATCAGAGAACCACAGAACAGTTTAAGTTGGAAGGGACCTTAAAGCTCATCTTGCTCTACCCTGCCATGGACAGGGACAGATTCCATTATCCCAGGCTGCTCCAAGCCCTGTCCAGCCTGGCCTTGGACACTTCTGGGACAGCCACAGCTGCTCTGGGCACCCTGAGCCAGGGCCTGCCCACCCTCACAGGGAAGAATCCCTTCCCAATATCCCACCTAACCCTGCCCTCTGCCAGTGGAAGCCATTCCTCCTTGCCCCATCACTCCATACCTTGTCCAAAGTCCCATCCCATCTCTCCTGAAGCCCCTTTAGGCACTGGAAGGGTGTCTAAGGTCTCCCTGGAGACTTCTCCAGGAGAACACCCCCAGCCTCCCAGCCTGGCTCCAGGGCAGAGGGGCTCCAGTTTGTGGAGCATCTTCCTGACCATCTTTTGCTTTCATGCCATTAACTCCTGTGCCAGTTCACGTAAGAGACCCAAGGCATAAAACTGTGTGTGACCCTTCCTCTGTCCATGGTCACTTGGTAGTCTTCCAGTGCTTGGTTCCCTCTGTCCCTCTCACTCAAACTCTCCAGAAATTCTCCTGCTTGGCAGACAGGCACCCTTTGAATATATCTACAGAATTCAGATCCCACAGGAAATGTAGTGAAATGGTTCCTTCCTTTCCATTTAAAATGGAACAATAACATTTGAAGTGATGCTGCCAGTGTGACATCCCCTGAGACACTCTTAATTTACTCCTTCTGTGGAGGAGACTTGAGCAAATAACCCCACCAAGAAGGACAGGGAGGCACTGCCTTTGCCCTAAGCACAGGGAAGAGGAGCTCATCTTGCCAGGCTGATTTCTGGTCCACAGCACTGAGATCAGCTCTGGGCCTGCCCTTTTTTGGGATAGCCTTGATTCAGTGCTATGTCCTGCTGTCCTGAAGTTTACACTGTGACAGGGAGAAAGAGAAAGCTCTGGATTTAAAGTGACTGATAGAAGGAGAGAAGGGGCAGATAGGAAGGGGAGGGTGACAGCTGGGTATGGCTGGCTTGCTTCAGAGAGCTGCTGGAGGATTTTAGATTCTGCTCCCCCCTCCCTTCCACCACTCCTGTGATTTCTGGGAACATTCCTCCAGGCTTTGATCTGCATTCCCAATACTCTCCAAGTTGGAACAAACTCATGGTTTACCACTGTATGGCTGCTGCTGCTCAGTCTCCCCAGGCTCAGCCCTCCTGTATCTCGGGCTCTTTGGTCATGCTACAATTCTGTGGCACGCCCCAAGGCTGTGCAGGGCAAGATGGCTCATGCCAGGTGCTCAGGCAGCTCAGTGATGCTCTTATCACTCCCATTAGGAGGCAGGAACGTTGCCCATTGGCAGGACAGGACTAACATGTGTGTCCATACCCAGTGGAATTCTCCCCTTGCCAAACTTCTATTGAGTGTGTCGGCCGCCCCTTTGATCTCCTGCTGGGGTTGGTTTCTCAAGCACTCAGGCTCTCGAGGCCGTGAGCCCAGACACTCCATACTCCTGCCTCAACAGTGTCATCATGCCAAGCCTGGGCCTTCCCCTGGGCACACAGGGGACCACAGGCCCCCTGCCATGCCCGAGTTCGTTCTTGTGCTGGTGCAAAGCAGGAATGAAGCCAATTAAGTCGACAAGTGAAAACATGGTGCATCTGAGAAAGGGGCCAGGCCTGGACTCTTCCTCCTCACACAGGAATCTGCAGCTGGTCCTAGTCTGGTATCTCCTGAAGATGCCTCTAATGTGGTCTTTGGTGTCTCACTCCATCCCTGAGGAGAAGACTGTGCCTGTTTCCAGCTCTGCTGGCTGTACCCCCCGAATGCCTGTTCCAACTCGATAGATTGATCCCATTTGTTCTTTTGTTTATGGTCCTCAAGCCAGTTTTCAACCCACATGAATGTTCATATGCAAGCCAGTTTGAATTCATCTGCCAAGTAATATTAGTAAGACACAGCTCCTTTACAAACAGGACGCTGAACACCTCCACTCCATCTCTGCATTATAAACTGCAAAGGTTTCAATTTGCTCCCTTCAAACCTTCAAAGCAGTTTTCACTTTTGACTCTACTTTTGGTGCCCCACTTGGGGTCTCCCAGAACAGAGTTAGTCATATGAAAAGCAGTTTTCAAGAAAACTGGGGACAGCTATCCCAACTAGCAAGGATTTTTTAGTTGCTGAACACTCTCCCTGGTCTAAACAGAGCAGAAATAGAATGGAAATCTCTAAATTTTCAAAACAATTTGCATTTGATTTGGGCAGCTGCAATATCTTGGCCTCATTGGTCAATGTTCATGATAGACAACCCCTTAGAAGCCCTTCTCTCCTGTCCTCAGCTGTACCTTAGGCAAGGCTAAGGCCAGTCCTCACAGCATGCACAGGGATGACCTTTGGAGGCTTCATCAGATGAATTATCCTTTTACTCTCTCTGTGCTTTTGCTTACCCACTGAATTGAGGGACAGCACCATCCTCTACCAAGGACTGGTGCCAGCCAGGGGGACAGAAAATCTTGGATGAACCAGAGCTGGTCTCCTTATTGCCAAGTAGTTGTAGCCTGGTGCCTTCTCTGCACAGGAGCTGTGAAGAACCCTAGGGGAACCACAGAGGCCAAGAACCCAGAGCTGCAGCTCTTCAGCTATGGCCTGGGGCTGTGCCAGGCAAGGTGACTACCAAGGGAGCAGTGATTCTGCCTCCAAAACTCAGCATGGCAGAGCAAGGTCATGGCCCTACAAGTGTTTACATCTCCATAAGGGACCTCTCCAGCCTGATGTGTCATGGAAAGCCACCAAAGCTGCTGTCTCAGGAGCCCCCTACTTCAGACACTACTGCACTGCTCCAGAAACAGCTTCTCAGCCCAGTGCCATCACATGTGAGCATTGCCCAGAAATGCCAGCCCCTTCCTCAGCAGGGATCCTTCCCCTCTGCCAGCATCACTGGAGTGACACCCTGTGCTGGACATCCCCCCAGAGTGATGTCCCACACGCCTGGGAGCTGATCAGGGGTGGGGGTGCTCTGACAGCAGGCAGGGCACCCAAGAACAGCACTGGTGACCCCTAAACTGTGATGGCTCCATTGGTCTCTGAACCCACACGGAAAGAGGATTTGGAAAGGGGTTCCCTCACAGGTGTAAGGGAGGAGAAAAGAGCTGCTGCATTCCCATTCTCAGCACACATATCTGCACTCTATTTCATTTTACTTTTGTGCTGTTTCTTGGTCCCCCAGCCTAGAAGGGGGAAGCTGGAAGGAGATGTGGGAGAGGAATGTCCCCATTTTTGTGGATGGGGATTGCCAGAAATGTGCCGGGTTTTGTGTGGTTCCACTGAAATAATTTCTACACCATTCCAAATCTATGGGATGTGGGAGCCCAGGGCGTACCCCTGGCCTCCTTGGGAGTCTCAAAACCCCCCTGGCAAGGGTCTCAAAGACTCCTGAGTGAGACCCTGGTGTCTCAGGTGCTAAATTCTAACCTCTGGGGGAAATTACCAATATAGAAGGAATGGAAACAAGCTACCAAAACTAGTAAAGTATAAATTAGACTTTTAGAACATAGATAAATAGGTTTTTTAGAATGTTTATGATAAGGGACATGTGGCCAAGATGGAAAATTTAGGGGGTGGACATCTTTTCCTCCTTCTTCTCCCTCTCACCTATGTTGGGTGACACGTTGGCACTTTTAGGTTGGATGGAGTCAAGGCTGGACCATTTAACAAGATTGTATTGTATTGGAAAATTGTTGTAAACATGTAGCACGTAATTTAAACTATATTAGATAAGCCCTGCCTTCACCAGGCAGATTCCACCATGGATGCCAGGCTGAGCAGATTGCTGCTGGCCAGGCAAAAAGTCCCTAAGATAAGAAATAATAAACAATCCTTAAAACAAAACAAAAAACAACACCCGTGTCCAGCAATCTCTCTTTGGCTGCTTCAAAGAAAACCAGGGTTTAAACCACCTTCATGTCCCTCTAAAGTGATCTCAGGTCTAAGAAGAAACCTCAAACTAGTACAATGGGGTGGCCTAAAAACCCAAAGACAAATTTTTTTCGGATGTTGGATCTGAGTCTGAGCCGCATAGGACTGTGAGCAACACACTGGGAATTCCTTGGAGGCCCCAGAGCAAGGACCTTGATCCAGGAGGGAGCCCCATAATTTGGTTTTCCCCGCATCTCTTCACCCATTCCTGGTGTCAGGAATTGTTAATTTAGGGTGGAAAGCTGCTGTGATGTTTTTTCTGCAGTCTGCACGGAGCTGTGCCGTGGCGGAGCCGGGCGGGCGCTGCCTGCGCGCCCTGGCGCTCCCCGGAGCTGAGTCCCGCTGCCCCGGGGCCCAGCAGGGGCAGGTGGAACAGCCAGTGGCTGGGAAGGGTCTGATCTTGCCGCTGTGCCCCGAGGCAGGAGGTGAATGGCAATGAACACCTGCCCTTGGCTGCGATTTCCCCTCCTGGCACCGCGCTGGGATTCAAAGCGCGGTAACAAAGCCCTTGCCGGCGAACACATTTCAACATGTTATTATTCCCAGGCTGGCTTTCAAGATCTCTTTCTATTCCTTCTGTACTGATTGCTCTTGTTTCTCTTGGCTCCCAGCTCTGGCTTTTCAGGCTTCATTAACTGGAATTTATTAGCAACTTTAAACAATCTTCCTGCTGCCAAAAAGAGAGAAAGAAAAGAAGAAGGAAAGAAAGGAAAGAAACAAAGAGGAGTCATACTAAACTCTGGGCTGCTCCCTGCCTGTGTGAGGCCCAGCTCTGAACACCTCGATCTGAGCAGGTTTTCTTTGGAAAGGCCTGGTGAGTGCCTGGGCTGGGACTGTGCAGGCTCAGGCAGCCTCTCCTGTCTCTGTGGGGAGCACAGCCAGGGGCAGGGCCACGAGAACCCCTCTGCCATTGCCTCAGGAAGCAGCAGGGGCTGGAGAATCTCTGGGCATCCCCTGAGCGTGAGAACTGATGGCACTCACCTTCCTGAGCAGCTCTCAGTGAAAACAAACAGGGCACTCCTGAGTCCTGCTCTCATTGCTGGACACAAGGCACTGGCAGGGAAAATAACTTTACCCAGAGCACACAGGGAGAGAGCTGGAGCTGAGCCCCAGATGTGCCCTGGGCACAGAATCCCCTCTGACCCCACAGGGACACATTTGGGGCCAGGTCAGGAATGCCCTGTGGGACCCAGCCTGGCTGTGCCATGGTGACACTGCTGTCAGGGCTGCCCTGGCTCCCAGAATTGCTCTGCTGTCCTCAGGACCTTCATGTGCTATCCTGCTCTCCATTTTTCCTCACAGGAAAAATGTTCCTCCCCAGTGTGGGTGTGTGCACAGGACTAAAGGCTCAGGTGGGACCTGGATTTGCAGGGCTGCCAGCAGTGAAACCAGGCACATCTGTCCTTGCTGGCCATGGGACACGTGTGCTTCATCCACCCATTTGTGCAGCTGTCTTCCCTTTCCCTTTATCCCTTTTCCTCAGCTCAATCCCAGCTCAGGCACAAGCTCAGCCATGAGTGCAGCTGATCTCTGACTTCTGTGAAACTTCACTGTCATGAGGAGCCTGGGGTGATGCTAAAATAGAGGAACAGAAAGAGGAGGAGTCGTGGAAGGTGTGAAACACCAGCTCTCCTCCACAGGAGCCTGGGCTAATGGGGCTAAATCCAATGAGAGAAAAGGAACAATCAGGGAAAATGGGGGAGAGCAGGAGAGGAGAGGTGAGGAGGAGCCAGAGGAACCTGGGCTTTCTCTGTTGAAGAAGATAAGGGTTATGGATCAAGGACAAGGGGTGTCAAGAGTTCCTGGGATGTTTCTGAACATTAGATCATTTCATAGAATCTTGAAAAGGAGATTTGAAAATCTGGGTTGAAATTGGAAAATTTTTTGCTGAGCAACCTCTGATTTTTTTCATAAGGTTCAAGCACCTAAGGCATCTTTGGCAATAAAGCAAATGTAAATTTGAAGTACCATTTTCTTTCAGGGTTTAACCCAAAGAGAAAGAGTAAATTTCAAGAAGTAACCTGAAGATTAAACTATTTTTTCTCTCTCAGGTTAGAAGAAATTTTGGGGTTGACCAAAACCCCAGAACATCAGTTTTGGTTCACCTTGAACTGAATTTTGTACATTTTGTCTTCGGCTACTCATCTAGTTTATCCAGGGATACTAGGGAACATAAAATTGTAGATATTAAACTATTAGAGAGCATCCAAAGGAGGGCACTGAAGATGGTGAAGGACCTTGAGGGGACAATGTGAGGAGCAGCTGAGGGCACTTGTTCTGTTTAGCCCCTGCAGAGAAAGGTGAGAGGCAGGCACTGATCTCTCCATGACCAGTGACAGGACACAAGGGATTGGCCTGATACAGTGTCAGGGCAGTGAACTGGTCATGGCCCCAAACCTGACAGTCCAAAAAGCCTTTGGACAAGTTGGGACCAAGGTGTGACTCTTGGGATGGTGCTGAACAGGGCTGGGAGCTGGACCTGATGATCTTGGTGGGTCCCTTCCAGCTCAGAGTATTCTGTGACTTTGTGACTCTGTGTAGAAGGCAGGCTGAGGCCATAATGCCACCCAAAATCCCTGGGGATGAGAAACCTGCTGAACACTTTCCATTCAACTGAAAACAGGCACTTGCAGCAAGGTTGAGCTGCAGCAGAGTCATTGTCAGTAACTGTCAGTCCTTCCCTGCCTGGAGGGGACAGGCAGGCAGGTCCTCCTCCTCCCCTGGAGAAACTAACCCTGGGACACCTGGATTTGGGATACCTGGATTTGGGATACCTGGATTTGAGATACCTGGATTTGGGATGCCTGGACTGCCCCTCACTGCCCAGCAGGGGTTTCTGCTCTTCCCTCTCTTGGCATGTCCCAGCACGGGCAGTTCTGCCATGGGGATGAAGAGAAGGGCTTGGTCTCCTGTGTCACCCTGGCAGACACTGGGAATGTGTCTCAGGTAGATGAAATCAGCAGAGATCTGAGCTGAGAAACCTGAACAAACTTCCCTTGAGGATGTCTAAACAAGCAGGATTTGTTTGCTTGATTCTTATGCGTGTCCTGGCACAGAGGGTGATCCCAGCCTGAATGTCATGGTCCTGATGTAATGTTGTGGGTTGAAAATTTGGGGAAGATATAAATGAAAAGAGCAGGGGAAAGGGCAGGAAAATTTCATTATTGGTCAATGACAGCCCTGTGAATGCTGTACAAACTGTCCCTGTCTAGCTGCTGTTGAAAGAATCACTTTTAATTTGCCATAATATATAAAATCCTTCATTGCTTGATTTCAGATAAATGACTTGGTTTCCATAAATAGGATTACTCTCTTACTGCTATCAAATTTCAGCAGGCACTTTGCCATGCACAGATATGTGATGCTGCAGTCTGCATTTCTTCCCCTAACTGTGATGTAAGGCCTTTCCAAAGGGGGACTTGTGACACATTGAACCACAGTAAAATGTTATCTAACAACTTCCAATTATTTTTTCAGATTTTCCTCTTTAAATTTTTCCCCTTTGCCTGTTTAATTCATAATTATTTTTGGCTGTGGGAAGCTGGCTTTTTTGGAACCTATGAATATTTATTGGTTGAGACTGCTCTGTTTGTACATGATGTAAGCAGGACACAGCTGCTTGCAGCAAGACACTGCTAATTGTACCCAGCAGAGTCTGGTCTGTGTGTGTGAAAAGCCTCAGTACCCCCAGTGAAGGTGCTGGGTGTCCACACTTCAACATGGATGTTGATAAAATGAAGAGAAAGGCTGCAAGATGGGTGCAAAGTAGTGAAGAGCCCCCCTTCTGTGGGCAGATCTGGCTCCAAAGCCAAAAGAGGATCAGAAAAGCCTCCTTGGCAGCCTGTAAATGCCTGCTGGGAGAGGGGCTTGGGAGGCTGGGGTCCTTACAACTCTAGTGATCCTAAAATACACACAGAGGATGATCAGTTACAAGACCATTTGAAATAAAAAAAAAAAACCTTGTAATATAAAATCACAGAATCCTGCAATGATTTGGATTTGGAGGGACCTTGGAGATCACTCCATTCCACCCTGTGCCATGAGCAGGGACACCTTCCACTGTCCCAGGCTGCTCCAAGCTCCATCCAACCCAGCCTTGGACACTTTCAGGGGCAGCCACAGCTGCTCTGAGCCCTGTGCCAGGGCCTCACCACCCTCACAGGCTCTTATAGTGATGTCTGTAATTCTGACATTTTGGAAAATATAATTTATGAAATGTTGTTGTCCCTTGTGGTGGCAATAAGATCTGATTCAGAGAAGTGAAAATGTTTCATTTGAGTAGATTAGGTTGCAGTAACTGTTATACACACAGTAAGTTTACAACACATATCAAATGCAGCATTAATATTAGTACTTCATGAGTGCAATAACAGTGTTTTGAAGAAATTGTGTTTTCCAACAGAAGCTGTTGTGTTGAAAGTACCAACAGCATGAGAATAACACCTGGAGGTATTTCTCATGGTCAAGTGGAGTAAGACCATACAGGTGCAATTTACTCATGCAGAAATGGTCAACCTCAACATTCTGCCCCCCGGGCTCCCATTTTTGGGGCTCACAAAGGATTCCAGTGGTTTCTTGTGCCTGCTGGTTAATTTTCACACTTTCAGAAGTGGGGCCACTCCTTCACTGACACACAGCCACATGCTGATTGCCAGGACTGAGACTGCTGCTGTGTTTGAGTCTCTCAGCACACTGCTGCATGGTGGGACACCTCAGCCTTTGGGAAAAACACTGGGATTCATTTTTCCAGGGTGGGCTCCATCCGACCTGCACAGTGCCCAGGGTTGATGTGTCTCTGGGCTGCAGGAGCTGCCAGGGACACCCTGTCTGCTGAAGGGTGAATGAAGCTCTCTGTTTGCTGGCTGTGCTCCAGGCTACAGTGTTGATTTTTGAATGGGAGATTAGGTCCTCTTTTATTTTGGCTTTTGGCACATGCATCACTTCACCCTGAAGGTGACGACGTCAGTGAAACCCCAAAGCTGAAGCAGCAAATAAACCCTGTCCCAGCACGCAGGCTGCCTGCATGTCAGCCTGCAGCTGCAGTGGCAGCACTGGAGGCTGTGGCAGTGCCACAGGACCCTCTGGATGTCCCCAGCACCCCCAGCCCCCCTGGCCCGTGCTGTACTCACAGCTCCTCCAGGAAGCGCAGGTGCCGGAGCGCGCTGGGCTGCAGCTGGCTGATGTTGTTCATGCTCAGGTCTCTGGCAGGAAGGAAACACAGAGGTTTCTGATCAGTCTCACAGTGCTTTGCATGGAATAAAGCTCAGTGCCAGGCTCTGTGTCCCCTCTCTGCTGAGTGGGAGGGTGAGAAGCCTCTGCAAACAGCATTTCAGCATTAACATCTGATCCCAGTAGCCAGAGAGAGCTGGCTGCTTCAGGGTGGTCTGCCTGAGCTTCTGTAAGTTATGAAGCAAGTTAGGACATTTCCCAAAGCACAAGAGTGCTGCTGTTTCACAGTTATTGGAGAGTGAACAGGGAGCCCTGTGACACTGGAATAGGACAGTGTGTCCTTGAGCATCTCTCTGTCACCATGGTCATGCCAGCCCCCACAGGGAGCTTTCCCAGGGTGGGGACAGACATCTGCTTTTGAGGAGACAGCAGCCCATGGGAGGAGGGGTCCATCCCACTGGAATGACTTTCTCTATGTTGTACAAACTAGAGAAGCACGCCTGGACTGAGGGGCAGAGATTGGCTCTGTGGGTGACAAGTTGAGAACCTGGCTCATTGTGCTTGTCTCGCTCTCCATCTCATCTCCATCTCCCTCTCCATCTCCAGGTTTATCTCCTCTGCTCAGGCTCCAGTAGAGCCTCTGGAGGAGGCTGTGCTGGTACCCCAATGGTCCAGGGTGCTGCTGAGTCTGGAGACCTGTGCATGTCACAGAGTCACCCTGAGCTGCCTGTGCAGAGTTCTCCTCTCAGGGCATGGGAGTAGCTGAGTCTCACCTGAGCAATCCAATGCACAAGGTGGTATTTGGAAAATAAAAGGATGTTTCTGGGCTCCAAGGCTGTTCTTGGATACCTGATAGCTTCAACCCTGCCCTCATGAGCAGCTGCATGTGCAGAAATCCAAACTGCTTACCCCAACCCAACCAGAGCAAGGGACATTGACCTTAAAAGCTGAGAGGTAAGATGAAGCCGAATTAAAAGCTGGTGTGCTTAAAACCAATGGGAATAGATGGGGCAAATCCTCTACTGAGCACAGCAATCCTGGGCAGTGGCATCTGGGGTGCTGGAGACTCTTTTCTGAGGCACAAGGGGCTGCTCTTGTCCCTGTGCACAGACAAGGCACAGCTCAGCTCCTGGGAGCTTGCACTAATAGCAGAGGCTGATGGGTGTGATGGGAAAATGAGGAGAAACAACAACAAAATAAAGGCAATTTAATTATTCTTTCCTTCTGTAAACTTCATAGACCTGTGAGCCTATGGAAGGATGTGCCCTGTCCTCCCAGTGCCACTGGGAATGTCCTGGCATTGGGAGGAGGCTTGTGCCAAGGACAAGGACAGAAGCACGGAGGAGAAAAGATCCCCAGGAGAACCCATCAGAAGCAGAGGGACCTCTCTGAGTTGCTCCATCTGCTCAGATGTCTTGGGTTGCAATACAGGATGTGGACAGAAATGTGTATTCTGCTCCCATCTGCTGCAGCCAGGTGGGGCAGTGACCCTGATCTCCTGGCACACATTATCTGCTAATGGGCCATCTTTAAACCAGCTGGGCAATCATCTTTATCTTTCCCATGACCCACCCTTCATCCAGGAGGTATCACCTGTAATGGGCCCTTGTTAAAAACTGGGTGTGGCAGCGATTCTTATCTCTGTGGGAATTATCTCCTGTTAATGGGCCATTGTTACAAACTGGGTGTGGCAGTGACCCTGATCTCCTGGCACATATTACCTGCTAATGGGCCATCTTTAAACCAGCTGGGCAATCATCTTTATCTTTCCACAGCCCATCCTCCCTCCAGGAGATATCTCCTGTTCATGGCCAGTGAGTCCCAGTGCATGACTGATAAAATTCCATCATCCCACTGGGAGATGCTCCAGCCAGGGGAGGAGCCAAGCCTTTCCTACCCAGAGAAAAACTGAGATTTGGAACACCAGAGCACCTTTCCCACTGGATTCCAGAGGAAAGCCAGACCTTTCCACATCATCCCTGGACCTTCAGAGGAAAACTGCACCTTCTCCAGGAGCACTGCTCCAGTTGAACCACATCTGCCACTGCAGGAGGATGCAGCCACCATTGAATGGGACTGCTGCCACCACCCTGACTGACTGATGGGTGTCAGCTTGGATTCTGATTCTGGCAGTGTTTTGGGATTGTTCTTTGTAATACTGTATTTCTATTTTAATTTTCCCTGTAAAGAACTGTTATTCCTAATTCCCATCTCTTTGCCTGAGAGTCCCTTAATTTCAAAATTATAATAATTTGGAGGGAGGGGGTTTACATTACTATTTCAAAGACAGTTTCTGCCTTTCTTGGCAGACACCTGTTCTCCAAAGCAGGACACAGAGCACCTGAGATCCCACAGGTCACATATTAAATGATCTGGAGCAACTCAACTGGCTCTGGACTCTGGATAGGAAAATGCTTCACTAAAAGATGAGTTCATTGAAAAATTTGCTGAAATGCCTTTGTATTCCTATAAATAAATAAAATTCCTATAAAATTCCTATTTAAAAAGGCTGAGTTTTGCTGGTGAGAGCAGAACATGGGGGGAAGGGGCATAGGCTTCTACATTTTGACCATTTTTCTCAAAAAAACCCAAACCACCATGTTCTAACCAGCTCTGTTTGGCACTGGTCGAGGCAGGTGACACATCAGGAAGGTTGGAAGCTGCCTTTGCATATTCTCTGAAGAAGTGTCCTGTGACAAAACCACACACTTTGTTGAGTCCTTTTGAAAATACTCCAAGAGAAGTTTACTTATGTCTTTTTAATTTTCTTTTCTCCAAAGAAGTAGTAGAAAACTTGCCAAAATCTATAAGAATTCAAAATTCTGTTTTCAGAATGAGTGCAAAAAGAAAATTATTGCCTGCACTGTTCTGTGTACAATGCTGCATTCTATATTTTGGTGATCCTGGGATACAAGGGTTAATTTTTTTTTTTTTTTTTTTGGTGCTGCTTCTATTTTTATTTTTAAACCCCCAAGGGCAGTTGCTACTTAGCACCCATTAAAACATCTTTTTTCCCTACATCAAAGTGTCTCCTGTTTGTGTTGTAATGAATCTGTCTGATGTTTTGACATGTTGTGGAACAATGTGAAAATAACGAAAAATAATGTAAAATGAAAGGCTGTGAAAGAAAACACAGATCTGAAACATCCAAGATCTCCTTGAAACTGTGAGGCATGTTGCTTAAGTTGCCTTCTGCTGGCAGTGCAGAGAATACCCCTTGCTTGCTGCAGGAGCATTTCCAAGCCCTTGGGGCTGTTCTGAGTGCCCAGGGGCTGCCCAGGTGTAATGGGGACAGTGGGACACCTGGGGGTGGTGGCTGCAGATGGGCAGACCCCAGCATAAGTCCCAGCATCAGCAGGACTGTAGGTGGCTCAGGATATGGGACATCAAATATCTTTTAGAATCACAGAATGATTGGGTTTGGAAAGGACCTCAAAGCTCATCTCATCCCACCCCTGCCATGGCAGGGACACCTTCACTGTCCCAGGTTTCTCCAAGCCCTGTCCAGCCTGGCCTTGGGCACTTCTTTCCTCCTGCCCTGATCCATACCTACACTGGTTTCTGAAAAAATCTTTCAAAAGGCAGAGGAGAGATACCATTACTATTATCCCATCACTTTGCCAGCTCCATTTGTTTTTTCTGTACAACCTCCTCCCCTCCCTCCCATCCTCCTGCAGCCCTGGGGCTCCTGCCCAAGGGTGTCTCTCCCACCATCTCTTTGGGCAGTGAAGAAAAGCACAGCCTGTATTCTCAAGACTGTTACACAGAAAATATTGTGAGTAATTTTATTTTAAAGTCACTGGTGTTCTGGCTGTTTGCAGTGCTGCAGGACTCAAGTGTAAAACATCTACACTGGCAGCCCTGAAAGGGCATCCCAAAAGTGCAAATCCTGGCAGAGGCTTGCCAGCTGATGAACTGCAAGACAAAGGTTCCAGGGACTCAGTTTTGCCATGAACTGTCCAGGGTGACATCCTGCAGGGGACATCACACAGGAATTGGTGTGGTGGAATTCCTGCCCTGGTCTGGTGTGAGGACAGCAGGGAATGTGCAAGGACAAATGGTGTGAAGGAAGAACAAATTCCTCCAAGGGCTGGAAATAAACTTCTCAAGCACAGCCCTGGACCCAGTGATTTTTCTAGCCACAAAAGTACGAGATGTTTCTCCACAGGCTGTCCATGCTTGTGTGAAAGCTGAGGCACAGGATTCTTGCCTGAAGTGTTGTGGGAGTAAATATTTGACTTATTACTCACTTAAAGATGTTGTTGACTTGTTGCTGTGTTTTCCCAAGCTCGTGCTTTTCCTCTTAGTAAGGTTTCTTATGTTATGTACATCCCCAACACATGCAAGGGTGGAAATGCTTCCTGTCAGAGCAATCAGAGAAGCTGTTTATCTCTTCAAGTGTTTGGGGTTACTCCAGTCAGCCACATTTAGTTAATTTAAAAGGAACCCATGGTATTTGAACCTTGTTGGATTATTTTTTCTGCAGCATCCAGGAGAAGTAATAGGGATCCATGGTCTAAATGGGTTAGGGGCCCCTCTGACCTTTCTCAGCTGTGTCTGTGACTTTGCCTTTCCAAGCTAGGGCTCTCTTCTGAGTGACTGAGCATCCAGGGAAGACAAGCAAGTGCTGTCACTCATGTCTATGCATGGCTCCTGCAATTTGCACTGGATAAACCATTCCAAAGGTGAGGTCTGTACCAGAGCAGGCAGTAGAGAAGTGCATAAAGAGTATGATTCAAATACAAAGTCTCTTAAACTCTAAAAGAAATCAGAAAGGAAGGAGTAGAAATGGGGTGCTGCAGCTTCACCCAGGCTTGCAGTGCAGGACCTGCAGAGGAACTGTCCAGATTTGTGCCTTTGAGTTCATGATACCAGAGCAGTGGTGCTCAGGGACAAGCCATCCCTCTCCGGTCCCAGAGCTCCCCTGCTCCTCCTTCCCCAGGGACTGGCCTGTCTGTCCTCTCTACAAATATCAAATGAAAGCAGGAATTCTTTTGCTGTCAAATCATCCTTCATGGCTGTGGTCTGGAAAGCTGCCAGTAGAGTGAACAGCACTACTCCCAAAACTGAAACTCTGCTCTCGCATCACCCTGCTTACCCAAGAAGAAATGCCTTTTAGTGCCTCTTGCATTAGGTGCAGAAAACACCTATGCTTTCAAATGGCACTGCACCAAAGCCATCATGGCTATAATTAGTGTGATTTAACTTTCCCCCTTCCCCAACTAATTCTAAACATTTATCGTAAGCATTTCTAACTTGTACCTGCAGGAAAACTGAGACACAGTTCATGGAAACTGAGCTCATGTGATTCAGCCTCAGACCTTACAACTCCTCTGGCCCTCGAGGGGTTCCTTAAATTATTTGCTTTGATGTCACCTTCTTTCATGAACAACCTTTGATTATTCACTGATTAGCTGATCTTCCTTACCAAAAAATGAGGTGACACACACACAGGGCTCCCTGCTGGGACTGCCTGCCACACTCTCCACCCCTGCTATGAGATGGTGACCACAGAGTTTTAGCTCAGGGATGATATGATCTTTAAAGATCAAAGGGGTTTCTCCCTGGCATGGCTGCTGGGCAGGCTGTGGTGCTGTGCTCTGAGCTGTGGATGTCACCATGGGCAGCCCCATGGGAGAAGGCAGAGGAGGCAGAGGAGGCACCTGCAGGGATCTGTGGACATGCCAAGAGGGCAGGATTTGATGCTGCACAAGCACAAGGGGGCTGCACAAAACACATCCTGCAACCCCTGCCTGAGACAAGCCCAAGCAACATCCCGAGGATGGACAGAGGGATTGATGCCTCTCTCACCAACTCAAGGCATCTGAAAGCTGCCCACAAAACTGGGGGAAGATGAGCCCTGCCCATGAGCCCCAAAGCTCCTGATGTGTGTCCTGGGCACAAAGCAAAGTGCTTCCCCAGAGATGTGCTGCAATGGAAATTAAAGCCAGCAGAACAAACAGACCTAAAGCAACACAGGTTGAGGCCCCCCAAGAGTAACACAACAGGAGCAGGGCTGCTCAGCCAGGAGGAGTTGAAGGGGAACAGCAGGGGTAGAGCTTGGCTGAGGCCAAGCAGAGAGACCTCAGAGCCAGATGTGCATCTGGGAGTAGAAAATTGCACAGCTGGGAGAGAGATGCTCTCCTGGAGGGCATCACAGGACAGATGTCCCACAGAAAGAGAACTCCTACCTGTGGCTGGGAGAAGACACTCCCCAGCCACCTCTGTCTGCTCCAAAGGGGCAGAAACTCTGGTTCTTAGCTTCAGTGCCCAGAGGGGCTGTCCTTGGGTCCCTCTGTCACTCAGCAGACCAACAAGCCTGTGTCCTCCTGCTCTTGCAGCTGCCTTCAAAAATTTTGTTCTGCAAGGTTCCTGCAGCTCAGGTTGCTGTTCCTGGACCTTCACAGAGCCCACAGTGGGGCACTCTATGGGCTTCTGGGTTCCCTGGTACCTCAGCAAAACCCAGTATGTGTGGCTGCAGGTGGAAATTATGACAGACATGGCCCTGGTCACTGGACAAGGCTTTCAGTGTTTTGGGAAATGGACCTCTTGCTCTCTGTTTGTAAGGAGGCAAAATCACCCCAAAAGAGAAATCTGACTGAGATCCTGGTTTGAGCCTACAGGAAGCTGCTAAGAATCCTGGATGGTGGCTGCCTTCTCAGCCCCTAAATTGCTCTGCTGTATGAATATGTTCACCTTTTTCAAGCTGTTCAGGATATTAACATTTCAAGATGTTCAGGATCTTGTGTGCTCTCTTCCCAGCCCAGGCTCAACCTGGGTTCTCTTAGTTCTGGTGCTGAACATGTGGCTTCCTGGACCATAAAAACACTCCTTTCTTACACTCAGACAGGTGAGCAGAAAATTTTATGATTGTGAGGAGAAGCTAATGACCAGGTATCCTTTTGATTAATTCATTGCACAATTACAGCATTAAAGCCTCCCAGTCCAGCCATGTTTTCTAGGGGAACAGAATAAACCAGACCAAATTTCCCATCCTTATCCTGAAAAGGCCCAGCACTAGGCCTGTTCAGGGTGAGAAACACCCTGAAATCCTGGGTGCTGAGCACTGTCTGTGCCTCTCTCATGGCCACTCTCATTAGCATCCAGTAAAAATGCACAGTTACACCATCAGAAAAGAAGCCCAAAGGCAACAAATGATGGTTTCTGAAATACTTCAGATTATACTAGGGTGATTCATAAAGGTTCTCACTCTCTCTTTTCCTCTTTATCTTGAAATCTCCAAGGTCACCACAAAATGCCTGAATTGCCTGGGGCAAAGCTGGGGCTGAGGATAGAATGGTACCTGGAGCCATAGAACCAGCTGAAATTCTTCCTAAAAGCCTGCAGGTTGAAAACTACACTAAAGGTAGTCTCCATAAAGAGAAGGAGAAAGGGAAGATAAAGAGATCAAAGCAGTGAGAGTTCATTTGCATCACACCATATCTGGAGGCACCAGCACTGCTGCAATCCCATATCAGTACAATGGGCAAGAGCAGAACGTGTCTCTACTCCCACCTCTCCACGTTTGAAAACAGATCAGTCATCTTAGATCATCCCCCATGTGTAGGCCCTACCCCAGATCTCCACAACATTTCAATAACAAAGTCTCAGCCAAGGCCATTTTCCAGGGTGAGATTAAGCCCATTCCTTCCCCAGAAGGTGTTTAGAAGCTGGTCTGTGCAGTGGGAGCAGTGACCCTTGGCAAGCAAAGCTCTGATGCTCTCTGGTTGCTGCATCTTGTCCCTGGCTTTGCCCTGCCCCAGGTGCCCTCCAGAGCAGGAGCAAGAAGGGGCTGAGCAGGGCAGAGATGCTTTTCTGCCCCTGGGAATGGCCAGAAGAAATCACTTCTAGAAACCTGTTGCATTTTGGCTGTAGGAGTGGCAGAAAGGATGATGTGACATAGTTCTTCATGAAATGGAGAAGCAAAAGAAAGAGCTTTAAATAAAGAAACACTACTAGTGCATGCAACACAGAATAGAAAAGGTTCATTGGTCCCAGAAGGCAACACTTTTTTGAAAACATCACATAGTCCATGTCTTCAGAGGTGTTCAACCATTGTTATAATTCCTTGTCCTTGAGCAGCTTGAGAAAGGGCTGCTTCCTTGGCTGCCAGCAGTATCCTAACAGCAGAACCCTCTGCCAGGTGAGGGCTGTCAGTGGATCCCCAGGGGCTGCCAGGGGAAGGGCAGAGGGGCAGGAAGGTGTGGGGGGCCAGCCCAGGGCAGGGAGAGGTCAGGGCACCTGGCAGAACAGCCAGAGGAGGGAGATGGGGCTGAGGAGCAGCAGCCCTTGTGCCAGGGGCAGGAATGTGACTGGGATCACAACATAGGGACACTCTTTCCAAAGAGGCAAAACTGTGAATCACAGAATCACAGAATCATGAAATACCCTGAGTTGGAAGGGGCCAACAAAGACTGAGTTAGCTCCTGGCCCTGCACAGGACAGCCCCAGTGATCTCACTGTACCTGACAGTGGAATCCAAACGCTCCCTGAACTCATGGAGACTTTGTGTCCTTCTGCCCTGTCCTGGCTCCCGAGGAGCAGGGCAGCCCCAGGGGAAGGCACTTGTGCTCTGAGGAGATGCCTTGTCTGGCTGGATGCAGCTCTGGGGAGCACCAGAGGCTCTGACATCTTCTGACATCTTTCTGTGCCCATCACACAGAGCTGGAGATGGGGAATCCCATCCATCAAACTGAGGGCAGGCTGACAGAGCCATTCCCTCTTTCACCTTTCAGACAGAGCAGCCTGCTTTGAGTTGGATGTTGGGCAAGAATAACAATTTTTCTTTTCTGTTACCATTCTGCAAATTCATATTTTTGGTGATTCCATGAAAGAGAAGTCCAGAAGGAATTGGTTTGGGTTGATGAAAATAATAAAAATCATGTTGGTTTTTTTTTTCCCCTCCTTCAGTATTGACATTAAAAAAAAATCATCCCACAAAGGACATTCTAAACCAGAAGTCATCTGAAAAGAAAAATACTTTCTGTCTAGAAGATGTCAAGGCAGGACTTCTCAGCCTCTTTAAAACTCTTTTTACATGTTAGTGTAGCTTAATAGGATTCAGAGTTGGCAAGTCTACCTTAACTGTCATTAGTGTGAGCACATCAAATCTAAGAGAACCTTAAACTAAAAAGAAAAATTGGGGCATGAATGAGAGCAAGGAACACCTTTTTATGTGAGAGCAAGAGAAATGAGATTGCAAGTACACATCCTTTCTTCCAGCAGCCACAGCCCAGCAACATCCTGACTTCTGGCAACTACATCCCTGAAAAGAACCTCACATCTCTTTGTGTCTGGAGAGGGGAGGTGTCCCCTGTCCTCCTCCAGGCCTCTGCTGTGTTTCAGCTCCCCACTCACCAGGGTTCTTGGGGACAAAATTTCTCCTGTGAGAGGAATTATCCTCTTAACCTGGAACAGCTACAAGGGAAAGCTGAACCCCCGAGCATCTTCCTCTCTGCTGCCCAGCCAGAGCCTTTTGAACAGCAGCAAACCAGCACAACTGGTGCATCCTCAGCATTCCCCATACAAGTGTCCTTGAAAACAAGTGAATATTGGAACTCTGCCCCCTCCCAAACACTGCCAAATTCACCCAGGCCTGGATGGAACCAGGACAGAGGTAACATCAGCCACAGATGGTTGTAAACCAAAGGGTTGCTCTAGGCAGCCAGAACCCCCCTGGCAGAGTCTCCTGCCAGCAGACTGGAGCTGCTCTGGTACCCACAGCACCTCAGAAAGCAACTCATCCACTCCAGGCTGCCCTGCCTGCTCCATGTCCTGCCACAGCTCCCAGACCTCTGCAATGTCAGAATAAGGTGATTTACAGCCCACCCTGTGCCACCTGCATGATGGTCAAACCACTCTTGGAGCACACCTGGTGGGAACTGCAATGAATTTCTATGGAAATTTTCCTGGGAGAGTAACTGATCCAGCTGGGAAGCAAGGCTTGTTGAAGGGTGCCAGAAAAGCAGCCACTGCTGAAGCAGATAGATCACAGGAGACTGAACAGGGTGTAAGGATCTGGGACAATGTGCAGATAGCAGGAGTCCTCTGCTCACAGGAGATGGGGAAGCAGGATTGTGACAGAGCATGATGCTGCTTTGAGGCAGTAGCAGGATGAGATTTTAATGTACAAATTGCTGGCAAAGAATTTTATAGAGTCTCTCTATACAGACACAAGACAAAGATACAAGACAAATGAACATAGAATAAATATCTCTGTGATTATTCAGGGTGATTGCTCAGTATCTGGCTCAAGGGTGCCTAAATCACTGATTGCCAGACCAGCAGTGGCTCCAGACAGGCAGAGGTTATGGGAAGTTGTCTTCCTGTGGCTCCCAGAGGCTCTGGGTGAATTTCCATGAGCAAAGATCTGAGAGTGCCAGGCTGGCTGTGCTGCACACCTGGTGTGACCCAAGTGCTTCCTGCCTGTGTACATGGCTGGGACTGGCTTTCAGACCACCAGCTGGTACCTGTGCCAGCTCAGAGAATCTGCTGAGAGCTCTGGCTCCCCTTTCAGGAGCAGGATGAGGGAAGGAGGTGTGGGCTGCACACACCTGCCACAGACATGCTTCCAGCTGCAGACTGGGGGCTCCTGGAGCCACTGTCACATCCTTCCTTTGATTGCATGAGGTCTGCACAAAGGAGAGTTGGCCTCACATATTCTGGAAAAGTATCAGATGAAAGGCTAAGGAAAGGCAGTATTTGAATGAGGGAGTTCCACCTCCACTGCAGAGCTGGAAGCCCTTGTGCCCTCTTTCTGTGTTAATTTGTACCAGAGCTCCTTGCACATCTGGCCCAGAGCAGCCACCTCTGTTTCTTCTCACTGCACAGATCTCTCCTCTGGTGCCAGCTGTGCCCCAGGCAGGGCTGTGCAGGGATCCCTGCAGCTGATCCCACTGTGCCCAGCCCTGCTCCCTCCTCTGCAGAGCACAGAGAGCTGATGGCTGAGCTGGAGGGCAGGACTCCATAGCCTGGGACTGGCCAGAAGTGCAGGTCAGCACGCTGGGTTCTGTCACACTGAGGGGTCTGGCAGCACACAGCTGCTCCTGAAATTCCCTGGCTGGCAGGAAATCAGAGGAAGGCTCTGGCAGGCTGCACAGTCACTGTGGGTTAGTGCTGCAGGAGTGGGACAAAAGCTGCTGAGATGGGGAATAACTGGAACAAGGCACTACAGGGGAACCACTGGGCCAGGCTGCCTCTCCCCCTGGAAGCCACATGTCATTGGGTAACACCAAATCATGTACAGAACCAGAGAGTCATTAAGGTCCTCCAAGGGCACAGAGCCCAACCTTTGACCAAATGCCACCATATCTGCTAAACCATGTGGCAAAGTACCACATCTCCAGCACTGCCCTGGGGACAAGCTGACCCCAAAATCCTGAGACTGGCAAGTAAAGCAGTAAAGGAGAACTGGGGGACTGGGGTACATGCACTGCTGAATCTTACTGCAGTTTGTATCTGTCTCTACTTGGAGGTAGGCAACATTTGGAAACATCTTAAAGGGGACCAAATCTGATAAATTTTATAGTTGAAAATGTCTGAATGGCTGATTGAAATGCTTTATGCTCACATCAAAACATTTCATTCACTAAAAGCCAAGCCATGACAATGCAATGTTTAATGACAAGGCAGCACCTGCACAAACTAACCCGAGGCTGAATCTGGAAAAATCAAAAGTAAAATGAAACCCCAATTGAAACAAAATCCTTCACTTCAGGCTCAAACATCTCCAATATGTTTTCATTCAAAAAATTCTATCACATCTCTGTGTTGCTTGGAAAGTTTTGCATTTAATGAGGAGCAGTTTTTGCTCTAGGTAGCTTACTCAGAGACAAGCCTGGTTTCCCTGGGCACTGCAGGGGGATCCTTTTGCTGCTCACAAGTTACCATGCTGGGACCCTGTGGTGCCAGGCATTGCCCCTGGAATGGATGAGGGAAGCCTGGTCTTGACTCAGCTGTGCTCAGGCACAGGAGCTGGGTCCTGCATGTACCACAGGGATGTCTGTGACACCACAGCACTTACAGCCCCTGGGTGGGACAGCCAATCCCAAAAGACTTTGCCAAAACTTTGGGCAAACAAAGAGTGCTGGTTGTGTGCAGCCCAGAGCTGGCAGAGACACCTCCCAGTTGTGTCTCTTGTCTTTTGTGTGCTTTGAGCCCCAGCAGCCAGGTCAGCAGGGTCCTCTGAGCTGAGACAGGGGAGCTGGGGAAGTGTCGCTGTCAGACTGGGAACAGGAATAATGCAGCCACACACACACAACTTCTTCAAAGCAGCCAGAAGAGGTGATTTATTGAAAAGCCATCACATTTATATAAGAGATTGTACAAAACAAAATAGAAAAGACTCATTCGTCCCAGAAGGCAACACCTCTTTGAAATCATGCCTTCTGCAAATATCACCTCTCTCATGCACCCTCCAGGTGCAGAATCATTGTTATAATTTCTTGTCCTTGAGAAACCCAAGGCTTCTAGGCTGCTTTTCCCCTGGTTCCCAGCAGGATCCAAGCACAGGGAAGAGCTGTGGGGGAATAAGAGCCCTGTGCCTGTGTATTTGATAGTGGATTCAGGTGCCCTGAATTCAGGTTGTGCTCTCCAGCAGCAGGGAGTGCATCACAGGGATGCAGGATGGATCTGAGCAGCTGGGTCTGGTGGAACCCCAGCCCTAACCCTGTCCCCTCCCTCGGCAGGGGAGTTGAATCAGATGCTTTAAGGCCCCTCCCAGCCCAAATTAGTCTGTAATTCTATGATCCTATAGTTCTGATCCTCTGCTGTGCCCTGAGAGGAGATGCCCATTGCAAGGATGGGGCAGCAGAGCTCTCACAGGGTTTGCACTTTGCTTTTTTAGTCTGGTTTGTGCCACTACTTTAGTCATGACTGTGAGAAGCAGCTGTTTAGACAAAGGGCTACTTGTGCAGGCTGGGATTTTCAAAGACACTCAGGTAAGGCCATGAAAATTGCAAAGAACAGCAACAGCACACCTGCAGAATGGCTGCCTTGAGAGGAGAAAACCTGTCTTAATCTAACATCTGCTGAGCAGCAAGGCAATGTCCAGGGCTTGTCCTGGAGGTGGTGCTCTCTGTGCCAAAACAAGGCAGAGAAGGAACAATCATGTCATGACAGCTGAATGCATTGAATGCACTTGAGCAGGAACAGAAGGCAATAATTCACTCTGGAGCTTTGGGATGGTCTGGCACAGCAGGTGATTTATATTTAGAGTTGGGCTTGGCAGGTGCTTTTATGGAGCAGAAGTTTGGTTTTCAATTGTATTCAACCTGTCCCAAAAGTTGCTCAAACCATTCCACTTTGTGGCATGGCTAACTATTACCTAAGTCAGCTGGGAAAGCAGTGCACAAATCCTGCCCTCCTCTGTTTCCTGGGAGCTGGGCACTGCTGTGTGCTGTCAGAGGCGTCCCAAACTGATCAGAGGACAGCTCTGCCAAATATCTGGGTGGAATGACAGAAACTGGGGCAGAAACTGCCTTGCCCACCTCACTCTGGAGCCTGGGTCCCTGCTTTGGGCTCTGTTAGACAGGGCTTTGCTGCCAGAGCTGTGGGGATGGACAAGCCCCTGCTGGTGGCCAGGCCAGCATTAAATGTTTGTCTTCATTTTGAAACTATGAGTAAATGAAAACTCAAAATTAAAAGGCTCCTGCAAATGCTTCTGCCTTCCCTTCATTTGTGTAGGAGGATGAATTTGCACAGTGAGAAGGAAAGTGTCACCTTAACTCAGAGAAGGAGAGCAAGCTCTGGGGGATTCACAGGCAGTCCCTGCCTGAATTCCAGTGGCTGAGCTTACATATGGGGATGGAGTCAGGAAAAGGAAATAAAACTGCAGAATTCTTCACGATTCAGAAGCTTAAATTAAATTTTAAATAGCTCTTTTAGTATTATTGAAATCCTACATCTAGAGCTTTACAAAAACTGAGCAGCACTGGTTTTCCTGCTGGTACTGGAGGGGAAACCACAGGACTGATGTTGCATGCAGAGATGAGAGATCACTGGGCATCTTCCACTGGCAGCTGGAAGGGCTATCAGAAGCCATGACATGAGTCTGGATTTCATCTATTTGCCTTCCTCACCACCCAGAACTTTTGGGGTGCATAGCCTGGTCTGTCCCCAGCTGGTGCTGCCAGCCTTTGCCCAGATTTGCCTGTTGGCAATGTCTGTGCAGAGCTGAGCCAAAGGGCCCCTAACACATCATCCTGAGCTTCCTGCCAGCATTCCCACCAGCTCAGCTGGGTCCACAACCTCCAGGACATGGAAAACCCAGAGCCACTGCCACCAGGAGAGGCTGTGACAAAACTGTCCCATGCTGGGTTAAAGCAGACATTCAGGAAAGACACAGCACTTGTCTGAAGCACTCAAGAATGTAAGCAGCCTGAAGTTTTGGATCCCAACAAAATGGCCTTTTGCACCTGAGAGGATGATGAAGTGCTGGTGTTGCTGGTGCAGCATTTCCTGGTCTGTGCCTGCTGCACCCACACCACAAAGGGAAGGGATTTCAAAAGCACCACGGGCAGTTGCAAGTTGCAAAAGTGTTTTTTCTAGCTGGAAACAGATCCCTCCTCACCCCACACAGCCTACAAGACCTCACCTCTTGGACTGACTTTCTCACCATGCACCCACACATTGTGTGATCTGGCATGTGATGCTGCCTGTCATGTCCTAATGCACTATCAAAGGCATCAGGGAGAAGTTTAATTCTTACTGATGAGGTAAATGAAATAGGGCTGGGACATTTTTATGCTCTGAATAAGGGAGAGGGGGGTCACCAACCAGTCGTGGTTGAGAAATCTGGCAAAAGAAGTGTCAAAGCAGGTGGGGTAAGCTGCACCCAGAGGGGGAAAACCTTCCCAGCCCAAGGATTTGGGTTCTGCTGCCATCTGTGAATGGAGCTGGTACTCAAAAGGCAAAGTTTGCCTGCTGCAAGCACCCTGTGCTCCCAGCTCTGCTTTGCTGACAGAGCAGGACAATGGAGGCAGCTCTGCAAGCAAAGAAAGTTCAGATTCCTCCAGCCAATTACCTCATGGCAGGAAACCTTCCACCTCTTCTTCCCAGTCAGGGTGAAGCCTGTCTATTGTCTGGGGAGCCTGCCTGTCTGCCCAGCACAAAAGGGAGAGCAACCCGTGGGTTTGTGTAACATCCAACGTGTCAGAATGAGGAAGAATAAAGCAGGGGAAGGGCCAAGGAGAGCTGGGTGGGGAGGAGATCTCCAGGAGGCTGCTGTGATGCTGGGGTGTCTGGTTCACAGAGGGTTCCAGCCTGCTGCTGCAGGTGTCATTCAGGCTGGGTGGTGCTCTAGGGAGGACTGGGAATCCCTCAGGGTTTGCAGAGCAGGGCCTGGAAGGGAACTGCTGCCCACAGCACTGTCCAAACCCTGTCCATGCACACCAAAGCTGTCTTCCCTGAGGCCAAGCTGACCATTTCCAGGCAGATAAGTGGCCAAGAGCCCCTGAGATCACTGTAGATCATGGTGGTGGGCATCTTCTGGTCCTTCTGTGTTGCCCCACTGCACTGCCAGCAACTGTTCTGCAGCAGAAGAAAACGGAAAGAAGGAAGCATTTTGTGCTAACTTTCTCAGAGTTTTAACTTTCTCTTTGTTATGGCCACCAGACTGATGGTCCTGCATGCTGCCTGGTTGATTATGGGTCAATGGAGCTGCACTCTCCAGCCTTGCAGCTGGCTGGAGCCAGATGTGAGCACCTCACCTTGCCTTTGGAAAGTTCAAGGCATGGTTCTTGCCAGGAAAGACCAAGGTTCGGGGGGGATTCAATATCTGTGCAGTACATGTTCCATCATGTGCCTGCTGTTCCTGCACTGTGTCTGGGGAAGCAGCTGCAGCAGTGTCTGAGTTCTGAGCCATTTCCCATGGTCTGCAAGAACCAGGAGCTGCACCTGTGAACTGATGGAGCTGGGCTGCTCCACACTTGAGTCCTGCCAGCTGCAGTCCTCTCTCTCAAGCCAAGTTGTGGCCAGACTCCATATTCCAGTCTTGCTAGACAAGATTGCTGAGAGGAGACAGAAGCCTTCATGAAAGAGAAGAATTTCCTTTAAAGCAAACTTGTGATGAGACAAGAGAGTGAGTCCAGGGTTGTGTAGCCAATGAGAGACTGAGGACAGCCAAGTGAGGAGGAGGCATCAGGCTTGTTGGATCCTTGGACATCTGGGTGGAGCAGTTGCTGGCAGACTGATCATGTGTAAACCATCTTCAGAGCCATGGCTTGACTTGCTTCAGGCCCCTGAGGTTCTTTAGGATGGAAGGAGGCAACTCAGGATGACAGTGAGATTAGTGGCGTCACCCTAGGCTGTCCAGCACTCTCATCCAACTCCAGTTTGCTGTTTTTATCTCATCCAGTTCAATTGTGCAAAATGTTTCTGGGGGAAAACAGCGATTCTGTTTATTTCTTCCCCATGTTTGGACTCAGCATTGGGATCAGAAGCATTTCATTGCCCCAACAGACTTAGGCACAGAAAAGACAAATTCTTCTACACTGTGCTTATAGCTGACACAGCTACCATGAGCCACCCAACTGCTGAACATTATGGGGAGAATCTGAAACCACCATCACAGCCCCACAGTGATGTTTGGACTCAGTCTGCTCTGGTGAGGGATGGATGATGGATGATGATCTCCTCAGCAGGCTGCATGTGCCACTTGTAAGCCAGCTGTGCCCACACATCATCTTGAGCTGTTTCTCACAGCCACAAACCAAAGGTCAGAGTCCTGAGGGCCCTTGGAGTGGTCCCCACACTGTTCCTGGCACTTGGCAGGGCTGGGTCAAGCTGCTTTCCATGGATGTTTTTGTGAAATGGGGATGGGAGTGTGCCACAACCTCTCCATCTGTCAGTGCCCCAGCAGAATCCCAGAATTCCAGAATCCCAGACTGGTTTGGGTTGGAAGGGACCTTAAACCTCATCTGGTTTCACCTGTCTGCCATGGGCAGGGACACTTTCCACTGGATGCTCAGAGCTCCATCCAGCCTAGCCTGGAACACTCCCAGGGCAGCCACAGCTTCTCTGGGCACCCTGTGCCAGAGGGACACCCTCACCACCCTCACAGAGAGGAATTTTTTCCTAATGTTCAATCTGAACCTACTCTCTGTCAGTGTGAGTCCATTCCTTCTGGTCCTGTTGCTCCAGGCCCTTTTAAACAGCCTCTCTCCATCTCCCTTGTCAACTCTGGGACTGGAAGGCTGCAGTTGGGTCACCCTGGAGCTTCTCTTCTCCAGGTTGAACAATCTCAGTTCCCTCAGCCTTTCCTTGTAGGAGCTGTGCTCCATCTCCCCAGTCAACTTGGGACTTGCTCCAGCAGGTGCCTGTCCCTCCTGAGCTGTGCAGAAGAGGTGGGAGCCCAGCTGCACTGCTCACAGCACCTGCAGTGTCTCTGCAACTCCTCAGTGCTGGTAATGAGAAATCTGAGCTGGAGGTGGGGTTCAGGCAGCAGCCAGACACTCCCAGGACCCCTGAGCAGTGACTGAACTTCTGCCATGGCCAGGGGGTGGCACAGACAGGGACTGTCACTGAGACTGGGACAGCTGCAGCTGGCTCTGGTCACTCCCTGCAGTCCAAGCCCTGGCCCTGGGAACTGAGCTGTGCCACCATGGACATGTCTGACCTGTCCTGGAGCCAAGGTGGGCACCAGGGAACAGGCACAAAGAACTGCAGGGGCTGGGGGGAGGTGCAGGACCCACCCACGGATGGATGCTGCTGCAGAGCACTTTTACAGAGTTAATGCCACTATTCATATCTCAAACAGAGACATAAAGCATGGAGGAAGGAATGAAGAACAGCCTGAACACCATTCCTCTGCACTGGCTGCTGCAGAGATCTCCAAACTCCAGGTGGAGCACAGGGAATGGTGCCCAGACATGGAAGGCAGATGGGAGGGTGCACAGTGTGACATGGGACAGGTGATGGGAGGATGCACAGTGTGACATGGGGACAGGTGATGGAGGATGCACAGTGTGACATGGACAGGTGATGAAGGATGCACAGTGTGACATAGGGACAGGTGATGGGAGGATGCACAGTGTGACATGGGATGGGAGGATGCACAGTGTGACATGGGACAGGTGTGATGGGAGGATGCACAGTGTGACATGGGGACAGGTGATGGGAGGATGCACAGTGTGACATGGGACAGGTGTGATGGGAGGGTGCTGTGCTCACATCTGGGGCTGGGAGTGGACACAAGGCTTTGGGATGGCTCTGGAGCCAGCTGTGACCTTTGCTCACAGCTGCCAGGGGTCCTGGTGCCCCAATACCATTTTAAATGGACTTCTGCTTGGAAATGCAAAGGAAAACCACAAGATACAAGTTATTATGAGCACTGAACCACCCTTAGATACAGGAATGATTATTCTGGACAGCTCTGCCTGTTCAGCCTCTGAAGAAGTCTGGAATAGGTCTGCTAACCTAATACCTCCATAATGCTTGGGCTCCAGGCAGTTCTCCATCAGACAGTGCATTCCCACCTCCTTGCTATGCCCACCTGCAGCAGTGCATCCCTGTCACAATACTTCAAGCAATTCCAGTCTTGCTTTGACACCAGAGCTGTCCATCTCCAGCCCCCCAAATGCCCCATTTGTGTGCAGAATGATGCTTATATTAAATTATCTTAAAAAGACATCAGATTTTCAAGGCAACTATCTCAGTGTGCTCCAGTTCCCTTCCAGCAATGGCTACAGTTCAGGTTCCAAATACATCCAGTCTCCAAAAGTCAAGCTCATTTTAACAACCAGCTGCAAGAAGCACCATTCTGATGGTTGCTGCCCAATCCCACAGGGGAAGCTCAGAAAGCTGTGGAGGTGCAGCATTTGAAGGATCAAGTCCTGGAGTCAGGCTGCAGGTGGTGCAGCTTGGCTGGGAGACACTGCCTGGTGACAGGCGACAGGACATGGCCCAAGTATTTTTGGGCACAGAGGGGCAAGTGTGGGATTTCAGACTAAGGCTGATGGTGTTTGTTCTGCAGTGAACAGGGGAATAGGCCCCACTGTGTGTTCTTGGTAAATAAATAGATTACATCAAGCACCCAACTCCTGTAATTTAATTTTCATCCCAACGAAATGAGGCCTTCATGACTCTGGTATTGCCAGCTTGCTTGGTGAAAAAGGTTAACAGTGAAGCACTCTTGGTTTCTATTAATTGCCTTCTTTGAATCCTGAACCTTTAGAGGTCTGGGAAATATATTTTTCAAAGAAAAGACACTCATTTCGTGTGATGCCAGGAGATATTTGTTGCAAGCTCTAAGTGCAAAGGTTTGACATCACTACCAGGGACCAACACCTGCCCAGCTCCATCTTCCAAAAAGTGACCTGGGATGTGGATATTTGGCTTCCAGGAGACAATCACTGTCCCTAACCCCTGGTGAGAGTGGGAGATGGGAAGTGAACACCCAGGGCTGCTCCTGTGCTCCCCCAGACCAAACAAACAGAGGCCAGTGTGTGACATGCAGCACACCCCAGCTGCTCCTTCTGCAGCCTGCCCTCACTCAGCCCTGCTCTGAGCAGCCTGTCCCTGTCCCAGGGAGCTCCCTGGACCAGCAGAAATGCAAACAGCCTGTGCTTGCTGCTCAGGATCTGCACTCTGCTTTGCCCTATTCAATGAAGGGCCCATAAACACTGCAGGGGCAGTAAATCCTCCTGGCAGCAGGGGAAGAGCAAACCCAAGCCCAGCTCTGTCCCACCAGGAGTGATGCTCCTGGGGATGCTCTGAGGACAGAGCAGCTCCCAGTGTCAGGAACAACTTCCTAAGTTTGTTCAGTTTCCACGTTAATGGTTGATGTTAAATTTCAAGACTTTATTCTGGTTCTTAATCGATATTAATAGTTAATGTTAAATTATTGGCCTCACTCTGTTTTGGTGCCCAGCTGTCTCACCCATATGCCCTTCCCCTCCCATCAGGTAATGCCTCTGCTGCTTCCCCAGAATGGCACCTGTGACTGGGAGGAGAGTGATGTCAGTGAAATGAATGCAAATGAAGGACACAAAGGACCTTGGGACACTATTCAGACTTAAAACCCCCTAAAACAATGAGCTGAAATAACATCTAAAACTAAGGATAGTGCTCTCAGGTTGAGAAAACAGCGAAGAAAATGAATTTATCATCCCAAGCTGCTTTGTCCCATCACCACAACCACACAACACTTGGCTAAAATGACACACCCTGACAAGAAAAGAATTCTGACTTTTCTTGGGGATCCAGCAAGGGCTGAGCCCCAGCTCTGCCTGTGGACAAAGCTGCACTTCTCCTCCTCTGGGCTGTCAATGGGGAGACCCGTCCAGCTTCCTGCCCAGGGCTGATTTTCAATAAAGGCCCTACAAAGGAGTTGGTCTCCTGGCCCAGTTTGTTTCCCCAGAACAGTCCCACACAGCTGGCACTGCAGCACCACCCACAGTCCTGCTCTTCACCCACTCTGTCCTGTTCCAAATTTCTGCTCTGCTGCCAGCCCGTGGGTCTCAGACCTCCTCATCTCCCTCTCCCAAACTGTCCCATCTGTGCTGCCCTTCTCTCCATGGCTGGAGAGGAACATCTGCTGGGCAGCTCACAGACTGCATCCCCCCATAAAGCTTTCATTGTCTTTTCTACCACACTCACTAAACAAAATTTCTGCAGCTTTTCCCACATTTGTTGCTGACCTTCCAGCTCTGTCCATGCCACCCATGCAGGGCCCTGCAAATGTGCATTGCCCAGGCCAGAACCCCCTGGATATCCATCCCTGCTCACCAGGGGCAGCTGCTGATGCTGGATTGCACAGTCAGCTTTAGGTGCAGAGGAAAAAATGTCAAAGGAGGAGCCAAATGAAAATGTCACCCTTGGCCTGCTGCTGATGAGATCTGTGTAAAGACTTGGACAGGTACCTTAAGTGTGTCAAGCTACCCAGACTGACTCTGTGCTAGAGGGAGAATCACAGAATGGTTTGGGCTGCAAGGAACCTGCAATACCTCCCCTGCCATGGCAGGACACCTTCCACTGCCCCAGGCTGCTCCAAGCCCTGCCCAGCCTGGCCTGGGCACTGCCAGGGATGGGGCAGCCACAGCTGCTCTGGGATGTGCCAGGGCCTCCCCACCCTTACAGGGAGAACTTCTTTGCTGTATTTACCCTAAATTCCCCCATTTACAGCTCAAACCCACTGCTCCTTGTCCTATCACTGCAGTTCCTGATAGAGAGTCCCTGTTCAGGACACACCAGCATCCACCAGGGAATATTTGGGTTGTTGGCTGTGCTGGGCAGTCATTGACCTCAGACACAGCTCAGTAGAAGATGGAACAAAGCAATGAACCAGCTGCAGAGACAGACAAAGGTTTTTGACTGATATTTTCTTTGCCAAATGTGCTTGTGGAATGATAATTCAAGACTGGCAAGTCAGAATCAGGTTTTCAAATTTGTTGAGGCAAAGGCTGCAAAACTCTGAAAATACTAAAATGCTCTGGTTTTATACAGATTATTGGAATACTTCATTCTTCATGCAAACTGACATAGTTAAATAGATTGAATTGCTTGAAATCAGTTCAGACAAAACATTGCTTCTGAGAACAAAGGATCCTACTTTTCAACTTGTGAGAACAATTGGAATATATTGTTCTAGGATATTGTTCTAGGATTTTTTTCCTGTTTCCTACAGCTTGTCCATCTCCATTTACAAAGACCACCAGCCAGGAATCAGAAAGGACCTGGTGAAAGGCCAGCTAATCTAATCAAGGCTGACTGAAATATTCCCAGTGTCTTTTTCAGAACAACAGCAAAGCTTGAAACACAATATTTGCTTTCTGTTTTCTACATAGAGAACAGTTCTCCAGCAGTAATGTCTTTATCACATCACATACACTCTGGGGATCCAATTAGGAAACATGTTAGCAGGATTATCTGAGCTGCAGGTCCAAGCAGGTGCCTCCCATTATACATTTCAGTGTCTTTGTGAAGCCAAACATGGTTTTGTTTGACTCAGCCAGGTGCTTTGACTGGGCATTGGAGGATGCCAGGCAATTCTTCCTGATTCAACTTTCCCAATGGAAACTTGAGACTTTCTGGCAAACACCAGGATGTTCTGAAGGAAATATTCAATTTGAGGACAAAAGTGCATTTTGCAACTTAAAAATCCCTCAGCCAGAAACTTCCCTCTCCCATTGAGCAGCTCCTGTGCAGAATTTGCCTGGAGAAACAATGCCAGGAGCTGCTTGTTTTGGAGCCAAATTTTCAGAAGAGTTCAGCTTCCCTGTAGGCACCTCAGTCTGGATTTCATAAAGAAGCAGCACCAACAATATCTATTGACATAATGACTCTAATTTTGAGCACTCCAGCACCAAATATACTGAGAATTTAAAACCCAGCTGCCATGGGTTGACCCTAGCACCCACTGAAGCTGCTCACCCCCTGCCCTTTGCAGCTGGACAGGGAGAGAAAATTTAATGAAGGGTCATGGGTTGAGATAAGGACCAGGAGAGGTCACTCATCAGAAATTGTCATGGGCAAAACAGGCTCTAATTAGAGATATTAAATTATTTCTTTACAAACAAAATCAGAGCTGGATGGTGAGAAGTAAATAAACCCTTAAAAACATTTTCCTCCCATCCCTCTTCCTTCCCAGCTCTACCTCCAGCCCTGGCAGTGCAGGGACAGGGAATGGGGGTTTTGGTCAGTTCTGGGGAGGGCAGGGACAGGGAATGGGGGTTTTGGTCAGTTCCTGCCCCGGGGCTCCTCCTGCTGCTCAGGGACAGGACTGACCCCCCTGCTGCACCTGGGGTCCCTCCCAAGGGAGAGAATTCTCCATGAGCCTCTCCAGGGTGAGTCCATCTCGTGAGCAGCAGCTTCTGTGAACTGCTGCAGCAAAACCATCCCACGGGCAACAATCCTCCCCAAAATGCTTCACATGGGGCACTCTCCATGGGCTGTGGGAGGATCTCTGCATCCCCCTGGATCCCCCTGGATCCCCAGGGGCTGTGGGTGGATCTCTGCATCCCCCTGGATCCTTCAGAGGCACCTGGGTCTGTCTGACCCAGGATGGAACAGGAGAATGGAAGCAAGAGACATGGTCCCTGTGAATTTAACAACATTTTGGAAAGGCAGGAGAGTCAGAGAAGTGGCAGTATAAGTCACCGAACTAATCTGTATCATTATCATGATGGGATCAGTAACCATGCTTTTATAATTTAATTTCTACCAATTCTGTATTTCAGTTATATTCACTTTTATAATCATTTCACTGTCAGTTCACACATGGTGAGTGAACTCTGCACCCACAACAGGCCTGGAAACTTCTGAAGTTGAATTTTTTGACAAAAGTGCTTCACAGCGTGGGAACTTGCTCTGAGCAGCAAGAGAGGAAAAGCCTGGCAAAATGAACATTTTCCTAAGCTTCTGAGTCAAAAGCATGTGAAACTGGCTGGGGCAGTAAAGCAGGACCTGCTGGAGCCAGCAGGGGAAGCAGGGATTGGAGAGCAGAGCAGGGAACTGATTCATGGGCATGACACAGACCCACATCTTTCTCTTCCTTTGTGAGCTGTGGAGCCTGAGCCCATGAGATATGGATTTAACTGCAGATCAGAACCAGGGCAAGCCACTGCTGGCCATTGTTTCAGCCTTCAGCAGACCTACCACGTAGTTTTATAGACTATAGACTAGATTTCTATAGACTGGGTCTGGCGTGGCCTCCTCCCATCCCTCAGCCCCTCTTTGGTCACCCTGAGGACCAGGCTGGCACATTCTCAATCTGCCTCTGCTGCCTCCAGAGCTGCTCCTCGCTGCCCATAGCACCTCTGCAGCCCACTGTGTGCACACAGCTGCTGCTTTGGCTCTCAGTTTCTCAAAACTGATTTTCCCCTCATCTGTTCTCCTGGCAAAGCTCTGGGATCTGGTGAAGTCAGAGATTTCTGTGATGTTCTCCCAGTTCTTGGTTCTTCCTGCCTTCTGCTCTCAAAATCCCCACTGATTCTTCTTTCATTTCCTTCCTCTTGACCAGGTATCAGCCCACACCCTTTAAGAGAGTTTGATGTGGGCTCATTTTGCAAACTGCAAATTCAACCACTAATTTCTGTTGGACCAGATGCCTGTTGGCATCTTCAATGAATGGCTTCCTTTTCTCAGACCCTCCTCTTTTTATCTCCTGCCACATTCACCCTTTATAATTTAGACTACTAATTCTGTTCCTTACTTCTACCTTCACTTCATCTCATGGGCTTCAGGGTCTGTGATTCCTTGGGTTGCCCCTGGAGGCTTTTTGAAGGCTGGTGCTGCATTTGTCCCCTTGCATTTTCCAGGCAGAACAGGTTTGAGCAGTGGGCTAAGCACAATGGTTAGTGGGTCAATAGTCTCAAATTTGGATGCCTTTAGGAGCTGTGCAAATACCACCTGATATTTTTTGTTATTCATCCTACCCATTTGTTTTCAGATTTGTCCACATTAGGAATGACTTTGAGGGAAGCACCCACAGCCTGTTCTCAGGGAACAACAAAGAAGATTATTTAATTTTATGGTGATTGTCTTGTGTTTGAGCAGCTCTTCCCACCCCTGCCACCTTTTGGCCTGTTGGATTGCCTGCATCTCCTGTGTTAGAAATATTATTAGTGGTTGCAATTACATAGAAAAAGAAATTAGCTATTAAGAGTTGTCTGGCTCATTTGCCCCATTTCCCATGTGAAGGGGTGCAGGGGACTGACTCCCTTTGCACAATCCTAAAATTCTTAAAGCCATTTGGAGAAAGGGGATAACATTAATCTTTGATGTTTGTCTTCATCAGTTTGTCATCAGAGGTGATGTCATCCCTGCCAGGACCTTGGCAGGAAGGTCTCTGGCATTGGCCCAGCCTGTGTGACTCAGACAGGTCCTGGTTGTGCCAACACAAGATTTGGCTGTGGAGACACCAGGCTGCTTCTCCCACCCCTGGGCAGGTGTCCATACTGCCCTGGGAGCCAGATTTGGCTTCCTTCATCCCTTGTCAGACCAACATGAAAGCAGCTGTGGGTCCCTCAGCTGTGCCACATCCCTTTGTGTCCCTGTGTAGGATGGCTTATTTCAATTGCACATCAAGGTTTGGGAAATCAGGCAAGAGTGATGAGAAAAGAAAGCATTACTCTTGATCTTGAAAATTAGATTGTAGGGTCTGTCTTTACAAAACTGCAACTCAGAGACATCTGAAGTTTGGCAAGAGAATCCTCAGAAGATAAAACAAAAATTATCTTTTGGACCAGAAACAAACTTGAGTATTTGGTGATGCCCTTTGGCCTATGTAATGCTGCAGTTACCTTGCAAAAAATTTTAAATATGTTTTTTAGACATTTACTAGATTTCTTTATAATAATGTTCTTGGACATTATTCTCTTCACAAAACATGAGCCAACCTGACCAGCTTGTAAAATCATCCCCAGAGTATTTGAGTTGTCACAAACTCATATTACAAATTAGAGAGGTAAAATTCTGCAAGGTCTTCCATTGAACTGCTGGGCTGCTTCAGCTCCCCAAAGGCAATGGAAATGAACTCTGAGAAATCACAGACGTGGCCACGCCAAAGACAGTTGCAAGGTTTTGGTGCTTTCTTAGCTTCATTAGCTTTTATCACCAATTAATTAAAGACTTCACCAAATAATCTTCCCATTTCTGGACTTATTAAAGAGGGGGATGTTTGAATCTCACCACCTCAGTGTGATGTACATGCCTACATCTGAGCTAGGCTTTGGATTCCCTTTCTAGTTGGATGAGGAGAAACCAGTCCTTTCACTGTGTGATTCATGTTGCCTGCTTTAGATCTGCATTTTAGGTGGAGATAAATCACACCCTGGTTGCTGAGGAAATATGGGATAATTTTGAACAGGTTTTTATAATTGTCCCATTCATAATGCCCACAGACCCTTCCCATCAGATCATTGTGAAAGCAGCTCTTTCTCACTGTGCTGCAGGAGCAGTTCTAGTCAGGTAAAGACCTTTCAACCACAACTTCCTCCCTACATGAGCTATTTTTAGTGATGACAGTAGCTGAATTCAAGAGAATTAGCTGCAATAGATGAGCTCCTGCAGCACAGCCACTCCTGCCCAGCCAGGGTGGGAACACTGAGGAGGATAAAGCACCAGGATCAAAAAACTCAGCCATTATTAACCCACTCTGTCTCCTGATTATCATCTTTATTTTCACCATCTTGTGTTCTGCCTGTTGGAAAGATGCAGAAAGTTGGCTTGGACTAAAACCAACTCTGCTCTGCAGTCCTGGGGGTCAGATCCAAACCCACCTGGAGTTTGTCAGTGTAAACTGTTTAACCAACCTAAAGAAGCTTTTGCTGATTCATGGCTCACAGTCTTCAACCCAAGCCAATTGCCCACACAAGACACCCTTCAATGTCTTCATAAAGGACTTGGATGCAGCAATTGAAGGTAAAAAAAAGTGAGTTTGTTGGTGGCACTAAATTGGGAGAGCAGAACAATCATAGAATCACAAAATGGTTTGGGTTGGAAAGAACCTTAAAGCTCATCCAGTCCCACCCCCTGCCATGGGCAGGGACACCTTCCACTGTCCCAGGCTGCTCCCAGCCCCATCCAGCCTGGCTTTGGACATTTCCAGGGATCCAGGGGCAGCCACAGCTGCTCTGGGCACCTGTGCCAGAGCCTCCCCACCCTCACAGGGAAGAAATTCTTCCTGATATCTAAATCTGATCTCTGCCAGTTTGAAGCAGTTTTCCCTCATCCTGTCACTCCTGAAGAATCTCTTTCCCTCTCCCTTGCAGGATCCCTTAAGGTACTGGAAGGGCCCAGTTGTGACACCCCCAAAAGCCTTCCTTGGCCAGACAGTGAAGTTTAGCCAGGGCAGTGCTGGACTCTGCACTGGGGAGGATGTGTGGGTGTGCTGGGGAATGAGAGGCTGGAGAGCAGCTGCACACAAGGGGCTCTGGGGGGCTGCTCCATGGCAGGCTGAGTGAGCCAGCAGTGCCCTGGAGCCAGGAGCACCAGCCAGGTCCTGGCAGCACCAGGAGGGGACACTGCCATTGTCCTGCTCTGCTCTGGGGCAGCCTCACCTCAGGTGCTGGGGGAAGATTCAAGCACCACATTTTGAAATAAATCTAAATCTGTCAGACAGCTTCTAAAGGAGGGGTGCTGGGATGGTGAAGGGGTCCCACAAAGAACAGCTGAGGTCACTGAGCAGCAGGGAGGCTGCTCCCATCTCTGCTCTCTGTGACAGGGACAGGAGCTGAGGAAAGGCAGGAGCTGTTCCAGGGCAGGCTCAGGCTGGATTTTGGGGAAGGTTCTTCCCCCAGAGGGTGCTGGCACTGCCCAGGGTGATGGGCACAGCCCCGAGGCTGCCAGAGCTCCAGGAGAGTTTGGACACTGCCAGGGATGCTCAGGGTGGGATTTGGGGTGTCTGGGCAGGGCAGGGGCTGAACTGGATGATCCCTGTGGGTCTCTCCCAGCTCAGCAAATTCCATGTTCTGCAGCCTGCACACATCAGCCTGCTGACCCTGCCTGGGAGACAGCTGTGAGCCCAAAATGGGATGCTTGGTTCAAGGTATGAGCAAGCCACATTTCTAACCCAGGAGGTTGTTCAGACATTAGAAGCTCCTCACCATTTCCTTCTGACCAGCCCGACATGCCTGGGGACAGCCAGGAGTGTGTTTTATAGGCCAAAGCCTGCAATAGATCAAGGCTGAGGGACTGGAGATGCCTCTGCAGCTGTCATCACACCAGCTCTCTTTAGCTTATGCTTTGATGTCAGCTTACATTTCCTACCTCCAGGGAATCAGAATGGCTTTTTTTTTTTTTTTTTTTTTTTCCTTATTAATCAGCTTAATTAAGACAATGCACCTTCTACTGTGTTCCTACCCTCCTACTATTAAGGAGCAGCTCAGCTTTTTTTAACTTGTAAACTTGCTGCCTGCTGGGATTTCTCACTGCAAGCCTCAGATTTAATCCATGCTTTGGAAAGAACTCCTTACTGTATTGGGAGTAAAAGATTTATTCACTGCTATGTATTCACTTTAAGGTAATGGGTAAATATAGAAATTAAACTAAACTCTGGGATGATGGTTTGGCTTGTACTGTTTGATTGACTGGTTGTATTTTATCCTGCATTCATCCTTTCATTTATCTGCACAATTGTCTGGACTGACAGGTTGAGGTCTATCAATTACTTAACTCTCTGTCACACTAAATTACAAAAGGCCAAATTTCTCACCTAGGCCAGACTGTGCCTTCTGTACCCTTCTGTCTTCACAAGGGTTTACAGTCCCTTCTGAAAATATCAAAGGAAGTCTTTAAAGCCCAGCCAGATTTTCATTGTTGAGAGTCTCCAACTTCATCAAAAGAAGAGACAGTCTAGACAAAACACCTACAAACCTCACTCTCATCTAAAAATGTGACTGTTGTTTTTGTGGGGAATCTTTCACAATTTCTGCCCAGATCCACCCAATAAATTACATCTTTGCTGCTTTGAGTTCTTCCTCTGTTTCATGAATCCTCATGAACACACATTTGAAAAAGCACTTCCCTCCCTCTCATCTATGTTGGTGACCCTCCAGAGTGTCAAATAAAAATAAAAATACTGATTATGAGGGAACTCACAAGGCAGCATTTCTTTGCTTTGAGATCTATGCACACTTGAGAACTCCTGGAAAGCCACTGAAAACCTCATGAAAATTTGCCATCCCTCAGACAGTGGGAAATCCAGGACACACCATGGTAGATGAGTCTCTACAGAGGCTCCATGTCCAGGGAAACCCCTGCCCAGCAATGCTCTACCTACATGATAAATAATGGGCCCATAATCTCAAAAGCTCCCTACACTCAGCTGCCAATGGCTGCTCAAAGCTCTGCCTATGAATCTCTTAATAATCCCTGCTTTGAGCTCTAATCAGCCATTTCCTATCCCATAGACATTATTTCTGTTTGGGAAAACATCTCTGCTTCTGTCTTGTTCTGATTTCAGTAGTTGCTCTAGTGGAGACTCACAGCTCAGCCTGTGAGTGTCAGATGGGTTCTTGAAGGATTTTTTTCCCTTTCTAGGTTCCTGTGAGGAAAACAGGCTGGAAACACCTAAAACACTTGGAAAGGAGGAATATGAAACAGAGGCAAGTCACAGACAGCATTAAATAATGACAATTCCCGGGGGAAGCAGAAACTTTTGACAGCAGGGCTGGGTTTGAGTGCTCACACTTGGAGGGAGTTGGAAGCTCATGTTTTGACATCCCTGCTGGTTACTATGGTGCCAACAGCAAAGGGACCCTCAAGTAGAGTGTTTCTAATTCCTTTTTTTTGACAGATGTGATTCAGTGCAAATCCACTTGGCTGCATTACCTGGAAGCTGGTGGATGTGGAGGATTAAGAAGCAGGTAATTGCCAAAGACTTAGAGAGCAGAACTTTTAAATCACCAAAGACAACACAGATGAGATGGGTTAATCTGTTTAGATCAGTCCCCACATTCTTGCAGAAGCAGCAGGGCCAGAGGAATGCAGAGCCTCACACATCACTAATAATGAATTGTTCCACTGTGCCTTGTAATGGGAAGGTTCACCAATTAGGAGGAGTTTTTAAACTGCAGGGGGCTACCCTGGCAATGGCCAAGATCTATTGGAGGCCCAATGTTCCCTGGTGCTCTCCTGGATTGGGAAATCATGAGCAGAACTTGTGCAAACTCCCCACCTCTGGCTGCCATGTGCTGGACCAATGCCTGAGTGCTCAGCACTGCTCTTACCCTGCTGCTGGTGCTGCTGGCATGAGCAGCAGCTGGGGCAGAGCTGTGTGGGGTGGCAGGAGGGCTCTGGGGTGAGGCACTCCATGCCCAGTCCATGCCCTGACCCAGAGAGGAGAAGGAGTAGCAATGCATTTGAATAGCTTAGGCCATTGTTTATACCAGGTGCACCATCCAAGTAATTTTTAGCTGGTTTTCTGCAGTTTTATCAAACACTCTGGAATTTGTCAAGGCTACTGAAACATAAATTGTGCTACACTGGGAGAGAAGAAGCCAAAAAATAGAATACCAAGATTAGAAGAGCCAAGATAAAGGTGGACAACGATGCTCTGGACTGCAACCCATCATCTGCCCTGCAAGGCTCAGGCAGGACACGTGGGCAAGAGAGAGGCACCAATCAAAAATGTATGATTGCAGGAACAGAAGCTTTAGAATGTATAAGCAGGGTCTAAAGTAAACAACAAATCAGCTTCTGCACAATGACATGCCCCCAAGGGACCTCCTTGGGGGGCTGTGTCCCAAGGTGCCCAGTGCTACCTGCAGCTGCTCTGGGTCTCCAGAGCCCTGGCCATCCCCAGGGTGCCTGAGGGACACTGTCAGCACACAGCCAGCAGGACATGACCTGCAGGGGCTCTCAGCTGCCAAGGACCCTCCCCCCCTCAGCATCAGTTGCTGCTGCTGTCCATTCCTCCCTGGTTGCTGACCCAGATGTTCCTCATGAAGGACAGAGGACATCCCAGCAGTCCCTTTTGCTCCCAGCTCCCTGCAGGATGTGGGAAGCTTTGCCTGCTGGCAGTGGGTGCTGCTCTGGTGGGAAGCTCCCTTCGACACAGGTGATGGTGCAATGAGCCCAGACCCTGTGGCCTGCTCTCCTGGGAGAAAGGCAGTGAAGCATGTGGGCCATGTCTGGAAATCAGATGCCCTGTGGGTGATTCATTGGCATTCCCTCTGCTCATGCACCAAAAGATCATCTGTCCTGTCCAGACAAGTTTCACCAGCGTGAGCAACAGCAGAAGCCAGCAATTTTCCAAAATGACAATATCTGAGAGCCTGGAGCTGACAGGATCCACCTGTGGGAAACAGCCCACAGGTATTCTCAGGGAACATCTGGTGGGCACTGATTAAGGAATGTGAACAGTGCAACACCTTTCCTGGCACTGAGAAAGCCATCAAAGACCATGGCAGGCTCCTGGCTGGTGAAGGTTACACATTCTCCAGCCTCACCACTCCAGAATCCACAGCTCTGTGCACACCTGCTGGGTTGGGAAGTCCCAGGAGCAGCTGGACAAGGGAAGGTGAAATGCCAGGCCCACACCACCTCCACCACTGCAGACAGCACCCACAGGCTGGGGTGAGGAAGGAGGGCACTCTGCTGCTCCCTGCACCCTCTGTCCCCATCAGCTCCTGCTGCACTGGCCACAGCACAGAGATTTCTGTGCCTCAGCTCTGGCTCCACAGAGCCAATGCAGCTTGGCATCTGCACTTGAGGAGGATGCTGGGCAGGTGGCTTCCCTGGGCCCTCCTCCCTGAGCAGCAGTGTTTGCTTCTGGCTTCTCCAGCAGCTCTGGGGAAGGGCTTCTGGCACAGCCTGTGGCTCTCAAGGTGACCTGTCAGGTGTGACTGTCACAGCCTGATCCTCCATCCCCCAGCTGCTCTGAACATCTGCAGCCTCTGTCTGTTTGAGGTCTGGGCACCTCCAGTGCCTCATAAGAGTCTCAGTGCTGTGCCAGGGCAAAGACAGGTCTGCTCTAAGGTGTGCTTGATCACAGAATCCTGGAATCATTGAGGCTGGGAAAGGCCTCTAAGATCAAGTCCATCCATTAACTCAGCACTGCCAAGGTCACCACTAAACCATGTCCCCAGGTGCCACATCCAACATCTTCTGAACAGTTCTAGGGATGGTAACTCCAGCACTGCCCTGGACATCTTGTGCTAGGGCTGGGAGGGGTTTTTTCCCCTAATATTCAGCCTAAACTTGAGGCTCTTTCCTCTTGTCCTGTCCCTGTTCCCTTGGAGCAGAACCCAACTTCCCCTGGCTGCCCACCCCTCTCAGGGAGTTGTGGAGTGACAGAAGGTTCCCCTGAGTCTCCTTTTCTCCAGATCCCTCAGAGTCCCCCCAGATCCTCACCAGACTGCTGCTCCAGAGCCTTCACCTTGATGGTGCCTGGCTGGGTGCACAGCAGCCTCTGTCCCAGCCCTGGAGGTCTGTCACATACCCAAGACCTGGGTAGCCAAGATGGAACTTTAGAATAAGAAGCATTGTGAGACAAATCATGGGTAACAAAAGGGTAGCAAAGCTCCTCCAGCACAACTCTGGGACTCCCTCGTGCTCAGAACTGCAGTCATGCAGGTGGGACAGGTCACCCCCAGCCAAGACACCTCAGTGTCTCAGGGTAACAAAAAGCCATTTTCTGTCCAGTCATGTACCTGGTGGGTCTGGTGAAAGTTCAATCTCTATCAGGAATAGCAAGGACAGGCCAAGGAACCATGGAAACTTCTGATGTCACCCAGTCACACCTCAGCCACAAAACTTCACAGATCCAAATCCCCCTCACATCTGCCAAGCAGAAGAATGTAATAACTAAACATTAATTTTTGTTTGGACCCTTACAAAAATCATGATATGGCTGGGCCCTGCCCCAGAAAGCCATTCCCAGTTGTGTGGGGCTCTGGGAAAGACTATGGGACTGGAGGGCATCAATATTACCTCTCTGCCCCCAAACTGTGAGAAACATGGTCAGGGAGGATATCACATAACTTGTGACATCATTGATGAAAATCATTACAGAATCATTACAGAAAGAACCAGATATAAATCTGATTGATTTATCAGAATTGCATTGATTTATCAGAATTGCATTGATTTATCAAGACTGAGCAGAATCCTGCCCATAACAGCAACAAGCATTTGCACCATGCACTGGAAGATCAAGGCCAGCAATCAGATCAGCTAAAGCATGATTCTAATCTGTTGTGGCCATGAATTAACATGGTGATAACAGGATCTGGGAAGAGAGCCCTGATCTCCACACCAGCCTGCAAAATCCTGCCAGGAAGAAGTGCAAGCAGCTGGAGTGGGCAAACTGATGGAGATACAAACTGTTTCTGGCTGGGATGGTGAAAATGTTCTTCCTGGCAGCCTGTGGGGTGCTGTAGTTTGGGTCTCTAACACACCAGTGTCCTGGCTGCTGCTGAGGAGGGTTGCACAGCAGCTCCCCCTCCCTCTGTCCCCACCAGGAGTAGTCTGGGTGCATGTGAGGAGTGGGACAGAGCTTGGGCAGCTGTGGTCTGAGCTGGTCAAAACATGCCCCACATCCTGTGACATCAGGCTCAGCATTGAAAGCTGTGGGGAAAAGAGCAGCAAGGGAGCACATTTGGGGCTGGGACACTTGTCTTCCCAAGGAACCATGAGGTGTGACAAAGCCTTGCTTCCCTGGAAACACCTGACTGGGGTGGGAAGCAGAGCATGATTCCCCTGTTTTGTTCTTCTTGCACACCCAGCTTTGCTCTACCTCCTAAACTCTCTCCATCTTGGCCCTGAGAGTTCTCAGTGCTGCTGTTCTGATTCTGCCCTGCTCCCACAGGGAGAGGGATCAGGCAGTGCTGGTGGATCTGAGCTGCTGCTCAGGAGCAGCACACACAAGCTGCCCTGCAGGGAATTGCTCTGGGCCAGTGCAGCCCTGCATTTGCTGCAGCTCATCGAGTCTCTTGTGCTTTTCCCTGGACAGCAGCACTGCAGCCAGAGTGAGAGCTGTCCTGTTTGCTGATCACCTCTGCTGAGAAGTCCCAGTCCACACCATCTCCTTTCCTGGACTGTGGCACAGTGACCCTTGAGGAGCCACTCAACCATCCCAGCCTGCTTTCCTTCTGGGGCAGCCCCATCAGCAGTTCAGTCCCTAATCTTGGGCTGCCTGCAAAGAAAAGCCCAGGACAGAGAGAGAGACTCTGCTCCCCATCTGCTCCATCAGGCAAGATTTCCTGCTCCTACAGTCTCACAGACACTCATGGGCTTTATTACTTGATTTTCCCACCTAATCTCTTGCCCTCTGCTGCCATGACTTTATCAGCCAGGAGCTCACCCTTCCTCTCTGAGCTGAACCTTAGTGTGAAGCAAAGCACAGTCCAGCCAGTTCCATAAATATTGCCATCCACACACAGCTCAGACCCTGGGCCAGAGCAGCATTCTGCATCTCTTTGAAGGCAACAGAAACGGTCCTGGGAGAGGGAACTATGCTGGCTGACAGAGATGGATAAACTGCTGGGATCCCAGGGGATAGCTGCCTGGGGATATTTGACTCCTCTTGAAGGAAAATGCAATGAACATGGAGCAAAGAACAGTTGTTGACACTGTAAAATGGAGAAGAGTATTTTTATCAGAACTGAAAATTGCTGGTGGTTTTCAGTAATTTTTGGCTGATAATTATCTGTGTTTAGACCAAAGACTTCCCAAAAAGAAACATTATGGCTGCAAGCTTTTGAAAAATGCCTTTTGGGCTTCTGGCCTTCTCAAGAGGACAGTTTAAAAACAGCAGCTGTGAAATTCAGCCAGAAGAAACGGCGGATCCAGGCGGAAGGATCCTCCCGGCTGTGGGGACACATGGCAGGCGGGATCCGTCCCTGCTCCCTCCTGGCACGGCGCGGGCGGCTCCCCGTGCTGACAACCCGCTGAGCGCTCCCCGGGGAGCTGCTGCTGCTGCCAGCGCCTCGGCACAGCACTCTGCGTCCCTGCGGCCAGCCAGCACCGCAGCCCTGCCTCCCGAGCTTGATTTACAGACACAGAGCTCGGAGCGTTTGCGGCAGCCGAGGAGGAGAGCGGCTCCGCGCTGTTTGATCCTGGCTGGAGCTCGGAGCCCACGGTGGGAGATGAGCCCAGCTGCGTTCCTCACCGTGCCCGCTGCTGCTAAGGACAGAGAGCTGCAGGGATTGGGGTGAGGTGCTTCCAGCCGAGCCCAGCGATGGGCTGGCAGCTCCTCGGGAGGGCCGGGCTGCGTTTCAGGGATGCTCGGAGCTGGCTCCTCTCGGCCGTGTCTGCTACCCCGAGCAACCAGCGCTTTCCATTAGCGCTGAAAAATCTGCGGTGTCGCCGGGAAGCCATAAGGCATCACAGTTCTTTATCCCATCTCCCGGTGGGTCCCCACGCACCGGGAACAGCCTTTCCTGGCTGGCGAGTGCCGGGCGAGCATCTCCCGGGTCCGGCACACGCTCCTGCCCGGTGCGGGTGCGGGGCACGGGCGCTCCCGGCTCTGCGGGAAAAGCTCCGCTTGTCAGAGCGATGGGGAGAGAGCTGGGCAGGCTGCGAGGCTGAGCCCTCCTGCGAGGACACACATGGCTCTTGTGGCAGTTCAGCGATGGAAAAACTGCTGTGGATGGACCTGGCCTGACTCATCCCCTCTCCTCCCCAGCGTGAGGCGGGGATGGCTCTGCGGCCCCCGCGGGGTTCAGGTAGAAAGTGAAATGTGATGCTCTGCGGAGCCTGTGACACAGGAGAAAATCCGCACGGATTGTCCTGGGGAGTGCCACTGCAGAGCCCGGCTTCACTTATGGCCCCCGAAAAAGAGACGAGGGGGGAGAACAGGGCAGGACCAGCGGGAGAGGCTGACAGTAAAGGCTGTGCAGATCCACAGCGTCTGTAGGGACCGAGGCTGATCCCGGATTTCCCCATGTGCTGCATCCAGGCTGCTCTGGCAGAGAGGTGGCTGGTGCTGGAAGGAGGCTGGAGAAGGCAGGATGCAGTTTCTGGGCTCAGGGTGCAGTTTCTGGACTCAGGGTGCAGTTTCTGGGCTCAGATGCAGGGTCTGGACTCAGGGTGCAGTTTCTGGACTCAGGGTGCAGGGTCTGGGCTCAGATGCAGGGTCTGGGCTCAGGTGCAGGGTTTGGGCTCAGATGCAGGGTCTGGGCTCAGGTGCAGGGTTTGGGCTCAGGATGCAGGGTTTGGGTTCAGGGTGCAGTTTCTGGGCTCAGGGTGCAGTTTCTGGACTCAGGGTGCAGGGTCTGGGCTCAGGTGCTGGGTCTGGGCTCAGGTGCAGGGTTTGGGCTCAGGTGCAGGGTTTGGGCTCAGATGCAGGGTCTGGGTTCAGGGTGCAGTTTCTGGGCTCAGGGTGCAGTTTCTGGACTCAGGGTGCAGGGTTTGGGCTCAGGTGCTGGGTCTGGGCTCAGGTGCAGGGTCTGGGTTCAGGTGCAGGGTTTGGGCTCAGGTGCAGGGTCTGGGTCCTGATGCAGTTTCTGGGTCTGTCTCTGCTGCACTGCAGCAGGAGCAGAGCACAGGAGCTCTCTCCATTCCCAGTGACACCAGGACTTGCTCCAGGCCCCACTCCAGCCTCTGAGCCCTGCAAGGAACCATTCCTCAAACACCAGGAACTCACTTTGTGATGTCTACAGAGCAATCAGGGTGTCTGTAAAGAATGGTGAAAATGTGTGATCTCACTTTTTGTGCTGAAACTCTGAATTGCTCCTACTGGAGACACCCATGCAAAGGCCAGAGAAGCTTGGATTTGGGAATCCTGCATACAGGAGCTCTTCCATCAAACCCCAGAGCCAGTCAGCTCCACTTTTCCTGTGTAGACAAAACCCAATTCCAAGCTGAAATTTCCTTAAGACACATCTTGTATTTCAGGATCTTTTGGTGCTACTTTCATCTCCAATCCACATATTGCAGGCCTATAATAATAATAATAGCAATAATAATAGTAATAATAGTAGCAATAATGATAATACCTTTTGTATGTACATAGCACCTTTCATCCAAGGATCTAAGTCACAATTACAGCCCCACACATTCCTGTACATTACAGCCCTATAATTCTAAGACTGTTCAAGTATCCAGACTTCAAAGGGAATGTGGATTTCCCCTGCAGCCCAGTCATGGTGCCCAACATGCTGGAGATGTTTCAAAGGTGTTTCAAAGGTGCCTTGGCAGTAGCCAGAGGTAGTCAGAAGAGCCAGAGGAACTCTCTGAAGCTAAAAAGAGCCTTCATGGATTCTTTCCTTCCCTCTCCCAGCCCCTCTTTAGTCTCCCTGGGAACCCAGCACAGCCCTGGGATGAGGGTGATGCTCCCATGAGACTTTTGTGTCTGTGCAGTGGGAGGTGAAAAGACAGAAATGGTGTTGAAAGGAAAAGCAAGTGACAGCACAAGCTCATCTGGATGACTGTGACTTCCAGGCAAGGTAGAACCCACAGTGTGTTATACAAAAGTAAAATTGTGTTCCACTGGAAAAAAAAAAAAAAAACCAAACAGTGGGGCTGGGGGAGATGGTAGAATTTTTGATTGTGAGACTTCTTTTTAAAAAGGTTTCAAGATTTTTAATTGACTCAAAAAAGAAAGTACTCTGTTTAGGGTCAATGCAAAATGTTTTGGGGATAATTAGAGAAAACATGTTGTGTTTTGGTTTGGTTTAATTTTAATTGACTGGGAAACCTGAAGAGAACATCCCTATTTGTTAAACCTGAGCCAGCCTTTTCCCTCCTTCTCAGCTTTAGCAAAGAGCTGAACTGGCTGTTATTTACCCCCATCCATTCAGAAGAATTGTGCTGAAGGTAACAGAGCTTCCTACAGAAAACAGAGCTGGGGTTTACAGCATCTCTGGCCAAGCTGACATTTCCCAGCTGGGCACACTTCCTCAGTGCAGTCCTGCAGTGCTGCCCACGGGCTCTGAGCAGCTGCTGCTGGGCTGTCAGGAGTGTTTGGGTAGCTGCTCTGACTTGTGCCTGCTCCTGAGTGAGCAGTGATGAGGTCAGTGGACATGAAAGGCAAGAACTAAATCTGAGATTTCTGTGGTGCATTTCTTCATGTGGTGGCTGAACAAATGGCAAGCTCAAGAAGTTTTTAATGAACTTTTAGAAGGTATTTTAGCTTGAGAGGTCCAGACATGTGGCTGGAAAGTGCAAAGAGTCTTCAGCTCTTCTGGAGCACTGGTTTGATCAATTGATCTCAAAGCACATTGGGAAGGGTTTGTTAGTAGTGCTTTAAAGACAGGGAAACTGAGGCACAGGAAAAGAAAAGGGCATTGGGGACATAAGGCTGGGACAGAGCTAGAAAGCAGCTCCTCATGCTGCCCTTGTGTCTCCCACTTACACCACTCAAGGGAGCCAAAGCTTGTGGGACACCTGTCTGTTCCCAAAATCTGAGTCCTTGTGTCCCTTCACCCTTTCCTAGAGCATCTGTGGGATGGTCAGTGCCAGGTCACCCCTGGAAGAGGGCTTGGTCACCCCAGGGTCTCTCCAGGTGAGCCAGAGCACTCAGGGGAGGAGCAGGGTGGTTTTCAGCGTGTGTGAGCTCACCTCAGACACACCACACTAACCAGCATGGGCTGCAACACATTTCCTCTCCCCCTTCTTCAATAAATCACAGCTTCCAGCATTCATGCTTTTGTCACTAATAAATCTTCTGCTGTCTTACACCACATGAAAGCACAACAATCCCTAAACTGGCAGGCACAACCTGCACAGGACGCAGCTGCAAACACAACCTGCAGTGCAGGAACCTGCTGCTTGGCCCTGAGCTGCAGACAAGCTACAGGCACTGTGAACAGGAAGGCTGCTCCCTGCTCTAGGAAGCCCCACATGGAGTTTCCAGGGCACATGTAAAACCACTCTGTGCAACAGGACCTCATTAATCCATGGAACTCATTACCACAGGAAATGAGTGCAGCAAGCAAACCTCACCTGCACCTCTAATCAAGGTCCTGTCCTGGCTGTGGTGCCTGTGGTTCTGCCAGTACCACACCCCAAAGGTGCATCTCTGTCCTTTGGTACATGAGGCAACCTTCCAGTTTTGGGACAGGGCCTTGGGACAGCACCTGGGATAACAGCTTGGGATGATGTCTGACTGCTCCTGTGCCCAGGAAAGAAAAGCCAGAGAGCAGCTCATGGATCTGCATTTCAGTGTTCCCTTGGGAGCAGCGAGCTGAGAAGCACAGGAATGCTGGTCTGTGTCCTCAGCCAGGATGACTCTGCTGCCTGGGGAGTGGAAGGAGCCCAGAGGAGCCCTCTGAGCTGCTCACAGGCTGGAGCCCCTCTGCTCTGCAGCCAGGCTGGGAGAGCTGGGGGTGTTCCCCTGGAGAGGAGAAGGCTCCAGGGAGAGCTCAGAGCCCCTTTTAATGTCTAAAGGGGTTCCAGGAGAGCTGGACTTTAGGACAAGAGCCTGGAGTGACAGGACAAGGGAGAATGACTTTGCACTGCCAGGGATGTTGGGATATTGGGAAGAAATGCTTCCCTGTGCGGGTGGGGAGGCCCTGGCCCAGGGTACCCAGAGCTGCTGTGGCTGCCACTGGATCCCTGGAAGTGCCCAAGGCCAGACTGGACAGGGCTTGGAGAAACTTGGGATAGTGGAAGGTGTTCCTGCCCATGGCAGGCAGGTGGAACAGGATGAGCTTTCAGGTTCTTTCCTACCCAAACCATTCTAGGATTCTTAGATGAAATGTTCACATGGATGTTTCCTTTCTCAGACCACAGGCACTGAGGGAACACTTTCAGGGGTGCAGGGATAAAGTACAGCTTCAGAGTTTGTTTCCTGCAACCAGAATTTTTTCTTTTGTTCTCTAGGAAAGACAGAAGATGAATTTCTGTCTAGAGGTGCAAATGTCTTTCCTGCAGGTTTCATGCAAAGATGAACATTTGCTTTACTGAGGTTGAGAAATGCCCACAATTGTGAATTCTCTTGAAGTTTCAAGATGCAATTATACCCACAGCCATGCCCTCATCAGATAACACCCTTGGGAAGGTGACTTGTGGTCCTGCAGGTCCCTGGGATCCCTGATCCTGGCCACACATCACACTGGCAGGGGGAATGTCCCAGGTGGCCTCCAGGGCTCAGTGTCACATTTCAAAGCCCTTTAGCCTGTGTGCAGGGCAGCCCTCACGCCCCTGGTCTCCCCCACCATACCTGGCAGAGGACACACCACATTCCTGCTCCCTTCCAGCCCTGCCATTCCCACCGTGGCACATGGGATGGGATGGCAGGAGGTGCTTGGGCTTCCCTCTCCCTTTGAACAAGGGGAATGTTCCTAATTGGTGCCCCACGGGGATGTTCAGTGCTGGGAACCGTCCTGTCTCCTGGGCTCTCTTTGTAGTGGGACCTGTGGCTGTTCTCAAGAAGAAACAGCATGTCCCTTGAGCGTGTCCTGCCCTTACAGGTGTGTTCTGCTGACTCCACTCCCATGAGGACTGCTTTTCATTTGTAAATCCCTCAAAGGGGTTGAAACAGCTACAGGAAACAAGGCAAAGGGAGAGACAGAGAGATGTGGATAGCTTGAGAGACCTGTCCATCCATGCAGAGGAGGAGACTGGGAGCTGCCCTCCTTCATCACTACCAGCAAAACCTGAGCTGGTGCAATCTCACAATGGTTTTACATGAGCCCTTTTTGGTCCTTGATGCATCCCTGCAGGATGGAGGCATCACCTGTGCTTCCCTGAGTGCTCCCCTGCTCTCCATTCTGGCACAGCTCCTGCTCCACCCGGGCTGGAGCCCGGCTCTGTTTCGACTGGGCTGCAACACGATACGTGTGCTCAGTTCTGTGCTCCTCACAAAGACCATTTCTCATCTTTTCTCTGCTCCTACTAAACTCAAATCATTCTCCAAGACCCCAGACCCCTCCCAGCCCTGTCAGCCTTGCCTTATCCCTTCCCACCACTTTTCAGAGGGCTGCTTGGTGTTCCCTGTCCTGGCCTCCTGTCCCTCTGCCCCTCGTCCCACAGGCAGCAGCGCGTTCCAGGGCACGAAGTATTTTGGGATCCTGTCTGGTGTCCCGGTAGCAGCAGCCACGGCCCTGCTGTGTGCAGAGGGTGCTCCCCACGCTCCCGAGGGGTGTCAGGGCTCCCTCAGCTTCCCCTGCCGAGCTGGAAGCGCTGAGCTTCCCTTCCCCCAGCCTGCTGCTGCTCCCTGACCCAGGCAGGTGCAGAGGGGGAGAGGCGCTCGCAGCCCCAGCGCTGCCTTTTGGCACCACAGCCCCTGCCAGAATCAAAGAGCTTTTCAAAGCAAACCTTCAACTCCTTTAATCGCCAGCGAGAGCTCCTCCCACACACATCTAAGGGCCATGAGCTCAGTGTTTTCGTTGCCCCGGGCAGATTTATGAGCTTATTCTTCAAGCCGGGGCGGGAGCGAGGGGAGGCTGTGGCATATTGCTTAGCCTGGGGGGCGGGCAGGGAGCGGAGGGGGGAGCGAGGCTTTGCGGTGGAAGGACGCTCAGAGAGCCGGGCTCGGCCGCCAGGGGAGGACGGGAAAAGCGGGATGGGGCCGGGCGAGCAGGAGCCCAGGGCGTGGAGCAGCAGCTCCGGCCATCCCCGCCGGCTCCGGGCCAGCGCTGCCCCGGAGGAGGGGACGGCGCTGGAGCATCCCTGCAAGTCCGAGCGCTCTGCTGCGCTCCTGCAGCTGAGCCGGGAGCAGTTCGAGAGGCAAGGAGCAGGGAGGAGGAGTGCTGGCAGTCACACCCGGCTGTGCAGCCCAGCACAGCCCCAGCTCTGTGCACATCGGCTCTGAGCACCCCCGTGCTGCTTTCCCCGCGCACACCCGCCCCGCTCCCGCCGGCAGAGCGGCAAGTGCAGCAGAGATTTGGCTGCTGCCTCTCCTGCTGTGACGTGGGGCAGATCCTGCATCTCCCGTGCTGAATCTCCCCTCATGCACATTCAACCATTCTCGTGGGTCCCTTCCAGCTCAGAAGACTCCACAGCTCTGTGTACTCTGAAAGTGCCCCCACCAAGAATCAGACATCTGCTCACATCCAGATACCTGTTACCACTTCCCAGCAGCCCTGCAAGAGATGCCTCTTTCCTTTCGAGGCGAGACCCTGGGGAGCTCTTAAGGGTGATGGCACTGCCGGCACAGCCCCCTGCATTGTCACCGGCAGCCCTGCCTCCTGTGGCTGTGTCTTGGGTTGCAACTCAGGCTGAGACCAGAAATGTGGATTCTGTCCCCATCTGCTGCAGCCAGGTGGGGTAGTGACCCTGATCTCCTGGCACATATTATCTGCTAATGGGCCACCTTTAAACCAGCTGAGACAATCATCTTTATCTTTCCCATGACCCACCCTTCATCCAGGAGGTATCACCAGTTAATGGGACATTCTTTAAAACTGAGTGTGGCAGTGATTCTTATCACTGTGGGAGATATCTCCTGTTAATGGGCCATTGTTAAAAACTGAGTGTGGCAGTGATCTTTATCTCCTGGCACATATTATCTGCTAATGGGCCATCTTTAAACCAGCTGGGCAATCATCTTTATCTTTCCACAGCCCATCCTCCCTCCAGGAGATATCTCCTGTTCATGGCCATTGAGTCCCAGTGCATGACTGATAAAATTCCATCATCCCACTGGGAGATGCTCCAGCCAGGGGAGGAGCCAAGCCTTTCCTACCCAGAGAAAAACTGAGATTTGGAACATCAGAGCACCTTTTCCACTGGATTCCAGAGGAAAGTCAGACCTTTCCACATCATCCCTGCACCTTCAGAGGAAACTGCACCTTCTCCAGGAGCACTGCTCCAGCTGAACCACATCTGCCCCTGCAGGAGGATGCAGCCACCATTGAATGGGACTGCTGCCAACACCCTGACTGACTGACGGGTGTCAGCTTGCATTCTGACTCTGGCAGTGTTTTGGGATTGTTCTTTGTAATACTGCATTTCTATTTTAATTTTCCTAGTAAAGAACTGTTATTCCTAATTCCCCTCTCTTTGCCTGAGAGCCCCTTAATTTCAAAATTACAATAATTTGGAGGGAGGGGGTTTACATTCTAAATTTCGAAGAGAAGCTCCTGCCTTTATTGGCATATTCCTGTCCTTCAAACCAGGACAGGCTGGAAGGACTTGAGGGATCCTTCATGGACCAGTGTACTCCAGAGAGCACAGCATCCCAATAATGCCAACAGTAACCACACTGACAAAACAGCAGCCAAGTAAAATGAACACTGCTGGATCCAAAACACTTCTACCCCATGACATCAAGAGCAGAAAGGGAGCAGAGCCTATGGCAGAAAAGGGGAGATGAAGCAGCAGGAGGAAATGGGAAGACATGTCATGAAACTCATTGGAAATTCAGAGACTTCTGAACTTGCTTTCCCATGAACATATAACAAGGAGTCAGAATGTTTCATATATTCATATACATTCTATATATCATATAGAACAAAAAAATTAATAAACTGTGTTGGGAAGGATAAAGATTTGACAGGAAGGTCTTACAGATATGTATATAACAGAAAGATCTTTGAATGTAGGATTTGAAGAAGGTATAGGAATGATAACCAGTTTTGATATAGAAGCATTGCTGAGCCAGTTTCACTGGGTAACTGAGAAGGCACCGTTTTAAAAGCAGCAAAAGGCTTTGCTTTGATAGTCTTGAAGTCCTGCAATGTGAATATTAAATGACCTATGTGTAAATGTAACATCAGCAGGTGAATATATGTAAATGGAAACTTTTTTAAGAAAGACACTATGAAGTGAAAACAATGAAATAATCTCTCCTGCTTGCACTTGTTACTACATTTCTACTATTTACAGTCCCATGTACACTGTCCATTTTCATTAAGCATTTCCTTTTCAGTTAAATGAGATATTGCTTGGAAAACCATCCCACCAAAGATGCTCTTCAGGCAGCTCTAGGACTGACTTCACTATTAAGGCATGCTGAGACCTCTGAGACTCAGCCTGGAGAAGAGAAGGCTCTGGGGAGACCTTGGATTCCCTTCTAGTGCCTAAAAGGGCTTAAAGAAAAGAGGGAGAGCAACTTTTTACACAGGCAAATAGTGACAAGTTAAGGGAGAATGGTTTCTCATAGACAGAGGGCAGATTTAGACTATATAGAAATTTAGATTTAGGCTACATGTTCATAAGAAATTCTTCCCTGTGAGGGTGGTGGGGCCCTGGCACAGGTTGCCCAGAGAAGCTGTGGCTGCTCCATCCCTGGAAGTGTTTGGGGTCAGACTGGATGGGGCTTGGAGCAACCTGAGATAGTGGAAAGTGGAATGAGATGGTCTCTAAGGTCCCTTCCAACCCAAGCTATTCTGTGGCTCTATGATTAATGGCCCTGCAATTTTGGCTTTGCTCTGAGCACTCCCACCCTTCCTCACTCCCTCCAACCCCTTGGTCTGAGCTCCCTCATCTCTATTTTGTCTGCTTGCTGTGGAGTTTGGTGTCTTTCCACTGCTCTGCCCTGAGCCTTGAGTCTAGACACACAATCTGAAGCATCTGCAGAATCAGGCTCATCATCCTCAGTGCAGGGATGAAGGCACCTGAGCACTGCTGTGAGCCCAGGCACTGGGGAATTTCAGCTCTTGCTGGGCTGGGAGCTCCACCTTGTCCAGAGGACAAAACAAATTTGGAAACACTTGCTCAGGAGCTGTGCTGTTTCCCTGTTGCTCCTCAGTTTCTCTCACTGTGCCTGATCCCAGATTTTCTCTGGTTTTCTCCTCCTTGCAGGGTGGGGAGCACAGGACAGGAATTACTGTCTCTGGTTAGTGCTCATCTGCCAGAGCCTTGGACTCAGTGCCAGCAGCTCTCCCTGAGATTTGGGGCTGGGAGCCTATTTGGGTATCCTAAAGTGTGGTCATGCAGGAGTGCTGGGGGATGCTCCCCCTGGGGCCTTCATAGCAAAAGCCACTGTCACCCACGGGAGATCCTGGGGTTGTGACTGAGGTTCTGGGCATTGGAGGTGAATCCAAGTGCCCTGCCTTTAAAATCTTGGAGATCCTGCTGGCACAGATGCAGTGAGGGTGCAGAGGACACCTCTGTCCCTGTGAAGTGCTTGTGTGGAGTCAGCAGAGGGACTTTGTACAGTCCCTTTGAAGGAACCCAAATCCCTGGAAATGGGAAACCCTTGTTAGCCCTGATGTTTTAGGAGTGGAAAAAAAGCAGTTCCTCAAAGCTGATAAAGGGTGAATATAAACTGTGAATCCACTGCAGTGTGCAGAGCCCCTCCAAGTGCCCCTCACCAACTTTATCTCCCTTATCCACAACCCCAAGCCCATAAACATTTCCTCTTGTCCTGCTTTGGTTGCCCTTCTCCCAGGCATTCTGGGCATTCCCAAGGATGAGACTGTGGACTCCAGAGGGCAGGAATGGCACTTCTTATCAGTCTGCCAGCAGGAAAGAAGGTCAAGAAGGGAGCAGACCCTAGAGTGCTGGCCAGCTGACAGGAGCAGCATTTGCCCTGAGAAGTGGAGGGGTCTGGAGGGATCTGCACCTTTGTGGTGTGTTGGATGGGTCCTGCTGCTGGGGCTCCTGTGGTGACCATGGCATGAGGAAGAAGCTGTAGATGGGCCCTGGCACGAGCCCAGCACCAGGCACAGGATGGTCAGTCACTGGTTTGTGCAAAATCACCTGGGCCAGGGGGGCAGCACTGGAAGGACTTAATTTACACTTTGCATTGGGATCTTGTACTCTGCATTTTTGCTGCTCCCTCTTTCTCCCTGAGGTGTGTGACTGTCCCAAAGGCACACAGGGATTCCTGTCCCCCCTCCAGGAAACCCCAGCTCCTTGGAAGCTTTAATCACCCCTTCAGCCAACCCTGCCCAGAGTTGTCCTGTCTGCCCAGGTTTCTAGAGGGCAGCCCCACATTCTGTCCCCCCACTGACACCCCAGCTCCTGTGGGGTGCTCCCCATTGACCCGTTGGGGTTGTGGTGCTGTTCTTACCACCGTGGGGGCTACAAGGGGCAGATGTTGCCCATGGGGACGATTTGGGCTGAGGGGAGCTGCCTTCAGCACTGCTGCTTGTATTGCTCCAGGCACCAGCAGCACTGAGCCTCCAAATCTGCTGCCTCACCTACCTGCAGCTCTGTGAAAGAAAAGAAAATGCAAATATCAAGAAAAAGCATCTTTGCCTCACTCCACCACTATGCTGGATCCAGCACTGTGTGGCTGGGAAGGGTCTGCTCAGCTTCAAAGCATCCCTGTGTCCTGCACATCCCTGTCAGGGGTCTGTGTGGCACCTGATTCCAGAGTGTAGCTCAGAGAAGAGTGGGTGATGCAGGGCCCCAGATTCCCAGTGGGATACTAAATTCCAGGCAGTTTCTCAAAATGTCTCTGCAAGGTGAGAATAGCCCTGGAAGCTCCTGGTCCCATTCTCCTCAAAGGACACAGTGTGGGGAATGAGAAACTTTGTCTGTGAAGCCTCTCGAGATGCTTGGTGATATCTGGGAGCAGCTAGGACCTGCTGCTTTTGCCTCTCCAGACCCTGCTGGGACAGGAGCAGCCTGACAATCAGCTGTGTCCTGCTCCAGGTCTCTGCTGAAGTCCCAGGACAGGCAGCAGCACTGGAGACAGTGCCAGGTTCCACAGTGAGGTGTGCAGGGACAAGAGCAGGCACTGGTGTTTCTGGGGATGGGGTACAGAGCAGCAGAACTGCCTGACCCCTCTGTGAGGCTGGGGACACCTGAGAGCCTTGGGAAGCTCCTCCAGCTGAGCTTTGAGCCATGGTGCTTTTGTGTCTGGCACCTCCAGGTCTGTGTGCTTCATCTCTTCCCCTGCAGTGTCACCATCCCCCCTGTGACACTGGGCAGTGCTCCTCACCCTGCCTGTGTCCCACACTCTGCTCACACCAGCAGCTTTGATCAGTCTGCACAAGCCAAGGAGGAATGGAGGAGTGATAGTGCTCTCTTTAACTGTTGACCAGAAGGGTGTAGAGAAGCTGGAGCCAGCATCTCCTATGAGCTGTGCAGGGAAGGGTGAGAGGCAATTAATGGGCACAAGATGAACCGTAGGAATTTGCAATTTGATATTAGGAAAAATGGGATAGTAAAGAATGGGGAAAAGGTGAAGGAGCCTTAGAGATACTCCTAAGATTATCCAGTAATTACCTACTGGACAAGATCCTGACCAGCCTCACAAGATAGACCTGTTTGAATGTGGATAAGTGACCTTCAGAAGTGTCTTCCAGCTTAGAATATCCGGGCAATCCCTCCAGTCCCTCCCCGTGTACGTGCATTCCAGGCTGGGGATGAGGCACTGCAAGGTGTGCCACATCCCTCTAGACCTGTGCAGGGTGAGGGGTGTGGGTGCTCCCTGGCCAGCTGATGGTCACCTGTGGCCATGGCACTGCTGCTGCTGCATTTCCATCCCAAGGTGTCCTCTGCTTGGACACTCTCTCCATTTCCTTCCTGCAAGTGACAGTTGGACAGGCCAGCACATCCCTGGCAGGGACCTGGCACAAGCAACACTGTGTCTTTTTTTGTTTGTTTGTTTGTTTGTTTTTTAATGAAAGAGAAGCAGCCTTGGCAAACTGAGAGCATTTCTTCACCCCCAGCACCTGTCCCCCGTGCAGGGGCTGGTAGCCAGGTACATGGGCTGAGGGGGGTCAGGATGCCATCCCAGGACAGGGGGCTGCTCTGAGCACTGCACCAGCTGTGGCATCTTCCTGGGGACAGCTGTGGGGACAGCAGGGGACTGAACTGCACAGCCCAGATGATGCAGCATCTACCCCGGGGCTCTGAGGTGGGGCTGCTCCACCAGGTCACATGCAGGGTGTGCAGTGGGGCCAGGGATCACAACTAAGACAATGTTTTAAGCACCAAGAAGCTTTTTCCATCTTCCCATCCTCCTCTGAGCCCCTTTGAGCAGTCACCTCTCTGCTGCAGAGGAATCTCCCCCTAAGCAGCTCCACTGTCCTGCACCCCAGCTCGCTGCTGTCCTTTCCAGGAGCCCGAGCAGCTCCAGCCACTCTGCTGCAGCCCCAGACCAGCTCTGTGACACACACGGAGAGGCAGAGGCGTGTGTGACAAAGGACTGGCACCTCAGCTGAAGGGGAAATCTCTCCCATCTCCTTGACCACAGCTGCGATTTCACCAGCGATGTCACCACTGAAAACACATGGCTTTGGATGGGTGGGACCGGGGTCAAGTTCAGAAAGTGCAGGAGTGAACAAGGACGGGATTCTTGCAGAGAAACGGGCACGGGGGAGGCGCAGCGCCGTCAGGATGGGGCGTGGACAGCAGCTCATTAGTGGTGAGGCAGTGTCTAATCAAGGGTGATTACGAGGATCCTTTATTTTGCTCCAGAGGAAGTCCTGCTCTCCGCAGTGCCAGTGACTTGCTGAGAGGACAGGGCACGGAGCAAAGCAATTGGGGAGTTTTGCGAGCAGCTGCCCGCCAGCTCCCGCTCCTGTTGCCATTCCAGGGCTGTCTCTTCAGCCTTTGTAGCTCTCCAAAGCAATCCAGCATTTCTTTACGTATTTGAATCTGGAGTTTAAGCTTGTATTTCCATGAATAACTTATATCTCACTCCAATATCCATACTTTCTACAACATTTATGCTGATTTGTTTTGACAAACCAGCCCTGGCTGCACACTTGTACCCGGGAATTTAACTTCACACCACTTGCTATCAGCAGTGACAGGAGCAAAGAGAACACCCAGCTCTCCAGTCCTCCTCAGTCATTCCCAGCGCCTCCTGACTTTCTGCCCCCATCATATCTCTTTGGTCCTCTCACCGGCACGGTTTAACTGAGAAGCACCAAACGGTGCTTCGATTTTCCCCAAAGAGGGAGGGAGGAAAACTGAAACCCCCTCCGAGACCCCCGAGCCCGTCCCCGCTCACGGCGCATCCCAAGGGTCCCCCCAGCCGGGCGTTCCCTCCGCGACACGGGCTGGGGAGGGGGTTCTGTCCCCGCAAAGGGACACCTCTGTCACCGGAGCCACCGTGTGCGCTCGGGGAAACGGGGCCGGTACATTCAGGGGGGAACGGGGCCGGTACAGACACGGGGGAACGGGGCCGGTACAGACACGGGGGAACGGGGCCGGTACAGACACGGGGGAACGGGGCCGGTACAGACACGGAGAACGGGGCCGGTACAGACACAGGGGAACGGGGCCGGTACAGACACGGAGAACGGGGATGGAACAGACACGGGGGAACGGGGCCGGTACAGACACGGAGAACGGGGATGGAACAGACACGGAGGAACGGGGCCGGTACAGACACGGGTGAACGGAGCTGGAACAACCCACGGGTGCAGGGCCGGTACAACCCACGGGGAGCGCGGCGCGGCAAAGGGACCGCGCCAGCACATCCCGAAGCGCTGGTGCTCCAGGGCTGTCCCGAGGATCCAGTCCCGGTGAAATCCAGCGCTCTGCAGCAGCCGCAGCAGTCACCGCCCCCCCCCAGCCGGCCCCCGAGCATCCCCCCGCTGCGGGCCGTGCACAGGGATCCGTGTCCCAGCGCTCTGTGTCCCTGCTCCAGCCACCCTGGCCAGGGTAAAGGCGGCGCTGAGCTCCGGGAACACCGAAATGTGCCCGTGTTGGTGCGGGCAGCTCTGCAGCTCCCAGCCCAAGGCACAGCAATGTGGGGATGACCTGCAGGGTGCCCCGTGCTGTGACACCTCAGGGTGAGGTGGGTGGCCCATGGCGCTGCCCCCTGCCCCACAGAAGCATCAGTGCTGCACAATTCTGCGTTCTCCCACATGGTCCTGTGACTTTTCACAGCCGGTTCCAAACCAAGCCCCGGGGACAGTTCTGTGCAGTCACGCCTCATGGAACAAGTGGTTCCCTCTCCCAGGAGAAATACAGCCCGCATTACACATTTCTCTCATCTTTCATGGTGTCCAGTGAGCATTGTCCTTTCCTGTCTTACTTCTCCCCCAGCTAGCCCAGCACAGCTCTGGGCATCCAGCGGCTGGCACAAGAGTGAGCTCCTCCGGCGAGCGGGAGGAGCAGAGGAGCCCCCACCCAGCTGGGGCTGTGCAAAGCCCTTCCTGGACGGGTTCGGGTGCTTTGCTCCGACTGCCGAGCACCTGCGTCCCAGCGCAATCCAGGGACTCGGAAAACCAACCCCGGGGTCTGTACGGCAGCCCAGACACGAGTCCCCGCTCCGCAGCGAGCGCACATGAACATCCCAGCCCTGGCTGGGGGCACACACGGCTGCCCTGCTGGTTCCGAGCTGCCAATGCACGGTCCTTCCCAGCCCCTCTGCCAGACAGCTGCAGCGCTGCTATAAACACAGCGAGCATCTTCCTCAGGTACAACTTGGCTCCCTGAGAAGGATGTTTCGTCTCCCGATTAAACCCTGAGATTTTCCCACAGTCGTTTATTAGGTGATCACCAGTATGATGGCACCGAGACCACCTCTAGGACTAGAAATGAACGCAGCAGGCTCTGTCAATTAACCCCTTGGGGTATTAGCATCAGAAGGGATATGAAACATACATATGAACATTCAGATAACCAAGAATTTAAAAATAAAACTAATACATAAGTAATCACAACATTTACCAACCCCCCAAACCTCTTACAAGGCTTTAATACTCATTTAAAAAAGGCAACTCGGACACTGCTGGTGGCCAGCACAACCCAATCCCCGCAAAGCTCTGAGTTATTGCAGCTATTGAAATGCTTGACAGAAGGATCCCAGAGCAGTTTGCGCTAATTGCTGTGTAAAAATACTCCATTATGTGCTCAGACAATCAAAATCGACCCAGCAAGTCAGTTCCCCTGGTCCGCTGCAATCACGGAGCAGAGCAGAACATCGTAGTATAAACAGCGCTGGCAGAGGGGCGCGGGAGGAGGGGAGCTTGGCAGGTCCTCCCCAAAGAGCTGCCTTTTTTTTTGTAGTTGTTGTTATTTTGCTTGGTTTCTAATTTCCACAGGAAATTTAATTTCGGGAATATGTGGCACAAACTTCCAAGGCGGAGGAAAGCCGCAGCTGCCGAAGGGCTCCGGGGGAAGCGCTGCAAAAGCAGCAGCGGGTCTGTACTTACAGGTAAGCGGTGAGAGGGCTCAGGTCGGCGGGCACCTCCGACAGCCCCAGCTCGGAGCAATCCACCGAGAGCGCGATGCCGTCCTGCTCGCAGTGGCACTGGGGCGGGCAGGGGGGCTCGGCGGGCAGCGCCCGGCAGCGGGCACAGCCGGCCAGGACCATTCCCCAGAGCAGCAGCGGGACCATCCTCGCCCCGCCGCCGCTCCCTGCGCCGGGCTCGCTGCGGGCGCGGGGTCCCTCAGGCCCGGTGCGCTGAGGATGCGGCCAGGCGAGGGGAGGCATTGCTGAATGATCTTGGTTATTGGGTTTCAAGGGTTGGGCAGGGGCGTGAGACACTCCAATGGGAGGAGTTAAACTTTCTACTCTTTCCCTCTCTCTCTCTCTCTCTCTTAGTGCTGGCAGGAATTTCATTCAAAGGGAAGAAAAGGGGAAAAAAAAATAACCAAAAGAAACCTCAAAAAATAAAGACCTGTTCATAGCTCCAGGACCCAAACTTGTTTTGTAACCACGTTTTTGTGAGATAGCAAGGCAGGGGAAGGCAGAGCTGGCTCCAGCGGGGCACAGGAGTGTAAGTGAGGCTGAAGTACCCAACCAGCACTTCAAGGGCTCCAGACTTTGGGACGCTGAAATACAACCCCAGATAAAGGACTCTGTGTCTGTGCTGGCTGCTAAACTCAGCTGTGACTGAGAGTCAGGGTGCAGCTGGGGAGAAGGGGCTGAGGAGCTCAGGACAAGCTCTTCACTGGGAGTGACCATGCCCAAGGCTGTCTGTCTGTCTGTCTGTCCCTCACTCTCCTGCAGCCCTGTTTGCTCTCTCCTTGCAGCAGGCAGGGGCTGGGGGGACGTGCAGGGGGATGGAGCAGCAGAGTCACAGTGCCACACTCCATGTGGGATGTTTTGCCCAGACCAAGGGCACACATGGGCTGTGTCTGCAGGAGCTGCCCAGCACTGATGCCAGGAGCTGGTTTGCTTCAAGAGCTCTTTCTAACCCTGAGCAGAGTGGCCAAAGTGGAGGAAGAGTCCATTGAGTGGGGCTTGCAGCTGTGTCACCTGGCCCTGTGTCATGGTCTGGCTTAGCAGGGGGCACTGCCTAGGCTGGGGCCCCACAATGTCCTGGAATGTGTGGGGTGTCATCAGAGCAGGATTCTGTACCAAGGAGGTGCTGAGTTCTGGGGCAGCAGAAACACCTGCTTGGCAAAGGGTGCTGGACCTGCAGAAGGAGAAGGTGCAGGGGACAGCTCCATTGCTCTCTCATGACAGAAACTGGCTGTCAGTGCCACTGTGATGCCCTCAGTGGCTGCTGCCATCCCATGGCAGAGTTTGAGGAATAGGGCTGGGCCTGGCCCCACAGTTTGAGCCACACTCAGTCTCTGTACAGAGCCAAGCACCTCATCTGCAACAGGACAGCAGCTGAATTTTGCTCTCACACTGTAGACAGGCAGCTGTCCATGGGGCTTTGGGTGGATCTGGACTCCTGGTTTGTTCCTCCCTCTGCCTCCCTCACACCCATGAATGGAGTAGGTGAATGAGGCAGAGAAGGAAGGGCCCAGGTTTGGGTGGCTGCAAAGTGCACCCAAAAAGTCACCCTTCCCTCTATAACCATGCAAAGTGCCACGAGGCCAAGGCTCAGACTGAGAGGTGCTCTCACAGCCCTGCTTCATCTGAATGGGCCTTCTGGCATAAGGGTTTCCTGATTGATAGCCCCTTTATTGCAGGATAAGGGATGGAAGTGTTATCTGGGGTCAGGAAGGTGAACCAGCACATGGGAGACTTAAACAGCTCCAGCTCACCAGGGCTGGGGTACCTTGAGACCTGTGAATCAGAGCAGGTGTCTCTTCCCCAAAAAAGTGCTCCAGATAGAGTTCAGGGTTTGGGAGACTATGTCTGAGGGCTCCTGGCTGGGGTGATGCTGGACATGAAACTATTTCATTGCAAAGTGCATTCAGATCCCACAGTCCCAGGACTCCCTGTAACTGCTGCAGTCTTTGGAAAAATCATCATCAAGTGCAGAGGAGAGGGAGGATTTTGGTCTGGTAGCAGGAACTGGTTTAATTGGAACTAAGAAACTTCCATCATGGTCAGTGCTGGGGATGTCATTAATTAAACGTTTGTGATGTCTTTTGACATCTGCAAATGTAAAAAACACCGCTTGGTGGGGAGAGGGGAGCCCTCCTCAGAGGGATGGGTCCCTGGGGTTCTCACATGCTTCCCCTCCAGCTCTGGCATGGGACATTAGCAGGGCCTGGGATGGCTGGACATGCTCTGACAGCAGCCAGGAATTCAAACTCAGTCTGGAGAAAGTGTCAGGCCTGTCACTCCTGTCTGCAGCTGCTCTTATCTGGGGTTCCTGTTCCTCTCCCTCCAGCCAATGCCAACCACAGCAGCAGCTCTTGACAATTTCTCCCTCAGTGAACTGTCCTCAGGAACTCAGGGCTCTGGCTGATCACTCTATTCTTGCAAAAAATCAGTGAAGGGATTTTCCTATTGTAAACCATCACTCAGCTGAAGGAGGGATATTTCCTAAGGAAGGTACCAACTGCAATTTTCACCATTTTTTTGGAGCAGCATATCCTGACGATGAAGACCTTTTCTCCATGTGCCTCATTTTGACTTCTCTGTTTGCTTTTCATTCCAGGCCAGCTGTGGTGGTTCATATCTATGTCTGATTTCTTATAACAGCTGCCAACACTCAAAGTGTCACTTATTCCAGCGTGCCACCCATCTCCTGGCAAAACTAAGAGTGTGGACACCAAGCTGCTGGGAGGAGCAGAGAGCTTCCATGGTAAACCTGGAATTTCTGAATAAGTGCCTTGGGGTGGAAATGTCCTTTGCAGCTGTCTGTGGCTGGACCTGCAGCTCAGTGGCAGCAGTGAGGGCAGTGCCACCACTCAGCTCGGCACTGGGAGGGCACTGATGGTTTCCTGCAGCTCTGATGGGTTTGTGATGTCCTCTAGAGGAGGGGCAGTGATGGTTTCATGTTTTCCTGCAGCTCTGATGGGTTTGTGATGTCCTCTAGAGGGAGGGCAATGATGATTTCATGTTTTTGTGTTTTCATATTTTCCTGCAGCTCAGTCGTGTTTGTGTGATGTTCTTTAGCAGGAGGGCAGTGATGGTTTCATGTTTTCTGCAGCTCTGGTGGGTTTGTGTGTTGTCCTCTAGCAGGAGGGCAGTGATGGTTTCATGTTTTCTGCAGCTCTGCCGTGTCTGTGTTGTCCTCTAGCAGGAGGGCAGTGATGTTTTTGTGTTTTCTGCAGCTCTGCCGTGTCTGTGTTGTCCTCTAGCAGGAGGGCAGTGATGGTTTCATGTTTTCTGCAGCTCTGCCGTGTCTGTGTTGTCCTCTAGCGGCAGAACGCGGTCTGTGAGAGGACAGCGCTGCTCCATCCACTCCCTGCACCCCCTGCTGCTCTTACAGGATGGAGCTGAGGCTTTGGGACCAAATATTTATATAATTCAACAGCAATTTGATTTTTAAAAAGATTGAAAGCATACCCTTCAGTACAGCTCTAATGCACCCTCATTTTAATTGTTAACTTGTAAGAAAATAACAGAAATTTTAAAATTCTGTGAATTCCTGGGAAGTTACTGTAAATCTGTTAATGGATTAATCCATGCAGAGTTAAAAATACATAATTTATTTTTTATTTCTTTGTCACCTCTCAGTGGCAGATGACATCCCAGGTGATGTTTCTCCTGCTGTCTCCACACTGTAATAGGTTTTCCTACAGTTTGCTTAGAAGCAGGAATTGAAAGAAAAACCTTGGGGAAATTCAGAATAGAACCTGAGTGTAGAACAAGGTCCAGTTCTTGCACAGCCATAGGCTCAGCTGGCCAGGGGAACAGAGGGGCCAGGGGAGGGGGGGAGTGGGCTGCATCCCCCACACCAGCACAGCTCCAGGGGTCTGACTCTGACTCTGGGCTGCCTGAGGAGAGCCAGGACTTGGGGCACCAGCAGTGCCAGGTGCTGTCTGTGGGCCAGAAATGGAAATCCAAACAGGCTTTGGCCTGAGGATTGTGCCTGGCAAGGTTTTGTGGGGCTGGGGGCATTCAAAGGCTGCAGCAACACCCCAAAGACCAGCACAAGGTCCCCGTGGGCCCTGGTGGGACAGCTTGGCTTTGTCACTCAGCAGAGCTCTCCCTGCAGAGGAGAGGGAGGGGCTGCTGCTCCAGAGGTGATGCCAGTGCCCTGGACATCCAGCTGAGGCCCTTCCCAGGCTGGAAAATGTGATGCCAGCTGAGTCTGGGCTGGAGCTGTTGGTTTCTGTCCTCAGGAGGGGTCCCCAGAACAAACCACAAATGTGTCTCCTGCTCTCCTCCCATGGGCCAACTGCTTCTTGTCTCTTTTTATTTCCTTCCAGATCTTACAGGGTTTGGGATCCCAGTCTGGCAGTTCTGCAAGGACAGCCAGTCCATACTGCAGACCTGGATGATGCTGCCTGTGTCCCAGTGGTTCCAGCAGGGACTGATCCATGTTCCACACTAGGGAGGACAGCAGGAGTCCCTTCCTCCAGAAGGGCTTGCAGGGGCAGGAGGGGATGCAGAGAGCCTTAGACAGGACCACAGGGCACAGGGACAGCAGAGAAAAAATCAGCAGCACCAGGACTGGCCCAGGTGTTCTGTGGCATTGACTCATCCCCCTCCTCTGAGGGGACACTCACTCCTGGGATGTCACTCTTGGGAGAAAGGCTCCTCAGCCCTGCCATCCCTGGCTCTTCCTGGAGCTGCTGAAGGTTCTGGGTGGAGCAGGTTGTGCTCCAGGCCAGCAGGGATGGAGCAGGATCCAGGAGTCTGGTGGTTCAGATGTGAGCCCAGGCACACTCTGCCAGCCACCATGGCCAGGGGCAGAGGCAAAGGCCAGAGGGATGTTCCTGGAGACACCACTCCTGTCAGGGCCATCCAAGGGCTGGAATAGCAGTGTCAGGCTCTGTGTGGGCCTGGGCTCCCAGAGGCTTTCCAAAATGTGACAACAATCACCTCTAAGCAGCAGCAGGGCCCAGTGGCCAGCACGTGGCTCTGGCTGGGGCAGGGAAGCACAGGGACACAGGGACAGTGCCTCTGACACTGCCTGTGAATGACAGGGACAAGGATGGCCTGGGGCACAGAGCAGCACAAGCTTCAGATGCACTTTAACCCCCTGCTCTGGGAGGCTTTGCTCTGCAGAGACCTCTGGCTCCTTGCCCTGCAGAGAAAAGGGACAGAGGTGCAAAGCCAGGTAGGAGCCCTGTTAGGTGGATCAGAATCCTGCTGCAGTGCCCTACATGCTTGAAGACTTTTCTTTTGGAGCAGCTGCACCTCAGCTGGGTCAGGGAGCCACAGCAAGCCTTGCATGTGCAAGAGGGGTGTAGAGGAGGGACCCTCAGCTCCAGCACTACTCACCTGTCCCTGGAGGAATAAATGAAACACAAGAAATTCCACCTCAACATGAGGAAGTTCTTCACATTCAGGCTGGCAGAGCACTGGAACAGTTTCCCAGGGAGGCTGTGGGTGGGTTTTTCCTTTGGAGATGTTCAAGACCCACCTGGATGTGTTCCTGTGTCACTGCTCCAGGAGGCTCTGCTTTGGCAGGGGGTGGGATTGGGTTATCTCCAGAGGTCCCTTCCAACCCTGTGATTCTGTGAATCCCCTTTCCAGTTCAGACCTTCCCTCCCTTCCATCTGTGCTGGCCCCAGCAGTTCTGCTCACCAGGAGGTGGCCAGCATTGGCAGCTGATGGTGGAGGATGCTGCAGATCCCTGGGGCATCTGCTGCAACCCTGCTGCTCCTGCTCTGGTGCAGCTCAGCTGGGACAGATGGTGGGCAGTGGCATTCCATGCCATGGCTGGTGCCAGCACCTGATTTCAGGGAGGTGCCCAGCTGGGGAGGTGCCAGGGTGGAATGGGCTCCCTGTGGTGGGAGCAGGGGCCCTTTGCTGTGCTGTGCAGCTGGGCTCTGCCCTGGGGACAGCACGGGCCAGGTGAGAGCCTGGGCTGAGGTTCAGTGCTGGAGAATCTCTGGGATCAAGGAGCTGTGGTGCTCCAGCAGCCACCATCAGGCTCCTATGGCTGTGCAGCCCCTGCTCCAGGGTATTCCTGGCTCCTGTCACTTGGCAAGAACAGCCCAGTCAGCCCCTGCTGTGGCAGCCATGGACAGGAGAGCAGGGAGGAGGAAGGAGGGTCCAAACAGGCAAGCTCTTGCTCATCTCCTGTGTTTTGACCTCTGCACTGATGGAGGAGGGCAGTGGCTGGATGCTGCTCATCTGGAGCAGGACAAACATGAAGAACAACATGGCACAGCCCAGAACTCACTGGGCAGTCCAAGCCAGAGGCTTGTTTTGTTTTAGTGCTCTGTTGTCTTTCTCTCCCCCTCTGGGTTTCATGGCCCTTAAGCTTCAGGGCTGGAAAATTATTCATCCAAACCACAGCTCCCACAACTCCCTCTGTAAGCATCTGTGGCTGCAGACTGCACTGCAGCAGTGGGTGGGAGGTCATAAATTCATCATCCTCACCAGCCTGGCCTCCTGTCAGGCAGGACATGAAGCAGGGAGCAGAGGCTGTGCCACAGGCACACTGTGCCTGCACTCACTGGGCAAAGCCTGCTGGCACTTTGTGTGACAGATCCTGTCCTGTGCTCTCCTGGAGGTCAGGAGCTCCCCCCATGCTGCTGGAGCTGTGCTTTGGCTGCAGCTGTCTGCAGGTTCAGCTGGCTGCTGGGAACACCAGGCCAGATGTGTTGGCCAGATGTGAGGGGTGAGGGATCCCTCACTCCTGGGCTCATGGAGCCTCTGCAGACAGCACCATGCCTCCCCACCATGGCTTCAATGTCCTTCCTTGTGCCCCAGGGCCAGTCCCCTGGCAGCTCTGTGCCACCAGCTGTGGGTGACAGGGCACCAGTCCTGTGCCCTGCCCTGGCACAGACACACAGCAGATCCAGGACCACTTTCCCAAGGGACTGTGGAAGGTTCCTGGTGCCCTGCCCAGGAGGGAGCCCCAGTGAGGAGGATGGACAGTCCCAGTGAGAAGGATGGACAGTCCCATGGAGGAGGATGGACAGTCCCAGTGAGGAGGATGGACAGTCCCATGGAGGAGGAGGGACAGTCCCATGCAGGAGGAGGGACAGTCCCATGCAGGAGGAGGGACAGTCCCATGCTGTGCTGAGCCCCAGGATGAGCTGGTGTGGGGCAGGTGCCTGCAGAACTCACCCCCCCTCTGCTTGGTCACTGCCATCAGAGTGTGGCCCAGGGTTTGGCCATGCTGTCCCATGTGGATGATGTTCTGCTCTTCTCCATGAAAGCAATTCTGTCCCATGCTGAGGCTTCTCTCCTCTGCCATCAGCTGTGGAGTCAGGCCCAGAGCCCCTCCATGCAGGACATGGCTTTGAGCAAAGCCCAGTGGTGACTCTGAACACCACAGGGCAGTTCTGACTGTGGGAAAACAGCAGAGAGAGTCTGGGGGCTCCTGCCTCTCCTTGTCCCTGGCAGCCGCTCATGTTGGAGGAGGCAGTCCTGGCTGGGCTGCAGGGACACCCTGGCAGGTGCCCCTGGCAGCAAGGGAGGAGCTGTCCCTGCAGAGCCCTGGGCTGCTGAGGGGTGATGCAGAGCCAGGAGGGACAGTGCCCCCCATGCAGGGGAGGCAGCACAAGTCCCACACACTGGCTGCCAGGCCCTAGAGGGCAAAACCCCTGGTCAGCCTCCTGTGGCCCTCCCAATGCTCCTGCTGGTCCATGGCATCCTCCCTGTCACTGTGACTGGCCCTTCTTTGCAGGTAGGGCACTCCACAGATCTTGAAATCCTCTGAGACAATGAGCAGCAGGTGTTTTAACATCATAACCCATTCAGGGACATACAGGTGCAATTTTTGTCAGTGTTGAGTGCAGACTGCACACCTTGAACATGAGCCTGATGGTAACACACACCTTGAAGACCAACCATGCTCTGATCCAGAATTCCTGGGCCATTCAAAGCCAGGAGAGCCCCAGGCTGTGCCCAGCAGCACCAGCAGGGTGATGCTGGAGCTGGATCCAGGTCTGGGTCACCTCTGCCCTGTTTGAGGGCACAACACCAGCCCTTTCCCACAGCAGCAGCTCCCACTCCTTCCAACACAGGCAGCTCTCCTTCACACACTCTGCAGGTCAGCTGTGCTGGGGTGGAGCAGGGAGAGGAGCACTACAAATGAATGGGACTGAGTCTCCAGTCTGAAAGCATCAGCATTTCCACTGTTCTTCCAGGGGTGTGTGTGAGTGGTCCTGGCAGAAAGGTGCTGTTCTGGAGCCCAAGAATTATTTTAAAGGCTGGATGCAGCTGGAGGGTGAAAGCTGCACATCAGAGCTGCTTCCAGTGCAGGTCTAAGGAAGGTGGGGCTCTGTGCACGTGTGAGCAGCACACATGGTCCTTGAGACTGCCCCTTCTTGGGGGCTCTTGGGGTAAAACCCCCAGCACTGGTGAGATGCTGTGCTGCTGGGCAGGGCTAAACTTCACCAGCCTGTCAGCTCCATACTCTGGGCAGACAAATGGCACATCATTCTTTGGACCAGGTTTGACTTTGCAGCTTGCTTGCTGGATGCACTGGTGTGTGCAGTGGTGGCCCAGACACACTTGGCAGGTGCAAAGCACAGGGACCTCGTGTGCAGCCAACAGCCCAACACCACTGATCCTGCCTGCAGGGCTCTGGAAACAAACATTTCCCTGTTGTGACCCTCATCCAGCACCACCAGTGTGGTTTAGGAGTTATTGGTCACATAAAAGTCATAAAGCCATCAGGCTCCCTGTGAGCAAGGGCAAGGGCTGGGCTCCTCTCAAAGCAACATCATAAATCTCTTTTGTGCACATGAGAACATCCACTGAGCTTCACAAGCCCTTTTCATGTTGGAAGTAGTCCCTCATGCTCCTGCAGAGCCCCTGGCATGCTGGCATCTCCTCAGGAACAGCAGTGGAACAAGGCTGGATGGTCACTTGTGCAGGCTGAGCAGGGACAGATGGGTCACATCACACAGCTGGGTGACCCTGGCACAAAGATGTGGTGACACAGAAATGTTCCCAAACAGCAACAGGACCCAGGACAATGCAGGACAGGAGGAGTGAGGGTGGCCATGGGCAGCTCAGGATGCTCTGGGTTATGCTGAGGCCAGCACTGCACACACAGCATGTCCAGCATGGGAGCAAAACCAGCTCTGTCTGGGGCCAAGGCTCTGCACTGCCTGATTTCCCCATTTCTCTGTGGGGCCAAGGCTCTGCACTGCCTGGTTTCCCCATTTCTCTGTGGGGCCAAGGCTCTGCACTGCCTGGTTTCCCCATTTCTCTATAGGGCCAAGGCTCTGCACTGCCTGGTTTCCCCATTTCTCTATGGGGCCAAGGCTCTGCACTGCCTGGTTTCCCCATTTCTCTATAGGGCCAAGGCTCTGCACTGCCTGGTTTCCCCAGCCCAGGAATGCTGTTGCTTGGACTGGGAGCAGAGCAGGGAGCACACGGAGGCAGAGGAGTCTGAGCAGCTCTGTCTGCAGTACAGAAGGTGTCCTGTGTGCAGGGGGACACTGAGACTGCACTAACCCCACCCTGCTGGAAGGGGAGAAGGGTGAACAGGGCCCCATGAGGAAAATGCTTGTGAAACCATCTTCTTTTTCTTTAACTCTTCCTTCTGTCCTGCACTTGCAGCTCAGTGAACTGAGTTGTTTCTTGTGATTTCAGCTTGTGCATGCCCCCACTGTCCTTGCCCAGACAACCCAGCTCCCAGAGCAGCAGCAGTGCTGAGCCTGCCAGCTGCTTACCAGAACACCAGCTGAACCAGGTAGCTTTGCCCTGCTCCTTAGTGCTGGGGAGCTGAAAATGAGCATCTGAAAATTGTCCCTTCCTCATGAAGCTCTGGGTGGGCTGGACTTTGCAGAAGTGTTGCCTCAGGGGAAGAAGCAGATGAGAGTGACTGGAAGCTGCTGTGCCATGGGCTGCAGCATCTGGAGTGCCCAAGGGACTCTGCTGTGTCCCATCCTGGGGCCAGTGCTGCCCTTTGGAGAACAGCTGCTGGGCTGCAGCCTGCTCATCAGCTGGACCCCCCAAAAGCCAAGCCTCCCTTCCAAGCACACATTTTCCTAGGGCTGTTTATTGTTTGTACCTAAGGCCATTCCAGCAGCTGAGACAAGCCAGCTCCCAGTGCTCTGTCCACAGCACATCTGAGAGCTCCACACAGCAGTGCCCATGGGCACCTCAGATCACAGTGCTCCATGCTCCCACTGGGCACCAGAGCCCCAGTGTGGAGTGAGGGGGCTGGAGAACCCTCCAGGCACCAGCAACCTCAGCAGGTGCCCAGAAGAGGAGAGCAGCCTGTCCAGTCCCACTGTGTCTGCACTGAGAGGCTGCAGGGGTGCATGGCAGCACCCTGGCTGTCTGTCTGTCCAGGGCACTGTCCATGTGTCAGGGCACTGTCCATCTGTCCAGGGCACTTTCCATGTGTCAGGGCACTGTCCATGTGCCCAGGACAGTGTCCATCTGTCCAGAGCACTGTCTATGTGTCAGGGCACTGTCCATGTGCCCAGGGCACTGTCCCTCTGTACAGAGCACTGTCCATGTGTCAGGGCACTGTCCATCTGTCCAGGACACCCCGTGTCACAGTTCACACCCCATTGGGGACAGTGCCTGGGGTGGGCACCACTCTCTGCAGGGCTTGCTCTGTGCCAGGAGTCCCATGGGGCCCTCACCATCCCCAGCTCTGTGCAAGACCCTGCAGAGGGGGAGGCAGAAGGTGCCAGCCAGGGCCAGGTGCTGTCAGGGCTGGTTCTGAGCAATGATGTCCTGGATGCAGGTGTACAGGAGCATGTACTGGTCCTGCAAGAGAGACAGGGGGGTCAGAGTCAGGTTTCTGACAGAGAACCTCCAGGTCACAGATTAACCCTGCAGTTTGCTTTAAAACATCCTAATTAAGGAACAGTGTCTGACAGCAGAGCAGGATTTGCTCTCCCAAGTAGTCCATGATGGTCTGTGTCACCAGTCACCCAGAAAGGAAAAGCAAGCCTCTTATACCCATGTTTGTTTCCCCTTCTTCATCCCCCCATGATGGGGCTGAGAGGAACATCCCACCCAAGCTGGAGAAGAACAATTTCAATCCAGGTGCCCCAGTGGCCTTTGGATGTGCTGTGGTGTTTGCATCCAAAACAAGAGCAAAGAGCAACTCCAGTGATGCTGCACGCAGGGAGCTGGAGGGCTTGGGGTCTGGCAGTGACCTGGGGCCATGAGGGAAGATCTCTGCACCAGGAGTTTCCCTTGGTGCTGCCCCAGTGTACCAGAGCCAGCTGCTGACAGATCAGGGCAGATGCTTTCAGCCTCACAGAGGTACAGAAAAATCTGTGTGGGTTCAGCTCAGCTGTGCTGTTTGTCTCTTTTTACTAACACCAGACTGATCCATCATGTCCAAATGTGGCTCAGAGGTCACAGGTCCCCTGTGTGTGATATGAGGTGCTGCCCAAAATCCAGGCTGCCCCAAAATGACACCAGGTTACAAACCAGGAGTGAGGAAGGTAAATGGGGCTGTACTCAGGACAAGGCCAGCCTGCAGATGGTGTGGGCTGGCATCACATGGCAGTGGCCAGGGGGGATCAGAGGGGCTCCAGCAGCATTCCCAACAGCTCTGGCTGAGCCACAAGTGACAAGGAGCCTCCTGCCTGTGCTGGGGCTCAGCCTCACCAAAGGGCTGGGAATGCCATGGTCACACAATAGCTGAGGCTCCAGGTCAGCAGAGTTTCCATGAGTCAGGTCTGATTGTGAAATCAGCAGTGACAGCCCAGGGCTGATTGCAGCCCAGGCACACTCAGTGATGGCCACATGCAAGAGAACATCCCCAGGGACACACACCACACTGGAGCTGCTGGGGCTTAATATCCATGACAGTTATCCACAAATATCATCAAAGGTTCATCTTCCCCTTTGCTTCCTCACTAAAGATCTGCTGCCTCCAGATGACCCAGCCAAAATAAAAGGAGCTGGTGAGCCCCCAGAGGGGTGGGGGAGGCTGGAGGGCAGCCCTGCTGCTCTGAGGGAATGCAGCTCCTCTGCACCCCCTTGAGCAGGACAGCAGTGTTTGATGGGCACTTGTTGTGCCTTTATGGGCCAACTGTGCCCTGCAGGGCTGGGCTGGGGAGCACAAAGCAGCTCTGCAGCAGGGGCAGCACACGCCTTGCCCTGCTCTGGCTGCCACCACACACATGGTTCACATTAATTAACAATGTAATTAGCTCCTTGAAGGAGGCTCTGCAGCTGGGAAGCCTTGGAGAGATCTCCCCCAGTTGTGCTGTGGCCTGTGGGGAGTGTTTCCAGGGAAGTGAAGCATATCCAGGGGCACTGGTGCCACGAGTGCCCATCAGGGCTGGCACAGAGCAGCCCCAGCAGGCAGTGCCACAGCCCACAGGGCACTGCTAATGGGGCACTGTGTCCTGCTGTCCCCTGGCAGGCAGCCCCAGCTGTGACACCAGGCTCTGGGTCTGGGGGAGGTGGCAGGAGAGGCACTGGCCAAGGGGACACCCAGCAGATTCTGGGTCCCCAGGCTGACAGCTGTGCCCGGGAGGCAAGGGGGAGCAGGCAGATTGTGAAGGCTGACCCAGTGCTCCACCCTTCCTCCAGTGCAATGGGCACAGTGCCTTGATTTACTGTGAGCTCACAGGAAATTTAAGTGATCTTAACTCAGAACTGAGGAGATGGGAAACTCTTGCTTGGTGCCCTCAGTCCTTGGCTGGCACAGCCACAGGGTGGGGAGGGGGCAAATGAAATAAATCCCTGCTGAGGCTGGACAGGCTCCCAGGCAGCAGGGAGCACCCAGAGAGGGCAGGATGCTGCCAGGTCAGCTCAGACACTCTGCCCCACCCTGCCCACCACCCCTGCTCCCCCCCTACCAGCGTTGGGGTCATCAGGCAGCAGCTCCTGGCCAGCTGGAAGGTCACACCAAAGATGTCCACAGTTCTCTCAGCTTTCATCTGGTGCAACAGGCAATCCAGGGAGATCAGTGTCCCCATCTGGCTCATGTCACCACTGCAAGGGACAAGGGGGGTCACTGATGCCAGGCCAGGCTGAGCTGAACCCCTTTGGAAGAGGGGGCCAGCCCAAGGAGCCACTGTGGGCACTGTGGGACTGTGAGGATATCAGGGCTGCTCCCAGTGTCCCTGCAGCTACCCAGGGATGGTCCGGGCACTTCAGCCTGGGAACTCCTGCCTCACCCATGCTCCCCCCAGCCCAGCCCTGTCTTCTGCCAGCCCCTGGCAGAGCCCTGTGAGCTCCCAGGCTCAGAACTTCCACTGGCTCCCATGGGCAGGTACCCACACGCCCCAGGGCATGCAGGGGGAGGCTCTTTGGCACTGTGCAGCCTGGTGCTCCCAGGGTGGGAGGCTCCCATGGATGCAGGGGGGGCTGGGGTACCTGCAGTGCAGCAGGAGAGGCCCCACTCTCCTCCAGTGGGGTGTGCATCGTCTGACAGCCAGCAGCAGCTCCACCAGGCTCTGGGCATCAGGCTGCTTCTTGCTGCTCCACAGAGTGTACAGGAACCTCTGCACCTGCCTCTCCTTTGCCTTCTTCTCCTGGGAGACACAAAGAGCTGATGTGGATGTTGGGGAGGGATGGGTGGGTTTGGATGCAGAGGTGCCCCAGTTCTCACACCCTGAGGGTTCCCTGAGCTTCCTGCCAGCCTCTAAAGCTATCCAGGCATCTCTGCTGGGGCACTGCCCACCAGCCACACTGCAGGAACCTGCCCTCCAGGGCCTATGCCAAGTATCTCCTGTGTCCACTCAGCTCTGGATGCTGATCCAGACTCACTCCTGCATCTGTGGACTGCCAGCACTCTGCTCCTGTAGCCTGGAGAAGCCCCACAGACCCTCCAGCCCTTACAGATCCCTACAGACCTACCCCCACCCCAGGAGGTGGGAGCCAGGGCAGCCCCATGGACACACACGTGTTTCAGTTTGAGCTGGGAACATCTCCACCCCGAGACAAGCTTCTCTGAGTCACACTGGATGGTCAGCATCTTGGTGCAGAGAGAATCTCCTTCCAGGGGCCAGCACTCCTCACCTGGGACCTGTGTGCAACAAGAAATTGGTTTCTGTTGATGATCATGGTTTGTCATGTCAGTCATTGGCTTCAGGGTCTGTGGTGGGGCTGCCCCAAGAGCCCTCCCAGAATCTCCCCATGTCAGTTTGTTGCCTGGAAAGGCTGAGCTGGAACAGAGACTAGACAGAGCAAAAGGAATGAAATAGGTATTTATTGAAAGGATGGCTGTTGAGCAGTGCAAGAGCCCAGCCAGGGCTGCACCCAGATCTAATCCAAGATGGATCCTGGTCAGGAGTCTTTTACACTTTTATAAGTTTTGGTTCATTTACACATTGGGGTCAATTATCCAACCACAGCCCCAGGCTGTGAAGTCTCAGCCCCCTTCCCTTAGCCATTGTTTCTGCTTTTTGGGCACTGGTTGTCCTTGATTCTCCAGCTGGGAAGGAATTGTTCTGTCTAACTACCCTGTGAACAGAACTCACTAACACCTAACATGAAGTTTCAGAGTTACACACTAAGCAGCATAGATTCTGGAAAATATAAAAGCTAAACCCCAAGGCATCAAGTTCATCCCCCACCTAAAACCTGAGGCAGTTCCAGAAGCACCAGCAGGTTCAGCAGCTCATCTGGGAACCCAGAGCTGCCTGTCAGCTCTGCTCAGAGCCCTGAGATGTAATCTACTCAGCCAGGGTCACCCTGGCTGGGCAGGGCAGGAGCTGCTGCCCTTGGCCCCACAGATGCAGCTTGATGGCACCAGCTGAGTCTGGCATGGGGGGCACACAGAACCTGTCTGCCAAGACAAGCTGTAGAGCACCTGGACACAGGAAGGGCACAGCTTTAGCTAAGCTGCACCCAGGACTCAGGGGGCAGTGAAGTTTCAAGAGCTCAGCTGTTCCAGCTCCCACTCTGATCCCCACCCTGCCATGGTACAGGTGGCACACTGCCTTACCTCCCCTTTCTCCTGCCATGGCAGGAGTGTCAGGATTGTGTGAACATCCTGCTCCCACACCAGGGTCCAGAAGTCCTCCATGGTCAGCTTGTCAGGGCCCTGGACAGCCAGGTAGTCCCTGCTGGAGCTGCAGCCCTGGGGGGAATGAGAATGTGACTGTCCTGCTGGAGAGGAGCTCTGCTGGCCCAGGTACTGCAGGAATGGTCAGGAGGAGGAGAGAGCTCAGGGCATTGCAGGGTGGGGATCCAGGCTCAGGGGGCATTGCAGGGCCAGGACTCAGGGGGACATTGCAGGGTCAGGGCCGAGGCTCAGGGAGGCATTGCAGGGTCAGGACCCAGGGGGACATTGCAGGGTCAGGGCTCAGGGGGGACATTGCAGGGTCAGGACCCAGGCTCAGGGGGGGCATTGCAGGGTCAGGGCTCAGGGGGCATTGCAGGGTCAGGGCTCAGGGGGGCATTGCAGGGTCAGGGCTCAGGGGGGGCATTGCAGGGTCAGGGCTCAGGGGGGCATTGCAGGGTCAGGGCTCAGGGGGGGCATTGCAGGGTCAGGGCTCAGGCTCAGGGGGGCATTGCAGGGTCAGGGCTCAGGGGGCATTTCAGGGTCAGGGCTCAGGGGGGGCATTGCAGGGTCAGGGCTCAGGCTCAGGGGGGCATTGCAGGGTCAGGGCTTAGGGGGGCATTGCAGGGCCAGGACTCAGGGGGACATTGCAGGGTCAGGGCCGAGGCTCAGGGGGGCATTGCAGGGTCAGGGCTCAGGGGGACATTGCAGGGTCAGGGCTCAGGGGGACATTGCAGGGTCAGGGCTCAGGCTCAGGGGGGCATTGCAGGGTCAGGGCTCAGGGGGGCATTGCAGGGTCAGGGCTCAGGGGGGGCATTGCAGGGTCAGGACCCAGGCTCAGGGGGACATTGCAGGGTCAGGACCCAGGCTCTGGGGGGGCATTGCAGGGTCAGGACCCAGGCTCTGGGGGGGCATTGCAGGGTCAGGGCTCAGGGGGACATTGCAGGGTCAGGACCCAGGCTCAGGGGGACATTGCAGGGTCAGGACCCAGGCTCTGGGGGGGCATTGCAGGGTCAGGACCCAGGCTCTGGGGGCTTTGCAGGGTCAGGACCCAGGCTCAGGGGGGCACTGGGGGGGGTGACACTCACTGGCACACGCCACACCTGCAGCAGTCCTGAGAAAGGGCCCTGCTCCAGCAGGGAGAACTTCACTCTGGAGCGATCATCTGCAAAGGAAGTGGGAGCTGGAGGGATTCAAGGCAGTCCTGAGCTCCAACAGCCTTTACAGACTGACTGCCACACAAATCCAAGTGCTCATCTCCAGCCTGGAGAAGTTGGCTCCCAAAAGACAGGTCTCTATCCCAAACTGAGTGCAGGTCACTCAGAGTCTGAGCCAATGGAGATCTGCCTCTCTCCAAGGATGGAGAGCCCATGGGTGCTCTGGGCCACTGTTCCAGTGTTTGACATCTTCATGGAAATTCACCACTCCTTCTACTGAGTTGGATTGCCCTCCCAAGTCAGCCCCTTGTCTCTTGTCCCTCCATGGCACACCTCTGAGAAGGCTCCATGTCTTCTCTGTGCCTTCCCAGAGGTAGCTGAAAGCAGCAGTAAGATCTGCCCTTTGCTCCAGGCTGAACAAACCCACCTGTCCCAGTCCCAAACGCCTCAGTGACCTTCTGGGAGAGCCACCAAAATCTCAAAATACTTTCTTATGCTATGGACTACTGTCCTGGTCCAGCCTGGCTCCATGCAGGAGGAGGAAGAGGATGCAGGGTGTCCCAGAACTTACATGGCAGGATGCTGGAGGAGGGCCGTGTCTGCTGGCTGCCTGAAGATGGTGATGCAGAGCTGGCTTCTTCCTTGACAGCTTCCAGCAGGGCCTGCCAGGGTGAGGGAGAGAGAAGGAGGCAGTGAGCAGGAAGGGTCAGGAGCAGGAGGAGCCAGAGCCTCCAGGACACCTGGGCTGGCAGAGGGAGGCCACAGCTGCACATGCAGGAGCCTGAGCAGGAGTGGCACAAGAGCAGCCAGGGCTGTGCCATGCTGCCAGGAGAGGCTCTGATGTGCAGGCAGGGGCCTGGGAAGGCAGGTTGTGCACAGAGCCTGAGCAGTGCAGAATGCATGAGGGAGATCTGTGCCTGAGCATGCAGCACTGTGGGGAGGGGACCCTGCCAGAACACCCAGGGAACTGGACCCACCAGGGAACTGGGCATGGACCCACCAGGGAACTGGGCATGGACTCACCCAGGGAACTGGGCATGGACCCACTCAGGGAACTGGGGCATGGACCCACTCAGGAGGCACTCACAGGGTGTCCTCCAGTCCCAGCAGGTTCAATCACCCCCTAGGTCCCCTCAGCACACACAGCCATGGCAGCACCCCCTGCACCTGCCCAGGACAGCTCTCACCTCATACTCCCTCAGGAAGCCCATGTGGGACTTGGCTGCCTTCTGGGCATAGTGCTGGGCAAAGCTCTTCAGAGGGATGGGGCAGGACCTGGGGAGAGAGCCAGGGCACAGGGTGAGGCTGAGCTCACTCAGAGCACCCAGGCTGTGTCTGCAGAAGTGGACAGGGCTGTGAGCACACCTTCACTCCAAACATGCCAGGGGTGTCCCAGACCCCAGCTCAGCTCTGGCCTGTGACAACCTGCTCTACCCCAGACAGGGGCAGGTCTCAGGGGTGACACAGCCCAGGGCTCAGTCCCAAGAGGCAGCAAGGACAAGGACACCCTGCTCTGCATGAGGGAGGAGACAATCTGGCCACAAAGACAGGTGCATATGTAGCCCCAAGACAATGAGAGAGGTGGTCAAAGCCATGCCCAGCTGAACCCTGCCCCATCCTCTTGGCCTCCACTAGAAGGGACACTCCAATGTCACCCAGCTGCCAGGAGCCCCTCCAGTTTGTACACATCTCTGGGGCTGCCTGTGGGCTGGGAAGACAGAGGCTGAGGGAAATGCCTTCCCCAGCACAGCTCTGCAGATCTCTGGCATTGGTGTACCCAAGAGACTGCACTTTGCTCTGTGCTGGGCTCCCTGTCCTGCCTGGTGCTGACCCCACCAGAGCACCAGATGGGATGGCTGGCTGGGCTTCCCTGGCCTTCTGCCCTGGAGCCAAGGCTTGCCACGAGGGGTTATGGATTGGGCAGAGGGGCAAAGCACAGCAAGGCCTTACCTCTCTGTCCCTGATACATCCAGGAGAGGTTCCTCCAAGATCTTTTCCAGAATGCAGCTGTGCAGGAAGATGTACTGGGACTGGAAGGCAAAGGCAGACAGCAGCACAGACTGTCAGGCTGCAGAGACAGCATGAGAGGGGGGTATGGTCTCTCCCCTGAAGGGCAATGCTGACACCCTGTCCAGCCCCAGGGACTGGGGACAGGAGACAGACCGTGGAGCATCACAGACCAACAACATGGTGTGAGCTAAGAATTGCCTGCAAAGGGCCTGATCCTGTTCCTCAGTGCTCCAGGGTGTTCCTGAGCCTCCTGGAGGTCTCTGAGACTCTGGATGTTGCTGTTGTGGGTCTAGCAGGGCATGAAGCAGCTGAAGACCCCCCCAGCAATTTCCACTCCAGCTGAGCTGCTGCTCCCAGCAGCAGGATGACACAGTGACACCAGTGACACAGGCTGAGCAGCAGCCTGGGGGGGCTGGCCAGCTCACACCATGTGAATTTCACAGCAAGAAGGCAGGGGTGGGGAGGAGGGAGCAGAGGCCTCACCAGGGTCTGAACCATCAGGTATCGGCTGGTGCGCAGGGAGTGCACGGCCCCGAAGACATCCACGGCGCGCTCCTGCCGCACCTGCTGCAGCAGCCGGTCCAGCGCCAGGAAGGTGCCGGTGCGGCCCACGCCAGCGCTGCCACATGGCAGGGAGAGGGTTAAACACGGGGCAGGGCATCACTCACAGCCCCGGGGCTCCCTCCTGACACTGGACACGCTCCCAAAGGCTCCTGGCACTACCCAAGCACACCCAGGCGTGTGTTCCTTATCAAAACCGAGCATTTAACAAGTGGATTTATTTTATGCTGTTTGAATTACTCTAGGCTTCATTGAGTCAGTCTCAAGTAAGACTCTTGGAGAGCTGCTGGATGGAAGTTCTAATGATTGGTTTGATGTGGACCTCAATCGACCATCCTGGGAAACTGATTTTTGCACCAGACCTTGTATTAGACAGGTAAGAGGAATAAATTTCTCAAGAACACTTGATATTTGCATGTCTGAGGGTGGGGTGAATTGTAAGAGGAAGAGAATTAAACATGGCTAACGTTACTAATATTTCATCTAACAATATAAATTACTTGTTTTTGTAACAATAATGTTCTAAGGGTCCACATCCTTTCAGGGGCTTGCTACCCTAGCAGGGTATGGGGCTGAGGAGCCATTCAGACTGTCCTGGGTGGGTGCTGACCATCTCCCCTGGGGCTGGGGGCAGGCTGCCAGCACACCTGTACCCCTCACCAGGTGTGCAGGAGACTCACAGAGCAGTTGTGTCTCCTGGGCACTGCTTTCCCTCTGTCTGTGCAGAGCAGGACCCTCACCCCCTGCTGTCTCCCCCTGCCATGGGACAGAGCTCACCTGCAGTGCACCAGGGTGGGCCCTGCACCCCTGCTGCTGTGGATGTGCTCCTGCACCAGCTCCCTGAAGGCCATGATGGAGGTGCTGGACTCGGGGACGCCGTGGTCGGGCCAGGCTGTGTAGTGCAGGTGGCACACGGCGCGCTCTGCCCGCTGGCCCTCCTGCAGGGGGGGAAGGATGTGCAGCCCCCACTGGCAGCTCACACCCACAGCCCTGCCACCACCACCTGGGGACACCTGGCTCAGCTGCAGGAGCAGCCAGCCTCACTCTGTGTGGGAAGATAGGCTGAAAGGACAGCACAGAAGGCAATCTCTCCTCATGAATTACAGCTGGGTTACTGAGGAGTGGGAGCATCTTGCCTGCCCAATGAGTTTGGTGTGATAAATGAATGGGCTAACTGGCCAACAGCTGTAGTTTGAGTTGGAGCTTGAGACCCAGAGTCTGCTGCAGTTTGGGATGGAGTGTGCTGGCTGTGCTGTGAGGGGGAGACATGCAGTTGTGCCAAGGACAGGTAAGGTGAGGAGATGTTGTGTGAAGGACAGACAGGGTTAGGTGGCCAGGAAAAGGACAAGATGGGGTTGAGCCAGTCATGCAGAGAGGAGAGAAGAGTCAGAGCTGTGTGGAGCTGCCTGTAAGAAAAGCAGTCAGTACTGTGTGAAGCTGCCTATGAGGGAAGGAGTCAGAGTTGTCAGAAAGAAGTCATGAAAAGTTTCTAATAAAGGACTGGTGGTGATGCCAAACATAATAACTGCAACAGGTTTGCACTGCCTGGTGGCTTCTGCTCCTCCATCCTCCCCCACAGCCCCTGCCATGCCAAAGTGCAGGCTGTCCTAGAGCAGGGACATGGAAACCAGAGAACAAGGGTGGAGAGCAGCATGACACATGCTGGACACGCCCGTGCCACCCATCTGAAGGGACAGACTGCTCCTCAGGGCTTGGATCTTCTCTGAGCCCCACAAATGGCAGGGAAAGGTGCCGCCAGCACTGAGGAGAAATGCCAGTGCCTATCCCAAGCCCCTGAGGGGTCCCCACGTCCCCTGGGATCTGAACTCACGTGCCACAGCTTGAACTCCCGGATGGTCCATTCCTCAGAGCTGCTCTGCGTCAGCAGGTGGACCTGCACCTGCCCATAGGACACTGGGGCAGATTCTGAGGGCCAGTAATGATCACAGAGGACCTAGGGCAGGACAGGGTCCCAGTGAGGTCAGTGAGGGACTGGGTGATCTTCTGGCTCCCAGGGGGCACCTAGAGAGCCACAGCTGGGAGGGGAGCCAGGACAGGTCTTGGGGAACAGGCAGGGGTGTTTCCCCTTCCCACTGGGAGCTTTGCACATCCCCTTCATTTGGATCTCAGTCTCCTCCAGAAAGAAAGGACCTGTGTGGGTCTCATCCACCTGGAGACTGGAGGAACAGTCCAGGTGAGGTGGCTCACCCGGAAATGGCAATTTCAGATTCTGCAGAAACATCTGAGGGTGATGGGCATGGTTCTAGCTAAGCTCCTGCTCCACACTAAGGCTGAGCTGCACAGATCAGCCTCTCTTCCCCAAACTGTGTGTCAGGGAAGCTGTGGACTGTGCTCATCCTGGAGCCATATCAGAGCAGGGTTTTGTGGAGGCCACAGACCCAGGCCTGGGCTCAGGTGACACCACCAGGGCTGGGCTGGCACAGACCTACCCTCCCATTCTCCATGCACACTGTCAGCATGATGATGTTGCAGACGTTCTGCTCCCACACCAGCCTCCAGAAGTCCTCTATGGTTTTCTTTAGGGGCCCCTGGGTGGCAATGAACTCTTGCTGGGATGTGTAGCCCTGAGCAAGAGGCAGACAAGAGCAAGATGAGTTAGCAGGCTGCCAAGGCAGGTGGGTCCTGCCCTGGCACCAGTCAGTGCCTGGTCTGGTTTTGTGGTAGAAGGAGAAATTCCTGAGCCCCCATGGGCACAGTTCCCAGGCAGCTGATTTCAGAAGCAGCTGATTTCACAGGAAGCATGAGCTGCCCAGCATACACTTCCTGCATATTTGGAATAAAGTGACCCACACCATTTCCCTCCAAGCAGTTCCTCATTCAGTCTAACCAGAGGAAGACAGATCTAGATCACCCCTGTGCTTCCCCTTCAGTGCTGAGGGCAGGGTGAGCATGCAAGGTCTTGGGGCATTCCTTTGCCCCTGGACACACACATGCCCCACAGATGCACACAACAGCACATGCAGGCAGTGTGCCCTGCCTGTTACCTGGGAACACCTCCCAGAGGGAGGAGGAAGGCACAACTCCAGGGTTGTTCAACTGCAGCTGCACAGACCAGAAGGAAAAAGAGCAGGCAGAGAGACAGGGCAGTAAGCTGGGAGGTGATGGAAGAGGACAGACAGTCCATGAGAAGAAAGCAGAGACTTGCCAGTCCTCCCACACTCACACCTCTGCAGCACAGCACTTGCCACTCACAGGCTGCAGCCACACCCACACACCTCCACCTTCCCCCAGCTGCTGCTGGCCTGTGCCAGCTGTGCCCTCACCAGCATCTCATGCCCACCAGCCCTCACAGAAGGGGACACTCTGCCTCAGGCCAGTTTCTGTGACTGTGCCCTGCCCTGTATCTCAGTGGGGAAGGCAAGCAGGCACTCACAGGCATGAAGTTGGCATTGATGTAGTCTGAGTGTGGATCCTCCCCCAGCTGGCTCAGCTTGACCCGAGAGTGATCATCTGAAAGACACCACACACAGGTGAGCCCCAGGGCAGCCCTTCACCTGCACATGGCACCTGGCTAACAGGCCTCAGCAGCTCCAGCAGGGAGGCTCTGTGCTCTGCCAGGCACCTTCTCCAGGGAAAGGGGAGCACTGCCTGCCAGCTGGGCCAGCAGGGGACTGCAAAACACAACTGGGGCCATGAGGCCCATCAGTGAAGCTCATGGACTCCATGCTGAGCTGGGCTCACCCAGAGCCCACTGCAGGAGCTGGGGAGGATGGTGGCTCAAACATTAAGCCTTGAGTCTCCAGCAGGAAAATGGAAACTGAGGCCCATTTCAAGAGTTCTCCTGCTCCCAGGAAAGGAGCCAGGCACTGACCCTGGCAGCAATGCAAGGTGAGCCTGTCCTTAAGCACTGCCCTGTGAGCTCCCACCATGGATGCTGGGGGAGAAGGGAGGAGACAGCACTTACAGGGCAGCACATGGGGATATCTGTTCTTGGAGACATTTGCTGGGAGCTCAGCCTCCACCTTTGACTGCTCCTTCCCAACTTCCTTCAGCTCCTGCAGGACAGGGGGGAGATAAGCACAAACATTCCTCTGGAGAGCTCCTGGCCAGCTCAGCTCCCTGCTCATGGCCAGTGGCTCTGTCTGGAGGGTAAGGAGGGTTACCCTGACACAGAGAACTGCTCCACTCCTCCCTCACTGTGCCCTCTGAGCCATGGTGGCTTTTCCCACTGCCTTTTCCAACAGCACTGTTCATATTTAAAAGGAAAAGTACTGGGGGGAAAAGCTTTGGAAATCTACAAAGTTCAGAGGATTTTCTGCTGAGCAAACAGAAATATCTGGTGCTACATCTGCTTATGCCCATCCTCACTCAAAAAGCCAGAAAAAGGTGATCTGAGGAGGGTTTGAAATTGCTGATGGGAATTTGAAGATGCTGCAGCAGAACAGGCCAGAGGCTGCAGATGTTGGCAGTGGGACCCAGGGAAGGCAGCCCAAGGTGAAGCTCCTCAAGCTCCTTGACCTTCCCTCTGGCTCTTTTCTGACACTGTCAGGGGGGTTCTCACTGCCACCCCTCCCACCTTCCCCTCCAGTCAGGGCTGGGCATTCTGCTCTGTGCTAGTTCACCTCACATCTGCTTTGAGCAGAACTTGAACAAAACAGGTTTTGAGCAAAGGAACTGCTTATCACTTGGTCCATCCAATCTTTAGCCTCCAAGGCTGCTCCACAGGGTGGCTGGATTGCTAGAGCTGGGTGACCAGCTCTGAGAGGAGCATTCCAGACTGGACACCCAACAGCAGGAGCCACCAAGTGGAGAAACCAAGTGTCATCTCTAGGAGGGGGTCTCATCTCACCTCAAACTCCTGGAAAAAAGCATGGTTAGCATTTGCTGTCTTCATCTCATAGTACTGCTTGAAGTTCTGCAGGGGAACAGGTCTGTGGACGTTTCTGCAGGAAATGAAGCCCAGAGGAAAACTTGCCTTAGTTACTGGGAGCCTGGGCAGGCAGTCAGGTGCCACAGAGACAGCCCAGCTGTGAGACCTGTGGTACTGGAGGCACACAGGGATGGTTTATAGCCCACCTCACTGCCCAGACTAAATCCTGGGAGGGATTTCAGGGTGATGAGAATATTCTCCTGCTGCAGAAACTCACAGAGGAGGTGTAGACAATGCATTGGCTTAGAATGGAGCTGGGCAATAAATAATGAACTTGGAAGACTGATTTACAAAATAACTGAGGAGAGGCGACAGTTGGATTTTTCCTGAGTCAAACCAGAAAAAAGGAAGCAGGTAAAGGAAAGTAGGAGCTGCAGTGGGGCCATACAGAGGACAAACTCCAGCACTCACCTCAAGCTGTAGGTCACCATTTCCTGAGGCAGGCTGCTCTTCTTGGTTCTAGAATCAAAGCACAGGAGCTGTAACTTTTGCCTGCAGTGCAGAGATCAGTGCCATGAGGTACTGTGCACCACTGGCAGGCACACTGCCTTGCACACCTGTAGGGTTTTGTGACTCAACTGCACATGGGCAGCTCCTCTCTCCCCTCTGCCTTTGCTCCTGAGCTTGCCAGGCACAATTCCACAAGCCCATGTGCTGCTTTGTCTAAGGCTCTTTTTACACCCTCTCCCTGCTCTCCCCCAGGCTTGGCACTGAAGGTTGGGTATATCAGCTTGCACTCAACAGGTAACACATGGCTCATGCTCACCTCTTTGCTTTGAGCTGTTTCCAGTAAACCAAAGCAAAAACAGCTGCAAGTGTCAGAAGAAATCCCACAATGATTCCAGCGATTATTGGCATTGAGAGTGGAGCTGTGTCTGCACTGGATCCAGCAGCTGGGATTAAAAGGAGAAAGTATAGAGAGAAGAATCAATAAAATACATTTTTTTATGGTGAGGGTGCCCAGAGCAGCTGTGGCTGTTCCTGGATCCCTGGCAGTGTCCAAGGCCAGGCTGGACAGGGCTTGGAGCAACCTGGGACAGTGGAAGGTGTCCTGCCCATGGCAAGGAGTGGAACTATATGAGCTTTAAGGTCCCTTCCAACCCAAAACATTTTATGATTCTATAACATATGGGTGCATTTCTTATATTTATTCTATTTCCTATAGCCTATGAGCTCCCTCTAGCTGTTGATTAACCTACACAGCCAGGTGAAGAAGATGCTCTTCTCCAGCTTACCTGAGAACATGGTGAATGTCACAGCAGGGGCTACTGGGTCATATTTGGTGAAGGCAGCAATGCTGAACCTAAAGGCAAAGCAGAGTCCTGTGTCAGGGACAGCCTGAGCCAAGCACAGCACCCAGAGCCCAGCACTCAGCAGGCAGGACCCAGGGGAACAGCACCACTGCCTGGAAAAAACTGGTTTTCTATTATGGATTTAGGATATGTGTGGAAATGGTCTTTCCTCCCTTTTCTGCCTCTTGGGCTAGTTTGTTCCACTTGGGAAAGCATGAGAAATTGCTCAGAAAGCACAAATGGAAAGCAGCTCTCCTCCAAAGGGTTATCTGCTGAGAAAGGTAGTGTCTGGTCTCTTACAGGACACAAAAAACTAAACACACATAGCTCATGTCAGCTGGTTAACAGAGTGAGCCCTGTTGACACAGAAACATTCACTGGAAGGGCTGAGCCCTGAGCCAGACCCTTCCTTGCACACACACACACAAGTGGCTGCTGCATCCTCCTCCTGAGATCTGCCCCTCATCCCCCCCTGGCAGCAGGCACACCAATGCCCACAGCTCTCTGCAGAGCTGATTTCCTTCTGAGCAGGTGACTTGGAAGGGCCTTCTTGTGCCCTAAATGCAAGCCAAAGCTTGCATATATGAAGGCAGCACTGGATTTTAGCAGCCAAGAGTTTGTTGACTGTGTGTGGGTCCCCTCTGGCAGCTTCCAGGGCACAGACCTCCTTTGAAAAGTGAGCCTGCAGATGCCATGGCATGAAAGATGAGGGCTTGTGAATAAATAACTCACTGAAAGACAGGAAACAAGAATAGAAATTCTGAGTGGGAATGAGCTGTCAGCTTTTCACCACCCTAATAATCATTAACTCAGCAGCACAGTCTCCTGCAGATATTTAGGTTGGATATTTAGGCTGAGTGTTCCACATACTTGAGAATATTTAGTCTGGATATTTAAGAGATTTAGGTCAGATATTTAGGATATTTAGGTCAGGTGCTGTTTGTACTGAGAACATTAGGTTGTTTGGGGCAGCCAAACTAACAGAAAGCTGTGGTGTGAAAGTCAGAAAGCTGTGGTGTGACAGTACCTTCTGGTCCTGAATAACTGGCCAGTTCAGTACATGTCACTGCCTGATGTCACTGAATCATGGCAGGTGCACTAATGACAGGGCCTGATGGCTCTGAATTAGCTGCTCCCCTGTGGGGAAAACTCCAAGTGGGTGGGGCAGGCACAGAGCCTTGGCTCAGCAGTGGCTGGGGAGGCTGTTCTGGTGGGGTTCTGCTGCTGTTGAAGCCCCTCAAGGCTGCTGACAGACCTTGCTCTGAGGTCTCTGCCCTGCTGTTCTCTCCACCCCACTGACCTCTCTCTATCCCTCCAGAGCTGAGGGGTGAAGTCCTGCCCTGCCACACCTGAGGGTGAGGTGTGAGCAATTCAGAACAGACAGATTTGATGGGTGATCAGCCATTCTCCTGCCAGGCAGGATAACACAGCACACCAGAATTGCTCTGCTCCTGATGACCCCGCTCTGGCTGGAATTTCCAAGGCAATGGCTCCCTGAAAACTCCCTTTTTTTTTTTTTTTTTTTTTTTTTTTTTAAATCCTGGAAGACACAGCCATTTACCACCCCCTGGGTGTTATCACAAATCTGGGCCAGTGTTGCCCTAACCAGCAGCTTAAGAGCCCTAGTTTGGCACAGGTGTGAATATAAAACAACTCAGTAACCATCAGTTAAGCTTTCCATGTCTGCACATAGGAACAGTAGTGAGAATGAAAAAGTATGAGGAAAGGGAAAGATCCAACACCCACTCACCACAAAACTTCTGGCCAGATGTAATTCTCCCTTTATTCCCAGTGGAAACTGAAGCTCTCTCATGCACACACTCTCCCATGGACTTTCATTCTCTTTTCCTAATGTTCTCAATACTTTTATCACCATCAACCATCCTTGCTGCAAGTTTCATTAAAGTGAAATTGGGATAACCTTCCAGACTCTGGGGATCAGAGAAATGCCTGTGGATATGGTCCCCATCTGATGAAACTGTGAGCTGCTAAATTAACAGGACTGACTAAAGATACCATTCTTTGCTAGCAGTGGAAAACCAGTTTTTCCATCAGGAGTTTTTAAGGCACCCTACAAGAAAATATGTCCTTCCATGTTCCTGGATTCTATTTACTGTCAAATAAGACTCTGAACTTACAACTATTGGGATCCATGTGTGTCTCATGGGGAACTTGGACCTTAGCCTGAGTGTTTGCTATTCCCAACCTCTGGGCCCCTCATTGAGCAGGCACTACTCAAACTGTTTCCAAAGCAGTTTCATTTTTGCACCATCTGCACATAGGTCTGAGTCACACACCAAGGTTCTACAAATAATCTGGTTTAGTTCCTATCCTGGAGCTGGACATATGCTCAGCTCCTGAGACAACACACACAGCCCTTGGCAGCCTCAGCTTTCCCTGCCCACTATGCTGCCTGATATTCCCTGTGTGCCATCTCCTGCCTTCCTCAAATGCTGTCTGGTGAAGAACCCTCGGGGTTCTGCTGGGAATTTGGGGTTGTGAGGGTGAGGTGACATCCAGGGAGCTGGTAGCATTCTTGCAGGACCACATACAGTCCTTTTTCTTCTCCAGTCCCTTCCCCTTAGGAGGGTGTCTTGGGTTGCAATACAGGATGTGGCCAGAAATGTGGATTCTGTCCCCATCTGCTGCAGCCAGGTAGGGCAGTGACCCTGATCTCCTGGCACATATTATCTGCTAATGGACCATCTTTAAACCAGCTGGGCAATCATCTTTATCTTTCCCATGACCCACCCTTCATCCAAGAAGTATCACCTGTTAATGGGCCATTGTTAAAAACTGGGTGTGGCAGCGATTCTTATCACTGTGGGAATTACCTCCTGTTAATGGGCCATTGTTACAAACTGGGTGTGGCAGTGATCTTTATCTCCTGGCACATATTCTCTGCTAATGGGCCATCTTTAAATCAGCTGGGGCAATCATCTTTATCTTTCCACAGCCCATCCTCCCTCCAGGAGATATCTCCTGTTCATGGCCATTGAGTCCCAGTGCATGACTGATAAAATTCCATCATCCCACTGGCAGATGCTCCAGCCAGGGGAGGAGCCAAGCCTTTCCCACCTAGATAAAAACTGAGATTTTGGACACCAAGGTACCTTTTTTCCATTGGATTCCAGAAGAAAACTGGACCTTTTTCACACCATCCCTAAGCCTTCAAAAACACCTCCACCCTTCTCCAGGAGCACTGCTCCAGCTGAACCACATCTGCCACTGCAGGAGGATGCAGCCACCATTGAATGGGACTGCTGCCACCACCCTGACTGACTGACTGATGGGTGTCAGCTTGGATTCTGACTCTGGCAGTGTTTTGGGATTGTTCTTTGTAATACTGTATTTCTATTTTAATTTTCCTAGTAAAGAACTGTTATTCCTAATTCCCATATCTTTGCCTAAAGACCCTTAATTTCAAAATTATAGTAATCATTTAGAAGAAAGGGGTTTACATTCTCCATTCCAAGGAAAAGCTTCTGCCTTTATTGGCAAACACCTGTCTTTCAAATCAAGACAGAGGGACACCAACATCTCTCACCTGTACTGTTCATTGGCTTTCAGCTTCCCATTGCAGGTGGCCCTGGACTGGCCACACTCCTCTGTTCCCACTGGCACCCGCCAGGTTTCTGGGGAGCTCCTCTGATGGAAGGGGTTGGGTATGAGCACTGCCAGGTACGAGTCCTCTGTCCCATAGTAGTGGTCATACCATGTGCTGGACATGATCTCCTGGGTGGGCCTCAGCACTGCAGGGGATGTGCAAGGTGACAGTAATAGTCCCAAAGTGACAGTAATAGTCCCCAGGTGACAGTACTAGTCCCAAGCTGACACCAAGGGGCCCTGCTGCCCTCCAGGGAGCCAGCCCAGCCTGGGACATGCAGGGACACTTACGTGACTCGTTAGTGGTGGCAATGACGCCGTAGTACTCGATCTGGCCGTTCTCCTCACTGAACAGCTCTGGTGAAATGATCACTGTGGAACTGGCCTCCACTGGGAACACGTCTGCACGCAGGGGAGGGGGCAGGGCTGCAAGAGGAACCAGCAAGCACAGCCTTAGTGTGTCCCTGCTCCCAAACCCCCTTTGCTCAGCCTGGTCCCAGCAGCAGCTCCAGAGCCCTGAGCCACTGAGGGCAGGGGAGCCACATGGGGCTCACAGGCACTCAGAGCCCCCAGCTCCAGCCAGCAGCACTGGGTGTTTTCTCTGGGCTCTGTGGCAGGGCTGTGGGAAGGAGGACTCACGCTCCACTGCTGTGCTGCAGAGCACAGTCACAGCTTGGCTCCTCAGTGTGTTCATGCCCACAGTGCTCACAACAATCTGGTAGGAAGAGTTTGGCTCCAGCCCCTCCAGACTGGCCTCGCTTGAAGGGATGCTCATGGTGTGCCTGGAGGTGGGGGGTCCTTCAGAAAGTCTCTTTGTCACCACCTCATAAGCCTCCACATCTCCAGGAGGGCTTGTCCAGTTCAAGTAAAGGCTCCTTGACTCTGGTAGGCACTGCACATCCTTCACTGGATTTGGCTCTGGAAAGGAGATGGGGCAGGCTCTGGAGTCACTGGATCAGAGAAATCCCAACCTCTGCCCTGCCAGCACCTGCCCCCAAGGCCAGGGAGATGAGTAGAGAGGGACACCTGTAACCTGGGAGCCTGCTGTGCCATGGGCCACAGGCCAGTGTGAATGGGCAGGGCTTGAGCTCAGGTCTTACCGAAGACCTCGACTAGTGGAGACCTGCAAAGTCTGCTCTGCTTCATAGGGAGTCAGGAGATCTCTGTGGTGGGCCTAGCTTAGAGAGCCAATGGCTACCAGAGGGTCACCTTGCTGGTTTTCCCTATCTCCCACCCCAAGACTTCCCATGCCTCTGTGACACCCAAGGGTCACTCCAGACTTGAGGCCACCCAGGTGTTTGTCCCCACTCCAGCCTGCCCCGCTCCCTCCCCACAGCAGTGTGTACCCACCCATGGGCACTGCCAAGGGCTTGGTGCTGCTCCAGTAGGGCCCAGCCACGCAGCTCAAGGACACAGAGTAGTTCCTGCCTGGGATCAGCCCCTGCAGGAGGTGCTGGAGCTGCCCCCTGCCCAGGGAGAGGCGCCAGGGCACCGAGCTGTTCCGGGGGTCCCGCAGCCACAGCTGGCAGTCCTCCTGCTGGCCAGACACGCTGCCCCAGGAGATCAGCACTGTGCTGTTCCCCTCAGCCACCACTGAGACATTCTGGGGAACTGAGGGGGCTGCAACAAAAACCACACCAGGGAGAGTTACTGGTATGCATTTGCTCTCTTCTGCTCTACAGCCACAAGAAGGAGAGGGGTGGCGCAAGGAGACTCCACATGTTCAGTGGTAACATTCCTGCAGCTGCTGTTTGCCAGAAATGACCTTTAAATGGCAGCTGAAGGATATACAGAGTGAGGAGCTGGATTCTTCTTCCTGCTAATTAGCAACTTTCATTAGAGACCTGCCCGAAGGGCTCTGCATATGACTCCCTGCACCCTGCCAGGGGATGGCTGAGCGTGGGAGCAGGGACTGTTGGATTCCCCAAGCAAAGTGCAGGGACTGTGGGGACAACCACATGAAAAGGCTTATTGTGCTTATCTGCATTTCCACATTCCATAAAAAGAAAAAAAAAGCCCATCCTCCCCTTATACCCCATGCCAGCAATTCTCTGAGTGCCTGGAGAAAAGGCAGTAGGAATGGTGGGATGTCCCCCCAGGCTGTGGGTGTCATCTACCAGAGCAGCACTACTGCCATGGGATCCTGTGCTCTTGTTCAGCCACCCATGAAGGAGCCAGACTCCAACCAGTGGGGGCATGGGCCTCCTGAAACAGCACTTGCAGCTGCCAGGCCCTCCCACAGCCAGCAGGACTGCCCTGCCTGACTCTCCCATCCACCAGGGCTTGCCCAGCCCATGATCCAATTGCTGCACTGGTACATCCCATCCCATCCCATCCCATCCCATCCCATCCCATCCCATCCCATCCCATCCCATCCCATCCCATCCCATCCCATCCCATCCCATCCCATCCCATCCCAGGAAATATTCAAGGTCAGGTTAGACAAGGCTCTGAGCAATATGATCTAGTTGAAGATGTCCTTGCCACTAGCAGGGGGGTTGGACTAGATGGCCTTAAAAGGTCCCTTCCAACCCAATTCTCTGATCCCACAGCTCCCATGCAGCAGTGCTGGCTGAGTCTCTGCCCCTTCCCACCCAGATGGGAATGCTGAGCCTCACCCAAGGTGCAGTTTCCAGCTCTGACACTTACTTGTCCAGTCACTGATGTTCCCTGCAGAGGCTGCATAGGGCCCTGCCACAGACACCACTTCCAGCAGGTATTTGTGTCCTGGAGCCAGGCCAGAAAAGGTGAATTTGCTGGTGCCTTTCCCAACAGAGACATTGGCTGCCACAGTGCCTGACCCCGAGTGATACAGAAGGAGCCTGTAGCTGTCATGTCCTTGGGGTTCAGCTCTCCAGGATGCACTCAGTCTGTTGGGGTACCCCTGGTTTGTCATGTACACATTACGGGGTGCCAAGGGGTCTGCAAGACAGCACAGGAGCCACATCAGCCAAGGGCACTGCCTGGGTGTCTTGGCAGTGCCATCAGAAGGGATGCACCACACTGGACAGTGCACTTAGCCCCGACTGTGTGGCTTCACCCACCAGCCCAGAGGCAGCTCAAAGCTCCTGCAAACTTCTCTGCATTGTCCCAGCAGGGACAGCCCTGTCCCCGATGGAGAGAGACATCTGGGGAGGGGTGAGGAGGGGACACACAGCCAGCTGGAGAACAGGGGAAGGTGAACACCCTCCTGCTGCTCTCTCCTCCATGGCTCTGGGGCTCCAGCTGCCCTTACCCAGGCTGGTGGAGCTGCTGATGAGTGAGCAGAGCTCTGCTCAGAGTCATGGCAGGCCTTGGGCTCTGCTAGGAAGGTCAGTAGGGCCATGCTCTTGGCCAAGAGCTTTTGTGACTGCCCAGCAAGGCACATCCCCTCAGAAAATACTCACACGTCCAGTTGCTGACGTTCCCTGCAGGTGCCCTGAAGGACCCAGCCACAGATGCCACCTCCAGCAGGTATTTGCGTCCTGGGGCCAGTCCCAGGAAGGTGAAGTTGTGGCTGTCTGTCCCCAGTGAGGCTGCAGCTGCCACAGTGCCCAGGGCTGCCTGGTACAGGGTCAGTGTGTATCCAGCCCTGGCCCCGGCCGGGGCCCCCCAGGCCGCGCTCAGCCTGTCGGGGTGTCCCGTGCTCAGCAGGTGCACAGAGCTGGGGGGCAGCGGGCCTGGGGAGCAAACACAGCTCGTGTGAGGGACAGGACAGGGAGCAGGGGCAAGCACACACCCCACAGTGTCACCGTGCAGCAGGACAGCTGCTCCCTGAGGGAGGATCCCCCCTGGCAATGCATCCTCATCCTCACTTTTCTCTTTTCCACTCCTATCTTATCTCACCTTTAATGATGCTCACCCTTACTGGTCTCTCACATGCCAAGCCCTCCTCACAGTCATTCCCACAGCCCAGTGGGAACACCTTCACCCCTGCCATGGGCAGAGGTGTGCTCCCAATCCCAGTACTGGCACAGCCCCTACTCTCTGACCAGCCCTAGAATCTCTCTGGGTGGGGTGAAGTGCTGGACTAGTCCATCTCCAGATCAAAGACCTGTTCTCCTGGGAGGACTGTGGAGTGGTTTATTGTACTACACTGATTAATTTAATGAACTTTTATGGTAAGGTGGTTTCTACCTGTGGGAAGAGACTCAGTGAGCCTCCTGTGCATAGGTACAGTACAGGTTGCCTGTACACTTCTGTGCTCCTGAACACAGGGAGGTGGGTCAGTACAGGCAGGGAGTGTCCCAGCACAGGCTCATCTGGGCAGCCCTGTTTCATCAGCATGTCCCTGTGCAAGCCTATGGCTGAACATGGCAGTGCCATGCAGCCAGAAGTGCCCCTGCACTAACTGCTGTGTGTCACACACCTGGGCAGAGGTGTGTGCACATCTCCAAAGCCACCAGGTACCCTGTGAACATCCCAACTCTCCTCAGGACAGCTCGGTGGTGTGACATTTCCCACCCCTCTGCAGAGGACACTGCTTCACTCACATGTCCAGCCACTGATTTTGGGTGCTGCTGCCTGGTACTGTCCAGCTGTGGCAGTGGCTTCCAGGGAGTACTCGTGTCCTGGGGCCAGTCCCATGAAGGTGAAGTTGTGGCTGTCTCTCCCCAGCGAGGCTGTAGCTGCCACAGTGCCCAGAGGTGCCTGGTACAGGGTCAGTGTGTATCCATCTCTGTCCCCAGCTGGGGCTCCCCAGGCCACACTCAGCCTGTCGGGGTGTCCTGTACCCAGCCAGTGCAGGGAGCTGGGGGGCAGTGGGCCTGGGGAGGAAACACAGGTCACTGCCAGGAGCCACATCTGGGCTCAGCTCCATGTCTGTGCCAGCCTGTGCTGCAGGAGCTGGGGCAGCAGCAGGGTCCCACAGCCTGGCTGTGACTCTGCTGCCTCCCTGGCTGCTGTCAGACTGGAGATTGCTCTGGATGGCTACCAGGATCAGGCACAGACCCCTCATGCTGCATCCAGCAGAGAACAGGCACTGGGTACCAGCATGGGTGGCAGAGGTAAGCAGGACAGCTGCACCAGTATGGTCCCTGACTGAACTGGGAAGGGCAGGTCTGGTGAAGAACACCTGGCTGCAAGGAGAGCATCACACTCACGTGTGCAGTGGGAGAAGTTGGAGGTGCTGGCGTGGAAGGGCCCAGCTGTGGCACTCAGTGCCAGGCTGTAGCAGGTGCCAGGGCTCAGGCCCCTCAGGATGTGGCTCCTGGCAGCAGCACCCAGCGCCGTGTGCCCGGCGGGAGCGCCGGACGCTGCAGCACGGACATGCAGCACGAAGCCTTCTGCCCCTCCAGCCACCACTGCCCAGGACACCACCAGTGCTGAGCCTGAGGGGCTGCCCAGGGTCAGGTTGGCAGGGGCCAAGGGATCTGCAAAGCAACAGGGAGACAGTTAGCCCTCCTGGTGAGTGCTGGGAGCTGCTGCTGTGCCTAGGGCTCCTCCAGATGGGCAGGCTGGACCAGAGATCCTCTAGAGAGAAGCACAAAGGGCCAGGCAGGGCACATGACTTTGAGGGTGTCATGCCTGGGGTCTGCAGCTGGATGTGGCAGGAGAGATAACCAGAGCCTCTGGGGTGGATAGGGGAACTGGCTCTGTGTCAAGGATGGAGTGAAGGCAGTGAGCAGAAAGATGGGATCATCACACAGAAGCTGTGGGCATGGCTTGGGCTGGGTAAGGTGGTAGGTGGAGCTCAGGTGGAGGCTTACAGTGGGGCTCTGTGCCCAACCCAACCCATCAGACTCACATGTCCATTGGGTGATGTTGATGGAAGAGGCTTCTAACGAGCCCTTCACAGCAGTGACCTGCACAGCAAACTTGCTGCCTGCTTCCAGGTGAGTCCAGGTGACGTTCAGGGCATCAGGACTCAAGGTCTGGACCTGAATCCTGCTCTGGGTGTTGAGGCTATACAGAGTTACATGGTAGTGGTCCCTCTTGCCAGGGGGCTCATTCCAGGATGTGTAAAGCTCTGAGGAGCTGCCTGGGTTGATGAGGCTCACGTTTGTTGGTGCAGCAGGAACTGTGAGAAAAAAGACACATGAGGCAGAGAAGAAAAGATCCACTTCTGAACATGCAGTCATCTTCATTTAAGGAGGCTGTGAGAGGCAGGATGTGACCACAGGCCAGCTTCACCAGGAACCAGGTCCTCCCCTCCCCAGGTGCCAACACTGATCCATCCCCCAAGGGTGTCCCAGATTCTGACCTGTGCAGCCGGTGATGTTCTCAGGGAGGGAGCGGTAGGGTCCAGCCACTGCCCAGATCCTGACAAGGTAGCACGTTCCTGCTTCCAGCTGTGGCACAGTGACATTGGTGCTGTCCTTCCCTGCTTGCAGGTTCCTTGGTGGTGCAGCAGAGCCCTCCTGGAGCAGGCTGAGCAGGTATCCATCCCTGTGCCCAGGGGCAGGGTCCCAGCGCACAGCCAGAGCCCGGGCCATGCTGACGGGGCTGGCAGACAGGGAGCGAGGAGGCAGCGGGACTGCAGGAGAGAAACAGCGTCACTGGGGACAAAGCTGGGCTGCTCAGAGTGCCCCTAGTGTGGGAATGGAGCTGGGGCTGGAGCACTGAGGGCATCCACATAGGGTGTAAGGCAGGTGGGAGCGGGGCAGCTGCGCCCTACCGGTGTAGCCGATGGCGGTCTGGGAGGAGATGCGATGAGGCCCAGCCTGGGAGATGATCTCCACACGGTACCGGGAGCCTGGCACCAGCCCCTGCAGCTCCAGCTGGGACACTCCACGGGGGACAGACACATTCCTGATGATGGACAGGGACTCGGCCACTGACAGCTGCACCAAGTGATCTCTGCCACCTCCGGACTCCACCCAGCTCACGTGCAGCTCCTGGGGTTTCTGGCCAGGCTGTACACTCACGTTAGCCAGGGACAGTGGATCTGGAGGAAAGGAGAGCATGAAGACCCAGGAGGTGGTGGAGGGGCTGCCTGGAGAAGCCAGAGCACAGCCTGCACCTCTGCAGAGGGCTAAGAGAAGTGGGGGCACCTGACCACCAGATCTCCTGTCCTCCTGGGGGACATGCAAGGTGCCTGTGCATGTCCCCAGGGTGCTGCTAGCAGGCAGGTGCTGAGAGCACTCAGCTCCCAGTGGGCTGCTCTGCTCCACAGACAGGGAGCAGCAAACCCATACAGGTCTCTGTGCTTCCTCTGTCACATCCCTCTCCCACCAGTCCCTGGCTGGCCTTGAGATCACCAAGGTTCAACTTGACTGGGGAAAATCTAAGCTGGGCAAAAGGGTCTTTTGGGGCCGAGCACACAGCACCTAACCTATGATATATGCTCTATTTTCCAGGATAGGGAGTATGCAGTATCACCAGAGCCCTCCCTCCACCCAGACAAGTTTGTGTCACTGCTAGTCCTCCAGGCAGTGCCAGGATGTCCCATCCCTGCAAAAGACTGGGAATACTTCTGACTCACATGTCCACTCAGTGGCAAAGTGTGATGAGGATCTGTATGGGCCAGCGAGGACAGTCACCTTCAGGAAGTACTGAGTGCCAGGGGACAGCCCCAGGAATGTGAAGTTGTGGGTGTTTGGCCCCACTGAGATGTTCCTCTGTGCTGCATGGCTCTTGCTGTAGAGCTGGAGGTGGAACTGGTCCACATCTCCAGCAGCCTTGTCCCAGAAGGCCGAGAGCCCCATGGGGCGCCGCGTGTTGGTCAGAGTCACACTGGCTGGAGCCAGGGGGTCTGAGAGAGGAGAGCAGAGACAGCCAGGCAGTGAGAGCAGGCAGGGTGTGGGCTGGGGGCTGCACACACATGTCCTGGGCACCCTCCACTGTCAGTGCCTGCTGGGGTTAGGTCAGGAGTCAGCACACCAAACCCAGAGCAGCCAGAGCACCTGCTCCACAGCAGACACAGGAGCAGGTCCCCACCTTCCCCAGGTGACATTTGGAAATGTTTTCTGTTCAGTGATGGGTTCCTCCTGCACTGCCCCCCCTTTTACTTCCAACATGGCTGAATGTGGCTCCAGCTGACTGCCCATTCTGCCTGTCTGTGCACCCCTGTCTCTGATTCCCCACCTCCCCTCACAGAGGCCACTCTTATGCTCTGAGGGCTCTGCTGGGCAGGTGGTGGCTGTGACCCACAGCAGGAGGGGTGGGATGGTCACACTCACACGTCCAGTCGGTGGCTGATTGCACAGGGGAGCTGTAAGGCCCAGCCACAGCAGCCATCTCCAGTGTGTACTGTCGCCCAGGGACCAGGTTCTCCAAGGTGACATTTGTCCAGTCACTGCCCACGGTCACATTCCTGACCTGCTCCTGTGATTTGGTTTCTCGGAGGGTCCCAGTGTAGCCAGTGCTGCCAGAGGAAGCTGCTCTCCAAGAGGCTTGCAGAGAGGTGCTGTGGCCCCCATTGCTGAGGGTCAGCTGCTCTGGGGGCAAAGGGTCTAGAAAAGGAAAGGTCTAGAATCACCTGGCAGAAGTGCAACTCCAAGGAGTCCCTTCCCTGGGAAAACCTGCATCCAGGTGCCTTGACCTCTGTCAGCCCTGCTGACACCCACACACCAGTCCAGCAGGGACTGGGCCAGCACAGCTCAAACTGGCACAGAGAAAAAATTGTTCTGGTGCTGGAAGAGGTGGTGGAGGTGCTGACTCAAGGCAGTGGCAGCCTGGCAGTGCCACAGGAGGAGAAGGGCACTGGGCTCAGCTGGTGACTGGGAAACAGAACAGGGTCAGACACATCCAGCAGCACCTCTGCCTCCTGCTGACCCTTTTGCCCAGCTATTGGATGAAGCTGCAGAAGATGTGTGCTGTCAGTGCCCTGAGGTATGGCATCAGGGGGAAGGGCAGATCCAGTGGGAACCCGGGGCTGTGGCACTCACATGTCCAGTTGGAGACGCGCCGGGGTGAGGATGTGTAGGGACCAGCCACGGTGCTGACCTCAAAGGTGTAGAGGGTCCCAGGGTGGAGACCCTTGTAGGTGAAGCTTGTGACACCCCTGAGCACGGAGCTGTTCCTCACAGGGTGCTCTGCAAGGCTGAGGAGCAGCAGATAGCCCTCCCCTGTTGCCTCCTCCCAGCTGGCCAGCAGGCTGTGGGGGCTACCCTGGCTGGACAGGCTCACACCAGATGGTGCTCGTGGTTCTGCAAGGGACAAGGACAGCACAAAACAGGGCAGTGCATCAGGCAGGAAGATTGCTTTCATGAGGTATTTTCTGCTTTTCAAATTGTTCTAGGTGACCCTAGACTAGATGATCTCCAGAGGTCCCTTCCAACACTAACAGTTCTGTGCTTCTGTGACACTGTTGTCTCCATCCACATGGGGCAGAAGGGGCTGCAGGGAGAGCTCTTAGTGCCCCCAGCACCATGGGTTGGGTGGGTACCTCCCCACACTGGGTACAGCTCCAATTGTCCCTTTCCAGAGTGGCAGCTCTGGGACAGCACCAAGTGTAGCTCCAAAAGTCACCCAGGAGAGACTGAGCACAGGGAGATGCCCCCTCTGGGGGGCTAGTGGTGCTTCCCTGGCCCACCCATCCAGCTGTGCTGAGGGGAAGGGAGGAAGCTGCCTGCAGTATGCCAGAGTCCAGAAAGCACAAAGCAGAATCTTGATCTGTGCCCAACACCTGCTGGCGAAAGCCTGCCCAGGACCTCTGAACCCCCCCGTCACCAACAACTGTGGAGAGGCAGATTTTGCTGCTCTAACCCACAAACCACTCTTGAGACCAGGTGTCCCAGGTGCCCTGTCCCTGTGCCTCCTCACCCCCAGCCCCCTCCAGGCAGCAGGAGCAGCCTCGAGGGCCATGCATGGCCTTTCTGCTCACCTGTCCAGGCTGCTGTGCTGTTTGCTGATGCCCTGTAGGGCCCTGCCACCACCACCACCTGCACAGAGTACTTCTGGCCAGGGCTCAGCCCGTGGAAGGTGACGTGGTCATTGTCCCCACCAACAGAGATGTTCCTGGAGGGAGCACTGTCCTCTCCCTCTCGCAGTGTCACCAGGTAGAACTCCCTCTGTCCCCCTGGGACACTCCAGCGAGCCTCTAGGGAGTTCTGCTCCTCTGCACTGCTCAGGGTCACATTGCCAGGGCTCAGGGGGTCTGGAAGGGAATAGGATTGTGTGAGTCAGGGTGAGGTACTCTGGACCCCTTATTCTCCTGAGCCTCATTCCTGGCAGGGTTACATCCAGCCTTACACATCCTTTTGGAGCGAGCCATCTGCACTCCCCAGCACAAGCATTCCTGGACTAACAGAGCCCAGACAAAGCTGGCAGCCTTGCTGAGAAATTCCTAAAAGTCTCCCTCCACTCCATTCACATCCCATCATGAGCTTGCTGATATTCCCAGGAACTGGCCTGGACCAAACTCCTGGCCAGACGCCCCTGGCTTGTGTGTCTGGCACGGGGGAATTTTGTTCAGTGGAGCAGGTCAGAGCTGCAGACAGCAACAGCAGGGATCAGCCTCACTCCAGAGCAGACACAAACCAGCTGGAGCTCTGGAGGCCTTCCAACATCCCATGTGCAGAGTCAGCAGGGAGCAGGCACCAGCCTCCCAGGCTGGCAGGTGGAGGAGGAAGGAGCTGGAGATCTGACACCTGGTGGCACCCAGGGATTTCCAGCACATACCCCATCAGTGCTTGGCCAGTGCCAGGATAAGCCACTGGCCACAGCAGGTCTGAGTCTGCAGCTTGGCACCTCCATCACTTGTACATCAATGCTACCCTGGTGTTCAGTGTGAATGTGCTCTTCCCTCTCCATTTCCCTCCTGGTTTTTCTGGAAACATCCAGGAGAACAAGTTCAGGACTAGAACTTTTTACTGGGCTATGGATGTGGTGTCACCAGCAATATCCCCCTCTTTCAGTGCTCTCATCAGCCTGAGGCCTGAGCAGAGAGTGGGCTGGGGGAATGGTGCAATAGTGGGTTCTGGGAGGGCTGCCCTCACTGTTTTGACCTGACAGAGGCTCCTGGATTCATTGGCTGTATTTTCACAGTACCCATCATGTTGGGAAGATCCACCAAGATGAGGTTATCAGGTGCTACCACAACATATCCAACAATCAAAGAGCACCAAAAATCCATTCCACAGAATCATAGAATTGTAGAATGGTTTGGACTGGAAAGGACCTTGAAGCTCATTCATTCCATCCCCTACCATGGGCAGGGGCACCTTCCACTATTCCAGCCCTCCAGCCCTGTCCAGCCTGGCCTTGGACACTTCCAGGGATGGAGCAGCCATAGCTGCTCTGGGCAACCTGGGCCAGGGCCTCAGCACCCTCATAGGGAAGAATTTCTTCCTAACATCTAACCTAAATCTCTCCTATTTCAGTTTAAAACTATTCACCTCTTGTCCCATCACTGTAAAATTATGCCCATGTAAAAAGTTTTTCACATTCTTCTATAAACCCCTCCCAGAGGCCTCCAGTTCAAACCAGCTCAACTGCTGTCCCTTGCCCCACTTTTCTGCTGCCCTTGTACAGCCCTGAGGCACAGGAGAGCCAAGTCCCAGCAGCCCTGAACACCAGTGGGATCTGCAGCCTTCCCATCCTCCTTCTAGGAGAAAGGCCACAGGCTGCTCCCACTCCATCCCAGGGAGAAGCAGCAGCACAGGGGATCCACCTGTTGAAGGGTGGATATAGCAGTGCCCCAGAGCTGGGTCCTGGAGCAGCTTTCAGCCAGGTCCAAGCAAAATCCCCCTCTGCACCCAAGGCTTTGTCAGGGGACCTTTGGATTCAGAGGCTGGACCAGAGGCAGGAAGAAAGCTGGGGCCAGCAAGCTCATACTTACAGGTCCAGGCAGTGGCATTGGGTCCCACCAGGGTGTAGGGGCCAGCCATGGCACTGAGCCCCAGCCAGTACTGAGTGCCAGGGTGCAGATGCTGGAAGGTGTAGCTGGTGAGGCTCCTCCTGGCTGATAGGGTCATGCTGACCTTCTGGGTGAGGAGGTTTCGGAGCTCAAGGTGGAGCCAGGCAGCCCCTGCAGCATCTGCCCAGGAGGCAACGAGGCTGGTGCTGGAAGCTGGGCTGAGCCTCAGCTGGGTGGGGATGGAGGGAGCTGAGGGGAAGAGCGGGACAAGGTTCAGCACTGGGGCTGGAGGTCCCTGGACCCTCCTCTCTCCCCAGGGGCCCCTGAGCTGCTCTCTATGGCATGGGGGATGAAGGTCTGGTAGGGGGCTACTGAAGGATGTCCCTCCCGTGCCACCCCCCACACAGGTTGGAGAGCCCTCGAGGTCCTTTGAGGCTGCAGGGCAGAGGGGTGGCAGATTGGGTACTGCAGCACTCCTGCAGCCAAGAGATCCAGGATGCCCTGACTGCCCCTCTCCCTTGGGAACAGACAAAGCCAAGCTGTGGGTGCTGCAGGCCCAAAGTGCAAAGTCTTCCCCTCGGCCCAGGCACTGGGCTCGCAGTGGGGATGTGAAACACTTCCCCTGTTCCCCACCATACACAAGCTCTCCATCCCAAGGCTGGACATCTCCCCTTGCCAGCCCGGCACACAGGCTGCATCCTTCCTGCAGACCCCCTCCACCAGCCCTCCCTCCTCGGGCAGGCACCGCCATCGCTCCCACCTGTCCACTGGTGGATGCTGGTGCTGGCCTGGCGGGAGCCAGCCAGCGTGCTGACCCTCAGGGCGTACTCGCTGCCCGGCAGCAGCCCCTGGAAGAGGAAGCTGGAGGCGCCGGGCGGCAGGGAGAGGTTCCTCAGCAGGCTCTGCGAGTGGCTGTGCCACAGCCCCAGGCTGTAGCCGTCGCGCTGGCCCCGCCCGTGCGCCCAGGCCGCCAGCAGCGAGCCCCGGCTGCCGCCGCTGCTCAGGCTCAGGTTCTGCACCGGGGCCGGACCTGCAGGGACAGGACAGGACAGGACGGGGAGAGGGACAGGGACGGGGACAGGGACAGGGACAGGGACAGGACAGGGACGGGGACAGGGACAGGACAGGGACAGGACGGGGACAGGACAGGACAGGGACGGGGACGGGGACGGGGACAGGACGGGGATAGGACGGGGACAGGACAGGACAGGGACAGGACGGGGGCAGGGACAGGGACGGGGACAGGGACAGGACAGGGACAGGACGGGGACAGGACAGGACAGGGACAGGACGGGGACAGGGACAGGGACAGGGACAGGGACAGGGACAGGGACAGGGACGGGGACGGGGACAGGGACAGGACAGGGACAGGACGGGGACAGGACAGGACAGGGACAGGACGGGGGCAGGGACAGGGACGGGGACAGGGACAGGACAGGGACAGGACGGGGACAGGACAGGACAGGGACAGGACGGGGACAGGGACAGGGACGGGGATAGGGACAGGACAGGGACAGGACGGGGACAGGACAGGACAGGGACAGGACGGGGGCAGGGACAGGGACGGGGATAGGGACAGGACAGGGACAGGACGGGGACAGGGACAGGACAGGGACAGGACGGGGACAGGACAGGACAGGGACAGGACGGGGGCAGGGACAGGGACGGGGATAGGGACAGGGACAGGGACAGGGACAGGGACAGGGACAGGACGGGGACAGGGACGGGGACGGGGACGGGGACGGGGACGGGGACAGGGACAGGCACTGTGGCCACTGCCTGGCCTGGCACGCTGCTCCAGGCTGCTGAGGTGCTGCCAGCCAGCGCCACAGGAGCCAGTCACAGAATCCTGCAATGCCTTGGCTTGGAAGGGACCTTAAAGCTCATCCAGTCCCACCCCTGGCCATGGGCAGGGACACCTTTCACTACCTCAAGTTTCTCCAATCCCTGTCCAGCCTGGCCTTGGACACTTCCCGGGATGGGGCAGCCAAAGTTTCTCTGAGCAACCTGTGCTAGGGCCTCAGCACCCTCACAGGGAAGAATTTCTTCCTAAGATCTGATCTAAACTTCTCCTCTGCCAATTTAAAACTTCCCTCCTGTCCTGCCACCATCTTCCCATGCAAAAAGCCTCTATTTCTTTATTTTCAAATCTCCTTTAGGTACTAAAAGTCATTTTAGGGTCACCCTGGAGCCTTCTCCTCTCCAGGCTGAACAAACCCAGCTCTCTGAGCCTGTCTCCAGAACAGAGGGGCTCCAGCAAGGATTCCCCAAGCACAGCCTCATCACCTCCCTGAGCACTCACAGCCTCCCATGGGACCTGTGGGCTGCACCATCCCCTTGGATCACTCTCAGTGGCTACTCTGAACTGAGCAGGGAGGCTTGGTCAGGGCCAACACATAAAGGTGAAGCCATCATCACCTGGAAGCTCATCTGCTGACAGACCCTCTGTTCCTGCTGGCCCTGTGGGTGCTGCCACCTGCTTTTCTGTGACAACCAGCTTCTGCTCCTGCCACTGCTCCCCTGACACCAGCCCAATCTCCTCCCTCCAGCTCTACTCTCCTTTGCTAGGTTTCCCACCTTCACCTGCACTGATTTACTCAAGGATCTTCTGGAGAGGTGCAGGCAAGGACTGCCATTCTCACCTGAGCTGTAGAGCCACCAGCCCTTGGCACAAAGCAAGGCCTTGGAGTGAGCAGTAATTGACAGAGATGTGCCAAAATTGTGGAGCAGATTCTCCTTCCTTGTAGTTATTTCTAGACCTCCAAGCATGACATTTCCCACCCCTCAGCTCTCTGCAAGCCACATCAATATCTCCATTATTCAAGGAGGAGAAGACACAGCATGAACCCAGTCCAGACAAGGTGCAGGGCAGGACCTTCCTCCACAAGGATGAGGCAATGACCCCTAAGACTCTGGGGATCCAGGAAGGACCCTAGTTCTTGTGAAAGTGAGGAAAACCCAACCTCCCGTGAACTAGCAGGACTCCAAACAGCCCAACAATCACTGGTAGGAGCACTGAGGTCCTGGGAGCCCTTACTTGTCTGTGCTGTGATGGTCTGGCTGGTGGTGTCCATGCAGGCCAGCGTGGCTGTCACCTCAATCTCATAGTGTGTGCCAGGGGTCAGCCCATGGAACCAGAAGCTGGTGGTGTTGGGTCCAGCAGACCCATTCTGCAGCAGCATGCCTGACCCCAGGGAGGAGAGGGCAAGCAAATATCCCTTGACACCTCCCTCTGGCTCATCCCAGGACAGAAGGAGGGAGTCTGGCCGGTCATGGTCACTCACACTGACATTCAGCAGGGTCCCTGCAGAGACAAATCCAAAACTCTCAGCAGGGATTGGTGGTGCTGGGTGCCAGCCTGCAGGGCCAGCTCCCAGTCACCCACCCTTGCTGGGGTACACCAGGCACTGGCCACCACCCTGAACAGCCTTTGGGAAACACAGGAATGTTCAGAAACCTTCATGGACTCAGGTCAAAGGAAGCTCCCAGAGGGATGCTCCTAAGCATGGAGCACCTGCTCCACTGGAGAAAGACCAAAAAGCTTTAGGTCATCATGGGCTTCCCTGGCTGGGTATAATCTATTCCTCATCACCTTTGAGCCTGCTCAAAATATGTTGAAGGCTCTGGGTCCCCCATGGAGAAGCAAGACAGTGGCCAGTTAGGGGGTGGGATGGCAATGGCAGGGGGGCCATTATGCTCCCTGCAATTGCCTGTGTGGGCTCTGACAGAGGAGGGGGCAAGGCTGCTTTGGGGATCCAGACAATGAGTTGCCCCATCCTGCCCAGCTCAGAGGTGACATGGGAAGACTGGGACACTGCACACAGGGAGGGAATGTGAGACCAGCCTGGCCCCAGGCCCTGCTGAGGCGTGTCCCTGCCTTGGTTGTGCTTCAGCAGTGAGGTCAGTGTGCTGGGGTTGTGGGGCCAGTGCTGTGGCATCCCAGAGGAGAGTGTCTGGGGACAGGGAAGTGGCATACAGGGCTTGGCCTGAGTGGTGGCTCAGTGGCTCACACTGGTATTGAATTCCTGTCCTTAGAGCTGCTCAGGAGTCACCTACACAACAGGAGCCAGGCAGAGCCTGTCTGTCAGCCCAAGCCAGTGGTGTGACCAGGGCAGGGTCCATCTCTGCCCTACAATGTCTCCAGGAGGTTGTTACACACACCCATCCTCAGCTTTGCTGTCAGTCATGGAACCATTTAGGCTGGAAAAGCCCTTTAAGGTCATTGAGTCCAACTGCCAAGTCCAGCACTAACCAAGTGCCACATCCATGAGCTTTCTATTGCTCTCAGCCTTTGGAGAATGCCAGAACAGCTCTAGTGCTAGTAAGGCATTTGTGTAATAATTAGCAGTTAAAATTTATGGTGTGCAACATGGTATGACAGGCTTACCTAGGGTCTGGCACAGTGAGACAGCATGAACCAAGCACAGTGAGTGCCCCAGAGGCCTGCAATGGGGTACCCTGTGCACAGCCAGGGAGGAGCAGTGTGGGGTGAGCCCGGGGCAGGGACACCCTTGGCACTGCTCAGGAGCTGTGTGTGTCTTTGCCAGAGCTGAGCACTTTCAGAACTATGTGCAGCTTCTGTTCCATGCAATGCTGCTGGTTTGCAGCCTGCTGGTGAAGGCAAAGGGACCAGAGGACACCAGATGGACACGAACAGGAGCACATAGTGCCCTGGGAAAGGCCTTCTCAGTGCCATCCCTGGAAAGCTCAAGTGCATCTTTAGGATCAGACAGCTCAGGAAGGGTTAGCTCAGTGTATCTGGGTGCCCAGGGGTGAGGTGTCTGTACCTGGGCCAGCTGCCAGCAGACACCTGGAGCACCAGGCACAGCTGACCTGAAGGCAGCCCACAGGTCACTGTCCTGCCTGGCCTGCAGGCAAGGATGGTTTGTTATTGCAAGCTCTTTCTTATCTCCTCAGGGTATGAGTTCTCAGCCCATGTTTCTCTGCTTCTCCTGAGTTTCCAGCAGCTTCATCACCTGCCTCCCTCTGCCATTTTGCTCACATGTGCAGCACAAATGTATCTAAAATGGGCCAGAGGCCTGTGACCCCAGCACTGCTCATGTTCCCACTAACCACATCACAGGCAGCACATCCAGATACACCTCATCCCCTGACAGGTGCCCGTGGATCATCCAGGTGATTTCTCACAGGCTGACGCCATGTGGGCACTGTGCTGGCCCCAGGCCTACAGCAGCTATGGGTCTGCCTCACAGATTCTGATCCTACACAGGCAACTCCAAGGCTCTGAGCAGGACACCTCTGGCTGTGCTGCTGCTGAGCCCACCCAGTGCTCTGTGAAAGGGGGGTCTGGAGCCTTGTCCATCTCTCACAGCACCCCATGCAGTTGGTTGCTGGAGAAGGATGGGACTGTTCTTCCCTGGGTATGATCTGTAGCCTGTAGTTAGCCTAAAGCACAGTATTTACAAAGCCACTCTTTACTCCAAGAGCCCTGGTGCAGCACATCTGCTCATCTCACCCCTCCAGGCACTGAGACCATCCCACCCTCCTCAGCCTAGGAACCTCATTCCTGTGGCTCACCTCTTTCACCACGTGCATCCTGGCCCTCCAGTCCTGCCTGTGCTGTGTGGTTGCATCCCTCGCCCTGGGGGATTGAAGGGATCAAGTGAGAGAGGGGCAGGATGAGGGGGTCTGAGCTGGGGCCAGCACCTGGGAGAGCTGCCCTGTGCCAGGCCAGGGGCTGTGCTGGCCCTGACATGGCAGCTGTGGGCTGTGACCCATATTCCTGGCAGAGCTTGGGTCACTTCTCAGACCTCCCTTAGCCCAGGCAGGGAGACAGACTTGGCACATGCAGCTTGGGGGCTGCCCTGGCCTTCTGCACAGCACCTGGGGCTGCACACCAGCAAGGGGCCATGCCCACAGGGGAAGAAGCCACCAAACCAGCCAGGGCACAGGAGAAGAGAGAGAGGGATTGAGCTCCGGACAGGGCCTGGCAGTCTCATTCCCTCTACAGGCACACCTCCTCCCCACCAGCAAGGGGAGAGGAGGAGGGACCACAGACCTCAGTTCAGCTGCCACCTCCCACGGGCAGAGCAGAGTCCCCGGAGCCCCTGGCACTCTCCCCGGCAGCGGGGACACCCATTCTCTTACAGCCCGCTCCCAGCAGGGTGTGCCTGGCTTTGGACTGGCGTCAGTTCCCCCCACGTTAAAGGAAATGTCTCCTGCCCACTCCCTGTCCTGTAACAAGCCACACTAGAACCATCATCTTCCTGGCGTTCTTTAACCTCGGCTCTGCGGGCAGACTCGTTCCAGCTCCTCACCGATGGCGAGGCTTTTGGCAGAGGAGAGCGAAGCGGCTGGGGACCCCTGGGAACAGTGGCCGGATCACTGCAGGCGGGGAGCGGCGCAGCCACGGCAACAGGGACACGCCGCGGCCCCAGGCAGCGAGCCCAGGTCCCAGGGCGAGGGGCAGCGGGGCAAGCGCCGCCCGGGGTGGCGAACGCCGCTGATGTGGCGCAGCTGCACGGCCAGAGAGACGCACCGAGCCCCGACTCCCCCGGCGGGACAGCATCTCGCGGCGAGCTGCGAGCCAAGGGATGCGGAGCCAAAGCGGGGGCTGGGGAGCCAAGCGCTTACCTCTGCCAGGGTCCCGGGGAGCCGCGGCACCCACAGCACCAGCAGCGGCAGCAGCGGTGATCTCATGGGGGACCTGGTGGCAGCAGATCAGAGGGATGACAAGTTGGGGTGGGGGGGCAGTTTCTCAGCAGTGGCTGTCCCCAGCCAGCCCCTGGTCCCACGGCAGCCAGGAGCCGGGTCCCCACGCGCTTTCCGAGCGCGGCTGACAAGACAGCATCACTGGGGACCGGCCAGCGCGCGGCACCTCGGCCGGGCCCGCTGTCCCTGGGCCAGGGCACAGCTCGCCTCCGGCCCGGGAGAAGCGCAGCGGGGGCGGCCGCCGCTCGCCGGGAGCATTTGCTGCTGTGGCCGCAGGTCCGTGCGCTCTGCGGTGACTCCGCAGCCGGCCCGGAGAGCGCGGCTGCGGGCAGAGCTGCCGGCCGCGGGTGGGAGGCCCGCTGCTGGCCGGGTCTCGGGGGAGCTCGCTGCGGCGGGGGCTCTGCCGGGCTGGAAACGCTCCGGCAGCAGCAGCAGTGCCGGGAGCTGGGGCAGGAGGGGCGGGAGGAGCCGGAGGGGAGGAGACAGCACCGGACTGATGGCGGCTCCAGGCTGGGAGGGCGCGCCCGAACCAGCCCCAGCGCGGGGAGGGAGAGAAGGAGGGAGCAGCCGTGGGATTGGGATGCTGGAGGGAGCCAGGGCACGAGTGTGGCCGTGGAGTGCTGTGCACCCTCGGCTCTCCCTTCAGCTCCGTGTGCTTTAATGCCCGCGCAGGTGCGGCTGCGGAGCGGGGTTTGGGTCCGCGAGGGCAGCACTGGGGTGTTTCTGTGCCGAGTCCACGGCAGGCTGCCGCGGGGGCAGTGCACGCTCGGAGAGGCTCCTGGCCGTGGCACACAGGTGCTCAAACCACGCTTTGCCCATCCGAGGGGGTGGCTGAAGCGAGCCGTGCCCGGCTGGGAAGGCGCTGTGCTTTGGGGCTTGCCCCGGGGCCAGGCTGTGCCCCCGGGCTGCGTGCCGGGCCGAGCTCTGCGCTGCTGTGCGGGGTCTGAGCAATGCGTGGCCGAGTGCCAGCTCGCATTCACAGCAGAGATGCCATTGGCTTCACATCAGCGCTGGAGATCTGGGACAGTGCTGGAAGAGGTTCAGTGATGCATCAGTCCGGAAGCCAGTTCAGCCTTTGTGGCCGTGGGAGTTTATCCCAGTGGCCAGCACGGCCACCTATGGGGGCTATTCAAGCTCTGCTCATTACTGTGAGCCACCGAGCTGTCAGAGGAGGATACATTCCACACCTGTCTTCTAGAACACCAGAATCCCTTGACAAAACACTCAGAAGTTTGTCAGGTGGGACCTGTGACAGACAGAACAGCCCCCAGTATCTGGACAAAGACATGGGAAAGCTCCAGGACCCATCTCCAACCTCAGGGCCATACCCCAACCCTTCTGACAACCCCCAGGCTGATGGAGCCAGCTGAGAACATGAATCCCCTTCCCTTTGCATGGGCAATAGTTAATTTCCCGGTCCTGGCCAAATGGGACTGGTGCCAGGAGTCTGGGTCCGTGGTCACAGTCACGTCTCTGCAGAGGTCCCTGCCTGGAGTGGGCTAAGGATAAAGGAGCCTTGGCCCTGCAGCTCAGCTCAGCTCAGCTTGTTTGTCACTTTGTCTAGTACTCAGATGTTCCACCAGCAGAAAGGTACAGCTCTGCCACCAGAGCCTCTTTGTGTCACTCTGTCTCCACATCTACCTTCCACTGCACCCTGAACACAGAGATCAGGGTGGGAGCAAAAGGCAATGCCTTTGCTCCAGCACAGGCAAGATTTTTAACCTTTAATGCCCACAGCTCCAAGAGCTGAATGCCAAAAATGCCATCTGCTCAAGTGATGGATGCCCAGGGTAAGAGCTGTGCCTCTTAGAGATCACCTGATAAGCATTTGGGACTGAGATCCACCAGCACCTGGGGTGATGAGGCTGACCCAACAAAGCAGTGCCACAGCCAGCTCTGGGGATACCCATCCCTGCTGCTGGACACCAGCTTGATGGGCACCTGGCTAGCCCCCAATGACCTGAGTGCAAGGTGAGTGCTCAAAGGTACTGGGGTGAGGTCCTCCAGCCCCTGAAATGGAGTACCCCCTCAAAAATGAGACAGGGGGAGGTTTGGGCCTGATTGCTGTCGTCTCCAGTGGGCTGGGGACTGTTTTTAAAGGCCCCTTTCCAGAGCTGGGCAGCTGCAGCCGGCTGGGAGGAGGCTGGAGCTGCTCACTGCAGTGAGGGTTTGCCAGGTTTACCCGGGGGCCCAAGGCAGGATCGAGGAGGTTACAGCTGGCTGGTCCCCAAAACACGTTTGCAAAGAGGCTTCAGTGGCTGTCCCCATGTAGGTCCATTGTGGGGTGCAGGGTGGCAGCACAGATGACCACACTGGGGGTGGGGAGCACAGGGCTGTTTGCTGCCATGAGCAGCCTGGAGGGTGCCTGGGATAGAGGCAGTGCAAGCAGTGCTGGGGACTGTGGTGTTCCTGCAGTGTGGCAGGTGATGGAAGATCTGAATTTGAGGAGTCCCTGGCTGATGAAACAGGTGCTGATGGGCCTTGCTGGGCTGAGAGTAGTGATCCAGAGACATGAGACAGGAGGAACCCTTGATTTTGAAGGAAAATCCTGGAAAAAGATGTGACATGCCCCAGTGTCAAAAGGCACTGTCCCCCACAGCAGTGGCACAGACAGGAGGTTTTCCCAGGCTAGAGTCAAGGGAGGGCTCCTGCAGCTTCAAAGCATATAAAAGACCAGCTCCAGGTCAACAAGAGGACAAAACAGCCACTGGAGTCCTGGGACACTCCAGCTGGGTTGTGCCTGCCTGGCCCAGCTGGAGAGAATCTGAGTCCTTGCATACTCACTGCACCTGCCTGGACACAGCCTGGGTGCCCCTGGCCTAGTTCAGCTACCTCCACCTGCAGCCACAGCCTTTGCTGCTGCAGCCCTGCATGGGGCACAACTCCTCCATGGACACAGTTGCTCTGGACACTGGCTTGCCCAAGGATCAAAGGGTCAGTTCTACCTGCTCTGGTCTCTGGGCTCAGCAGGCAAGCAGGGATTTCTGGAACAGTGTTCCCTCGGATCTTGCTGTGCCACTGCCCTGCACCTCCCCAGCCAGGAGGGGAGGTAACCTCACTCAGCAAGAGGATGGGCTTGGGGGGTGCCTTGCTGCCCCCCAGGATGGGACTGGCCTCTGAGCATGGACCAGGAGACATCCCAGCAGCTTTCACAGCCTCTGTATGTCCTGGTGGCACAGCAAGCTGTCACCCCCTGCCCTGGGGACACATGTGTGTACCAGCCCCGCTTATTTAACCTCGGGTTCCAGTGGCTGTGCTCCCTCAGCTCAGGGAGTTTGGGCTGTGGCTGCAGTGGAAACAGCCCAAAGCACTGCTGGGAGCCAAGCCCAGGCCCCATCCCTGGCGCCGCAGGGCTCAGCAGCCTCCAGCAGGGACCAGAGCTGCTCATCCTGTGCCAGCCCTGCCTTCCCACAGTGACACTGCCACCTCAGGTAGGGACACAGAGAGAGAGAGAGAGCCCTCCTTCAGCTCCGGATACCAGATCTCCCCTCCAGTCCCCCCGACCATGAAGCCTTCAGCTGTGCCAAACCTAAAGACAACTGCTGAAGTTTCTCCACCCAGCAGCTGGAACCAGGCCTGGAAACTCAGGGGCTGCCGAGTCATCACATTTTCCGCGAAGCAGTGAACGCTACCGCAAGGCGCAGGGGGATGGGGACGCCCCGCCGCTGGGATGGCTGCAGGGCCGGGCGGGGAGGGGACCGGGGCTGGCAAGGGGCGGAACCTCAGCATGGCACTGCTCTGCCCTGTGCTCCGGGAGCATCCCCCAGGATCAGAGATGGGAAAGGGGACCCCCGACAGCACGCCTGTCACTGCGGTGTCAGGTCTGGCTTATGCTGAGGTGAGGGACAACAGCCACAGAGCAGTGGCAAAAGCCCTGCCTGGCAAAGGTTCTGGGCTGTCCTCCCAAGCAGAGCCAGCCCCAGAGTAGAGCACCCACTTCGCACTCCATTCCCTGGCCTCCTCTCCAGGTGTCCTGGGCACCTGGGCACCAATGCTGGCAGCACTGGGTTTGTCTCTGCTAAGGCATCTCCTAGGCTTGAGCATGGTTCTGCACACGTGGCAGCACCTGCTGGGGTGAGGATGAGCAGTGTGGACAGCACAGTGCCTGCCTCACCCAAGGATGCCAGTGGTGCCTCAGAGTCTGTGCAAGGTGACAGTGGCAGGTGATGCTCCCAAGGCTGGGCACAGGCAGAGCCATGCAGAGCCCCTGCCAGGGGACTGCATGTGGCTGAGGACACTCCCACAGGGCCTCATCCTGTCACTCAGAGGGCACAGCTACGACCTGATGCTGTGGTAGTGCTCACACAGCACAGAGAAGCCTCTACCGCTGTCTGGACATGCAGCCCTGATGTCTCTATGGCAGCTCTGCCATCCCTCCCTGGGCAAGATTCTGTGCAACCAACCTGGCACCCCACAACAAGATATGCCCCATGATACGAGGTACTAATGCCACTGGGATTGGGCTGGGAACAGCTCTGGGGCTCCTATCCTGCCTCAGGCCAACACCAACTCTTTGGTCCCTGTCTCTCAGATCTCCCAGTGCCCACCAGCGCTGTGAATGGCCTCAAGCCACAGTTTCTCCCCTCTGCCACTCTGAGGTGCTGAGTGCTGCCCAGGGCTGCGAGGGAGGAACAAGAGAAACAGGATGCTCCCAGGGCAGAACCTGCAGGATGCAGGTGCCAATGGGACCTCTCACTTTGCAAGGTTCACACGGCATCATTCTCCAACCCTAAACCCTAGAGCACTGGGATGCTCCTTCTCCAACCCCTGGCAAGTGTTTAATCATTCCCACATGGAGCCCTGCCAGCGCCGCTGCCGCCTCCTGACCCACGCTTTGATACCTCGGAGCTCTTCCCATTTTGCAGAGGCGGGAGGGCAGGCAGGCGGTGGGGCACGTCACCCCTCTGCTGGGCAGGGCACAGCCACGCTGTCCTGGCTGGGGGACAGAGAGCAGCGGCAGGAATGACTCTGTTACCATCACCTGGGTGATGCTCTTGGCTCCCCCCACCCGCTGCTGAAGCCCTGGCAGCAGAGCCCGGGATGCCTGCGGGTGCGAGGCAGGCGCCTTGCAGAGCTGGGAGCGCAGGGCTGCGGTGACTCAGAGCACGCCCAAAGCCGGCAGAGCCGGGCAGACCTGCTCTGCACCCCCGGGGCGTGGGTGCCGCCCCTGGGGCTGAGCAGGCTCCGCTTCCCCCGGCCAGGCAACAGGCACTCATTGTGGAGGGCTGAGAGCAGCCTGGATGGTTGCGGCCCCAGACAACTGCAACTAGTGGGGCAGCCCCTGGCTCCAAAATCACCCATCCCATCACCAACAGCCTGTGGGATCCTGCGGGGCTCTGCTCCCACCCTGTGATGCAGTGCCAGCACAGGCTGCCCAATGCTGCAAGGATGCCATGCACACAGAGCCAAGCAATAGCCACGGAGCAGCTCCCAGTGCCCCCACACCACGGCGAGGGGCCCAGGCAGGAGATTCCCCCGGTGCAGGCGCCTCACCGAGAGCCAGGCTCTGCTCCTGGCACAGCCATGCCCAGAGGCTGCCATCCCCTGCGTCCCCCCCGGGGCTGTGGCACCAGCTTTGCCTGCACCGTGCCAGGGCAGGAGGCTCCGCACTCCTTTCCCCACTGCTCACATCCCACCTTCCACCAGGTGTCTGGGGAGAGGGAGGGGGACAGAGCACGGGACCCGTACCTGAGCTCTGGGTGTCGGTCCTGGCGTGTCCACAGCCCGTTCCTGCGCGCCCGGCGCCCGCGCTGTTGACTTGGCACGCTCACACTCACCCCTTTGCTCTGCTTCTGCACGGCCCTGACGTTCAAGTCTGGGCTGGACCGGCGGGAAGGCCCGCCTGGGCTCGCCCAGCTCTCAGCTGCAGGATGCTGGGGAGGAGGGATCAGCTGGACAGTGATGTCTCCTGTGGGCTCTTGAGGCAAGGGTCTGCTCTCCGTGGGCAGGAGCTGTGTGCCAGCACTGCAGGTTGGGCATGGCTCACTCCTCCCTGCACTTGCCATGTGCTGTGGTTTCAGCCAGGTGCTGGGGGACCCTTGGTCATGCTGAGCATCCCCTCTTGTTACTGCTGCAGGGAAGAGCCTCAGGACAGTGATAAAGTCATTACAAGCCTCCAGCCCGTGCACCAGCCCTGAAGGTGTCTGTGGGTTGTGATTGCCAGAGGCTTTGCTGCCTGGAGCCTCATCAGACGAGGCACTATCCCAGAGCAAAGGCATCCTGACCCTTCAGTCCCTCATCAGGGGGATGGAGAGGAGCTGGTGCATTGATTTAGGCAGTGCAGAGCATTCCAAGATCTTGTCCAGAATGGCACTTATCCTCACCCTGGTGAATGGGAGGCAGCTGGTCTCTGGGGACAAGGAGAAGGGTCTTGCCAGTGGGTTTGGAGGACAGCTAGCAGCAGGTCCCAAGGCTCTCCTACTCCCATCTTGGTGGATGCAGCAGGAGGAGGTTCAATAGCCATGGCACTGAGTGTGAGACACTGTCTCCTCCACTCCCAGCTGTGGGCAAGGTCTGGACCTCACAGGTCCCATCTCCTTGCTGGAGGCTGAGCCCAGCTCAGCCTGGCATGGGAGCAGAGGGTTGCTGCACTGTGCAGTGCATAGTAGAGGAGTTCTGCACCCAACCCTTGCCAGTCCCACAAAGGTGGTCACACATTTCAGCTGCCACTCAAGGCATTCAGCCTTCCCCCAAAGGGCACCCATCCCCACCTCAGCTGGGCTGAGCTGTCTGCAGACAGAGAGAGGGACAGCAATGGGAAGCCCTGGACACTGTGCCACACTCCACTGTGATGTGGAAACCCAGCCTCCAAATTTGGAAAGCAGCTCAGTTTCCAAATACCGCCATGAGCTGAAAATCCCAAATCAAAATGAAACCAGCCCCAGCCTCTGGTTCAAAGTTTCCTGTATAAAAACAAACCTGCAGACAGCTGCATTTGCACACAAAAGGTTTTGTTTTCAGGAGGAAGGTTTCTTTTTCAGAGGAGTAAACACAAAGCCTACCCATCTTTCATGTCACAGAGTAGGAAGGAGATCTGCCTGGCAGCTCAGGTCACAGGCAGGGCATTTTCCCCTCTTACTGCCCAGCTGCTGTCCCTCTCCAAGGTGCCCTGGCCTGTGCCAGTGCCAACACAATGCCCCCACCAATGCCACCACCACCACTGTACCCAGCAGCAAGCCCTGGACTGGGGCTTTTCACACCTGTAGCTGTGACACCTTTGAGTGTCCCAGAGCATGGGGACAGGCCTTTGCACTGCAGGGGTCCTGGGAAGCTGTGGCGTGGCCCCCTGTTCCTGCAGTGTGGCTGCAGCCTTGGCAGTGCCTGATTATGCAGCTCCTCAGCCTCTCCCTGGCATCTCCCACGGCTCCTGAAGCCAAACACAACACGAGTCCATCTTGAAGACTGTCAGCAGTGCCTGCAGCTTTCTGCATCCAGCCCTCAGCACAAACAGCTCTGCTTCTTCACAGGAGCAGCTGGGGGACCCCTTCTGGGTTCTACTCCCCCTGCCCAGCTGCAGGGAGACCCAACACCACCCTCCTCAGGCTGAGGCACATTTGGGCTGGCACAGCCTGGCTGCTCCCCAGGACATTGCTGTGGGCAGCCACACATCCCAGCAGTAGCTGCTTCTTGGGACACATCTTGGCCACAGGCACAGGTCCCACAGCCATTGATTGCCAAAGGCTGTGCTGGCACATGCTCAGCCTCGACTGGAACTGCTGTGGTTCTGGAGCATGGGTGAAGCAGTCACAGAGGGATGCAGGATCACCACCTTCCACTGTTGCTTGATGACATTTTGTCTGTCCTTTCAGCCACAACCTCTGCTGTTTGGCTAGGGTCAGTGGGACCATTCAGTAGGTCTGCCAGAGTGTCACAGAGCTCTGCCTTGTCTCTTCAGGAGTCCCCAGTGAAGTGTCCATTGAATTGGACATCCTGATTTGAGGGGTTTTGGGCATGGAGCATCTGTAAGGCTTGGAGACCTGCCCAGATGCCAGATTTGGAGTACTGGTCCCCATCCAAAGCGCTGGGAGAAGCTATTTTCACCTCTGAGCTGGAACATACCTTGCCTCAGTTTACCATCCACACACCAGGAAGCAGCGTTGCTCTGCTGCTGAAGGGGAGGGAGAGCAAACTGGTAATGGTGATGCATCAAGGTGTTCTGAGCCTTCTCATCCCTTGCTGGGCACTCATTAGCAGCATGTTTTGCACCTGGGCTGCACAGGCACGCTGTCCTGCATCTCTCGTGGGTGGTGGCTGGGCTGGATTGGGCTGGGCTCGCTGCAAGGCTGCAGGAACAGCCCCAAGGCTCAGAGGGATCAGCCCCGCTGTTGTTCAGCTTGAGCCACTCGGCTGGGAGAGCCTAAAACAACAAACATCGCAGAGGAAGGGAATGTTTCACTGCTCCTTCTGGTTGAGTGGTTTCCTGTTTTCTAAGGAGCTCTTCCAGCACCTCTGGGGCAGAGGACTTGCCTGCACAGAGCCTGGTCCCAGAGCAGACCCCTGACCGGGAGGCAGTTCTGCTGCTTGACATCTGGCAGGGGAAGAGGTTGCAAAAGACTGGCTGTGACCTTTGCCAGAGACCTGCAGAAGGAGTGCTGGAGGTTAGGGTTTTTACTTTTTTTTTCTTTCTTTCTTTCTTTCTTTCTTTCTTTCTTTCTTTCTTTCTTTCTTTCTTTCTTTCTTTCTTTCTTTCTTTCTTTCTTTCTTTCTTTCTTTCTTTCTTTCTTTCTTTCTTTCTTTCTTTCTTTCTTTCTTTCTTTCTTTCTTTCTTTCTTTCTTTCTTTCTTTCTTTCTTTCTTTCTTTCTTTCTTTCTTTCTCTCAGGGAATTGTGTTCCATCTGTTGCATAAGAGATTATACCAACCTTGTACTTAAGAGAAAAAAGAAGTGGCCAAGGTTGGGGAAAGGGTGCAGCTAGCTACCCTCTTAGCTGGGGAGCTGTCTCTTGGGAAAGACAGAGATTTTGGCTGGGGGTGAGGAGCTGGGCTCAGCTCCTTTCCCTCTCTCTGGTTCTTGATCTGAAGGGAATGGTTGAGTTGCTGCTGCTGTGGGCAGAATTCACTGCCACCAAGGAGTCAAACCCTGCACTGCTTTGTCAGGAAAATCCACAAATGCTGGGGGTTTAGTCCAAAAAAGGAGAAGAGGAGTCCTACAACTTTGAATAGAGTCCACCGGAGCACACGCCCATGGAGCTTTATCTCTCGAAGTTTTGGAGGGCGTTTGGAGGGGTTTTTTGGAGGGCCTTGGACTTGCTTTGGGATCCTTTAATCCCAAACTCCCGGGCACACATTGTCCTCTTCCTTTCTGCCTTGGCTGAGGTACTGGGAAGGCACAGCCTTTCCAAACCACTTATCACATGTCCCTCCTTCAACCTTATTTTACCCCAAAGTTCAGGCTTGTGATGAACTTACCTGTTTCAGGAGCCAAGCTGACAGGGCTCTGCAACAAACCTGCTGCCCAAAGTCAGTAGAGACATCAAGACCAATGCCTTTAGCTATCAAATTGTTTGTAAAGACATCAGCTTTCCTCTCAGCTGCTTCCTTACTGTGGGTGAGCCTTTGTTTGTAAGAACGGTCATTGAACTGGGACCTTGTTAACACCCGCCCTCACTGGAAAAGGGCGCTCAGCACCTGCTGGGGTTCCTCAGGGGGAAATCCCAGGACCGGACCCATTCAGGGAGGGTGAGAATCCCCAGCTGCCGCGGCTGCTTTCTGCCAGTGCTCCGGGATTTTCTGCTACACTTTAACCCAGCATCCCGCACCTGTCAGGACACCCCGCGGCTCTGCTACACATGCGGAGTTTCTGATACATTTTGTTTGCATCCCGCGTGAGCACAAACCCCTTCTCTCCCGCCGCTGTCCCGCCGCCATCGCCGCCATGGCCGCGTGAGGGAGGCACGGCCGGCCCACAGCGCCCCCTGGCGGCGCGGGGGAATCACCGCACCCGCCCCGCCCGGCCCGGAGCCAGCAGCGCCCCCGGCGGCGGCACCGGGAACTGCAGCCAGGGGAGAGGGAGCGGGAGCGGGAAACTGGGAGTGGGACACTGGGACCGGGACTGGGATACTGGGACTGGGACTGGCACTGGGGCACTGGGACCGAGACCAGGACCAGGACCAGGACTGGGATGGGACTGGGAATGGTTCTGGGTCACTGGGACTGGGTCACTGGTCTGATTCTGGCTGTCACTAGGTCTGTGGTTCTAGGTTTCTGGGTCTGTGGTTCTGTTTGTTGTCACTGCTGGTGTGATTGTTTGTTTGATTTTTTATACATACTAATAAAGAACTGTTATACCTTTTGCTTTGTCTTTGTCCGAAAGCCCCATAATTCCAAAGTTACAATAATTTGGAGGGAAGGGGGTCACAATGTCCATTCCAAGTGTGGTTCACACCTTCCTTGGCAGACACCTGTATTTCCAACCAAGACAAGCAGACAGCTCTGTTCCTTCACCTCTGGGCCAAAAGCATCTGTGGATGCATGGTGGCACCCAAGCCAAGGACATTGCCTGGTGGTGATTCTTTGGGACAGCCTCCCATGGCCTGGCAGTGGCAGGCTTGGCCAGCAGCTCCTCAGGAAGGGCATTCCTGGGCTCTGTGGGCAGCAGGAACTGCAGGGTGCTGCAGAAGGCACAGACAAGGGCAGGGCACCCCTGGCACAGCCCTGCTGTCTCCATGTCCCAGTGCTGCTCCACCAGCCTGGGCCATGCACCCTGAGTGTGTGCAGGGTGCTGAGCAGAGCCCTGTGCATTGTCAGTGCTGTTCCAGCCCAAGAGCTGTCCCGGCTCCCCTGAGCCTGCCTGCAGTGGTGCACACAGGTGAGGTCACCTTGCCTAGGGCTGCCCACCCAGCTCCTGCTGCCACTCCTCTGCTACAGCCCGGAGCCCTCTTCCCAGCTCTCCTGCTTCTGGAACTCCCCTCTGCCCTGCAGGGCACCAGAGCTGCTGGAACCATCCCAGCAGGTCTCCAGGGAAACACACAGATATTTTCCCCATTGACAAACATACATTTCCCCTCCTTTACTGCACATTGTTAAAAGGGGCCCTGGCAGAGTCTGCACTGTGCCAACCCCTGGGATCTGGCTGGTCCCTGGGGAAGAGGCAGCAGAGAGGATGCTGACATACAGGAGGGTTTCACTGCTTGAATTTATCCTGGCTCCTTGTGGAGACAGGATCCATCTGGGCTTCCTCAGGGTCCAGCCCTGGATCCTACAGGCTCGGTCATCCCTGACCATGACAAAAACATGAGCCAGCCCTGTGCAGGGATGGAGCAAGAGGCAGAAATAGTCCTGTCAGAGCCCCAGAGGCAGGCAGTTCTGCAGGGTACCCCACATATCTCCTGCCCAGGATGCTGCATCAGGGCTCTGTGGGGCCTCCAGCCAGACTCCAGCTCCCCTAAGTTGAGCAACCCCAAAGCTCACTCAGGTGTCCACCCATGTGCTTCTGGGGACAGGCTCAGGAGGCCCAGAGGAGAAGGGCAGGCAGAGCTGCCCAAGGGGCTGTGACAGGAGCTGGAGGCAGGAGCAGTGCCCAGGTGGAATGTGATCTGCCACAGTGTTATGATGCCCAGCTGGCAGGGGTGCCATGGCAGGGCAGGGGTGGCTGCCCCAGCTCAGAGCAGAGCTTGCTGCCTTTGAGTCCTTCTCTGCAGCCCTGTGAGTGTTCAGCTGCTGCTGCTCCATCCTCTCCCCCTCTCTTCAGCAGCACAGATCTCTCCTGCCCTGTCCTGGTATCACAGACCTGGGCCCCAGCACCACAGGTAGGCTCAGCATTACAGAGGAACCCACTCTGCCCCAAAATACCCCTCAAAAGCCAGAGCTGAGGTGTGGGGGTAGAAGGATGGACCAGCAGCTCCAGCACTGCACAGTGACTGCCCAGGAGGGGCCACAGCTGTGATCTGCTGCTGGCCCCTGTGGCTGGGAGGCCCAGTGCTTTACCCAGGCTCACTACAAACACCACCCTGGTGCCAGCCCTGACCCTGTGCCCCCTCTGACAGGAGAAGGGCAGGGAGATCAGCAGCCCTGGGGGTGGGACAGCTGCTGTCTGCCAAGGCACAGCTCTCATGGGCAAGAAGCCAAAGATTTCTGCTGCCTCTGGGGCTCTGGTGACACCAGTGTCTGCCTCTATTTCTCCTCCAGTGCTGAAAGCTCCATGGTTCCATCCTTGGACTTGCTGGCAGGAAAGTTATTCCCAGCCCCACAGCAGCTAGGGTCTCCTTTCAGCCCCAACAGCAGAAGAAAAGAAACTAAAAAGCTCAGTTTCTTTGCTTTTCCTCCAGATCTGGGGCATCTGTGGCTGTGAGCACAATGGCTTCCCCACTGTCAGCAGACAGGAATATTTCTGGTGCCTGGAACTGGGACACAGCAGACCCCATGTGCTGCAACTCCCATGGCTCACACCTACAGCCACATAGACCAAGAGGACTCACAGGAATCACAGGAGGAGTATGCATGGCCCAACATGACAGCTTCCTGAATTTCTGAGGCCAGAAAGCGTAACCCAGATCAGCTTTCAAAAGCAGACAGCCCACTTTCTGTTCTGGCTGTGAGCTGGAGAAGCAGCACTGGGCAGATCCAACATCTCTGCATTGCTGCCCTCTGGCTGCCTCTGCTTATCCACAGCCAGTCTCCTCCAGCAGGAGAGATGGACCTGCCATGCAAGAATCATCAGACACTTGTTCAGCTTGGAAAAGCCCTCTAAGATAAGTTCAACCACTGCCCCAGCACTGCCATGCCCAGCACTAAGCCATGTCCCCAAGTGCCACATTTACATGCCTTTGTCTCTGCCCTGCACAGCCTGTGCCAGCGTCACTCTTTCAGTGAAGATATTTTTCCTACAAGCTGCTGGCACATCCTCCCTGGGCAGCTGCACCCACAGACCCATCCTGTGCTGGGTAGGATGCTGGCAGCACCACGTGCAATCTGCCTTTAGCAAGGTTGAGAATCTTAACCCCGAGCAGTGACTCACTGCCATCGGCTGGACTCACCACACCTATTTCTGCAGCAGCCATTGGCTGAGTCTGAGCTATTTTCATCACCTTTCTAGCTGTTATCAAGGCTAGAGGAGGATCTGTGCCTCCATCACAAGCCTGGTGATCCCAGAGCAGCCCAGCCCAGGGGAGGGCAGTGCTGTTCCTCCCGTGGCTGCGTGGGCGCAGGTTCTGGTGCAGCAGAAATGCAAGTGACGGCTTTGTAACCGCTTCCTTTCTTTCTGGGTCTCTGTCTCCTGCCCGTCCTGCCCAGCTCGTTTCCTGTCACTGATAAGTGAGAGGTCACCAGGCTTGGTGTCCCCTCGAGGGAGCAGCCCAGAGGCAGCAGGGCTGGGCAAACCCAGCAGGGCTGCCAAGGTCCCCACTGCTACAGCGTGCCCAGACACCCAGGATAGGAATGACATGAGTCTTCAGGACTTTCAGGCCTTTTTCACTGAGACCTGCTTTGTCCTGTGTGCTGTGAGGACAGAGAGGAGCTGGGGGGTGTCCTGCTCCCAGGAGAGTTCTCCCTGCCCACTCAGCTCGGGTTCTGCAGGCAGTTCTGAGTCTCTGAGAGGATGTGTGTGCCTCCTGGCCAAGCCACAGGTGTGCAAGCAAGGCTCACTCCCCAAGGGAAACCAAAGCACACAGCATTTTCAGACAGATTTCCTAAAAGCACAGTTCACTTGGAGACATCCAGGGAAGTGCAGGACAAGCCCAAGTGACACATGGATGAGACAGGGTAGGAATGTCCCCAGGAGTGTGGGCTTGCACTCCAATGAGATGTGAGGAGGAAATTCCTCCCTGGGAATTCCCAGGGTATCCATGGCCACCCCTGGATCCCTGGCAGTGTTCAGGGCCAGCCTGAAGCACCCTGGGACAGTGGAAGGTGTCCCTGCCAGGGCAGGGATGGGGCTGCAGGTTCTGGGGCTGCATCCCCAGCAGGCTGTCCTGGCAACCAAGTCATTCTGTGCCTCCTGCTGTCCCTCTGTGACTTCTCCACTGGCATTTGTTGGCCAGAGTGTCAAAGTCTCAGAACCTTGGAGATCTGGTCCCACGTGTTGGCTCAGATCCCCTTTACCCTCACCCTCTGGGGATATGATTTAGTGATGAACATGGCAGTGGTCAGTTAGTGGTTGGACTTATTGATCTTTGAGGGATTTTTTCAACCTTAATGTTTCTGTCATTTCCTGATTCTGTGCACCTAGCATAGGAACAGTCCTCCATGCAACTACTCCACTGTAAAATGAACAGGGAGGGCTTCTTCCCACATGAGGAGAGGAACAACCAAGCTGATATAAAGCAGTTTCACTCTGGGAGATCACCTTTCCCAGGGGAAGTGTTCCTGTGCCAAAGCACTTTCTTTAGTCCACAGCAACACCAGCTCTGCATCAGTGTTAGCCCAGCTCAGCAGTGCTGGTGGTTCTCCAGCTCTGCTTTTCTGTTGGCAAATTTGGAGGAAAGCTCAGCTTGTTAGCAGGATATACAGGAGAGTATCTAATTCCAGAAACCAAACATGGATCCACTCAGCAGTCATAGAATCATAGAATATGCTGAGTTGGAAGACATCCATCAGGGTCATCAATCCAACCCCTGACCCTGCACAGGCACCCCAACAATCCCACCCTGTGCCTGAGAGTTTTGTCCAAATGCTCCTTGAGCTCAGCCAGGTTTGGAGCTGTGATCACTTCCCAGTGCTCAATCACACTTAGGGGGAAAACTTTTTCCTTTTTATAATCTAAACCTCCTGACACAGACCCAGCTGTTTCCTCTAGTCCTAGGAGCTGCCCCTCATGAGGATGTTAGAAAGCTCCACAAGGTCACACCTCAGTCTCCTCTTCTCCAGGCTGAACAAACCGAGTGATTCAAAGAAACCAATCCAGCAGTCAAGCAGGAAATCCAGGTCCTAAACTCCTCTTCTGGTTCTCCTTGAGAAGAGGGCAGAAGCACAGAGGCAGGCAGGAACAGCAGCAGTGCCCTGGCAGAACGAGCCAGCAATCGCTGAATGGCTCCCAGCTGAAGGCAGGCAGCAGCAGGAGCAAACTGCGCGGACGGTCAGGGTGAAGGTCCCGGCTCGGCTGGGAGCAGCTCCATCCCGCGGGATGCCCGGGGCTGCGGGCCGGGCAGCGCTGCTGCGCCGCGGGCTCTGAGCTCCCTCCCGCAGGATGCTCCTGCCGGGGCCGCCGCTGGGGAACAGCGAGCCGCTGCTCTCCGGAGGAGCGATCTGCGGGGCTGCTGCCCTCCCGGTGCCCGGTTCGAGGGGCTGAGCGGAGCCGCTGAGCGGCCCGAGGGTCGCCGCATCCGCGGGATGCTCGGCAGGAGCGCATCGCCCTCCCGAGTGAGCACAGAGCCTGCTCAGCCCCCAGGCAGCGGCTGCACCTTCCAACCTGCCAGCGATGTGCAGGCGGCGGAGATGGGCTAATTTCCAAAAGCCTGCAGGACATCCTGACTCCCAGGCGTGTCTACGGAAGCAGAACCATCCCTTCCTGAGCGCCGGACCCAGAGGTGACGGGGACTGATGGGACAAAGCCATGGCGGGGTTGGCAGTCCTGGGGAGAGACATGAAGCTATGGGGCAGTGTCTGTGCTTTGAGTGCCAGCTCAGTGCCTGAGGTGGCTCTGGGGCTGTGTGGAGAGGGTGAGGAGAGCCCCTGGGGCGTGCATGGGGCAGGGAGCTGGGTGAGGGAGCCCATGCTCAGGAGGCTGGGGACAGAAATGGGCATAAGGGTTGGCAGGTCATTAGTGGGAAAACAGGTCCCAGTCTGGAGCTGGAAGCTGCTGTTTGCACAAAGAGAACTGGCTATGAAATCATGGTCAGAGGTGCAAGATGACCCCACGGAAGTGGAGTTTTAAAATGCAAGTGAACAAACAACAACTACCAGTCAGGGATAAATCCAAATTTTCCTCCCCAGAGCACCAACTCCATCGGGACCACGTGTCTTGCTGAAAGTAAAGCCACACTTATAAGGACCCTTTAAGGCCCCTGACACTCTGTCACAGACCTCTCTAGTCCTTACATCCCAACAGTTAATCCCAATGCACAGTTGTCCATGCACAGAGGACACAGGGGATCCCATGTATGGCACACACTTGGTTGGGCCAGGGTGAATGGCTGCTGTGGTAACAGCTGGGACTCTTCCCTCCATGTGCATCCCTCCATCACCAACCTCCCAGCCCCACTCTGGACATCATCATGACCCCTGGCACCCCACTGCCACCAAGGTCAGAGCAGAAAGAAATGATGGGGAGCAAGAGATGTTCCTGTGCTGGGACCTCACCTGATGGGGAAGGAGGCAGGAAGGGGAAGGGATGTGAGAGGCACAGCAGTGACCTGCCTGGAGCCACTTCCTTCAGTGCTGCTTCCTCCCATCCCCTCCTGGGGACTGTCAGGCTCCTTTGCTCACTCCAGATTACAGTGGCTGTCCTGCTGTCCTGGTCCTGTCCTTAGAGCAAACTGACCCTGGCTTGGCATCTGCCCCCAGACTGGACCTTGTCTCCCCTCAAAGCCAGCACCCTGGCCCCAGCAGCCCCTGCCTGTAGGATCCAGCAGCTCTGCTCCCCAGCCAGCCTGGTGCAGCTGGTGCAGAGCTGGTGCTGTGACATGGGACAAGCACAGGTGCACACGAAAGGCACAGAGCATCTCCCAGCTCTCTGCTCCCCACTGCATCCCTCTGTGAACCCAGCCAGTATCCCTCAGGAGGAACCAGCTGGCAGGAAGGAAGGAAGGAAGGCATTCCCTGCTCAAGGTCTGTGCACACCAGCATGGATGGGCACTGATGAGTGACCAAAGACATCTCTGCAGGTGTGGGTGTGCACACACAGTGTACCCCAGGGGGCAGGCAGGAGGGGGTAGGGCTCAGTCCCAGGAGGGCAGCAGATGTAGCTACAGCTACAGGGGACAGCTTGCTGCCTGGGTGGCACTGAGAGCTGAAAAATGCCCTGGGTCCAGCAGTGTGTTCTGGCTCCCTCTGCTCCTGGTCTCCCTCACATTCAGTCTATCTCTACCAGCTCATGCCTCATTTTCCACCAGCACCTTCATTCTCATGCTGTGAGTCTCCACAGGACTGTGAACCCTCCCATGCTCTCCCTTCAAATGCAGCTCGTCATGCTGGTGCTTTGGCAGAGGGGAGGCAGAGCAGCCATGCTGGCAGGTGGGAGCACACTGGGTGTGCTGCACCATCAGGGGTATGTAAGGGTCAGGACACCTCAGCAGTGCCAACTTTTCTGCTCCTAGGAGCTTGGGCCATGGCACATGGCCACACAACATCCCTACTGCATTCCTTCTATCCTGGGTGAGTCACCATGGCCAGGACAGTCCCTTCAGTGTCCATTGGAGTTTTCTGCATAAGGAGAAGCCCAAGGGGGGGCAGGTGTAGTTTCCAGGGCTGTATCCTGGGTGTCCTGCTTAGCTGCAGCCAGCACAGGCAGGTGCACAATTGGCAGTGCCAAGCCAGCAGCATGGGGAGGTTTGTGAGCAGCAGAAAGTGCTGCAAGGCTTTTCTGGGGATATCCCTGAGCACGACTGCCTTGTGTTGAGATGCTTCAGAGGCAGAGGTGCACTGCATCCCAGCATCTCAGCTTCCTCCTTTTACCCTGAGTGGGTCCTTTGTCATGACCAAATTTGAGTGGAACCAAATAAGCCATTTTGCAAAGGAAGTGCATCAGCATCTTTCCTGCAGCATCCAGGGATATTTCATGAACAAGGCAGAACCTGGCAGGAGGAAGGGACTTACTGCTGAAATCCTTTGTAATGCCCATCAAATCTCTTAAATCACACTGGGCCACAGATCACTGAAACAAGCTGCACACAGGGAGCTCCTGGCCTCCATAAAAACCTTTGTTCCTTTTGCAGCTGGAGTGTGTCTTGCATAAAATCGTGTGTTGATAAAAGGCTCCCATTCCCTTTGGGGAAAACCAGCCAAAATCCAGCTCCCAATGGCCAGTGCTGCCCTGGATGTCCTGCTCACTGTGCAGAGGATCAGGATGTGCTGTGGCGCTTCCTGGACAGCCCAGCTGTCACAGCCCCATTGCTTTACTCCTTTGGGGTGCTGGCAGATTTGTGGATGTTCCCTGGACCCTATGGAGTCTGGGAGGGTCCAGCTGTCTCCATCCTCCTTGTCACAGGTGCCAGGGAGGTTGGGAAGGAGTGTGGGTGCACAGATGTCACTGACACATTCCCAGTGACTTGTGTGTGCAGGTGGTATCTGCCCCAGTGCCACACTGAGCTTGTCCCTCTCGTGTCCCCCTGTGGCAGAAGAACAGAACAGTGAGGAGGCAGCAAGATCAGGGCAAGAAAAGCAGCTCCAGGGGTTTGCATCTTGGCTCTATCCTCAGGAACCCCTTAAGCTCAAAGATGGGACAGGTACCCTCCACACTTAGAGGACAGACACAGTCCCAGCCTCAGGAAGCTGCTGCATGTCTGACAGCCTGTTACTGCAGCACAGACCCTGTTTGTTTACTCTGGCTCCTGCTGGGAGGGAGTTCATGCAGACACCTTGTTAAGTCCTGCAGGTCATCCCAGGAATTCCTGAGTTCTGTCAGAGACCCAACAGGTGGGAAGGAAGGGCAGTGTGTGCTGGGGCTGCCTCTAGGCCTTACAGATGTGTTCTTTCATCCCATGTAGGGCAGGGAGCAGTTCCTCAGTCTATCCTCCAGCCACTCTAGGATCTGCAAGTAAGACATGGGTGCTGGTGGCCTTTTCTCCAGGATAAGGCTGTTCTGCTGCTGTCCAAGGCCAGCATTTTGCCCTGGAGCTTGGGCCCTCTGATCTCCTAGCCCTTGGGCAGAAGGTGGCACTGGCAGGGTGTCCCAGGTTGCCCAGGGAAGCTGTTGTTGCAAGCACACAGGTGTGCACAGACACACAGCAAGGTGAGCAGCAGTGCTGGCACAGCCCAGGGACAGCACAGTGACCTCAGGGAGCTGGGCTGGGGTGGCACTGGGCAGAGCAGACATGGGAAAGGTGTTTGGGGTCCGTGTGGCTGTTGGGGTGCAGCAGGAGCTGCTGCAGTGCTCTGAGGTGGGGGTGAGGAGGAAGGAAGTGTGCAGAGCCCGGGCAAGAGCAAACAGGAAGAGCAGTGGGATGTGTCAGTGGGGATGTGCAGTGCCCTGAGGGCAGACCTGGCCTACCTGAGCCAGACCCGGGACCTTCATCCCAAATACACCCTGCCCTTCCCTGCTGGGCAGGGGAAGCCACCCATCTCACCCTCAGGTACCCAGGGATGGTGGTGGGTGCAGAGGGGTGTCTCCACATGGACAGGCCTTGGGGGACAGTGGGGTGGCACACGGAGCACAGGGCCAGGTGGAACTGAGCAGCCCTGGCACATTGCACAGGATGGGGAACAGCCAGGGCCCAGCCTGGGCAGGACAGCGGGCACGGGAAGCTCATCCTGGCTTCTGTGGGGCAGCTGGGCTGTGGCACCCCAGGGCAGCACCCCGACCATGCCAAGCCTCCCCAGGGCTGGGTCTGGCCCGTCCCTCCGTGCCTGTGGTGGCACCAGCGCTGGCCATGGCTCGTCAGCAGCACACACCAGCAGCCCCAGCAGGGGCTCCCTGGGGGAGGCCAGGCCGTGCCAGGCCCGGGGCTGCTGCGAGTGGGGCCGGGCTGGGCGCGGGCAGAGCCGAGCTGCAGAGATGTGGCCGGTGTGTGTGGGCGGCAGCCGGGCTGGGCGAGAAGGAGGGAGAGGAAGCAGCAGCTCTTTGATAAGCAGCTTCCTGAACACTTTCAAACCGTGCTGTCAGAGCCACGGCGGGCCAGGAGCGACAGACCCACGGCACAGGGCACAGGTAGGAGCCCCCCCGGCCCACAGTGCTGCCCCCAGCCCACAGTGCTGCCCCTGACCCGCAGTGCTGCCCCTGTCCCACAGTGCTGCCCCTGTCCCACAGTGCTGCCCCCATCCCATAGTGCTGCCTCTGTCCCACAGTGCTTCCCCCGGCCCACAGTGCTGCCCCCATCCCATAGTGCTGCCCCTGTCCCACAGTGCTTCCCCCGGCCCACAGTGCTGCCCCCATCCCATAGTGCTGCCTCTGTCCCACAGTGTTGCCCCCATCCCACAGTGCTGCCCCTGTCCCACAGTGCTGCCCCTGTCCCACAGTGCTGCCCCCTGTCCCACAGTGTTGCCCCCTGTCCCACAGTGTTGCCCCCATCCCACAGTGCTGCCCCTGTCCCACAGTGCTGCCCCTGTCCCACAGTGCTGCCCCCTGTCCCACAGTGCTGCCCCCAGCCCACAGTGCTTCCCCCATCCCACAGTGCTGCCCCTGTCCCACAGTGCTTCCCCCGGCCCACAGTGCTGCCCCCAGCCCACAGTGCTGCCCCCAGCCCACAGTGCTGCCCCCTGTCCCACAGTTCTGCCCCCAGCCCACAGTGCTGCCCCTGTCCCACAGTGCTGCCCCTGTCCCACAGTGCTTCCCCCGGCCCACAGTGCTGCCCCCAGCCCACAGTGCTGCCTCCAGCCCACCCTGCTGGGCAGGAGCCCCTGGGCAGTGCTGGGCCTGTGCCCAGGGCAGGGGCATCTGCTGTGGATGGGCAGCCCCAGGCAGGGCTGGGGGGCTGGGCAGGGGGTTTGAGAGCTCTCCCTACAGGTGCTGGCAGCTCAGGCACTCCCTCTGCTAGCCAGGGCATTTCCCAGGTGTTTGCAGCTGCTGGGATGGGAGCCTGGGCTCTCTCTGGTCAGGATCTCGCCTGATGCTGCTCCTGGATGGAGAGCACCATGGGGATGGTGTGAGTGGCAGTGGTGGCACTGCCACTGTCAGAAATGCTGCTGGCAGCAGGGAGCAGCTCTTGCCCTCGCTGTTCTCTCAACCACCATGTGGAGCCTGGCTCTCCACAGGAGCTCCCTGAGCAAATGGGATCCCCCCCTGCCCAGCAAGAGCTCTGCATCATTCCCTGTCTCTGTGCGTCTGTCTCCTCCTCATGGAGGAAGTTGGGGATGAGAGGGAGGCTCAGGACCCCAGGGTGCTGCCTGCACCATGAGGAACTGTGTCCAGAGGTGAATCAGCATCCCCTGCATCTCCCTAGCCCTGCCAGGGGCTGACCCATGGCTGGTGATGGACAATGTCTGGCACCCTCCCCAGCTGGGCTGCCCTGTCACCTTTGCTCAACCACTCAGATAAAGCAGTTTCCTCTCGACAGTTGCTGTGACCTGCAGGAAGGAGGAGGCTGTCCCAGGCCATCCCTCCCTTGCAGCCACGAGGCTGTTGAGGGTGCCTGGTCTGTGTCTCCCTGCAGCAGGAGATGGCCAGACTGCACAGTGGCTACAGCCACCTCACGTCACCTGCTGAATGTGCTCAGGCATTCCAGCTCTCACTGGAACAAAGGGGGGGATGTGATGGGGGAGGGCTGGAAACACAGAGCACGTGCTTCCATGGAGGAGGAGAGCATCCCCCAAACCAGGCTGTGCTCTGCCACCACAGTGTTCTCCACTCAGAGGATGCAGGTGGCCCCTGGTGCCATGCCCAGGGTCACTGGTGGTGCTGCAGGCATCCCCAAGGGTGACTGTGCTGGGAGCTCTCCATCTGCCTGGACAGAATGGCTGCTGGTCCTGGTTAAAGGACAAGTGAGGGTTTAAAATCCATCCCTTGCTTGCCCAGCCTCTGCCAGGGGCTCCACCCAGCCCTGTGGTATCTCTCAGATCTGACTTTTCTCTTCCAGCTGCTTTTCCTCTGATGGCTCCATGATTTCCCAGGAGCTGAGGGCCCCCTGTGTGCCCCTGCTGTGCTTCAGGACAGTGGTTCTGTGGTTGCTGCAGCATGGTCCAAGCCTGCTTGCTGTGCTCCAGAGTTCCTAAGAGCAGCCTGGCAGCTGCAGTGGGCATGGAGAGGCCGGACAAGCCCAGCCCCTCTGCCAAGAAGCGTCTGCAGGAGAGGTGAGTGTGCCTCAGCCCTGGCCAGGGCACCCTGCTCATCCCCAGGGCTCCCCTAACACTCCCTCCTGCCAGCCTGTTCAGGTGCCAGGCCTGAGACCCCACCCTGCCCAGGACAAATCTCCACACCATCCTCCAGGGACTTCCCAGCAAAAAGGCCAAATGATCAGCTGGTTCCTTGTTCCTCAGCCCCCCCATCTACTGGGGTCTCCATCTGGCCTTTGCTCAGTGTGGAACGGTTTTAAGTGATGATTTAACAGTGGGATGGGCTGTCCTTCTGTCCCAGGGTGGCAGTAGGTCAGCCAGGGACCCCTCTGCCTTGCAGGAGGGGCTCCAATGTCTCACTAGTGCTGGACATGAGCTCTCTGGGGAACGTGGAGCCCATCCAGCCTGTCTGCACACCACGGGACATCACACTGAAGTTTCTGAGGACATCCAGCCACGTGCTGAGGAAACAGGAGCTCCAGCAGCACGCCCAGAGCCTGGCACAGCTCCAGGAGGAGTTTTCGGTGCGATGATTCCCTCTCCCCCCTCCCTGGAGGGGTGGCAGGGGCGGTGGTGGGACTGACAGGGGTGAACATCAGGCTCTGAGCCCAGCTGTGCCCCACAGCTCCAGTGGGAGGGAGGGCAGGAGGTGTGGGCAAACAGAGGGGGGGGCCCATGTGCCACCTGCTCCTTGGTGCACACATGTCCCTTTGGGGCCCCTGGAAAACCCTGTCCTGCCCTCCCATGCTCTTCTCCCAGGGTTGCCTCTCTGGAAGGAGTCTAGTCACAACTGGAGTAAAGGCAGGACTCATCCCAGGAGCTGACATCTCTGGTGATGCCCCTGGGTCAGCCAGGACTGCCACCACCAGGGGACAAAGATGGGCTTTTCCTCATGGCTGTTCTCCCCCCTGCAGAAAATCCCACCCAACTTCGTGAGTCCGGAGGAGCTGGAAATCCCTGGACATGCTTTGAAGGACAGATACAAAACCATTCTCCCCAGTATGTGCCTCTGTGTTCCTCTGCCTCCCACTGGCCTGTGTTTGCCTGTGGGTGAGGGGTGCCTCGAGCAGCCCTGGCACTGGGGTGGGCACTGGGTGCTGTTGCTGTTCCTGCCATGCTGCTCCTTCTGCTGCAGGAGTGGCTGCTGTGTGCAGGGGTCTTCACAGTGCTGTGGGGCACATGGGGAGTTGCTCCCTGGGGTGTCCTGCCCAGGTGCCCCTGCTTGTCCCAGTGGTGTGGCCCTAAGGGTGTAAAGGCTGAGGACTCAGCTGGGCTCTAGTCAGGCTCTGTCCTGGGGGATCACTGCAGGTGAGTCACCCCACCTGCTCACTATGGTACCTGCAGGTTTGGGCTGTGCCCTGCCAGAGGGGAGTGAGGCTGAACTGGGACAAGAACAGGCCTGAGGGAGGGTGCAGAGTGCTCTGAGCATGGCATGGAGCTGGAGGACTCAGCCTCCAGCCCGGGGAGGATGGGCAGGATCAGTCCCTTGGTAACTCCTGTGACATCTTGCAGATCCTGAGAGCCGGGTCTGCCTCAGGAGGGCTGGGAGCCAGGAGGAGGACAGCTACATAAATGCCAACTACATCACAGTGAGTGTCCTCCACGTGCAGCCCAGGGCTCACAGGGGTCAGGCTGCAGGTGCCACACTGGGTCACACATGCTGGGGCTCTCCTGGGGCTGCCCTGGGGCAGCAGACTTCACTTGCCACCCCTTTTGGAGCTGGAGAGATGTGGCTCCATGTACACAGGGCAGATATACTGCTCCTGTTGGTGGCAGAGTCTCATGAGGGAGCTGCTCTCAGCTCCTGAGCACCCCAAAAGGCTCCCTTGCAGTGGCTTCTCCATCTCCTCCTCACACACTGTCCCTCTGTCTGGCAAAGCCATGGGAGGCAAGCTGTGTCAGCAGGTCATGGCAGCTCAGAGATCCTCAAACCTCACTCATCCTGGGATTTCCTCTCTCCTCAGGGAGCTTGTTGCAATTTCCCAGGAAGAGAGCTAGTGAAGATGAGGTGTGGCTTATTTTTGGCACCCAGTGGGATTCCTTTCCAGAGCCTGAGAAATCCCCAGACCTTAGGGCATTACTTAGGCAACTTGGCTTTGCATCCATCCCTGTACAAACCCTTGCAGGCTGCAGTCTCTCCCAGAATGGGATCAGTGAGAGCCAGGTGCCAGCTTTGCCTCTCACTGCAGCAACTTTCCCTTGGGACTGGCCAGGGCACTGGCCACCAGTGGTGGGGCCACGGATGCTGTGAGTGCTTGGCAGTGAGGAAAAGCAGGACTTGGAAAAGTAGCCCACAAAAATTCTGTCTGGGGTGACAGGCAAAACCCTGGGAGGGAGCAGGGTGGAGCTGGAGGGCAGTTAAGAACATTTCTTTTCTGCTGGTGCTTGTGGCTGAGATCCATTGAGACAGCAGCACCCAGCACCCAGCAGGGAGGGTCAGAGCTCCTCTGAGCTAGGAGTGCCCAGAGCTGCTGGGATCTCCAAAGGTAGCTTGAGCATGGGCAGCAGAGGGGCTGTGTCTCCCTGGGGCAGGCTGGCAGCTGCACATCAGGTGACACTGGCACTCTGTCCCTACACCTTGGCTGTGGTGGCATCCCCTGTCTCACCTGCCAATGCACCAGCACTGCCCATCCCTGTGGCACACACACCTGTGTGCAGCTGGTGTTTCCTGGCCCCTTCCTTCCTCTTGCCTCTCCAAAGGTGCAGCAGTGCAGGAATTTGTGGGCACATCAGAAAATTGGCAGCCCAGCCTGCCTGGGCATGCCTTGGAAGCACAGGAATCTGGGAGGGCCCTTCAGGTGTTTGCTCACATCAACCCCATCTGGGATTGATGCTCTTCCTGCTGATGGTGTTCCATGAAATGTTTTTTAGCATGGGTGTGGGGGAAAAGTGGAATTCCCAGAGTTGACACCTCCAGGTCTTCTGAATAGAAAATCCTATTTCCTAGGAAAAATAAATAATCTCAAGGCATGAATATAGAGCTCTGCAAAATGTTCCTGCCCCTTAGCTGAGCCAGTGCAACTTGTTGTGAGACCAAACCATTAACAGATTGCTGGGAAGGCCTGGATTTTTGATGCCTTTGGCAATTTAATACCAAGAGAAGTGTCTGGAGACAGAGGACACTTGGAGCTGTGAAACAGGGATTCCTGCTTGTCCTTGTGGAAATGCCCCCAGTGAGGAGTGCAGCTCCTTATGTGAGCTTTGCCTTGCAAGGCATCCATCATGCTGCTATTGTCACACTGATAGCCTGGAGATGCCTGCAGGAACTTGGGTGTACAAGGCCAATGATGGGATGGGATGGGATGGGATGGGATGGGATGGGATGGGATGGGATGGGATGGGATGGGATGGGATGGGATGGGATGGGATGGGATGGGATGGGATGATGGGATGGCAGGATGGGGAGGATGCCTGGTGGTTCCTCAGCAGAGCTATAAGAGCATTTTAAGGACAGGTTTAGTAAGAAAGGGCATGTGTGGCTCAGCCTCTAGGCCTTTGAGGAGAAAAGCCTTGTGAGGGCTGGAGTGAGCTGGGGACAGTCCCCAGTGTCCCCAGGGTCCCCCAGGGTCCCCAGGGTGCCCCCAGGGTCCCTGACAGGCCCTGTGCTCGCAGGGCTACGCGGGGCGGCCCCGGGAGTACATTGCCACCCAGGGACCCATGCTGAACACCATCAGTGACTTCTGGGAGATGGTGTGGCAGGAGGAGGCTCCTCTCATCGTCATGATCACCGAGCTCCAGGAGAGCAAGGAGGTACCACTGACTCTGCCCAAAGTACCACTGACCCTGCCCAAAGTACAACTGACCCTGCCCAAAGTACCACTGACCCTGCCCAAAGTACAACTGACTCTGCCCAAGGAGATACCACTGACCGTGCCCAAAGTACCACTGACCCTGCCAAAGGAGGTACCACTGACCCTGCCCAAAGTACCACTGACCCTGCCAAAGGAGGTACCACTGACCCTGCCCAAAGTACCACTGACCCTGCCAAAGGAGGTACCACTGACCCTGCCCAAAGTACCACTGACCGTGCCCAGGGAGGTACCACTGACCGTGCCCAGGGAGGTACCACTGACCCTGCCCAGACCAGGCCGAGGGGCACAGGGGGGAGTGGGGTACTGATAAGAGCAGAGGGTTATGTGAGGCCAAATGTGGGGTCTGTGCACCCACTTATTGTGCTTTCATCTCAGAGGATTCCATGATGAATCACAAGTGAAGGAGGAGATCCCCAGATGGATAATAGGAGAAAGGGTTTAGGGCAAACCCCAGGGATGGGGCAGAAGCTGTGGCAGCAGTGCCCCTCTGGCCCCCCAGAGCTCTCCCAAAGGCTGGGAGCTCTCAGCCAGGGGATCCAGCCCAAGGAAGAGCTCAGGGGGGCCAGAGGGGCAGTGCTGGCCACTGCTTCATTGGATGGGAGCCAACAGCACCTGCCTAGGGGAATTGAGAATTGGAAACTCTTTCCTGGTCATGTCCTTAGTCCCTTCTCTCCCTGTGCCCTGGGTCCTGCTGCATCTGGAAGTTTCCTGGGCTGAGCAGAGATATGCATCCCTGGGGCCTGAAAGCCAGGGCAGGGTGTGGGAGAGGGTGCAGGGCAGCAGATGCAGGGGTAGGGATCTATCCCCCCTTTGCTTTCCCTCTGTATCACTCCAATCCACCTTCCCCCTTTCCCTGCTGCTCCAAGGTGATGCCCCCTCCCAAGAGCATGACTCAAGCACAGCTCAAACATCCAGTGGGTGCCTTGAGCACATCCACAGCCACAAACCTGCCTTGTTCTCCAGAAATGTGTCCACTACTGGCCTGAGAAGGAGGGCACCTACGGCCCCTTCACCATCCAGGTGCAGGGGCTGAGCGAGTCTGTGGAGTACGTGGTGCGGGATCTCTCCATCCAGGTGGGTCTGAGCCTCAGCCTGGGCTCAGAGAGGGACAGCCCAGCAGGGATCTCTGGTGAGATGACAATGCTGTGCCACAGCAAAGGGGGTTCATGATTCTCAGGGGTCTGCAGAGCCCCTCTTGCCTGGAGAGGGGTACAGAGGAGAAGGGGCCCGCTGGGCAGAGCAGCACCAGCAGCCCAGTGTTTGTGCACTGTGTCCTTGGGCTGCCCCATGGGCTCTCTGTAGTCACCCTGGGCTGACACCAGCCTAAAGGATTTTGCTTGTTTTGCCTGGACTGGTGACAGAATTGGAACACTCTGCATCTGTTCACACCTTCTGGGATGGAACACATCCATTGCCTCTGGCCCAGGGGTCTCTCCCTCGTGTCTGGCAGAGGCTCAAAGAGGGATTCAGGAGAGTGGCTGAAATGGGTGTGGGCTGCTTGGCCCCTGCTTGAGCTGAATTCTGTGTTTCACTTGGCCCCTGCTCTCACATCCCCACTTCTCTTTGTCCTGTGCTGGAAAAGCTTGGGAAGGAGCACCGCAAGGTCAAACACATCCTCTTCCCTTCCTGGCCTGACCAGCAAACACCTGAGTCAGCCAAGCCCCTGCTGCACCTGGTGTCCAAGGTGGAGGAGGCTCTGCAGACTGCAGCCAGCCCAGGGCCCATCGTGGTGCACTGCAGGTAAGAGCTTGCACCTCACCTGACCCTGTCTGTGCTTCTCCTGGGGTCTGCGAATACCTGAGGGGAAACTCCCATGTGAGTCCTCATGCAGGAGTCCCCCTGTGGTGCAGAAATGCCAGGCACAGCCACCCCACAGCAGAGTGTCAATCAGCACTGTTCTGGCAGCAGGATGGTGCCATATCCTGCCCCTGGGTCCAGCAGGGTGGGAGCAGGAAGGGTCTGCATTTGGGACCCAGCCACCAGCTCCACCATGCACCCAGAGCTCCAGCTCTGCAAGATCCTGCTTGAGCAGGGAGATGGAACCAGGTGACCCCATGGCTGGTCCCTCTGAACCTGACCCATTCTGTAATTCCATGATTCCTGCTCCCTGTGCCACCCAGCATGGCCTGTGGTTTGGATGTGGAGCCATGTTTCAGGATAGCCCTCCTGCAGGAGGTGGCCTCTGCCTATTTTCTCTCCTTGCTGAGTGAATTTGGGGACAGTGGAGCAGAGCACTCAGTTGTCCCTATGGAACATGCAGCATGCACTGCTGCAGGCTGAGTCAAACCACTGGGGTTAGAGCCCAGCTGGGAGGGGAGGGGGCTGCAGAGCCCCCTGCATTGCACATGGATGGGCACAGACTGGTTTTGTGCTTCCAGAGCAGCCTCAGCTGGGCTGTGCACATGGCAAGAACTCCTTGCCACGGCAGAGTGACCCCAGCCCTTGGATTTTGGTGCCTGGCTAAGCTTGGTCTGGCAGCTGGGGCCAGGAGCCCAGAATCCCTCTAGGAAAGAATCACAGCAAACCAGCCCAGGAGTGCACCCAGCTCAGCAGGATGCAGGGGCAGCACTGCAGGCTGTCACACAGCTGAGTCTGTCTGTCTGTCTGTCTGTCCTGCAGCAGAGTCTCAGCAGGATGCAGGAGCAGGGGCAGCTCTGCAGGCTGTCTCAGCTGTGTCTGTCTGTCTGTCTGTCTGTCCTGCAGCACAGGCTCAGCAGGATGCAGGGGCAGCACTGCAAGCTGTCACAGCTCTGTCTGTCTGTCTGTCTGTCTGTCCTGCAGCACAGGCTTAGCAGGATGCAGGGGCAGTGCAGGCTGTCTCAGCGGTGTCTGTCTGTCTGTCTGTCCTGCAGCACAGGCTCAGCAGGATGCAGGGGCAGCTCTGCAGGCTGTCTCAGCTCTGTCTGTCTGTCTGTCTGTCTGTCCTGCAGCACAGGCTCAGCAGGATGCAGGGGCAGCTCTGCAGGCTGTCTCAGCTCTGTCTGTCTGTCTGTCTGTCCTGCAGCACAGGCTCAGCAGGATGCAGGTGCGGGGGCAGCTCTGCAGGCTGTCTCAGCTGTGTCTGTCTGTCTGTCTGTCTGTCTGTCCTGCAGCACAGGCTCAGCAGGAGCAGGGGCAGCTCTGCAGGCTGTCTCAGCGGTGTCTGTCTGTCTGTCTGGCTGTCCTGCAGCACAGGCTCAGCAGGATGCAGGAGCAGGGGCAGCACTGCAGGCTGTCTCAGCTGTGTCTGTCTGTCTGTCTGTCTGTCCTGCAGCACAGGCTCAGCAGGATGCAGGAGTGGGGGCAGCACTGCAGGCTGTCACAGCTCTGTCTGTCTGTCTGTCTGTCCTGCAGCACAGGCTCAGCAGGATGCAGGTGCAGGGGCAGTGCAGGCTGTCTCAGCGGTGTCTGTCTGTCTGTCTGTCTGTCCTGCAGCACAGGCTCAGCAGGATGCAGGTGCAGGGGCACTGCAGGCTGTCTCAGCTGTGTCTGTCTGTCTGTCTGTCTGTCTGTCCTGCAGCACAGGCTCAGCAGGATGCAGGTGCAGGGGCACTGCAGGCTGTCACAGCTGTGTCTGTCTGTCTGTCTGTCTGTCCTGCAGCACAGGCTCAGCAGGATGCAGGGGCAGCACTGCAGGCTGTCTCAGCTGTGTCTGTCTGTCTGTCTGTCTGTCCTGCAGCGCAGGCATTGGCCGCACTGGCTCCTTCATTGCCACCAGGATTGGCTGCCAGCAGCTGCAGCAGCAGGGGCAGGTGGATGTCCTGGGCATCGTGTGCCGCCTGCGCATTGACAGGTGAGCAGGGGCTCCCTGAGGGTGCCAAGCCTGGGGCAGGGCTGTGGCACAGACACGGGGATGGGCATCCCAAGGGGGCACAGGGACAATTTCTGATGGAAACCAGAAGGTGCCTGGGGGATACAGAGTGTGGGCAGCAAACATTTCCCAGTGCCAGGCTGGTTCTGCTGTCACAGCTGTTGTAGGACATGAGGGAGAGGAGAGGGGCTGGCAGCCATCTGCTGCTCCCTTCCAGCTCACCCACTACAGCCAGAAACACTCCACCTGGCCACCTGTAGTTTTCAAGAACTACAGGTGAAAATTAGCACCAAATCAGCTGCTAATCTCATTTTGAACAGCCCAGCAGTGCTTCTGAACCCCTAGTGCCTGTTTCAGAGGCATCTTGACACGGCTGGTGACACAGTGGGAATATCTGTGCCCTGGGAGCAGGATCTGGGAGCAGGGTTGTGTGTTTGGTGGTGTCAGTGGGCTCTGCCTTTCCTTGCAGAGGTGGGATGATCCAGACCAGTGAGCAGTACCAGTTCCTCCATCACACACTGGCTCTCTACGCCTCCCAGCTGCCAGAGGGGGGAGGCTGCTAGGGCAGGGCCTGTGGCTCCCTGCTCTGACCTCTCCTGCACCAGCCTCGGGGACACCTTCACCAAAACCTCTCCTGGTGCTGCCAGGACACAGAGCAGCAGCATGAACATCCCTTGGGATGACAGAGCTGAGCCAGCCATGGGGACTGTGCCTTTGGACCCTGGGGATGAGCAAGGTGAGGTGGTGCACTGGGAGATTGAGGTGGCCACTGCTGCTGGCTCCAGGCAGATTTCACCCATAGAAAGGAGCTTTGGCTTTTGAGAGGTGGAAATTCCTGGACCAGAAGAGCACACTGTGCAGAGGAACTGCAGCTGGCAGATGCCAGGAGCCTGATTTGCCTTTCAGCTGCACACAAATGTTCACCCCTTTAGATACAGCACTGCTGGAACTACCCTGGAATAAACAGAGCCTCTGTCCTGGCTGTGCATCCTCTGTGGGCAGGGCTGGGCTTGCTCCAAACATGCACCACAAAGCTCTTCTTGCTGAAGACACACCTTGATGGCTTGGTGCATGGTCAGCTAGCAGCTTGCTTTCCTCTCCACCTTCAGCCAACACCTTTTCAACAGCCTTAAGGAAAACCATAGAATTTTTAAGGTTGGAAAAGACCTCCAAGATCATAGAGTCCAACCTGTGATCAAACCCCACTGTGCCCACATGAATTGCCATGTACAGTTGTTTCTTGAAAACCTCTGGGGATGGTGAGTCCAGCCCCTCCCTGTGCCAGTGCCTGATCACCCTTTCAGAGAAGAAATTTTCCCCAATTCCAACCCAAACCTCCCCTCTCCCTAGCAGGGGAGATTCCCAAGTGCAGTTTGCAAGTGGTGTGTTCCCAATTGCCTTCTGTTACCTGAGGATGGGGATTTTGATGAATTGTTGGGGTTTTTTTTCCTGAAATCAGAACAAAATAATATCTAGGTTTTATTAGGTTGTCTTTTTATCTGATAAATCCGTGGGGGGGAATAGAAGATGGAAAAACATTTTGTTGTAAAGCATGGAGATGGAAATATTCTGTGAAGTATTCTGAAGAACTGTGAAGGTATTCAAGGCTGCCCTTGGCCAGTGGGCACCCCTTGGGCTGTGAGGGCTGGGCAGGAGGTGGGATCTGCCCAGTCTGTGCCAGCCCATGTCATAAGACATGACCCAGTGTGAGATCCAGGGAGAAAAGGGTCAATCTTCCTGCTGAATGGGTCTGAGCTTGCCTGGGCTCCCTGAGCTTCCCTGGCTCAGGGCTCTGTGCATGAGCTGCCCCTTCCCCACCCCATGGGTCCCCAGATGTTCCCTGTCCACTTCCCTCCCTTGCCACCAAATCTGCCTCCTGGCCCAGCAGCAGGGAAAGGAGCAGATCTCAAGTAATGTCCTTTCACCTGCTGCATTTTGATCATCCTGGCAGAGAAATCCCCCTGTTCCCAGTGCCAGGTCAGCCCTTCCTCATGCCCCAGCCTGCCTTTGGGGGGAACTGTGTTCTCTGTGGGACTTCTGCATGATGCACAGGCACTTGGAGAGGCTGTGGAGCTTCTGCAAGCTCCCTGCATGTCAATGCATGGCTCAGAATTTTGTCTTCTCAGGTAATCTGGTATACACACCACAAATTTACCTTTAATGGTGTCTCTGGAGACACCCATAGAGGTTTGAGTTGTGAGACAGGCTTCATTCAGCACCCTCCTGCTCCTCAAGTCTTTCCTCACCCACTGCCATCAGGCAGGAGAAATTGAAGACTTGCAAGCTGCACCTAGACAGTTTTGGTGCACTCCCTGGACAGCAGGACACACACCATTTTCCTCATGCTTTCAGTTTGCTGTCCAGAGGAGAGCTCGTAGGGCAGGCTCAGGCCAGGGGCTGCATGAGGGTCTCCCAAGGCATGCAGGAGCAGCACCAGGATCACAGCTGGGCCAGGGGTGCTGGCACCTCCTCCCAGATTCCCCATCAGGTGCTGGGAGTGTTTCCAGCTCAGCTGTCTGATGCAGATTATGATCAGGTAAGCAGGTTTCATCCATTTTGATCTCAATTTCTACCAGCTCCATCTGTTCCACACTTAGCTGGGCACTGTGTGAGTTCTCTGCATCCTCTGTGCAGGGTTTGATCTGCTCTGGCAGTGTCTGAGAAACCCCCTCACACTCACAGGAAAGGAACATCAGACACAGGAGAGGAACCTCTCCACAATCTCATGCTTCCCCATGCCCTGGGAGCCCCTGAAATCAGCCAGGGGTTTCAGCACAGCCAAGATTGCTCCTGTTCACTCCCCCACTCAAACCCCAGCTATGGTCCCAGCTGTCCTTATCCTCATGGTGCTCCTGTGCTTCACAGGAGGTACAGCCCAGGCAGGCAGAGCACACTGGTACTGGGAACCCTGGGCTGCAGCATCCTGAGAACTGTGTCCCCAGGAGGGCAGGTCTGCCCAGGGCTCAGGAGAAGTCCTTCCTCAACAAATCACAGAACAGCTTGCTTGGAAGGCAACTAGACCCAAACCCTTCCACTAGCCCAGTCCAAGTCCAGCCTGGCCCTGGACACTTGCAGGGATGGGGCAGCCACAGCTTCTCTGGGCAACCTGTGCCAGGGCCTCAGCACCCTCTTTATAAAAAAAAAAATTATATTAAGTAAAAAGATACAAGATCCTGTCCTATCCCATTTGGGCCTGGGTTTTTCCAGGCTGGTAATCCATTCCCTCCCCTTGCAACAACTCACTGGAATGGGAGGAACAGAACATGGTGGCCACATGGCATACATCACTGTTGTGGCACACACCAGCTGTGGTGGTTGCAAGTAAACCCAGAATGATCCAAATTCACTTGCAGCTGGTGGAAAGTTTCAATGCCATGGAACACAGCACTGCTTCAGCAGGCCCTTGGAGAGACAGAGCACATGCCAAAATCCAGCATTTTGAGCAACTAATAACAGCTTTGCTCTCAGTGATGGTGAACAACAGCACCTGTGGACTCCAAATAATCAGTGACCAAGCCATCCCCTGGCAAGGAGACAGTTCAGGGCATGCTTTGGCATTTCCAGGCAGCACTGGGGTCCCAGGGTCTCAAGAAGCACCTGCAGCAGGTGGGACCCCACAGAGGATGAGGCCCAGCCAGCAGCACTGATCAGAGCCAGAGGGGGTGAGAGACTGGGGCTGAGAGCACCAGGAACACTGTGGGACACGGGAGTCACAGCTCTTTGTGCTGCTCCTTGCTAAGCCAGGCTTAAATTCTCAGCCAGGAGAGCACGAGGAAAAGCCACCCCTCACTCACGTGGGCTGACCTCTGTTTCCTTAAGGAATTTGGTTGAGCAACCACATCAAAACCTCCTGGGAATGTCAAACATGCTCTTGTCTGGAGAGGCCCTGGGGCGGTGCCAGCTCTTGCACAGGACAGCTCTGCCCAGCCCCCAGCTCTTGGACAGAACAGGGTGACAGCACAGGGGACAGTGCTGCAAGGGTGCAGCCATGGGGACCAGGCCTGCTGTGTGCACCCCTGCATGTGCCACCACACACCCTCTGCAGGGAGCAGAGCTTGGCACCCTGGTTAGAGCCAGTGGGAAACAGCCAAATGTCCCCAAAGCTGTCAGGGCTGGCTCCCCTTGATGGAAATAAGAGAAATAGGGTGGGTGGAGTGGGGGTAGTGCAGGAAAATTATCCTTTTGGCTCAATTGTTCATGTCTCTCCCAGTGTGGAGATGGTCAACAACTGAGCTGTTGTCCCTGCTGTGAGGGGTGAGTTTGGTTTGGGCTCTGGATGAGCAGTTGCTGTGGCAGGGACTGCAGGAACATCCCCACAATCCAGGGGCAATCTCTAACAGCTTCAGTGCTACAGGGCTGATGGGGGGGAAAGCCCCAAACTGGTGTAGGGACATTCTTTGGGCTGGAATGTTTATTAAAAATCTGTTTTCCCCCTGTATTACTGGAGTGCCACCTCAAATGCTGGTACAGTTTTAGGCCCTTCATGAAAAGAAAGACACCTCAAATGCTGGAGCATGTCCAGGGAAGGGAATGGAAATGGGGAGGGTCTGAAGCACCAGGAGCAGCAGAAGGAGCTGGAGAGGCTCAGCCTGGAGAAAAGGAGACTCAGGGAGGCTCTTGTGGCTCTGCACAACTCCCTGACAGGAGGGTGTAGCCAGGGGGGTCAGGCTCTTCTCCCAGGGAACAGGACAAGAAGAAACGGCATCAAGTCACAGTGGCAGCAGTTTTAAATTGGATATTAGGAAAGATTTCTTCAGCAAAAGGGTGGCCAGGCCCTGGCACAGGCTGCCCAGGGCAGTGGTGGACTCACCATTCCTGCAGGATGGTGATCTGGGACATGGTTCAGTGGTGACCATGGCAGTGCTGGGATAATGGTTGCACTTGATGATATTAGAGGTCTTTTCCAACCTGAACAATCCTCTGATTCTTTGGAAAAAAAAAAAAAATCTTCAAGCAGAAATTACATACAAGATTTGGGGGATGATGAATTTTTCATTGATATGAGGAGTTATGATGGGGTGATTACATTAAACAATTCTATTTCTGCTTCCTCAAGCCTCCCTTTGAGAGCACAGGGATCCCAAGCAGGCTGCAGCAGGCTGGAAAGCAAAATGTTGTCTCTGGAAACAAAGGCAGCTTCCCCATGACTTATAGCTCATGAGGGAAACTTCCCCACCATTAATTGTTGGGGGCTGAGATACCTCAACAGGGTGAAGTAATTGAACCCCAACCCAGTTTCCCTATTTCCTGTGCACTCACATTTGTCTCAGGCAGCCCCAGCAGCACATTCAGCATCTTTGTCTCTCATGAGAGCACCAGCAACCTCTACTCATGGGCTCTCCCCAGCAACTGCAGGAATAAAAGACCTGCTGTAAGGGGATTGCAAACAGCCTGGTGTGTCAGTCCTCACTTTAGAACTGGCTCAAATCCCTTGCGGATGGAGCTGAGCCCTGTGGGTGTGGCACAGGCAGGCAGCCCCTGCTCTGAGTGCTCAGCACAGCAGAGCCAAGGCACAGCCAGCACACACCTGGAGCAGCTCTGCATCCCCCCAGCCCTGCAGAGCTCAGCAGGGACAAAGCACCAGGTTTAGAGGCTGCAGGGCCCAACCTGATGGCAGCAGGCTGGGTAGAGGTCTCATAGGAACATCCTTCAAGGAAGCTGTGCCTTTGGGTTGTGTCTCATTCTCCAGGTGGGAATTGTCAGCTTCTGTGGCACTGCTCAGGGCTCCTGGCACCCCTACACCCCACTGCCCACCCTGGCTGCTGGCCACAGCACTCCTGCACACCCCTGTGCACCCCACACCCCTGCACCCCCAGTTCTGCACTGATCACACCCTGCACCCTCGGGTACCCCAGAACCTCTGCAACCCCAGCACCCCTGTGCCCTGCATCTCCCCCACCCAGCACTGCCCACACCCCTGCACCCCCAGCACCCAAATCACCCCTGCACCCACTGCACCCTGCACCCACTGCACCCTGCACCCACTGCACCCTGCACCCAAACCATCACACAGGCATCACCTGAGGAAAGTGAGCCTGAAACAAGCATCAGGTCAAAGCACAGCCTCTAAAGCCATAAAACTGACTGGCCCACAACCAAAGAAAACAGCAAGGGGATGAGGCTGTGCCCATCACCCCTCTCAGGGCTGGGCCTCCACGTGCCCCCACCCCACCAACCAGTGCTCCCCGAGTCTCAGGGTCCCTGCTGGGCCCCACCACCCCCGTGTCACCTTGCCACACCATGCTGTGGATGCACCTGGCACCAGCCCTGGGCCAGGGCCAGCTCCTGCCTTGGCCACTGGCCAGGGGCTGCTTGTTCTGCCCTGGCTGTACCTATGGCAGGTGACAACGGGGGCACAGGTGACACCAGGGGGACGGTGGCTGGGCTCAGTGGGGCAGGAGGGCAGAGGGGCAGCTCCAGGGGCTGGCACAGGGCAGGACTGGGGTGTGCCCAGCACGGCTGGAGGTGCTGGTGCCAGTGTGGCAGGGCAGTGTAGGGGGGCAGGTGTGTGCCTGGCACTGCTGGGTGCAGGGACCAGCATGGGGTCACTGGGGCACAGGGGCTGGCAGAGGAGGGTGGAGTGGCAGGACACTGCTGCCGGGTGCTGAGGGTGCTGAGGGTGCTGGGTGCTGAGGGTGCCGAGGGTGCCGAGGGTGCCGGGGGTGCCGAGGGTGCTGAGGGTGCCGAGGGTGCTGGGGGTGCCGAGGGTGCTGGGTGCTGAGGGTGCCGAGGGTGCCGAGGGTGCCGGGGGTGCCGAGGGTGCTGAGGGTGCTGGGTGCTGAGGGTGCCGAGGGTGCCGAGGGTGCTGAGGGTGCCGAGGGTGCTGGGGGTGCCGAGGGTGCTGAGGGTGCCGAGGGTGCCGAGGGTGCCGAGGGTGCTGGGGGTGCCGAGGGTGCCGAGGGTGCTGGGGGTGCCGAGGGTGCCGAGGGTGCTGAGGGTGCTGGGTGCCGAGGGTGCTGGGGGTGCTGAGGGTGCTGAGGGTGCTGGGTGCCGAGGGTGCTGAGGGTGCCGAGGGTGCTGAGGGTGCTGAGGGTGCTGGGTGTAGTGGGCACCAGGTGAAGAGGTGCTGGGAGCACAGAATAGCCTGGAGGGATATTGGGGTGCAGCCAGTGGAGGGGCACAGGGGAAGGCTGCAGGGAAGCTTTGGGTGCTGGTCTGTCGGGGTGCAGCGGTACGAGGGTGCACCCCACCCCGCTCCTCCCTCAGGCCGAACTATGATCTGGCGAGCCCTGTGTTACCGAGGTGCGAGGGTGCCGGCAGTGACCAGGGCAGCGCTATGGCTGTTCCAGGGAGCGCGGCCTGTCCGAGCCGCCCCTTCCCCGGCCGGGCTGTGCGGTGCGCGGGTCCGCCGGGCCGCCAGGGGGCGCAGCAGCGGGGCGGCGCAGGCGGCGCGCGGGCCCCACCCGGCGCGGCGGTGCGGCAGCAGGGCCCGCGGCGCGCGGACAATACCGGGGGGCGGCGGCGGCTGGGCCTCCATCGGCACCGCTCGGCCTGCATCGGCACCGCTCGGCCTGCATCGGCACCGCTCGGCCTCCATCGGCACCGCTCGGCCCTGCCCGGCTCCACCCCGATTGGCCCCGCCCCGACTCGGCCTCGCTCGACTCCGCTCGGCCTCGCTCGGCCCTGCCCCGCTCGGCCCGGCTCGGCTCGGCTCCGCCCGGCCCGGCCCGGCCTGGCTCCGCTCGGCTCGGCCCGGCCCGGCTCGGTTTCGCTCGGCTCAACTCGGCCTCGCTCAGCGCGGCCCGGCCCGGCCGGCACCATGCTGGCGCTCTTCAACAAGCTGCTGGACTGGTTCCGGGCGCTGTTCTGGAAGGAGGAGATGGAGCTGACCCTGGTGGGGCTGCAGTACTCGGGCAAGACAACCTTCGTCAACGTGATCGCGGTGAGCGCGGGGGCGCCCCGCATCGCCCCATCCCCGAGGGGTCATGTGCCCACCCTTGGACATCCCCATTGCACCCCCATTGCATCCCCGCACCTTCCACTGCATCCCATTGCACCCCCATTGCATCCCCATTGCGTGAACCCATTGCATCCCTTGGGTGTTTCTCAGAACGTCTCCGCCCTATCGCACCCCAGCCTGAAAATGCTTTTGGGGAGGGGGTGCGGGCTGGGGCGGGGTACGGGATGCAGCAGTGGGGTGTGGGATGCAGCAGTGGGGTGCAGTGTGGGGTACAGCAGTGGGGTGCGGGTACAGCAGTGGGGTGCAGTGTGGGATGCAGTGTGGGGTACAGCAGTGGGGTGCAGTGTGGGATGCAGTGTGGGATGAAGCAGTGGGGTGCAGTGCGGGGTACAGCAGTGGGGTGCGGGATGCAGCAGTGGGGTGCAGTGTGGGATGCAGTGTGGGATGCAGCAGTGGGGTGCAGTGTGGGGTACAGCAGTGGGGTGCAGTGTGGGATGCAGCAGTGGGGTGCAGTGTGGGATGCAGTGTGGGGTACAGCAGTGGGGTGCAGTGTGGGATGCAGTGCGGGATGCAGCAGTGGGGTGCAGTGTGGGATGCAGCAGTGGGGTGCAGTGTGGGATGCAGTGTGGGGTACAGCAGTGGGGTGCGGGATGCAGCAGTGGGGTGCAGTGTGGGATGCAGTGTGGGGTACAGCAGTGGGGTTCGGGTACAGCAGTGGGGTGCAGTGCGGGGTGCACCCCTGGCAAACCGCATCTCCCCGCACCCCAGAGCCGGGTGGGTGCTCGGGCAGCCGGAGCAGCCCCGGGAGGGGTCCCTCTCCCCCTGCCCTCTCTGGGCTCCGCCGTGCCCAGCGGCCAGGGCCGGTGCCTGGCCGGGCAGTGCCCCCCGGCCCGGGGAGCCGCTCTGGGCCCCTCACAGCCGGCGCTTTGTCATCGCAGGAGGGGCTCAGGCCGACCCTGCGGGCTCGCTGCTCGGGGTTCCTGCCCGGGCCGGGTGGGAGCTGTTTGCCTGGCGCCCTTCTCGGGAAGCGCCCGCCGGCAGCAGCGGCCTGCGGGTACCGGCTGCTCTGAGCCGCCCCGAGCGGGCAGCGACCCCCGCCCCCAGCGACCCCCAGTGATCCCCGCCTCAGCCCCCAGCGACCCCCGCCTCAGCCCCCAGCGACCCCCGCCTCCAGCCTCGAACGGGGCAGCGACCCCCGCCTCAGCCCCCAGCGACCCCCGCCTCAGCCCCGAGCGAGGCAGCGACCCCCGCCTCAGCCCCCAGCGACCCCCGCCTCAGCCCCGAGCGACCCCCGCCTCAGCCCCGAGCGACCCCCAGCCACCCCCGCCTCCGCCCCCAGCGACCCCCAGCGACCCCCGCCTCAGCCCCGAGCCACCCCCGCCTCAGCGCCGCTCTCCCGTGTCCCGCATCCCGCATCCCATCCCGCAGCGTGCCCTGGATCCCGGAGCCCAGGGCGTGGCTGCCCGCAGGGGCATCTTGGGCTGAGCCTCCTCTCTGGCTTTTCGGGTTGTTCTCGCTCTCAGTACGTGATGGTGCGAGGCGGGAGGATCCTGTTGGCCCCGGAGGGTTCCATGGAGGGAGGGGGATGCAGATCCGCCCTGGTTCCCCCACTGCCCCCGGTCCCTGCTCGGTGCTCCATGTCCATCAGAGCGAGTTGCTGCTTGCTCAGGGTGCTGGAAGCTGCTGGGCTGTCAGAGGGGTTTTCAGCTCATGTGGAGGATTCATTGCACTGGAGCTGTGCTCTTTAGGAGGTGCTGAGGAATGAAAATGTCCTTCCTGAAGTGTCTAGGGGCAGAGAGAGGACATCCCAAAATGCTTTTCATCCTGGAGATGGTGGCACTCCAGCTCACAGTCTGTTTTGCTGGAAGTCACTTCTCAGTGCTCCAGTCTCTTGCTGGCTCCCCCCATAAACCAACACTGGTGTCTGGAGACTGGGAGCATTTTGGCTCTGGGGCAGTGTCCCTGAGCACCAGTCCTATTTTCAGGGGACCTCTCCTTGCCATTGGTGTGTTTAATAGTCAATTTTTGCAATCCCATGCCAGGGTGGGATGTGTGGGCTGCTCCTGCTCTGGATCTGCTGGATGCTGTTAACAGCACCCAGGCTGCCTTAAAAGTGGCAAAGTAATTTAGTGTTAGTTTTAATCACTCAGTTAAGCTGTGAAGGGTGATGGAGCTTTATCCCAGACCTGCTGTGCTGTTCTGCCTGCACAAGGCTGGACACCCCAAGGGCTGGGTTTACTCAGCTCCCTTTCCCCACCTGCCTCCTCCTCTCCCAGGCACATCTGGAGCAGACATGGCTCAGTGTGAGCTTTGTGGGGTTTGCTTCTGTGAATAAATATTTTATACCTGGCACATTTACCTTGGACGAGACCCCACTGGCAAGACCCTGGGGACTGGGATTCTCTTTGCTTAGCCAGGATTGCTGGTGTAGGGAAAAGGAACTTAGAGGAATTATAGCAGCTCTTGAGGAGGCTGAGGTTGGCACCATGGCCTGCTGGTCTCTCAGGTCTGTTGTGGGATGTTTGAGACCCTCACATGGCAGTCGGGCTCAGGGTGCTGAGTTCGACCTCTCAAGTTATTTGGAAAGTTCAAGTTTTGTGACACACAAAAGGGAGCAGCACCTTTTGAGAAGACATTCTGGAAAGAAAGACTTGTAGGGCACAGTGAAATAGAAGCATGACACAGAAAATGCCAACTGGACAGGAACTGCCTGAAGAGCTCTGGAGGCGCCTTTAGGGTGTTGCAATGGGGTTGTTGGAAGAGGAAATAGCTGAGATTTGGGCTTTGCCAGGGGATAAAACCTGAAATGAAGAAGTTTGGGATTTTGGTGCTGTTGGAGCAAGAAACCTTTCTGGGACTGGAGCTGCTCTGGGGTGTTGGCACCAGCCTTTTCTTCCAGGATTTGTAGCTGCACCTGACTGAAAAGTGGCCTCTGGTTCCCTGGAGGGTGGGTGGCTCCCTGCAGCAGCCAGGCTGTGGTTGTGCCAGGCAGGGGCTTTGCTGAAGGCAGCTGTGATTGATCAGGGTGACTCCTCCTGGGTTACCTCCTGGGGACTTTGATTCTCCAGGACTTATTTTTTCTTTTCCTATCTTGAAGTCTTGAAGGCTTGAAGTCTTTTCTGCAAGGAAAAGTGAAAACTGTAGGTACACGTGGTCTTGATTTAAGCTGAAGTTAGTGAGCTTTTAGCTGCTTTTTTTCCAGTCTGGTGGTGATATAGGTGCTCAGGAGAGCTCCTGAGCAGGTGCTGGGGCCCAAAACCTGTCAGTGCAGGCCATGGTTAGAACAAGAGAGCATTGCTGCTTTTTAACATCACACATTCTGTCTGTGCTAGAGCCTTTCAGGAGAGTGAAGCCACAAGTGTTGGGGTGTTGGATGTGTGGTGGGAGCTCTGGGGCACCATCCTGTGCTTCAGCCCTGCCTGGAAAGTGATTCAGACCAGTGCTGCAAGAGGAATTCAGTGGAGGCTGTGAAGATGCTGACAGCACTGGAGCATCTCTCTATGAGGACAGGCTGAGGGAGCTGAGGCTGTTGAGCCAAAGAGCCAAAAAGAGATGGCTGAGAGGGCACTGATCAGTGTCTGCCAGTGTCTGCAGGGAGGGGCAGAGGATGCACCAGCCCCTGCTCCCTGGGCCCCAGCTGTGGAACAAGAGGAATGGGCAGAAACTGATGCCCAGGAAGCTCCCCCTGAACATGAGGAAGAGCTTTCCTGTGCAGTGACTGTGCCCAGAGAGGGTGTGGTGTCCCCCTCATCAGAGACATTCCAGAACTGTCTGGGAATAATGCTGTTCTGTGCTCTGGGATGATCCTGGTTGAGCAGGGAGCTTGGATCACTGTGATCCTTCCAACCTGACCCATGCTGTGGAACCCCATCAGCCCTGGGTGTGGCACAGGTAGGATGGTGGGGCAGGTAGCCAGCTCTCTGACAGTGCTGCTGCATGGCCTGGCAGAGCTCAGACCCTGCTCCCAGCCACCCTCTGAGGGACACTGACCCCTTCACCAGCAGCTGACTCCTCCTGGCAGGATGAGCTCTGGTGCCTGAGCCTGGGGGGGATGGTGCAGTTCCAGGTCTGCAGGTTCCCCAGGGTTTGCTGGGGGGGCAGAGGAGAGAGGTGCTGAGGAAGTAGCAGGGAGATGTTGTTGTGATACATTTGTGCTGGTCTGTGCTGACCCCCACCTCTCCAGGAGCTGCAGAAGTGCCCCTTGAGTGGGGTCTGGCAGGGCCAGAGTGGCTGGGAGGTGGCCCTGGCTTCTCATGGTCCTTGCAGCACCTGGGCCCTGCACAGGTGTGCCTTTGCCCCCCGGTGCAGAAGGCAGCAGGTTTTCTGGGGGGTTTCTGTGTATTCCTGCAAGAGGAGGAGAGTCTGGCTGGGATATGGTCTTGTCTTGTTGCTGCAAGCTCTGTCCACACGAGCCAAGAAAAAGTGTGGCTTTCCTGAGATAGGATCACAGAGCAATTTGGGTTTGAAGGGACCTCTAAAGATCACCTTGTCCAACACCCCTACATTGGCAGGCACATCAGGGACACCTTCCACTAGACTGGTTTGCTCCAAACCCCATCCAGCCTGACCTTGGGCATTTCCAGGAATGGAGCAGCCACAGCTTCTCTGGTTAACCTGTGCTTTACCTCTCACACCATAAAACATTTATTTTTTTTATATCTTTTATGTGTGAGTGTTCCTCCATGTTAGAGCTAGGACAGGGTTTGGCAGGGACTCAAGTGGCACTGGTGGGAGATGCCTGCAGGAGTGCCATGCTGGGCAGTTCTGGGGATGTCCAGGCAGTGGTGGGACACACCCACCCCAAGGTGCTTTGGGCTCCTGCCTTTGTCCCCAGAGTGGAGACACAACTGCACAGAGCAGGGCTGTGCTTGCAGCACTGCCATCTCTGGGGAGCAGGGATGCACCACAGCCAGCAGGGATGTATCTAGAGCAGGTCACATCACTTGTGTCATCCTGGGACAGAGTGACAGCCACCTGGCCATGGTGAGGAGCAGGGCCTGGCACCTCAGCCCTGCCTGCTGCTTCCCAGGGCGGGTGGAGGCTGAGGTGGCTCCTCTGCCTGTGCCAGCGAGCCCAGGGGTGATGGCTGGAGTGGCAGAGATGCTGTGCCCATGTGCATGTGTCAGGGTGGGGCTCAGCCTGAGCTGGGGACACTGCTTGCCCTGGCAAAAGCTGAATTCTGGTCACCTCTCCCAGTGACCCAGCTGGAAAGTTGGGGCTGGGCAGAAAGATTCTCTTCCCTTGCAGGCAGGGCACCAAGGCAGAGTGGTTTGGGCAGAGCAGTGGGTGACAAAACCAGCAAGGAACTGGAATCTTTACCCATCTTGCCTGCAATGATTTTTGTGCTTCCCACTGGAATCCCATTCTTAAGCAATTGGTGTGGCTTGGCATCATCTTCAGGGTGAGCATGGATGCTGTGTCCATTACATAATCAAAATTTGGGGGAAGAATGTGTCCAGTGAAGCTTTTGGTTGTTTCAATCTGGGTGCTCACTGCTTTCCTGGCAGTGGAGCTGTGGATGACTGGACCCTGCAGGGAGCTGAAAATCCATTGAAGGCACCAGGGCCAGGGGTAGTTGGAGAGGGAAGAGGAAAGTGTGTTTCAGCACTGCCAGTTGCTGTCAGAGAGCAGCTGATGCAGGAGGGGCACGTGCAAGATGCTGCTGTGGGTGCTGATGCAGGCAGCACGTGTGAGCATGCTGGGCACACAGTGCATTGCAGTCCCAGCTCGGGACAGCTCAGGTGGCTTTGTTCTGGCCCCTTGGCTTTGGACAGCCTGAGGCAGGTGCTGCAGGGGAGAGGGGTTTGGGGCAGAGGGCAAGGCTGTGTCCCTCACACAGACATGCTCTGTCCCAGGTGACTCCTGCATTTACACCCCTTCCTGGAAGAAGCTTTTATCACATGAGAACAGTTTCTTGTGTGGCTTTTGCACAGCCAGCAGATCCCATGATGTGGTCTGGAATCCCTGAGGGATGTGCCTGCAGCTTCCAGCAGCTCTTCAGCAATTGCCCTCCGTGCCCACTGATCACAGCCTGAGGATTTCTTCATTTCATAAAGCTCAGTTGTGTGTTGAGCCTCAATCCAGAGGAGACATCCCCTGTGGATCCCTGCCTGCTTCCCTGCTGTCCCCATGCCCTTCCTCATGGTGCTTTCTGGGTGCAGCATGGCCTGAACACCCCTTGGCTGCCTGGTTTTGCTGCTGGATGCAAAAGGGATATGAAAAAGGGAAGCAGTGTGTATTGCAGAGCATTTGGAGGAGGTCAGGAAAACCCTGGGGGTTTGCTGATGTGGTGTGCATCTGGAGGAGCCACAGGCTCAACCGGGCACAAAAATCTGCTTATGACAAAATAATATAAACTGACTTCCTGTTTGAGGCTTGTGTTAACTAGGAGAAAAGCCCTCGAAAAACTGAGGGTTTTAAGGTAGTGTTAGGATGAGTTTGGCCATGGTTGGTGGTTCCTACAGGTTCATGGCACTGATGGCCAAAATCCCCACAGCTGCACTATCCTGTTGTCAGACATTCTGCCCTACTGGCTTCTCAGCATTCTGCAGCATGGCCTCCCCCAGGATGTATTTACAGGCCTTTAGCCTGGTTTGAGTCCCAGGGAAGCTGCTGGAGGCAGTGGCTGAAGGGCTATGCCAGCTCCTGTCTCCTGCCCCAGAGATGCCACATCACTGCCCCTAACATCCCTCTGTGCTGCTCCACCTGGGCCCTCCTGCAGCCTTGGGATTTGAGCAGCAAACTGGAACGGGCTGGGCTTTGCCAGACCCTTTGTTGTGGTGCTGGTGAGCCAGCATCAGCAGAGGATGGCTTCTGCTCCACCAGCCTGACCCCTTCCACTGCAGGGCTGGGATGCTGCAGCCCCACAGGGATTTCCTGTGCAATGCATAAACTCCACAGGCATTGGAGCTGCACTGGGAGCAGCTCCTGGGGTCTCCTTGGTGACCCACGAGCCACCCAGCACAGGCAGGATGCAGAACTGGGGAATCTGTGTAGACAGCACTTGCTTGAAAGCAGAAGTCAGTCTGGTTTGGAGCTGGGCCCTCAATGATCCAAAGCAGGAAATGTGCTGGTGCCCACGGGACTTGCAGCTGGGAAGGAGCTGCAGCAGGAGGTGGCTGCTTGGGTGGGAAGCCCAGCCTGAAGCCCTGGGGGTCCTTGCAGGGCTGCCAAACCAGAGGATGAAGGTCTCAGCCCCTTTCCACAAAGAGCTGGGATGGACAGCAGGGTGTCCAGGGCTGAGCTTGCAGCTCACTGCAGGGTTGGGGCTGCACTGGGGCACCCAGTGCCCTTGCAGCAGCCACAGCATGGTTTGGCAATGGTGTTCCCCAGTTTGGTGCTTCCTCTGGTGTTAGGTGTTCCCTGCCTCTTGATTCCCCTTCCCCCTCCAACTGGAAGCACAAAAGGCAAAAACCACAGCTTGAGATAAGAACAATAACAAGCAGACAATAAGAGCAACACTACTAATAACAAAAGTGTACAAAGAGGGGGTGATTTACATGCAAAATGCTCACCAAGCCCGGGACAATGGAACAATGCTTCCCTCTGCCCACCAGGCTTTCTCCCAGCTGGAATAGAACAGCATTCTCCAGTCCTGGTGTCTCCTGGGCTCTGTGCTCCTGGCTTGGACCTGCAGGAGAGCTGTACCATGCCCAGGGCAGGGCTGGCAGAGTTTTGGGGTTACCCCAGGCTGTCAGCCTTGCTGCCCTGCCAGGGCAGGCTGGTCCCATTCCTCTGCCTCCTAACTGTTCCACCTTGTTCCTTGCAGTCAGGACAGTTCAATGAAGACATGATCCCAACAGTGGGTTTCAACATGAGGAAGATCACCAAAGGGAATGTTACCATAAAGGTAAGATGCAGTTGTCACTGCTGCTGAGGGCTCTTGGGATGAAAGGTGAAGGTGAGGGAGATTGGTGGCTCTTCTGCTGGAGGTGGAAGAGTTCCAGGAATCCCAGCTGCACCTCATAGAATAGAAGCATATCAGCATTAAGGGTGGAAAACCCCTTTAAGATCGAGTCTAACCATTCCCCCAGGAGTGCCATGTTCACCACTAAACTACATCTCCAGGTGCCACATCAAAGTGTTTTGTTAACATTTCCAGAGACTGTGATTCCACCATCTGGAAGGGAAAGATTTGCCCTGTTGGTGTCCTGCAGGTACCACCAGAGGGGGTGGTGGAGGGGCTGCAGGAGATCCAGATTTGTGCAGCAAGAGTCAGTCTGGGCTGCAGAGCTGGAGGTTTCCTTGCACCTCTGGCTTGCTGGTAGGGACTTATGGATGTGTTCAGCTTGCTGAGGGTGGAGTGCTGGGAAGAACAGGTCATGGCTTGCAGTGCTGGTCTCTGCCTTGGCAGCAAAGGAAGAGGAGGGTGCTACCTATTCTGGATTTTTCAAGGGCCTGGGGTTGTACTGGGAAATAGCTGTTGGACAGGCTTGAAAAGCTGGCTGGGGAATCTCTGGCTGCTGCAGGAACACTTTTGAGAGTGTGGTGAATGTTTTTAAATGGGAAATGCCTCAGGGAGATGCCAAGAGGTTTGATGGGCATGTGGCTTGAGCTAGGGGGTCCCTTGGTGCCACCAGAGGCACAGTGCGGGGGGATCCAGCTCCTCTTCCCGAGGGTTCTCCCTTCATCAAGTCAGGAGGTCTGAGCCGAAGAGGAGAGGCTGGGGATGGGTTTGGTGCCAGAGTGCCTCAGGTGGCCACATGGGGGAGGAGGAGCGCGGGCGATGGGCGGGTGCTGACGCTGCGCTCTGTGTCACAGCTCTGGGACATCGGCGGCCAGCCGCGGTTCCGCAGCATGTGGGAGCGATACTGCCGCGGCGTCAGCGCCATCGTGTGAGTACCGGGGCTGCTGCACCCTCTGCTGGGGCTGGGGCTGCCATGCACCCTGTGCTGGGGCTGCCATGCACCCCTGTGCTGCTGCTGAGCCCTGCCATACACCCCGGTGCCTGGGCTGGGGCTGCCATGCACCCCCTGTGCTGCTGCTGAGCCCTGCCATACACCCCTGTGCTGCTGGGCCTGCCATGCACCCCCTGTGCTGCTGCTGGGTCTGCTGCACCCTGTGCTGGGGCTGCCATGCACCCCTGTGCTGCTGCTGGGGCTGCCAGGGGCTGGGCATCACCCCACCCTGGGCTGCTGCAGTGCCAGGAGCTGCAGTCACTGAATCATCATGAAGGTTGGAAAAGGCCTCTAAGATCATTAAGTCCAACCATTAACCCATATTCACTAGACTGTGTCCCCAGATGGTTTTTGAATACCTCCAGGGATGGTGGTGACTCTACCACTGAGCAGCTTGTGCCAGGGCCTGACCATCCTTTTAGGGAAGAAATTTCCCCTAATATCCAACCTAAACCTCCCCTGGTTCAACTTGAAGTCATTTCTTCTGGTCCTGTTGCTTATTTCTTGGGAGGAGAGCCTGACCCCCACCTGCCTCCACCCTCCTGTCAGGGAAATGGAGACTGAGAAGGTCCCTCCTGAGGCTCCTTTTTCCAGATGCTTCCCCTGGGGACTGATGTCTGCATGGGCTTTGAGCAAAGGACAGCCAGGTCCCTCCAGCTGTGCCAGACCCTTCCAGCATCACTCAGTCCAGCTCTGTTCCTCACATCTTACCCTTCCAGGCTGCCATGCATCCTCTGAGCTGGCTGCTCACTGCAGGGGCTGAGCAAACCCAGGGGCTCTGCCTTGCCCACAGGCTGGTTTCCAGGTCAGGATGTTTATGTGCTGCCAGATAAATCTTGTGCTGAGAGCAGGAGTCTCACCTGCTACTGAGTCAGCAAATCTGGGAGTCCCTGGGTGTCTCCTGCTTGCAAACAGTGCAGCCAAAGCAATCCCAGGGAGTCCAGGCTCGGGGTGAACATGGCAGGGCACTCATGGAAAGGTGGTTGCCTATTCCAGAGAGCAAATACTGACCCTGGGACACCACACTGGGGTTACTTAAACCCAGTCAGAAAATAAGATTTAGGATCTTTTCCAAGTGACCATACCCTGAGATTTGGAAGGCTGCTTTCTGTGCTGCCCTCCCCTGCTCCAAGCCTTGGCAGGTGAGGAGGAGTGTGCTGCTGCTTGTTCTGCATGTTGGGGCAGTGCTGTCTGCCCCTGCCCTTGCACACTGTCAGCATGGTGGGACATGGCCTTGGACCTGCAGGAGGGTTTTCATTTCACTTTTTGTTACAATGAGCTTTGCTGGAAGTGACAAAATATCTGTCTTTTCACTCCTTTTGCTGCCTCCTTCCATAATGTCATAATTTTGGCCCATGTTGTTGTCAGGAAGCAAAAGGACCTGTCAACATCCAGGTCCTCCAGTCTGCCCTCATCACACGAGTTGTGTCAGGTCCCTTTCCCTTTGCTCTCAGCTCTCCACCTGTGCCCAGCATGCCAAGGGCTGGGTCAGTCCCTGGGGGAGTTTTTTCCTCTTGGCACAGCGTTCCCATTTTCCTGTTAAGCACTTCAGTAATTAGTAGCTCTTTTCCTATTTTTAAATAACTCCCCAAAGCCCAATGAGCTGGTGTTTCTCACTCCTTCTCTCCCAGCTTCTTGATCTTTGGAATCAAGGCTGCTTTGACCAGTTCCTCACCCAACTTTTGGCTTCACTGACACCCTTTGCAGGATAGAAGTTGGCCTGTAAGAACAAAATCCTTTCCCAAATCTCCCCATCTGCTCAGAGAAGCATTGGTGACCACTGGCTTCACGTCCATGTATTCCATGGCCCCTCCTATGATTACCCCATTGATGGGATGAGGAGATCCTTCTCCTCCTTGGGTCATCACCACCTCTCCATCCTCAGCTTCTCTTGCCTCTCTGCTTGTCCTCTGTCCTGGGTGTTTATGTGGGAGCTGCCATTGTTGGAGACAAAGTGTGCCTGGGCTTCCCTGTCCCAGCCTGTCCCTGCTGTCAGCAGGATGACACCTGCAGAGACAAGGACAGGGTGGTCCCCACTCCCCTCAGAGACCTGGGGGGCTCTCAGCTCCACAGCCATCCCTGGGAAGAGGCATCCTGGTGGAAGGATCCTGCTACCAGCCACGTGCTGGCAGTTTCCAGTGAGCTGCCCTGGGAGGAGGTTTGGGGGTGGCACAGGGCTCAGCACAGCATGAGGATGTGCAGACCTGGGCATCTGTGCTCAGGAATGTCCCTTCCCTTGCAGGTACATGGTGGATGCTGCTGACCAGGAGAAGATAGAGGCCTCCAAGAATGAACTGCACAACCTGCTGGACAAGCCACAGCTCCAGGGCATCCCGGTGAGCTGGAGCCTCAGTCAGTGCCCCAGCCCCTCATGGTGCCAGGGCTGGGCACTGCCAGGGTTTGCAGGGCACATTCAGGGAGGGGCTCCCCTTCTCTGCTGCACTCCTGAGGGGGCTGGCTGGGACAATGACACTTTTTAGGTCAGAACTGGGCCAAGCAGCAGAGAGGGACCTTTAGGGTGAAATTATCTCACCTGGATTTGCACCTGGTTGATGGTGAGAGGAAGGTGCTGTGTCCTGTGAGAGGAGCTGCTGGGCTGTGATGTGCAGAAAGGGCTGTGTGCAGTGCTGGGCACACTGGTGTGCCAGGTGGGCTGTGCACCAGCCATCCCAAATCAGCTCCTTTGAAAGGAGCTCACCAGAGATCTTGCCATGGATCCTAAATGTCCACTGCCAGCTAAATGAAGCTCCTGGCACAGCAGGCTGCAGTTGGAAGCCTCTGGGGGCTCTCTCTGAGAACAAACCTCCTGACTGGAGCAGGGGATGCTCACTCATCCTGTGCTGCTGCAGAGCCCAGCAGCCACAGCCTGGGCACCACCCCCATCAGGTGACAATCACATGGCTGCTGAGGGACAGACCTGCCCTGCTGGCTCTTGCTTTCCTTACACAATCTCAGAATGCTGTTGTGGCTCTCAGGAGCCTTGGAGGAGAGATCAGGGATGGCACAAACAGCTGATCCAGGTTAGGGCTGGCTGCCTCCAGAGTGGGTTCTGCCTGGCATCCACAGCTTGCTCCTGCTGGATCACATCAGCATTTGCCATTTCACTTGGGTTTTTGCTCAGAGACTGTGAGAGGCTCCTGGGAGAATGTCCTAGATGGCACAGCAGATGCTGGTGCCCCTCAGAGAGGGTGTGCTGTGGGAATAGGGAGTGCCCAGGAGATGCTGTGTACAGGCTCATTAAGGCACTTAATTGAAGTGCTCTGCCTCCTGAGTGCTGCTCAAAGGGGTTTCTCTGTCTGGGACACCCTGGTGGAGTAGCCAGGGCTGTCTGGTGGCACAGCAGGCTCTGCTGAAGTGGCAGGATGCTTGAGGTGTCCCTGTCCTGCCCTGCAGGTCCTCGTCCTGGGGAACAAGCGGGACCTGCCCGGTGCCTTGGATGAGAAGGAGCTCATTGAGAAGATGTAAGTGTGCCAGTGCCCCGGGCACAGGGCTGTGACACGGTGTCACCCCTCCCTTTGTCCCCACCAGCACCATCTGGGCTGTGGGCTGGCAGAGGGGAGTGGCTGGGGTTGGCTGAGGTGACAGAGAGGAGCTGGAAGCAGCAGTGCCAGGGCTGGGTGCCACGTGCCACACGGTGGCGTGGGGGCCTGGCACAGCCTGGCACTGCCTGCTGGAGCTGGGCTCCCCCAGATACTACACTGGACAGTGGGGTGGGCTCCTTCACAGGGGGAACTGGGGTCCTGCAGTGACTCACAGCATTTCCTCCCCTTCAGCCACCTCTCAGAGCACCTCTGGGCTGTGGGCACCTGTGCAGCTCCCAAAACCTCCCTGCCCCATCTGGCTGCAGGGAGCAGCAGGGCTGGGGAGGCATGTGGAATTTGATGGCCAGAGTCTCCATGGGATTGGGTCCCTCCTGCCCTGGCACATACAGACCACCCCCAGACCAGCCATGGTGCCCTTGCCTGAGCCTGGGGAGCTGCTGCCACTTCACTGTGCCCTGTCTCAGAGTCCAAAAGGACCTTCAGGGGCTGCCCAGGGATGTGTCCCAGGCCACCCCACACACTTGCTCCCTTCCCACAGGAACCTCTCTGCCATCCAGGACCGAGAGATCTGTTGCTATTCCATCTCCTGCAAAGAAAAGGACAACATTGGTGAGTGCTGTGGGTCCTGGGGATGGGCTGGGCACAGCCAGCCCAAGGCAGAGGCTGAAGTGTCCCTTGTCTCTGCAGACATCACCCTACAGTGGCTTATCCAGCACTCGAAGTCCAGGCGAAGCTGAGGCGCCGGGCCTGGCTCGGATGGGGAAGATGCCATTGTACAAGCCCACGCCCCCCTCTCCTGCTCTGTCCCTCCTGCTCTCTCTCTAGATGGGTATTTTTAGGGGACCCCAGACTCTGCTCACATTGGGGCAGAGTCCTTGTTTTTATTGTAAAGATGTCTGACTGCCCTCCTCTCCCCCTCTCCTCTCCTCCCCCCTCTCTTCCTCCATTTTGGCACTGTTCTGTTGTTGTCTGTGTATACAGTATATATATATGTATATATATTTTAATTTTTTAATTTAAGGGATAGTGCTGTTATTAAATTGGGCCCTGTGAGCAGTAGGAAAGCTGGGGCTCTCCACGGGCAGCCAAGGGTCAGTGTTGGAAGGAGGAGGAGGGTGGTAGCAGAAGGCAGCCCTTGGGGATGGGGCTGTGCCAGCTGCAGGCAGGTCCCCTGGGGCTCCCTCTTCCTTCTCTGGGTGTCCTGCTGCTGCCTCCAGGCAGAGACCACCCTGGGGGTGTTGGGAGTGCCCACCCTGCCCTGTCTTCCTCGGGTTTGGGACAGAAGGAGGTGTCAGTGCCACCCACAGGCTCCTCACCCCTCTGGGGGACAGGGATTAGCCATACACCACTGCCATCAGCTCCCCCTGCTGCCTCCACTTCCCCAACCCCTCTTTGGGGCCCAGGGTCACTTGTCCCCCTGCCCCACGTGTCCCCTGCTCTTGTGCATGGGCTGAATCCTGCCCACTGCCCAGCCTGGCTGCCAGGGGGATGGTCTGGGCCCTGGTGCCAGTGCTGGGGGCCCAGCAATGCCACGGCCCCTGGGGGAGCTGGGGGCTGGCACCTGCCTCCCTCCTGTCCCAGGGCTGGCTCAGCCCCCTGTAGCCCCTCAGACACTGTGCTGGCTCCCCACATGCCAAGAGGCATCACCTGTTCCTGGCTGGGGCTGCTGGCTCTGCCCTGGCCAGGGACATCCCTGGGGGTGCCAGCGAGGGAGGGACACATGGAGACACCAGGAGACTCACTCAGAGCATCTGTGCAACCTCAGTGCTGCTCACCAGAGCCAGGGCTGTGCCCTGTGCTGCTCCCCATGCCCTGCTCCCCGTGCACCCCTGCCCTGCTGCCCTGCTGGGGGTGTGGGGCCATGGGCAGGGGCACAGGGCTCGTGGGGGCACTGCTGGGGTCTGTGTGTGCACAGGGTGAGGGCTGGGGGGTGCTGTGGGCTAAGGAAGGATGTGGCTATCAGTGCCATGTCTGTGCCATTGGTGGGGACTCTGAGTGCAGCCTGGGGCCTGGCCAGGTTGTTTGGGGCCAGTCTGGGGGGACTGGGCTGGCACTGGGGGGTGGCTGTGCAGGTCCCAGTGCAGGGCTGGGCACAGGGTGGGGATGGCTGGGGGGCTGCAAGGCCCCTCTCACCCTCCTCCCACTCAGCTCCAGGGTGTCAGGCCAGGCATTTACCTTCTGTTCTTGTTTTTGCAGAATTGCACAAAGAGAGGTTTCTTTGATTTTTTTTTTTTTCTTTTTTTAATTTAATGACTTGTAAAGTGTTGTCGCTCCCCCACCTCCCTCCTTTTTTTTTTTTTTGTAAGAGATATTTTGACTCAGATTTGACCTCTGTTGGGAAATGATTCTTGTAACTGTACAATTTTTTTGCCTCCTAATAATAAATTAACAATTTTGCGTTGGGGGTGTGGCTGGGCGTGGTTGCAATGGCGTTACTTCCTCACCAACCCTGTCCCCCATCCTTTGGGGCCCTGCCTGGGAGGGAGGGAGGTCCCTGTCCCCTGGGTGGCACTGGGCATCTGTGTGGCTGTGCTCACCCCAGAGCAGCTGCCTTGTTTCCTTGGCCTGGGTGCCCAGAGCAGCTCAGACACTCCATCTGTGGCCATCATTGCTGCTGGACCTTCCTGTGCTCCTGCTGCGTCCCAGCAGAGCCCTGCTGGGTTTGGGGGCCCACTGCTGCTCAGCCTGCCCTGTGTGCTGTGGAGGTGCCTCCCGGGGGGGTGCCATTGCTGAGGGGCTCAGCCCAGCCTGTGGGGGGCTGCAGGCCATGGGGACAGAGCTGCCTGCACCCCCTGCCCCTCCCCACGCTGCACCGCACAAGCCAGGCTTTGTTCAGCCTTGGCCCAGGCTCAGGATGGAGCAATGTGGACCAGGCACATGAGAGGTGCCCCCCCACCCCCAGAGCCCCCCAGGGACCCCCAGAGCCCCCCAGGGACCCCCGGGCACACAGGGGGCTGAAGGGATGGCCTGGGCTCTGAGCCCCCCCTGCATCCCTGTGCCGAGATCAGACCCCTCTTCTCCCAAACCCTGGGGCCCAGCACGGGGCTGAGGCGAGGAGGATGAAAGGAAAAACCCACTTTTGTGCTCTGCAAAGAAAACTGGGGCTGTTGTTTCCCTGGAGACGGGGCTGCGAAAGCGAAGCGCGCGGTGGGTGTTGGGCACAAAGGCTGCACTCAGCCCCTGCCTTTCAGTGCCCTGGCAACCCTGCCCCTCGCCCTGGCATGTGGCTGGGCTGCTGCCAGCCCTGGGACAAGGAGCCCTCTCAGCTCCCTGCACGGCTGCCTGGCCAGGCTGCCCTCAGGCAGAGCCATCCTGCTGCTCCCTGACCCCCCCTGCCCCCGCAGGGGATGGATGTGGGCTTGGAAACCCTGATGCCCCAAAACTGTCCTGCTGGGACAGTTCTGTCCCTGCAGTGGGCACCTGGATCAGGGCCAGCAGCCCTGTGGGGCAGTTTGGGGAGATGCTCTCACCTCAGGGTTCCCAAAGAGGTGCTGGGGGCGGTGGTCCCACATCTTCCCCCAGTGCACACGGGGAAGCAGCAGCCTGGGGGCTGCCTCAGCCCTGTGCTGGGCTGGCTGGGCTCTACTGAAACTCTACTGAGTTCAAGTCCTACAAATCACCCCAAACCCAACACTTCAGAGGGCCCCCTCTCACAGGCACCTCTCAGCATCACCCCAGAGGGAGGGAGCAAAGGGGCTGGGGGCCTTTCCCCATCTCCCCTCACTATTGCCCACCCTGGCACAACTGCTTCCCTGCCCATGCCCACCCCAGAGCCCCCCAGATTTTGGGAAGAGCATTCCAAGGGGCTCCCAGGCTCAGCCCAGCAGTGCCAGCAGCTGCAAGCACGACGTGCTCTAGGTTACTGGTTTATTGAGCTCATACAGGGCACGGCTTCAATCCGTGGGACACGGCCAGTTGGACCTTCTCCTCTTGTGGAGGGGCTGGCAGGAGGGGAGGGGACAGGGAGAGGGCAGTCTGTGTTTGCTGTGTCCTCTGTGAGCCATCATGGCCAGCCTCTGTGCTGTCAGGTAAGACCTTTCCAGCACAATGCCATCCCCAGAGCAGCAGCCCCATGGAGCCCAGCCAGGACAGGAGAGAGCTGCTGTCCTCGCTGACCCTTGGGCAGAGGCAGGAGGGTCACCAGTGCAGCCACAGGGACTACAAGGGATTTCAAGCCCCACCTGCCCAGTGTTGGGTTTGAAGCCCACGGCGCAGCCCCCTGAGCCGTCTCTGCTTGTTCCACGTCCAGACATGAGTACTAACGGCAAAACAACGTTTGGTCTTGGGAGGAGGTGGTGAACTGCTCGCTACAGCTCCCCAGGGACACTTAGCACGGGGTGCCAAGGCCCAGCAGGGGTGGGGGAGTCTCCCGGGGCTTGTCGAAGAAGATGGAGGAGGACATCTCGGTTTTGAGCTTGCCGTCGGCGCTGCCGTCGCTGGAGGTGCTGCCGGGGCCGCAGCCCTCGCAGCAGCAGCAGCAGCAGTCCATGAAGGCCTGGCCCAGGGGACGGCAGAGGCACAGGAGCAGCACGGGCGTCACCGAGCACTTGAAGAACAGGAAGAACTGATTGATGAGGTTGAGCAGATCCAAGGTGTGCTTGGACATGTCGGGGGACATGTAGGCCGCCACGAGGTTGCAGACGTTCTCGGGGGCGCCGCAGAGCCCGTAGGTGGCGGCCAGGGCGATGATGGTGCAGTTGAGGTGCCCCTCGCCCTGGCTGTGCTTGCCGCCCCGGCACTCGCCCTTCTTGTCGGGGGCGCGGACGCGGCGCGTCACCAGCTGGCAGCTGACGGTGAAGAGCAGGGGCAGGCAGAAGTAGCAGCCGAAGTACCACCACATGCGGGCGTTCTGGTAGGTCAGCACCAGCGAGTAGATGGACTCGGGCAGGTGCGGCCAGGGCCGCATGGCGCAGAACTCGGTGACCGCGCCGGACACGGGCGAGGTGTCGCGCGCCAGCTGCCACAGCAGCAGCTCCGGCACCGCCAGCGTCAGCGAGCCCAGCCAGATGACGGCCAGCTTGGCCACGATGGACTGGCACTGCTCGATGGGCCGCGCGCTGGCCTGCGGGCTGGTGGCCGCGTGGAACCTGTCGATGCCCAGGGCGCACAGGCTGAAGGTGGTGACTCCCAGGGACGACACCTGGGGAGGGAGGAGGCAGAACAGGGACATTGTGAGGGTTCGGCTCTACCAGGCTTGTGGCAAACCCCTGGCTACCTAAAACCACAACCCCTCCTTCAATGGCTGTAAGGAATGCTCCCATGGTTTGGAGCCATTTTTCTGTGACTCCTGAAAGGATAAAAATGTCCCCTGACCCTTTAGTCCGTGCCCATCTCCCTTTTCTGAGAGTAGCTGGATCCATCTAGCCATGGTGGGTGGGCACAGAGGATTGTCCTTCAGGCTCTTCCCCTATTCTGGATGGCTCTTGCAGGGCAGAAGGGACCATCTCACCCACCAGCACCTTCCCAGGGTTCCCAGGCCTGCCTGGACACGCCAAGTGAGTTGAAGGCGCTCTTGTCCCAAATCAGCTTGGGGCAATTTCCGCTGCATTGAGAATAGCAAGAAAAACATCCCCTTTGCCAAAGGAGGAGGAAAAGGGAGGGAGAGAAATTGCTGTGGCTCTGGCAGGGCTGGCCAGGCACTGACCAGCATTCCCAGTCCCAGCCCCAGAGCTGGGAGCCAAATCCCACAGCCCTTGGCCATGATGGCAGAGTCACATGCTGCTGTCCCAGTGCTGTGGCCATTCCTGGCCTCACGAAGCCATCAAACATCACCCTGTGCTGAAAGACCTTCCCAGCACTCAGGAAACCTCTCAGGGCTCCACGTGGTGCGTGGGGAGCAGCCCGGAACACTGCCCCCCCTGACCCCCCAGCCTTTTCCTTGGCCCTGGCCTGGTCACTCCAGCAGCTGATGAGCAGAGTGATGCCAGCACCATTGGTTGTGCCCAGCAGCATCTCCCCAGACACAGAATCAGGACACCAGCCCAGCACCAGCATCCTGCACCCAGCAGCACCAGCAGCATGTCCCAGCTCCTGTGTCTAAAGCCCAGAGGCAGCCTGGGCACTCAGCAGCCTGCTCTGCCCCACAGCCAGCACCCAGCACACTGCATCTGCCCCCTGGCTGCCACCTGCAGCCCTTGCTGCTGCTTCCTCCCTCCCCCTACACCCTTCACAGGCTCCTCCGTGTCCTGGTGCCTTGGTCCTGCAGAGCAGCCATCTCCAGTGCCCTGGCAGGGATGTAGCTGGTGGCATCAGTCAGTGCAGCACATCCCTGCACACAGCCTGTCCCCAGAAGCACTGGAACCACCTTTGCTCCCAGAACCTGGCTCTGTGCCAGAGCACTGAGCATCTACAGGGGATAGATCTGCTTCCCTTTGCACCCATCCAGTGACCTGAGCCACAGTCCCACCAGACACGAGCCCCTGGCCTCAGATAGGTTCCCCTCTCATAGCTGACCCTTTGCTGGGGATTTGGCTCTGGCCTGGCTGTGGCTCCCCCCCGGCTCTCTGCAGCTGGGTCCCAGCTGAAGCCCTGGAGCCCCTTTCTGCCCATGCTTTGGGGGGCAGGAGGGCAGTGCAGGGCTGGTGCTGGGGGGCAGAGCAAGAATAGTGTCCCCACAGCAGGACTGTGACATGCTCATCTTTCTGTAGCCCCAACATCCCACCATTGCTGTCCTTCCTGACTCATCTGGCACCAAGCTGTCCCAGGGCACCCTGGTGCTGCTGAATCCCTCTAGCTGGTGGTGCCACCCCCAGGGTTCTCTCATGGGGATGGAAGCCCATGAGCAGCAGATCTTCCTCAGATCCTCAAGGGACATCACCCTTCCCTTCCCACCCTTCCCTGGGTCACTGAGCCAGCCTGGGCAAACTCCTGCCCCTCTCTGAGTCCACCCAGGTGCAGTGTTGCAAGTGTGAGGTGGGGACAGGGATGGGGCAAACACTCCAGTTAGTGAGAGAATGGGGTGGGACACCTCTGGAAAGGAGCAGCTCTTGCCTGCTGGGCAGGGACACAGGGGAGCAGGAGGGCTGCAGGGCTGTCCCAGCAAACACCACATCCCTGGGCTGGGCTGGGCTGGGCTGTGCTCATGGGACACCCCAGTTCATCACCCTGCACCTAGAGCACCCAGTGGTGGAGCTCCACAGCTCTGCTGGAGCTCACAGGGCTGTGCAAGCCAGGAACCCCTGCACAAGTGCAGACCCTGCACAAGGCCCTGGGGCACGGACAGGTGACTGTCACAGGTGTCTGTGTCACAGGTGACTGTCACAGGTGACTGTCACAGGTGTCTGTGTCACAGGTGACTGTCACAGGTGGCTGTTCTGGCACCAGCAGGGCTCGTAGCAGCCAGGAACCCACAGCACTGGGGTGGATGCTCAGTGGGAGGGGCAGGCTCTGAACCCTGTCTGGTCTGACCAAGCCTGAGAGGGTCTGCAGTGATCTGGCACTGTGTCTGAGCTCTCCCTTTGATAAATGAGGCAGTGAGCACAGACAACAGGCAGGCTTGATGTGTCTGTCCCACCAGGGAACAGCTGGATCCCAAGGTTCCCTTGAGGATGGGAGATGAGCACACTGAGGGTTGGTTTCCAGCACAAGAGCAGCACCAGCCCAAATCCTGCCCTCTGGGGCAATTTTGCTCATTCTGCCATCCCCTGTCACCACAGTCCCTCTGGCCTCAGTGGGTGCCTGGCTCCCCTCAGTGTGCCCAACCCATCACACTTGAGGTTTGAGGACAAACAGATCTCAGGCTTCCAGACCTAATTCCTGGGCTGTCTCATTCCAGAGTTGGCCAGCACTGTCCACCTGCAGCCCCCTGCCCCTGGACCATCCTCAGCAGCCCACAGTGGCCAGTTTGTGGGCCAGCACACTGCAGGGCTGACCCCCCAGGCTTTGGGCATCAGGCTGGGACAGAAACAGACTAATGGAGGGACCCTGCTGACAGAGGTCCCTGTGCTGGCTGGAGGAGGCTCTGATGGGCTTTTCCAAGTCTCAGCAGCATCCAGGGCTGGCTGCAGAGCCTGAGGAATGGCCTGGACAGAGGGAAGTCCCCATAGGCACTGTCCCTCAACTCCTTGCTGTGCCCCAAGCAGGTGCCAGGCCACCAGCACCTTGGGAGTGCCCCGAGCCAGAGGGCAGAGAGGATCCTCGATCCCTCGGGGAGCTGCGCAGCCCCTTACCTCCATGAAGGGCACAATGCGACAGGACACGTCCCCCAGCAGCCGCTTCTTGGTGATCTCGTTGAAGATGACCACGGGCAGGCAGAAGAAGAGGATGAGGAAGTCCCAGAAAGCCAGGCTGGCCAGGATGGAGTTCCAGGCACTCTTCATGTAGTAGTTGTGCCAGACGATGCACATGACGGACAGGTTGCCGACGATGCCCACGGTGAAGACGATGAGGGACAGAAACATGACGGCGTAGGCGCTGTAGGAGCTCTCGGTCACCGGGTACAGCGGGTTGTGGATCTGCAGCCGCCTGTCGGACACCGTGGTGAGGTTGGCGCGGGGCTCTAACCTGTCCCTGTCGCCGTCCCCGTCCGTGGGGACCCCCGGCTGCCGCTCCGAGGGGTCGGTGCTGGACGGCAGCAGGGCTCTGGTGGGCTGCAGGCTGCCGGGCCCGAGGGGCCGCGGGAACTCCACGCGCACCCCCGGCACGTACTGCTGCACCGACTTGGAGTCCTCCTCCGCGCCCCGGCGCAGCCGCCCGCTCCGCTCCTGCCCCGCGGGGATGTCCCGGGCGGCCGGGCCGAGCTCAGTCCTGCCGGGGTCAGCCCAGCCTCGCATCCCCAGCAGCAGCAGCAGCAGCAGCAGCGGCGGCGGCGGTGGCGGTGGCGAAGGCATGGTCCCCCCGCGGCGGTGCCTCCCCTCCGGGAGCGCTGTCCGGGCGCGGCCGCTCGCTCCGCTCCGAGCGCGGCTCTGCGGGAGCGCTGGGCAGCAAAAGCGGAGCGGGAGGGGAGCCGAGCCCTCTGCTGGTCACCCACCGCCCGCAGGATGGGACAGTGGCCAAACTGGGCAGGCCCACATCCCCCAACACCCCCAGCATCTGCCTCACATCCCCAAACATCCCCTCAGCATCCTGCAGCATCCTCAAACCTCTCCCCAGCATCCTAAATCTCCTAGTATCCCCAAATATTTCCCAATATTCCCCCAGCATCCCAAAAAAATTCTCCAACATCGCAAAAAACTCCCTTCTCCCCTAGAATACATCCTTCAACATCCCCCAGCATCACCTGGTATCCCCCAACACCCCCAGCTTCCCTCAGCATCCTACACATCCCCCCAAGATCCCCTGAGAACAAGCCAGGTAGGGATGGCCAGAGCTTGGCACTGCCAAGCCAAGCTCAGCTTTTCCCATGGCAGGTGTTGCACCCTCTCCCTGGAGCAGGTGGCACCCAGGAGCCTGAGGTGCAGCTCTGCTCACGTGGCATGTCTGGCACTGGGCACAGCATGGCACATCCCCTGCACACAGCCTGGACTCAGGACACCCTCAGGGGGCCAGGCCACCTCCCTGGGGATGGGGGCTGGCAGGGCTGCCCTTGGCAGGAGGAAGGACTGGTGGCTCCAGGTGTTTCTTGTGGCAATGTGGGGTCAGATCTGCTGGCCCAGTTCTCCCAAGGTTTGTTGCTGCTTTTCCTCCTGATTTTCCCTTGGGACAGCTGTTTGAACAGAACTGGGATGCCTGATCTCTGTATCTGTGACTCCTCCCCAGACTCATAAGTTGTCTCCCACACCCATCATCTTTCCCTGTTTCCCCCTCCCATCCCCAAATCCACCTCCTCTCCTCTGTCCTAGTCTCCTGTTCCCCTACCTGTTATCCTTCCCTGCACTGTCACCTCTTTCTCAGCCTGTGGGACTGGAGGGCCATGGGGTTCCCTTTGGGGACATGCCCTGTGCCATGCAGACAGCCTGTGGGGGTGGATGTGTGCCAGGCTGGGAGCTGCAGAGCTGCCCCACACCAGGGGAGCTCCAGGAGGGTGTCCCTGTCCTGCCCAGGGCAGTGCCAAGGGCCAGAACACCTCAACCCTGGCAGCCAGCAAACCCCAGCTTCTCCCTTCCTGGCACCCCGTGCCACGTCTGCCTGGCACTGTGCACCCCTGCTTGAGCCAGAAGGGACAATGGGCTGGGGGACAGGGCCTCCTGCTGTGTCCCTGGGAACTGGGACAGGCAGTGCCACTGAAGCCAGAGCAGGGAACCCAGGGTGCTCCTTGCAGGGGAGTGTGGCCCCAGGTGTCAGGACACTGCTGGCAGGGGCTCCATGGTGGAATGCAGGGTGTTGCTGCCATGGGCTTTATGGTGGGATGTGGCACATTGCTGACAGGTGTTCTCGTGCTGGGTGCCCCCTGCTCTACTCAAAGCCACGTTGTGCCCAGCTGGCATTTGGTGCTTGGCCACCACAGCTGGGCTGGCAGGAACGGGGGGTGGGACAGAAGGAGTGAGTGCTCCCAAACCAATGGGCTCAGAGAAGCACAAGCCCTTCACCTCCCCTCAGTGTGTGTGACAGGCTCAGCCAGGGCCACAGAGCTCAGAGCACCAGGGCAGTGCCTGGCTGTGCTCAGCTCTGCCTGGGGTCTGTCCCTTCTCACACTGCTGCTGCAGCCAGCTGCTGCTCTCTGACTCTCAAAAACACTCTGAGTTTTGGTATCACCTGAAAGTTTTCCATGAGAAAAGGAGGATTTTGGCTCTTGCTGGGCTCTACAGGAGCAATGGTGACAATGCTCGAGGTCTGGGCTGTGTGAGGGAGGCACTGCTGCCTCGAAGGATCACTGGCCTGATGCTGGAAGAGCCTGACTGCAACAGAGGATGAACAGCTCAGCCTGAGCTCTCTGACAGCCCAAGGATCTCACAGGCTCCTGTGTGCTTCAGGTGCTCTGGCTCCAGGGAATCTGCAAGAGCTCATGTGAGAGCCTCAGGGCTCATGACTGCTCTGGCCTTGGTGCTGCTCTCAACCTAAAATGAGCCAAGTATCTTCCTTAGTGGAGAAAGAAATGCCCAAAGGAGCTGAACTGTGTCCAGTTTGAATGGACACAGTGCTGTGCTGGTGTGGGGGAGCCAGCAGAGTCAGGGCATGGGCAGCTTGGCCAGCCAAGCACAAAGCTGGGTGAACTGAAGGATGAGTAACTTGAACTTGCTCCTCAGAGAACCCCCAGTGCTGACTCCAGCTCCCTCTGCAAAGGTCAGGCAGGAGAGATGGTGGCCTCAGTCCCCACATCAGGCTCAGGGAGTGATGACACTGCACCTTGGCAAGGTTTGGGCAAAAACCACACTGTGCCAGGGGCCAGGATGGGCAGCTTGGCAGGCCCAGCATCCCCTGAACACCCTCCAACACCCCCCAACATCTCCAGCATCCTGACATCCCCCAGCATCCACCTAACATGGCCCAGCTCCCCACAGCATCCTCCAGAATCCTTCCACCATCCCCAGATTGCTGCGCAAGGGCTGGGCAGGGGCCAGGCAGGCTGAGGGCAGGAGAGGAGCAGGCTGAGGTGTCCCTCAGTGCCCACATCAGCTCGGAGGAGGGAGCCCTTGCAGCACAGCTCCTGGCAGCTGCTGGCAGCCAGGTGTTCCCTAAGGACCTGGAGCTATTTTTAGTTTCATTTGGTGGTTGCACAAGGGCCAGGCGTTGTCATGGAGCTGCCTGGAGACAACAGCAGAGGTCACTGGGGCAAGGTGACACTGCAGTGCCACAGGAGTGACCTCAGGCCAGCTCTGTAACCCACAGAATCACTGCCCGAGGTCTCTGAGATTCTCCTCCTCCTTCCCTGCCCCTTTCCAGGAGCTCCCAGCCAGGGAGGGTCCCTGGCTGCCACCACACTGGGGGCCACACAGCAGCCCTGGGCACTATTTGGGAACAGCACATTGATCTTCTCCAGCCTGAATTCACAGAGGGGTGAGACTGTTTCCTGGGAGATGAGTGTGTGTTTTGCAGATGTCTCCTGGGAGGTGCCTCACCAGAGTCTAAATATTCCACTGGGACCCAGGAGAGGCTTTTTCCTGCATCCCCCTTCCAGATATTTCACTCAACCCTCTGTGTTTTGGACAAGTCTGAATAAAAATCCTACATACTGACATCCCCCCCAGTCCATGGCCCACAGGGACACCCCCAGTAACAAATTCCAAACACTCTGATAGAAGAGGGACAGGTCAGGAGTGTTCCTGAGCCTGCCCTGACCACACCAACTGACTGCCCTGTTCTGAGGCTGCTCCTCTGGGACAGGACAGCCCTGCTGGAGCCCAGGGCCGATGGAAAACCTCCTGGGAATCTGTTCCACCCCAAACCCCCATGTCCATGTACCCCCACAGCTCCCCAGATGCTGGGGTGGTGGAACAGGGACACGTCTGATCCCACTGGTGGGGAGAGTAATGAGGGCAGCAACTCCAAAATTCCAGGGTGAGTGGGTGGGCACAGCTGGCACCTCTGGTCTCTCTGATGAGTTTCTCAGTGCCCTCCTGGCCTCTGCAGGCCCCTGTGTCCTCAGGCTCCAGCATCTCCCTCGTGGAGGAGCCCAGTAGGGTGAGCAGTGTGTGGTCTCCCTGCCACTGCTCGCTGACTTGGGAATTTCTGGGGGAAAGGAGAATTCATTTCTCCATGCCATTTGCTCCAATCCAAGCCCAGAAGAATGGCTGAGATGGACAAAGCCTGGAAGTCTGGGCAGCACTAAGGCAGTGGTGCCTGCAGGTGTGATGGTCCTGCTGAGAGGACAGTGGGGTGGGCAGTGGGATGGACAGTGGGATGGACAGAGGGGTGGGCAGTGGGATGGACAGAGAGGTGGGCAGAGGGGTGGGCAGTGGGATGGACAGAGGGGCAGGCAGTGGGATGGACAGAGGGGTGGGCAGAGGGATGAATGGGGGGCAGTGGGATGGACAGTGGGATTGGCAGTGGGATGGACAGTGGGATGAACAGTGGGATGGACAGATGGGATAGACAGAGGGGCAGGCAGTGGGATGGACAGAGGGGTGGGCAGAGGGATGGATGGGGGGCAGTGGGATGGACAATGGGATTGGCAGTGGGATGGACAGTGGGATGGACAGATGGGATGGGTCACCTGAGGGCACATGGGGCTGCCTGTGTGCAGCATGAGGAGCAGGAGGTGACTCTGCCAGTGATGCTGAGCTGTTTGCCAAAGGCTGGGAGGGCGGTAGGGACAAGCTGCCCTGTCCCCCATGGCAGCACCCTGTCACCTCATCCCTGAGGCTCCTGCCCATGACCTCAGGCTTCTCTTCGTGTGGCCATCACGTTACAGGGCAGCCTCACACTTGTCCAGCTGCTCTGCCCTCAGCAGAAGCGTGTCCCTTATCAGACCCTGGCAGTGAGAGCAGACCCAGCACAGCTCAGCTCTCCCAGAGCCCTGCAGGGCTCAGACTCCTTCATCCCTGCTCTGTTAATGAAAACATCTTTTTGTCTTAAATCAGAATCAATGTTAGAGCCCCACGAGGCTTCAGCCAGATCTGTAGTGCTTTGGTGAGCTGCCACGAGCTCTCTGTGACAGCACACAGCAGCAGCAGCAGCACACCTGTCCCTGCAGCCTCACAGGTGTGACACTGCTCCATCCCCCCACCCCCTGCCACAGCGTGAGCCCCATCCCACGGCACCGCTCCTGCTGCCAGAGCCGGGCACGTGAGGCACGAACACCCAGTGGGAGGAGGAACACGTTCCCTTTTGTTTCCACCAAACAGTCGGGCCGCGGGAGCAAAGCAATAACCGGGCTGGTCCCCGCCTGTTTGCCCAGGAAAGGAGGCAGAGGGCAGGGAGGGGACACAGCAAACACAGACACGGCTGCAGGAAACCCGGGCTCGGGCTGCTGCAGGGCAGTGGGCACAGCCGAGGGCTTGCTGGCCCCCTTTGTCCTCAGGGACTACACTCCCTGGGATTTTCTAGCCCTCCAGCTGGGGCCCAGTGCCTGTGCCAGCCCAGTGCGTGTGCCAGCCCCCTCTGTCACTGGGCACAAAGCTGAGCCTGCCCCACTCACACTGAGGGTTCCCATCAGGGTCTCCATGGCACTGATCTTACACCCTGCCAGTGCTCCTCCATGAGGGTGATGATGGAGCACAGGGGCTCCTGCAGAGCCAAGGGAGTCAGAGACACTCATCCCCTCCAGCCCCAGTCTGTGTGTCACTGCTCCCTGTGGGATGGATGCAATGGAAGTTGGGGTTTGGGGAGAGAAGCCCCTCAGTGTTTGAGCTGCACACCACAGTGCCACAGGAGCCAGGAGAGGCTCTGCATCTGCAGGTTCTCCTCCCCTGCTCCCTGGAGATAATGAGAAGCTGCTCCCATCTGACTGTGCCACTGAGCTCAGTGCTGCCTGTGCTGCTGGATGAACTCACACTCCCCTCCTGCAGGATCCCAGCTCTGCTCCCATGGGCCTCCCAGGGGTCACTGGTGTACAGCATGACAGGAGCACTCATATCCATTTTACAGCAGTAAAACCAAAATGACTGTGGGATTTTCCTTGAGCCACAGCAGGAGGTGAGTTCCCGGGGCTGCCTCACAGGGAACAACCAGGGACACCCAGGCACTCTGGGCTGGTGTCAGGGGTGGGCAGGAGCTGTTCTCAGCTCTGTGAGCAGGGCCTGCATTCCTGTCTGCATGGGGGCAGTCATGTCATTTTCTGAGAGGAACTGAGAACCCACAGCCAGGTCAGCTCAGGGCAAAGGCAGTATTTTCATATGGAATTAAACAAGCAATGGTCTGCAAGCAGCAAAAGGCCATTAGGAGAGGCCATGAGGTCTCCCCTTTGGTGGACCCCCCTTGGTGATTTACCTCTAAGTTCCCTGTAAATGTCAGGGAAAAGTCATAAATGCATAAATGTGACTTGGAGCAAAACCACTCCTAAGTGTAGAGAATAAATCATTCTCAAGTCCACTACTTTTCTTCTGGGATGAAAATTTCTCCATTTGTGTCAATTCAGTCCCTCTGGCTCTAGCAAGAAATCCTTCATTTTTCCCTGCTGTGGGTAAAGCTCCTGTTCCCTTGCTGCTGTGTCCCCAGTCTGGCCATCACACACTGCCCAGGAGCTCCAGTGCTGTGTGCAGCTGGGCTTTGGGTGGCAGCTGCATAGGGGGTGTTGCAGCAGCTCCCCTAAGCCCTGGGAGCCATCTCAGGGAAGGTGACGTGCTTGTTCCCCATTTCCAGCACCACTCTCCGGGTGCTTTACCATCCCTGGCCACTCTCAGTGAACCCCAGCACCTCCTCCAGGGGTTCTCAGGGCACACTGAGGCTCCAGAGAAACACAGGAAGGGTCTGGTGGAGCTCTGAGAGCAGAGTCTGTGCTGGGTGGTTTGTGCTGGGGCTGCTGCTCAGCTGACCTGTGGCACCTGCTGGCCAAGGCACTGGAGCTGGGGCAGCACCTGCAGACAACAACCTGCTCACAGAGTCCCAGAGCCCCGAGCCAGGCACAGCACTGGAGCCCAGCACGCTCTGCCCCAGATATTCAGGGCTCTGAGCAAAAGTCAAGGTGATTTGTGCTTCCCAGGAACAGTCGTTGGTGTTTCCTCAGAACACTGTGAGGGGGGAGGTGGTGTGGGGCAGTGCTTTGTGTGCTCTGTGCTTCTCAGGGCAAGGGACACGTCCCAAAGGCAGGTGCAGCAGTGCCACAGCCTGGCCTGTGCCCACACGGGGCCAGGTGAGCTCTGGGAGAGGCTGAGGGCATGCAGGGGCTCTGTGTGCAGCCCTGCCCACAGGGGGGTGCTGACCACAGGTGCCCCAGCTGCAGGGGTTCCATTCAGAGACCTCCCACCCACATTCTTCATCTTCTGAGTGGCCTCTTCTTGTCCCAACAGATAGTTCACCCTCTCCATCCTGACCAGACACTGCCCATCCTGCAGCCATGGGCAGCACTGACCACAGCAGCCAGGGCCTGATGCTGGGATGTGCTCAGTGATCTCTGTCCCCCATCTGCCATCAGACTCCATCTGTGCCACAGCTTAGCCCCTCCTGTGGGGCTGGGGAGCACCAGGGGCTGTAGCAGGGTGGGCAGGGGGCACTGGGGGGTGCTGGTCCCCACTGATGCCCAGAGGTGGCTGGGGGCCAGGAGTCCCTGCCCTCCCTGGGGGAGATCTGGGTGGTCCTGCTTGTTTTACCCTGAGCTGGCACTGCCAGGGTGTGGGGGCAGAATGCAGTCCCCTGGGTGCCCACAGCTCCAGGGGGAGCAGAGCACCACAGTGACATTTTTCAGCTGCCATGAGCTCAGAGCTGGGTGGGGACAAAGGTCACCATGCAGAAATTTCAGCTGCCTGCTGATGGAAAATTCCCTGCTTTGCACACATGCAAATGAGGGCTGGGGATCCTGTGCCCACACCCCTGCCACTGCACTCCCTTCTCCCAGCCCCAGCCAGAATGGGGGTTTCCACACTGCCCCCACTAAGGTCACCACCACACATACTGGCCCCTCAAAACCTGTCCTGCCCCTGGAGATGCCCTGGTGACAGGCATGGCTGTGTCCCCAGGGCACCCTCAGTGCCCACAGCCTGTCTGTGCAGCTGGGCTGGGCTGTGCCCTGTGCCACTGGCCCTTGCTCTGGAGCCAGAGAAGCCTTGCTAAAGCCACATCCAGTCAGGGCCACAGCAAGGCCCTGGGGACCAGGGGCATCCATGGTCAGGTCACATCCCCACTGCTGTGCACAGGTGGGGAAAATGGTTATGTCAGGGTTCTTGGAGGCCATGGGAGGAGACAGGCATCCATCTGTGCTCTGCCCTGTAAGTTTGGTGCCTGTGCCCACTGTACCTGTGCTGATGCTGCATGGACTGGGGGGACAGGAGCCCCCTGAGGTCCCAGAGCTGCACACCATCAGCACCATCAGCTCTGAGGATATCTGCAGACCAGGCTCAGGAAGGGCACAGGACAGGAAGAGAATATCCTAAGCCTTTTTCCTAAAAAGTCCTGTTTTCTAGGATACTACCTGGGATGCTTGAAGGATGATGGAGGAAGGGAAAAAACTTCCTACTAAGCTTTTTACCTTGCAGACTCTCTGCACCTTGGGATGCCCACTTAACAGCCATGAGGATGTGTCCTCACATGGGCAAGATGTGCTCCACCAGCACCTGAGCTGCTCTACCCCAACATGCACAGCACCAGCAAGAGCAGTCACAAGCACAGAGGTGCAGTTGGGATTCCTGAGGCTGTTAGCACCATCCATCCCAGGCTCCAAGCCCTGCCACCTGCAGGACAGAGCTGTTAGCTCTGCCTGTGGCAGCAGAAGAGCCAGAGGGAGAGGATGGAGAAATCCCCAGGCTCCCTGAGCAGTTTTCACCTCTCTTCAGTCAGCCAGTCCCATGCAGAGAATTGCTCAGCACTGACTCTGACCCACACAGCCTTCAGCCAGAGACCCACAGAGGCCTGGAGCTCCTCAGTGCCACAGTGGGGCAGGGCCAGCAGCTTGTAAGGTATTGTCCCCTAGGTTCAGGTCAGAGGCTCCAGTTGAGAGCCAAAGCCAGTGGCCCTGAGTCACCAGGTGACAATATCCTGCTGGTATGTCCCAGGTGTGGCAGCACCATGGGTGATGTGAGGCAATGCAGCAGCAACTGCAGCCTGGTGCTGGTAGCACTGTGACTGTGGGTGGGGGATGTCTCTGCTATTCACAGCTTTGGGCAATTGCTGAGGAGCTGGTGAGACAGATCACTCAGCTGGCAGATGTCCAGTGTCTGCCAGGATTTGGGCTCTTTTCCCTGGGAGAAGCTATTGAGCTCCAGGGAATCCTCCTCACCTGTCCCTGTCCCTGTCCCTGACAGCACAGCCATGGGCACAATCTGCTGCCTACACATCCTGACCATCACACTGGGACCTTTCCCACTCCCCAGAGCCAGAGGCACCACCTGGCAACAAAGCCAGGCCCAGGCACCACATCCTCTTCTGTGATAGGACCCGAGGGAATGGCATGAAGCTGTGCCAGGGCAGGCTCAGGCTGGATATCAGGAAAGGTTCTTCCCCAGAGGGTGCTGGCACTGCCCAGGCTCCCCAGGCACAGCCCTGGAGAGTTTGGACACCACTCAGGGTGGGACTGTTGGGGTGCCTGTGCAGGGCCAGGAGCTGGACTCAGTGATCCTTGTGGGTCCCTTCCAGCACAGGAGAATCCATAATTCTCTGATTCTGTAATGGAGCAGAGTCCAGGGCTGGCTGCAAACCCAGCACACTCCTGGGACTATTGGCAGTTGGGGCAGATAGTACTTGATTCTGCTAGGCTGTCTTAAGTCCTAATGGTGGTCATGCAGGTCCTGCCCAGCCTGGCAAGTCTCTCTCCTGTCTGAAATACTCAGAAAACGGAAAAATTTCTCTCCTCTCCCCATAGAGGAGCAATCCTGGGGCTGCCAGCAGGCAGCAAGGTCAGAGGGGGCAGCAGGAGAGTAGGATCCAAGTGGTGATACTCTGTGAGTACCACATGACACAGCCCTGGAGGATTTCCAGCAGCTCAGGATGTGACAGCCCTTTGTCTGTGGGGTGCTGAGTGAGCCCCAAAGAAGAGCAGAGGGCCAGTGCTGAGCAGAGCCAATGGGCACAGTCAGGGTGCTCCATGCCTGTGCTCTGGGGAGCTCGTGGCTGTGGATGTAGGAGACCCATGAAATGGAATATCTGGGCCATCTCCCCACTCCCAGTGTGCAGCAGGCTGGCAGATAAGATACCATGGGCAGGGATTTCAGTTAGTGCCATGTCAGGCTCCAGGACCAGGGAAAGGACACTGCTGCCAGCCCAGAGTGCCAGCCCACTCCTGTAGCATGAGGTGATGCCAGCAGATACTCCATATCTTCCTCCTCTCCCAACACTTTGACAGATAGCAGTGAGAAAAAATACCCAAAACAAGAACGAACAGCTAAAAAGCAGCAGCTCTGCTGAGTCTTGTGGAAGGTGAAGAGAGCAATGTTTGGAGGTGAAAGATCCTGCAACAATAATTGCTGATGCAAACCTTCCCCAAAAGTGTTTTGTCAGTGCCAGATGAGAGGATCAATGCAGAGACCTGACGTGGCAGCCCTGTCCTGTGTCAGCCTGGTCCCAGCCATGCCCCTTGTGCAAACACCTCAGGGTGGGGGCGGCCCTGAGGATGACAGAGACCAGCACGAAGTGAGAGAGACTGAGTCAGTTCCACTTAAAATAGAAATCCCCTGACATCAAGGTCTGGCCCTGAGTTTTGGTACGTGCTTGGAAGGAAGTCATTGCTCCTCCTGCATTTCTGCTCCCATCTTCACCAGCCTAAACTGATCAGTGCCACAGCCCCAGTTAGGAAGGTCACCAGTTCACTGGGGACAATACCTGCTTTTAGGTAGAATTTCAGACACAAACAGTACTTGGAACTTGGGGAAAGCTCTGCAATTTTTGCTGTCCAACATGGCTTTTAACCTACAGTGTCTTTCCCACCCCATCTCATCTCCTATGCCACTGGCAGAGACACCTCTGGTCCCTCATCCATGCTGAAATTGGGGACCCATCTTCAGCCTCTCTTCCTCTTTGTTGAAATGGACCAGTTTGCTGAAATTACTTTTCTCTTTTCCCTATCACCATTTTCTCACTTTTCTCTTGTCCAGTGTTTGCAGATGCTGAAGTTTTCTAACCTCAGCCTGGAAGATGGAAGGACCCTTCTAATCCCACTGGTCTTTTCCTACTCAGTGATTGAGAAGTGACAAGGAGCATTAACTGCTGGGTGCCAGTCACTCAGTGTTCCTGTGGTTTCCTTGGAGTCTGATTTGGAGGGGAGTTGAGCCTGGGATATCCTGACAGAATCATGCTGATGGGTCACTGCAGAGACCTCCTCCCACAGAAACAAGGAGCCCTGCAAGATGCCAGTACTGTAGCTCCAAATCTTCCATGAAGGTACCCACACTCTGCCCTCCCCCTTTCCCTAATTCCAAACACCTTTTTGACCTTGACTGAGTTCTGCCGAGCTGCTCTGCCAGGAGGAGGGGCTGAGCCCTCCCGGGTGGCCGGGCAGGCTCGGCAGTATCTGCAAAGCCTGAGTCAGGCTGCAGGAATGCAGTCGGGATGGGGTGGCAGGGAAGGACAACAACAAAAGGACAACAACATGGTGCAGGGGATCTCCCAGCGTGTGGGTGATGTCTTTCCCTGCAGGTGACATGGTCACAGGCTCTCATGGCCACACCTGCACCTTGCTGTGAGCACACACCCCACCTCTGCTGGGGTAGTGGTGTCCCCTGAGCAGCCACAGCTCCCTGAACTGGGGTGACACCTCAGGGATCTGCTCCTGGGTGCAGCCTGTCCAGCCCTGGATCTGCAGGGTGCCACGGGACAAGGCTGATCACCAGCACAGACCCTCTCTCAAGGGTTATTCTCCTCCTGCAGTGCTGGAGTCACAATATGCAGAGCCCTCCCAGCTCCAGGGCACAGAAGCAATGCTGCCCACCAGAGAGCAACCACAGCACAGCCCCAGGTCCAGGCTGCCCTCAGGAAACCCCTCTCCATGTGTCTGGGAGGCTTTGAGGAGTGCACAGCCAGCTCTCTGCACACATCCCCAGCTCCCAGCTGCTCTGGCAGCTCTTTGCAGCTCTCTAGGATTTCCCAGGGGCTCTGCCTTTGTGGAATCCAACCTTACTCTCCAAGAATGTGGAAGCAGCATGGCCAGCCTGGCCAGCACATGGGCAACTCCTCAGCCCACAGACAACTGCACTGGGCAAGTGGATTGCAGCTTCAGGAACCGTGTGTGGCAGAGGCTGAACACACACACACACCCACAGGCACCTCAGCCCCCCAAAACCAGGCTGTGCACCAGGAAAGCCCCCCAAGGCCATACCAATGGGGTGCATGCTGGGGTTGTGCTTCCTGTGGGCACACTGTCAATTCCTTGGAGAAAGGTATTTTCACTAAAATAACGACTGCCTAAGTCACTCCCACTGTTTCACTCATCCTCACACTGCACAGGGTGACCAGGTGACCAGTGCAGCACTGGCATGAGGGGTGGTGGTAGGTGGGTCCTTGCTGTGGCTCATGGGTTCTTCTTTACTGGCTACAGCAAATGGTGCCAACAGCTCTTTTTACACCCCTTAGGAACTGACCATTTTCATGGAGCCCCTGATCCATCTTCCAAGAGCCTCAGGCTGGTCAGTGCTTCTGTCTGGGTTTTCTTGCTGTGGTGCCTTTACAGGTGCAGTCATGGTGTCAGAGGAGGAGGATGATGTGAGGGACATGTTTGTGTCCTGTGGCCATCTTTCCACTTCTAGAAGCACAGGTCTCCTGGTGGCTTTACCTACACCCCAGCCCTAATCAAAGTCCAGCCATCTGGGCTGATGCAAACAACAGATTGCTCAGCATCTTCCTGGTCTTAGTTGTGCCCTGTGCAAGCCACACTCATAATTTTCCTCTTTAGAGTTCCTTCTGGTAATTTCAAACCCAGCCAGTCAGACAGACACTTCCTTCATCCCAGTCTCAGTGTAGATGTTAGGATGCAGAAAAACAAACCTAGGCCAAAATGTTCTTCTGATGACCACAAAGATCTCTAGGACAGGAAAACCAGCAGAAGAAAACCAGCAGCAATAGTTACATACAAAAGAGGGATGCTATTAAAATTAAGAAAATATAAAAAAGAAAGAAATTAAGAAGTTAAAATTAGCAACCAAAAGAGTTCCTGAGCTGAAAGCAGCCTTTGAATCCAACTCCTGGCCCTGCACAGACACCCCAACAATCCCACCTTGTGCATCCCTGGCAGTGCTGTCCAAACTCTCCTGCAGCTCTGGCAGCCTCGGGGCTGTGCCCATTCCCTGGGGAGCCTGGGCAGTGCCAGCACCCTCTGAGGGAAGAACCTTCCCCAAAATCCAGCCTGAACCTCCCCTGGCACAGCTCCTGCCCTTCCTCAGCTCCTGTCCCTGTCACAGAGAGCAGAGATCAGAGCTGCCCCGGGGAGGGGCTGCAGCCCCCACTGGGGTCTGACCTCAGGCTCTGGGTGAACACACCAAGTGCCCTCAGCTGCTCCTCCTGTGGCCCCTCCAGACTTGGCACCATCCTCACAGCCCCCCTCTGGCTACTCTTTAACAGCTTTATCTCCTGCCTTTATAACATGCTGGATGTTGTGTAAATATGATCCTGGAGGCAGAAAGCAAACGTGTGTGTCTGTTCATAGAGGCTGTAGCAGTGTTATAGCAAATGTTTGTGAAAAGCAAGCGTGGGAGCCGGTTGGAAGTAAAGTGATATCTTTGAATAAGCCATAACCGTGTCCAAACAGCGAGGAGGGCAAGCCTGGGCAAGTGAAATGTGAAACCATGGCCAGGCAAGCCAACACTTCTTTTTGAGGAACGACTTGCTAAAAGCATAACAACTAACTTCCAAGTGTTTTGTGAGCAGACAAAAGGTGGTTGCCTGCCAAAGAGATTGAAGTCAACAAACAATGGAGTACAACAGGACCACTCATGAAAACGAGCTGTAAGGAGAAGTGAGATAAAACCCTCCCATGCCCCTGCTGAGGCACTCAGGGGCTTCCCAGGCTGAGCTCTTTCTGCACAGTGAAGAAGTTCACCGAGGTCCCTCACATGAGGATGCCAGGAGAGGAACATTGCAGAGCACATTATTTTACACGAATAAATGTCGAGAGAGAAAAAGGCCAGGATCTTCACAGGGAGAAATGGGGGTTTGGGGACTCACAGGGGATCCGTGCCATGTGGCTGGCAGTAAGTTGTGGTTGAGTCAGAGTGGTTCTGGCAGTGCAGTGCTTCCCAAAGACTGAGACACACTCGGGAATCCTTGCTGGAGCTGCTGGTGCCATTAAAAGCCCCAGAAGACTCATGGTGACAGGATCAGAGTTGAGTTGGTGGCTCAGTGCTCCTCAGCACCCCGTGTGTGTGATGGAGCAGGAAAGGGCAGATTCAGCCCGGGGGGAACACGAGCGGTGCCTCGCTCCATCTCCCCTGCTTTGCCCGGTGTCTCTGCCTGACCAGGGCCTGCTCAAAGCTCTCAGAAATAATTTTCCACCAGCAATGTTTTGTTTTCTCAGGCTCTGGGGCTTGTTCCGAGACCACAGACTGGAGCAAGACTGGGAACTGACGCTTAAAATCTGGCCCTTGATGGCCACCGGTGGCCATTGCCAGCAGACGATGGCCACAAAGACCGCAGGGGCAGACTGTGCCTCCAGGGCTGGGCTGTGACACAGCCGGCATGAGCCGAGGGGAGGCTCTGCCCCACAGGAGAGTCCAAAGGGAACAGCACGAGGTCGGAGCAGCAGAAGGAGCCGAGGCCGCCCTTCCCCTCACGCCGCCCTTCCCCTCACGCCGCCGGGCACCAGGCGCTGTCCCAGCCACCCCTGCGGCGCCCAGCAACGAGCCAATCAGCCTCCAGCACCGACCCGCGCAGCCAATCAGCGCCAGGCAACTGCCAATGAACCCTCAGGAGAGGCTCGATAGCCAATCAGAAGCCTCCTGCCGCCGCCGGGCTCGCGGAAGCGGTAACTGTATTCTGATTGGCCCGTGAGGCACCGTGCTCTGCGCTGCAACCAATCAGGAGCGGCGGCGCAGTGGAGTTACTCGGGGTCAGGATTTCCTGCGCCATGACGTCACTGGAGCCGAGGCCGGGGGACGCGCCTGAGGCACAGCCGCGGCCTGAGGGGCCTGAGGGGCCGGGCCGCTCCTCGCCATTCCTTGACAGCCCCAGTCCCAGTCCCAACCCCAGCCCCAGCCCCAGCCCCAGCCCCAGCCCCAGCCGGCTCTGGGCACTCTGCGGCCCCGGATACGACCTGCCCAGGGGCTGAGGCTGGAGGGAGCTCTGATCACCCAGTCCAGCAGCAGGGGCAGCCGGAGGAGGTTGCCCAGGGCCGTGCCCAGAGGCACTTGCACAGCCTGTGTGGGTAACTCTGCCAGGCTCTCCCCAGCTGTGGCCATGGAGGTCTGTGCCATGCAATGCCGTTTGTTGCCTTGGAGCAGAGTCCCTCCCTGCCCCAGGGATGGGTGATCAGCCCCTGTGCACCCCCGTGCTCAGTTGCCCCCTGTAGGCGTGAGCCAGCTGCAGAAGTCGTGGGCTCCAGTGAGATCTCCATGCAGGAATAGCCCTGTCATGTGTGGCAGGGTGAGCAGGGTGCCATCACCTGCCATCATGGAGCAGCACAGGACGGGGCAGTCTCCAGTCTGGAGTGGGGCTGCCAGTGAGAAGCACTTACCTGCAGCAAAGAGCTGCTGGGTGCAGGCTGGGCTGAGCGAGGGCAGGGCCCTCCTGCTGCCCCAGCTGGGAAACTGCAGAGTCCCTCTGGGCTTTGTTTTTTGCAGATCAGGACAGTACAGCACAGGCAGAAACCAGGGAAGGGTGGACTGTGCAGCTGAGGGACCTTGCTTTAGCTGTCATGGGGCTCTTTGAGAGGCCATGCTGGCCCCTGTATCCATGAAGTGATTTATCACCAGAGTCTGGGATGGAAATTGGCAGAAACAGCACTGTCTCCAAGGAGGTGATTCCTTGTTGCCTTAGAAACCAGGGTTTTTTTAGTGCCCCCTTTGTCTCTCACTAGTGTAAAGATAAGATAATTGAAATGAAACTTTGTTCCAGACCCTGGAGATTGCGTTAGGGTTAGGGGGGATGGGTATATCCCAGGAGTGTCATCTTCCAGAGACCACCAAGGGTAGGTAAATTCCCATCACATCCACATGGGATGAGAGGTGGCCAGGGAAGAGCAGGTCCCAGATGAGGGGCACTGCTGAACGAGGACTAGGAGCAGAGGAGGCTCAGGCTGTGTCCCAGGGCTGCGGCCCCAGCCCCGGGGGAGAGGAGCTGTCCCCTGCCCTGCCCTGCCCTGTGCAGCTCCCAGCAGTGGCACCGGGGGAGGGGAGCTGTCCCCTGCCCTGCCCTGTGCAGCTCCCAGCAGTGGCACCGGGGGAGGGGAGCTGTCCCCTGCCCTGCCCTGTGCAGCTCCCAGCAGTGGCACTGGGGGAGAGGAGCTGTCCCCTGCCCTGCCCTGTGCAGCTCCCAGCAGTGGCACCGGGGGAGGGGAGCTGTCCCCTGCCCTGCCCTGTGCAGCTCCCAGCAGTGGCACTGGGGGAGGGGAGCTGTCCCCTGCCCTGCCCTGTGCAGCTCCCAGCAGTGGCACCGGGGGCGCTGGGGCCGCTGTGAGCGGCAGTCCATGGCCACAGGCACAGCATTGCCTGTTCCTGCCCGCCAGCCAAGGGGAGCGGCTGCAGACTGCGGTCACATGAGGAGCTGTCGCTTTGTTACTCATTTACTGCACGGTGGCTCCAGGGTGTGCTGTGTAGCACCTTCCCCACCTCTCTGGATAGCCTCTGACCCGGCAATGGGGACAGGAGTCTGCTACTGCCAGGCACTGCTGCAGCATGGGAACTGCAGCTCAGCCCACAGGGGCAGGGGCTGGGCTGAACACATTTGGGGACCCATTAGGGAACCAGCTGAGGCCAAACGTGCCGTGCCCGTGAGTGCACATGGCCTGCAGGCAGATATTCCTGGCATGGGGTGGGTGAAGACATTTCTCTTTCGTGTGTGGGCCCTGCCCTCTCTGATGTTCCTGCAGCAAAGCAGTCAGGGTGAATGCTGGGGCACTGTCAGGGTGGAGCAAGTGCCTGGCAGGATTCTGGAAGGCAGCAAGGATGGCTGAGCCCTCCCCAGGCAGCCAGAGAGCTGCCATGCTGCCATGGCACTGCACAGCTGCCTCTCACCATCCATTCCCCACAGCACAGTGATGCTGGAGGGGCCAGGGCAGCTGCCCACCTTGACCCAGCCACAGCTCCTGCCAGGCTGGGGACACCAGTTTCTGCCTGTGGTGCCAGCTCCTGCCAGCCTGAACCTTGCTCAGCAGGCAGGCAGTAAATATCCCAGGGACAATGCAATGACACAGGCTCCTTCCCAGCCGTTGGCACTGGGAGCTGCCGTGAATCATGCCATGGAAACGAGCCAGCAGAGAGGCCAGCAGGAGACAAACCCACACGTGGTTTTCTCTAGAGGGCCCAGCCTTGCCCAGAGCCAAAGTAGGTTATCTGGGAACGGTGTTTTGAGGTTAACTGCTGCACACAGGTCACCTGCTCAGCGTGACAGGGTCCGGGCTGGCCAGCTGCCAGCAGGATGCAGCAGGCAGTGCCACTGCTCTGCACTGCCCCTGTCCAGCACTGCAGGGATCAACATGGACCTGCTGGCAGCACCTGAGCTCTCCACTGAAGGCTCCAGAGCCTCTTGTCTGGTGTCTTCGTGTGCCAGGCTCCTGTCCATGACACAGCTGCTGTTCCCAGTTGCAGCAGGAGTACCAATGACTGTCATGCTGAGTGTTTGTCCCTGGCAGTGCTGTGACAGCAAAAACAAGTTAACCTAGAGCAGAAAGCAGTGGCAGGGACTGACACCCTCCTTCCCAGCCCCCTGTGGAAAAAAATGTTGGGGTTTCTGCTTCAGACCAGCATTTCCCACCTCAAGCTCCATAAGAAGCTGAATTGAAATAAAATACTTTTTGCTCTGTTACCCTTGATTTTCCTCTAGGGAAGTTTCTCAAAACAACATGTTTAGCTCTAAAACTATCCATATAAAGGGACTTTCCCCTAAATGTCTGTCCTGCCCACACAGGACACGTATCCTGGCAGCTGGCAGAAGGTGGCCAGGTGGCTGGGATGGCATTCAGCAAACTGTGTAAGGAATGCAGGGGAATTTCTGTCCCTCTCCCTGGGCTGACACCATGTGGGTATAACTGCTGCAATGTGCCATAGTTTGGGACGGTGGTTTTGGTGCAGGGAGTGTCCTCCATGACCACAGTTTGGGTTCCTGCTGTCCCCTGGGCAGGGGCAGCATGCCAGCAGCAGTGCTGGAGCAGAGGGCTGGCCAGAGGCTCCCTGGCCAGCTCCCCACCTCGAGGCAGCCAGGCTGGGGTGGGAACGGGTCACTCCCCAGCTGTGCTGAGCCTGGTGAGCAGGTTTGGGGCTGGGGAGGACAGGCTGCATGTCCTGGAAGGCAGCAGCCACCCGGGTGCTGGTAAACACATTGCGAAAGGCTGGGCTGAGCCTCACCCCCACACATCCCAGCTGAGTCATCCTGCACTCCAGGTGCTCCTCCTGCCACCAGCCTGCCCTCTCCTCTGCACTCCACAGTGCCACCAGTGCCACCAGTGCAGGGCCCCTCTCCTGAGAGGGGCTGGGGTCCACATCCCCCTCAGCATGCCTGAAAATGGGAGTAAATCACCACTTCTGCCTGCTTCAGTTTCCCCAGTGTGGCAGAAGGGCTCCTGGGCAGGAGGCAGCAGACTCAGAGGACTGAGCCATGAGAACCATCCTCCCCAGGGCCCAGCACACCCCCATGTGGGGAGCACAGCATGCCCGGGACCCCTCAGCTTTCCACGAGGAGTCTCAGAGCTGGGGGCAGTTTCTGCACCCTGCAAAGGTTTGGCAGTGCACCCCTTCCAAGTTCCATCAGGCCCTGCAGCCAGGGCAGCCACTGCTGCTGGGAGAGGGAAAGGACTCTTACCCAAGCACAGAACAAATGCAGCATGGAAAAAAAATGCAGGCACTCTGCTTGCATGGAGAATTTGACTCTGCCTCTCTGAGCCAGCAGGAAGCCTCTCCTTGGCAGCAGTGCTCAGCTGGACCCCCACTCCTTCATCACTGGGGGCCAGTCAGGACCAGTGCTGGGAGACTCTCAAGGTGATCTCTACACCCTGCAGGATCTCTGAGAAGCTGTGCCAAGGTTCCATGAGGGAGGACTTCAGCTGCTTTCAACTTATTTTGAAATAAAGCTGTTCTCTGGCATGGAAACAAGTTCTTATGGCAGCATGGCAGGATAGTGCTGGCACCCACCTGGTACAGGGTGACACAAGAACCTGTGGCACAGGGAGCCTGGGCTGCTCCAGGAGCCCAGCCATGCTCTGCTCCCAGCACCCACGGGCAAAAGGAGAGGCACAGGCTGGGGGGTCTGGGCTGGCCTCCACTGGACTGGTGACTGCAGAGCCTGTGCTGGACCCAGCCCTGCCCATGGGCCACCAGCCCCGGTGCTGCACACTGCAGGCTGCCCTCCCCTGCATGGGGAAGGTGTGAGCAACCCTCTAAGGCAGTGTCAGGTCTCAGCTCATGGTCAGCACCTGGCAGGGCCAGGGGTTCGTGTGCCATGTTAGAGGAGCAGGCTGGTGTGAATGCAGGCACAGCCCACCAGCCTGGAGAGGTGGTGGTGGGCAGGCTCAGCTCAGCTCCTGGGGCTGCCAGGCATTCCTGCCTCAGACAGTGAACCCCACAGTCACGTGCTCCTCTGCTTTACTGGTTTGCATATCATGGGGATCTCCCCATCCTTTGGCTCTCCACATGCTGCTGTGTATCACCCTGGGCACTTCCACCCACTGCTTCCTCCAGCATGGGGCTGCCCTGTGGCTGTGAGCAGCCTTGCTGAGCATGAGCCATACCACCCAGGGCTGAACAGAGAGCCCATCAGCTTGGAAATCTGCTCCAGACTGGCTGCTGGCCCTGGAGCAGGCTTCCTTCCTTAGCCACAAGATCTAAATCTGGTCTCGTCACCAAGGTGGGGTTTCCCTGAACTCCTTTCACTCCAGAGCTGGCAATACTGGAACAGCTGTAACCCTGAGGAGATGGAAATATAGTATATGTGCCAGACCCATCTGCTGCAAGTGCTCTGAGCTCCTTGCCAGGCTTTCCCTGCTCACCTCCACACCATGCCCCCAGCATTCAGCACTGCAGCACAGCTCTGTCACTCAGACCTTCATCTACAGCTCAGGTCAGCTCAGCTTGCCCTCAGGCACCACTCACCTCAGTGCTTGCATCATGCACCTGTGGAATTCCCACCAGCCACAGCTGCTGGTGATGAGAGCTGGGCTCAGGCTGGCACAGCCTGGACCAGACACCACCTGGCAGAGCCTTTGGACTACAGGGCCAGTGGGCAGAACTCACAGCCAAGGAGTGTCTGGGCTAGCAGTCCCACCAGTCTCCTGGGATCCATCTCTCCAGGAAACAAAAATCTCCTGGGCAGACTCCATCCTCTCCAGACTCATCCTCTCCAGACTCCATCCTCTCCAGACTCCATCCTCTCCAGACTCATCCTCTCCAGACTCATCCTCTCCAGACTCCATCCTCTCCAGACTCATCCTCTCTTCTAGCTGGCAAAAGACCTGGAGCACGGTGTGTGCTGGTCATTGCCTGTGTGTAGCTCACCTTTAGTGTCCTCCAGAGGCACCTGCATCATCCCATGTGATGCTTCATGGTTGTCCTGCCCCTCTCCTTCTCTATGCCACTTGCAAGAGCTTCCAAATCACGCTGCTTGTGCACCCTGGGTGTGACACCCAGCAGCCCTGAGAGCCATGTGCTCTCAGTCTGAGCCTGGTGCTCAGACTCTCCCTTGCAAACACAAGATTTTCTGTTCTCAGGCACAGAACATCCCACCTGTGGTTTTGCCCCATCCTGAAGCTCTCCTGCTCCACTGCAAGCTGTGCAGGCTTGTGAGGAGCTGGAGATGTCCAGACCACCCCCACAGCCTGTGATGTTAGGGCTTTGGCTAGAGGGCTCTTGGGAGCATGGCCCTGCATGGCATGAGTCTGGCTACTGTCAGGATAGGCAGGCTGGCTCAGGGGGAAGAATCACTTCAGGCAGTCCCAGGGTGTCAGACTCTGCAGCATGGGCTGCCCAAAGCCAGGCAGACAGCAGGCTGGAGGATGCAGAAGACACTGTGGGTGTCTCAGTTTTGAGACAAATTTAAGAGGAGACACTCTGCAATGAGTAGTCTCCTCTAAAGGGTGTCAACAATCCCCCTCCACCAAAAAAAAAAAAAAAGAATGCTAATAGAGGGAAGTGAAAAAAAAACCCCAACAGTTTATTAACAACAGTGCCCACAAAGCAAGGAAGAAAAGGAAACAACTGCTAAACACTGAACTATCAAAACTCACACCCTCCTCCCCCTCACCACCCAAACAGGAACAAAGACCCAAAAATGTCCAGAGAATGGGGCAAACATTGAACAAGTAAATACCCTTTCCCAAGGTGTGGCATGAGATGGCACCAGCTTTCCCATGGAGGGAAGTGGAGCTTCACAGAGGAGCTCCAGCAGGAGGCAAACCCCTGGTGGCACTCTGGTGTCAACCTGCTCCCCAGGGCAGGTGAAGCAGCTGGATGCTCTGGTGTGCCTTTTCTGCCCAACTCAGCTCCCCAGGGCTTGGGGCTGGAGCAGGGTGGTTCATTCCCACCTGCCCCACTTCTCCAGCCCCCAGCCAGCTGCTGTTCAGTTCTCCTCAAGGCAGCTGAAGGATTGCTGCTGCAGCTTCTCCAAGCCGGGGAAGGGAAAAGCTTTTTGCCTGTGCAAAAAAAAACCCAAGCAAGTCAAGCAAAACCAAACCACACAGTGCCACAGAATGCCTGGGCAGTGAGGCTTTGAAAATTCCACCAAAAACCCCAAAGCTCTCCCCTTTCCCCAGCCCTGCACACAGCCAGTCCTGAGCCTGATAGATACAGCAGCTGGGTTTGGGCACAAAGCAGAGTCATAGAATAGACTATCATCATAAATCACTCCAAGACAGTGGGTTCAACAAAACCCACTGGCAGAGAGAGAGTGGGGTGATCTTATGGAGTCCTTGCAATGAGAACTGATGGTGCAGGAGTAGGACTTGCAGCCCCTGGACAGGCATAATGTGATTCTTCTCTCCATGCACCCACCCTGCAGGGAGCAGGGAGAACACACAAACACCTGAAAGCAGCCTGAGACACAGCTATGTGCAGTGTCTCACCTGCTGAGGCATCTACAACAAAGGCACACACATCACATGCAGGCCAAAATGGAAACACTGCATTTGCATTGCTAGACATGCAAAAACTTACTGTCTGCTCTGACATGGGTTCAGCTGGAAGTGAGATTCCAACAGAAAAGACACTTTCCTCCTCCAAGCATGTGAAATGTGGGCTGGGAGGTTTGAAGAGCACACAGTTGGGGCTCATGTTGATTATTCCCCAGGCTCACTGTTCCAGCTTTGGGTACAGGACGTGTCAGATCAGCATGGCCTAAGCATGGGGTGAGTCTTTGCTGGGAGCTGCCAGGCTGCATCTGGGAGTGGCAGATGCTGCAGGGAACATGGTGGACCTTTCAGCATCCTGGAAATAAGCAGGGATCCAGGCTGATCCCCCTGAACAGTGGACTCTATACATCACAGCTTGCATTGTGACTTAGGACAAGGAGAAGGAGGAATGGTTAAAACCCTGAGGGCAGGGTTACATTAGAGATTAGGAAGAAATTCTTCCCTGGGAGCATGGTGAGGGCCTGGCATAGGCAGGTGCCCAGAGCAGCTGTGGCTGCTCCATCCCTGGCAGTGTCCCAGGCCAGCCTGGATGGGGCTTGGAGCAGCCTGGGACAGTGGAAGGTGTCCCTGCCCATGGCAGGGGGGGTGGAATGAGATATTTTTAAGGTCCCTTCCAACCAAAACCATTCTATGATCTCTGTTTCTGTAAGGCAGCTGGGATTATCCTTGTCTGAGAGGATGATGGAGGGAGGTGCAGTCACAGTTCCAGAGGTGTGGCAGCAGAATGCAGGTGACAGGGTTCAAGGAGGGTGAGCTGCACTTTAGCTTGCTCATGGCTGGAAGGACACATACAGAGGCAGCAAAGCCAAACTTTGGCACCATGGAGGCTCTTGGCTCCTTGCCTAGGTGGGTGCCAGCACTGCTAACACCATGCTGGATCCTCAGGGTACTGGGACTGGGTCTGGGGGGCAGTGGAACCCTTGGGAGAGCAGCACTGAGCTGCTATTGCTGCCTGGAGAATGGGAAAGGGTTAGTGATCCTGGTGCCTGGTGATGCCTGCATCCAGTTATGTGAGGTATGTGTGGCACCAGCACACCTCAGCAGGGGAGAGACTCTCCTTCCCTGCCTGGGCTGCCTGGAGACAGCTCTGCTGGAGCACGGAGGGGAGAGGGAGCAGGATGAGTGCTCAGTGCCCCACACCCCACTGCCAGAGAGGCTCTGGCCCCGGGGAATTTATCTGTCAGAAAAGCATCTGTCAGAAAAGCAGGCCCTCCATTGGCCCTGCACAGCCAGGATTTGCTTTGCAAAAGCAGGAGGTGACAGGCAGTGCACAGAGAGGGCAGCAAGCACCCAGAGAAACTGCACACTGTTCCTGTTCCCCATGAATCCATCAGGCTGGTATTATCACCCCACAGATCTGCACACAGCTGCTGCCCAGGATCTGTGCTCTGGCTTCAGAGCAGTCTCACAGTGCCCAGTGAGCCTCCATGGGTACTGGAGAGGGCTGGGCTGGTCTCTGGCACTGGAGCCAGGTGCTGTTGGAGCATGGAACACAGTGGCTGACACTGCTGACCTTCCCAGCCATGCTCCAACAGGTGCAGAGGGATGAAACCATCACCCAAGCACAAGGGGGTCAGACTGGATCCAATGGGTGTCCCCAGAGCACCTGTGGATACCCTGTTCCCCAGGGACCAGACCTTGGAGCATATCCAGGCAAAGTTTTACCTTGTACCCCACCAAAACTGTCCCAGCCACGGGAACTGGCAGGACCGGTCCCCACGCCTGCAGCTGCCACCAAACAATGTGTTGTTTTGACAAAGAAACAGCAAACCACAACCTCCAGCAGCCCCAGCCAAGCTGGGACCAGAAGGAGATGGGTACAGACTCCCAGAGAGCCTGGCAGGAGAGGAAAGGGAGAGGAAGGTGTCACTGCAGATTCCCAGGCTGAGGAAGGCTGTGGAGCTGGAAGAGGCCCAGGCAGACCACATCAAGTAGGAAAATGCTGGGTTTTTTCAGAGGCTGTTTGTTCAGTTCAGACCAAATCCCAGAGTGGAACAAGGGGGTGTTGAGGGGCTTCTCCTCTCCAAGTGTTTCTCTGTCCTTGCCTTGTCCCCAGGTGACCTGGCCAGCTTCCAGGCTCTGCAGCATGGCTCCCCCAGCAAAGTCCATGTTGCCCTGAGAAATACAGGCTCAGGGCTTTTAGGGCTTTCTGCTACTGCCTGGGCACCAGCACAGCACAGGGACCTGGGCATGGGGCACTGAGACCCAGGGCCTGGGGACCTGCAGTTTTTGGGGGCTGTGCCAGGAGCCCTCCAAACTGCACCCAGTGGAGTGCCCAGCTGCAGTGCCCTGGCTGGGGACCTGCTCAGGAACCCTGACATTTCCTGCTCCCTGCTGGGAGGTGTTGGGTGCACTGCCCTGGGAGGCACAGCAATTCCCCCATGTGCAAATTCCCTGTGTTCCACCCCAGAGGCTGGATTTTGGGTTTGCCACTGGAGCTGGGGATGTACAGGGCTTTTCCCCAGGAGAGCAGGAAGGGTTTGGGTATATCCTGGGAATAAAGGGCCTCTCACAGGGCTGTGCATTGGGTAAATTTAAGCTCCCATTTTCCATTGCAATGAGGATGCTGAGCTGGGTGGGCTCTCCTGCTGCTGTCCCTCACCCACCCAGAGAAGGAGTGGAGGCTGACAGGGCTTGTGCAGCAGCACATCCTCCTGCACACCAGCTCCTTCCACACAGAGATAATCCAGCATGCAGGGCAGCATAAAGACTTCATTGTTCCCAGTTGGAAATGATCATCCTGGTGACCTGGAAATACAGAGGAGCTCTGTCAGCAAAGCTATAGGGTTTCAAAAGCTGAGATCAAAGGGCCCTCCAGGTCAGACTCCACAGGTCCTCACAGACACCTGTAATAAAGGCACCTAATTATTCTCATTTTGCCTGCCAGAGTCACCAGGACTGTGGGGCTTGTCCCTCACTCATGGAGCAGCAGGGGGGAGAGGGCCATGGCAGAAACAAAGAATTCTTGTGTGGGGATGGGTGGCTGCAGGGAGCTTTGGCAGAGCAGCATTTGCTCCCCTCTGCTTGCTGTGAGCCCCAGCCATGCCTCTTGCCCTCTCCCACCTCCCACCAGCCTGGCTGGGCTCCCAGGGATGTCCCCCTGTCCCTCTGCACAGCTGGGCACACAGGAGGCAGCGCTGGACCATTGCCACTGGGGACCTGACCTTTCCCAGCACAGCCTGGCAGCACCAGCACTGTGCACTGGGAATCTGTTCCACACCCTCTGCCAGACCCTGGAATCTCTCCCACAGCAGCTCTGCAGAGTGCTTTCCCCAGCCTCTTATCTCCTGGACTTCAGACCCCACCGTGGGACAGATAATGTATCTGCAGACACACCTCAAGCACACAATGATCAGCCTGTGAATGCTGCGTTTCTCTCTCTGCTTTGAATTGGCAGAAGTGATCCTGGAAATGCCAGGGAATTTTTTATGCAGCCCTGGCCACATCCCTTTTGCCCAGGTCAGGATGGCTCCTGGCACAGCAGAGACTCTTTGGCCCCTCTGCTACTACCTGTGGGGTAGATGGGGGAAGGTGAGAAGTTATTTTGGGTACTCATTTCAGAGGTGTAGAAATGGCTCCGAAGGGGCAGGGCAGGCACCCTCCTGTGCAGAGCAAAGCCTGCTGCAGCACATGAGGGATGAGAGGACTCTGTTCTCAGCAGATCAGGCTCAGCAGGTGTTAGGAGGAAAACTAGGACTGTCCCTGACCTCAGATGTCATAGGAGAAAATTAGCACAGCTCCCCAGCAAATGGCTGTGCTAATTAGAGGAGGAGGAGGTGACAGACTGTTCAGAGTCTCCTCGGTCAAGGGTCAGCCAGGTCCTGGCCTGGCAGGGGTCAGCTCTGGCCATGGCTGCAGAGCTCCCAAGGAGCCAGATGTGCAAGGTCCCCCCATGTCTCTTTTTGGGTCAGATGGGCCCCTTGTCTGCCCCAGGTGCTGCTGGTTTGAGCTTTGCTTGTCCTTCCCCAGCAGCACTGGAGAGATGCTTTGTCTCCTTCCTCCCCTCCACTGGGGCAGGCAAAGGGAGCTGGGAGTGGAGGGGATGGGGCTGCAGAGGTGACAGCAGCAGGAGACAGGCCTGGGGCTTAGGGAGGAGGGACAGGCACTGCATGTGGGGTGGGGGACACTGCTGGTGGTGCAAGGGTCACTGACCAGTCCAGGCTCTGCTTCTCAGGATGGCAAACAACAATGGCTTTAACCACCCTCCTGCTGGGCATGTCCCTGTGTCCTCAGGGACCACCAAGCTCTCTGTTCTGGGAGTTTGGTCAGCCCAGTTCACATGGCACAGTTCAAACCTGCACACTGTGGGAGCAGTTTGGGGGCACAGGGTGTCCCACACCACTGAAGGAGGCAAGGGGCTCTTGGGGTCTGGGGTGCCATTGACTTTGCTGTGCCCTGGAAACCCCCAAACACCCCTCCCATGGGGGCTGCAGGATGGGACAGCCTCTGTTTGCCCTCGTTTCTGCTCCTCCCAGCACAGCCGTGTTTGCCTTCACACGGTGCCCAGTGCTGAGCAAACAGCACATGGGGACAACCAGCAGCTGGCAGGGAGGGACAGCCTGGCTGTGTCCCCAAGCCTGCCTCCCCTGCTCCCCACAGCAGGCTTTGCAATAAAAACACAGATCCAGTTTGAACTGGGAGGGAGCAGGGTGGGGAATACTGGCCAGCAACAGCTGCCAGAGCAGCAGGGTTGTTGCAGGTGCAGGAGGGATTCAGCAGCTTGCTTTCAGGGCTGAGCAGGCCTGCATTACCCTGCAGTCATCAGGATGGGAGTGGGGATGCACAGGAATTTCTACATGGGAAAGGCAGCTTGTCCTGAGTGGGTGCTGGGAGGAAGGGTGTACCCTGGGTCTGAACAAAGTCTGGCCATGACACCTGAGCCTGTACCCTCCTCTGTGCCATCTCTGTCCCTTGGTCCAGCCATGACAGGGCACTGAACTCTGCTTTTTGCTCTTAGGGTTTGTTATCTCATGTCTGGTGGCTGCAGACTCATGGCTGTCCACAGCTAATGAGTGGGGAGAGCTCAAGCACCCCAGTGACTTGTCAGGCTTCTCCCAGGCAAGTGGCCACCAGGAAACTGCACTGATCAATCAGATGGGCTGGTGTGATCTGATTTCTCCTTGCTCAGAAGAAGAACATGCAGACACTACAGACCAGTCTGCTGACAGAGCAAAACCTCTCCAGACTCAGTCTGTGATGAATTCAAAGCAGGAATGTTATACATTGGTTGGTGCAGGTGTCTTTTTGCAGCAGAAAGGGAAGAGTTATGTGCTCATTTCTGTCCCTTGTGAGCTCTGAAGCCAAACTGGAAGAAAGCCCATGCTATACAAGAAAAGAGCAAACAGCCCAGCTCTGTGCTTGGAGAGAGGCCCACAGTGTTACGTGGGCTCACCAGCTCCATGTAGGACAGCTCTCCATTGAGAGTTTGTTACAAGCACTGTCCAGGTGTCCTGTGTGGTCATTGCCCTCCTGTGGCCATTCCCAGGCCAGCCAGGTCCAGCTCTGTGTATGTGGAGAAGGCTGGAGATGGTCCAGGCTGGTCTGGACACCCCATCACCAGAATCAGCTCAGAGAAGCAGCTGCAATAGGTCATGGTCCTCCTACATCTCCACTCGCTCCCCAGATTTTGCTGGACCTCATCCTAAAGCTGTGCTGGCCATCAGCCTGTCCTGGTGATGAGCTTAAATCCCACCTGCTCCCACTGAACCTGCACTGAACCTGCCCCTCACACTTGCATCACCACTGCTGGCCATTATCCCACAGGACACCAGAGGCTGGAGAGCTGCATGCCCCAGAAATGCACATTCCCCTCTGCAGCTCACTAGCAGCTTCTCACCTGCCCTGCCCCCAAAACACAGACACTCCTCTCTGCAGAGAAGTGAGCCACACCTTGGCAAGGGGTTTGGCCAGCTGAGCTAGGATTAAAAAATATACGACAGAAATGGGTTTTCTTGTGTTTGGGCTGGGTTGTTTATTAAATCTTATCAAAAAGCAGAGTGTTCAGTAGCACTTCTAGTCACTTGCTAGAAGCAAGGAAAATGGAAGAAGATTTAGTTGTTATAAGTTTTTTTTAAGCTAAACATTTCAATAGAGAATTAATACTTATATTATTTATTTTTTTAACTTAGTAAGTAAATTCCTATGACCTTTAGTGTGACACTAACTGTCCAACTAGAAACTACTACTTGAAACTTATGAAGAAAAAAGCAAGATGAATACTGAGACACTACCTAAATTTTTTTATTTTCTCTCATACTTGTTACTATATCATAAAACTTCAAATTTAAAACTCTTTACCATGTGAAAGCACACACTTTTATTTAACTACACACCTGTGATTTTAACTTCATCACTCAAATTTAGAAGCCTTGTCCAAGGTTTCAGGTCAAAAGCAGTGTTCTTCAGGGGGTCAGTGCCAGAAAGCACAGTGTGATAATTGATAAAAAATTTGTGTTAATCATAGAAGGTTTGGAGTTTGTATAAACCAGAACACTTCGGTGAGGCATGGAACTAGATAAAGGAAAATATATTATTAAATCATTCTGTTTTAAATCCCCTTGTTATGAATATTGTGTTTTCTAAATAAGTTATAGCTACTACCAGCTTCCAAAACCAGATTTTCCAATAGTCTGATAGATTTTGCAAGCTCAGACTTCCTGCCTTTGTTCAATCAATGCTGTCCATCTATAAAAACCAGACCTCCCAATTTTCACCAGTTTTATCTACCAAGACCAGATGGTTATTTATGTGACTTGAGAAATCACTCAGAGTCTTCACGGATGTTTTTTGACCACCACTGCTTACCTGTCAAAATTATGACAGAAAAAAATTCAACAATTATTAATTATGATGAGAAAACCATGCTATAAAAAGGAGCTGCAACCTGCTGAGGAGGCAGAGGGGTCACAGCCCACTCCATGCTCCACCCAACTGGTTTGCAGCTCCCTTTTACAGCATGGTCTCCTTGTAGTCATCAATAATTGTTATTTTTTTGTTATCAGAATTTTGCCAGGTAAGCAATGGTGGTCTGTGGGCTTGCTGGACAGCGTGAGTCTAGAGAATTTGTAGATAAGAAATGACAGAAGTCAGGCAGTCTGGTCTCAGGGACAGGCTGCAATTGATCTCATAAAGCCAGGAAACCTGATTTTGCAGAATCTGTTGGGCTGTGTGAAAACCTTGTTTTGCAAGCTGTCAGTAAATACAACTTATTTAGAAACATAATGTTCATAACAGGAGGATTTAAAACAAAATGATTTAATCATACCTTTTCTTTTCTTTCCATATTTTTCTTTCTCGTGTCATGCTTCATTTCAAACCTAAGTATTCTGGTTTACACAAACCCCAATACATTTATGATTAACATGAATCTTTTATCAATTACCACAGTGGCAGCTCACTGAGCCCTGTCCTTGGACATTCCAGAGGTCCAGCCCGAGGTGGGGCAGTGCCCACAGCAGTGTGGGGCTGGCACAGGCTGCAGCCCCAGGGCCTGTGGGCAGTGCCAGGCAATGCTCTGGTGGCAGGCACACAGCAGCAAAGTTCAGAGGGTCCCACAGCCCTTCCCCTCCCTGGCAGATACTCCTTTCTCTGGAAATGGGGGCAAGGTGCTGCCTTCATCCCAGTGCAGGGCATCCCAGCAGTCAGTCCTGCTGAGCCACACTTGCTCTGGCTCTGCACACTCCGTCCCCTGCTCTGCTGCACAGATTTGTGTCACAGGCAAGGGCACCTGTGAGAGCAGGACCACAGGGCTGTGGGCTGGGGAAGGGAGGGCTTTCAACATGGGCCTGACCTTCGGTCTCCCCTCGCACTTTCAGTGTTGTGTTTTCTTTCTGTGAGCAACAGGTTTAAGGCAAATTGGTTTCAGGAGCAGCACATGTCTGAAAAGAAGACAGAACTCCCAAAGTCTGCAGGGTTTCACCCCTGCACCCTGAATACCATCTGCTGCTGGGAGAACCACCTGAAGTGCTGGAGAAAACTGGAAAACCACCAGTTGAGGCTGATGAGGTGCCCTGGGGTTGTGCCCTGATGTCCCTGCCTGCAGGGTGTCTGGGATAGAAGGTGGAATACAGACAGTGGGATCCCCAGCACCGCAGGGCTGCAGTGAGAGCAGGGAGGGCAGAACATCCAGCCCTGCCTTTGGCCACAGAACAGGCAAATGGTGTTGGGGTCACCGTGGCTAGACTGAGCTAAAAGCCTGCCCACCCTGAGCAGCCCCGGGAGACCCGCAGGATTGCAGGATCCCCAGCTGCCCTGGAGATCTGAATGGGTGCCAGGAACCTCCCTGGCTTCCCACACCTCCACCGGGAGTCCAGCCAGCTGGTCACGAACCCCAGATTCTTGTGCCCGGTGCTGGGGGAGGTGCACAGGAATGCAGCCACAGCTGTTACAGACCCACCAGGCACTTGGCCAGGGGAGTGAATCCTCAGTCCCTCATCTTGGTTTTGCTCGAGTTGGTGCTGTGCTTTTGCCCCAGGGGAAAGTTTCCCTGCATCCTGTGCCCCACTGCGTCTCTGCTCTCCCGGCGTGACCTACATGAGGAGGCATGGCTCAGCATGGGCGCTGGCACTACCTACACTTGCCCTTTATGTTGCTCATGACCCCATGACTGTTTGCAAAATGAATGTATGGGTGGAGCCGCAGCCCGTCTGACATGGCATTCAGCGAGCTCCGTGCGCGGGGGCGCTGCCCACGGACACACGTGTGCACACACACACCTCCCACAAGGCAAACACCCCTGGGGACACACACTGGGGTCTGCAAGGAGCTCCCTCCTGGGGGTACACACTGGGGTCTGCAGGCAGCTCCCACCTGGGGACGCACACTGGGGTCTGCAGGGAGCTCCCACCTGGGGACACACACTGGGGTCTGCAGGGAGCTCCCACCTGTGTGCACAACACTGGGGTCTGCAGGGAGCTCCCACCTGGGGACACACACTGGGGTCTGCAAGGAATTCCCACCTGGGGACACACACTGGGGTCTGCAGGGAGCTCACACCTGGGGACAGCACACTGGGGTCTGCAGGGAGCTCCCACCTGGGGACACACACTGGGGTCTGCAGGGAGCTCCCCCCTCTCACCAGGTGAGCCCTCAGCCATGCCTGGCTGTGCCCCAGCTTTGCAGGTCTCCCAATCCCTCTCTGCTTTGCACTGCCTATGTGCTCCCTGCACTGGGCTGCTGCCTGAAGCTCCCTGTATGAGCTCATCTCTCCACAGGGCATTCTTCTGTCTTCATACAGGGCAGGTGCCCTCAGATCTGCTCTTCCCTCCATCCCCAGATCTTGGGGTATGGGTGCAGCTTCAACAAGCCATCAGGGGTTGGTGACAGCTCTTCTGGCCAGCCACAAATATCACAGAAAGAAAAGTGATGGGACAACAGTGTCTCTTGTCATACTTCAACATGAAAAGAGAAAATTTCCGACCATCATCCAGGCAGGGAGGAGCTGTAACCATTTCCCAGGCCAGTGTCTGGAGCAAGGACCAGATGCACTTTTGGGGCAATGCTGGGCCTCTCCACAAGAAGGGGGACTCCTGTAGTCCCCCAGCCCTTGGAAGAAGAGGTCCCTGCTGGCTCTTGCCCTGGGCTGGGAGTGGAGCCCCACCAATCCCTTGCCAGTGTCCAGCTGTGTGCTGGTGACAGGGATGGCTCTGGGAGGTTTGGGAGCATCCTCACTTCTCACAATGCTTCCTCAGCCCCTCCTCTGTTTTCTGGAGACCTTGGTGGCAGCCAAATCTTTGTACAGATCATATGTGGCACTAAGTTTCCAGTCCTGAGCTCTCCAAGACAGCTCTTTGTGCCAGCAGCCATGACCTCCAGCCCAAGGGGTAGAGCAGGGAGGAACATGGATGGGGGGAAGATGGGGACAAGGATGGTGAGTGTTTGTGCAGGGTTGGGATGTGTGTGAGAGGAGGATCTGCATGTGTGTGTTGGGGTACAGTGCAAGGGAAGGGGGCACAGCACTACAAACCCCCCAAAGGCAGGGGTGATGAGCACATGGGGCTCAGGGGCTCTGGCTGTGGCATCTGCCAGCAGGAAAAGCAGTGGTTGGAGGGCAAGAGAAGGAACAGTGTTCTGTGAAGCATCCCAGGTCTCCAAGGTGCCCAAGGTGCAATGCCCTGGGATGGCAGAGCAGAAGGGCTGCTTTGCCCAGTCCCTGTGCCTTGAAGGGTCGTGGCCTCTCCAAAAGGAGTTTGCCCAGTTTGGTGGAAAGGTGGCAAAGAGCCTGGGGAGGGCAGAGGGTGCTCCAGGGCTGTGGAATTGTTCTGGCCCATCTGGGCACACTGAAGCTGCTGGTTCTCGGGCTGGGAATGGGACAGGGGGGGACACAGTGGCTGTTGAGGAGCCCCAGGCATGGAAGGAGGCTGTCATGCTGCAAAGCCCATCACAGGGGCGTTCTGTTGATCCCACGCAGGTCAGGTCTCCTGACCTGACCTAAATATGACCTCTCCTGATCCCAACCCACCTGTTCCGGCTTTGATGATAATTATGCCCTGCAGACTGCTCAGTCTCTGTGCCACACCTTGTAGGCGGGGGCAAAGTCTGCAGCTCCCTCCGTGCGTGCCCTGTGGCTGTGCCGCAGTGCCTGGCGCTGGCTCCCTCCGGAGCCCCTTTCCTGGAGCTCCTGCAGAAAGGGGAGGGGGCTGCACCCTCCCTGCCGGCCCAGCTCGGCTCCCCCCAGCCCCTCCGCTCCCCCCGTTCGTGCCCTGGGCCCTGCAGACCTTGAATAACCTGTTTCCCCTCCTCCCCTTGCCTCATGACGAGGCAGCTGGCATGCGGTGCGAGGGTAACCGCAGCGGGATGAGCTCATCGCACCCCGGGGCACCGGGGACACTCACAGGCCATGGCTGCAGCTCCCAGCCAGCTTTCCCTGTGGCACTCCCCGTGCTGGTGCCTGATTTCTCGGGATCAATGGGGTTTGATCACTCTTTGGAGACAAGGTGGGGAACCAAGCTAAAAACTGCTGTAGGCTCTGCACTGAGACTCCCAACATGCTGTTGTAGGGAAGAACTGGTCTCCCCAGAACCCTGTGCACCAGCAGTGCCAAGTCACCCCTTGCTGTGCTGCACCCCCAGCCCTCCTCCCCTCCCTCAGCTGGCAGAAGTTTGCTTTGAACCCTGGCCAGCGTGTCTGCCTCGTGGAGACCTGACTGCTGCTTCCATCACTGGGCTCCATCACCTGTGCTCTGGGATCCACTGGGCTCCATCACCCTGCCCCTGTGCTCTGGGATCCCCTGGGCTCCATCACCCTGCCCCTGTGCCCTGGGACTCGTGTCCTCCACAGCCCCAGGGATGCTGGGTGGCTTTTGCCTGGGCCAGCTGAGATAGATACCAGTCACTTGTGCTGGTGTGTGTGACCCAAGGTGGTTGGCTTGCCACCTACCTCTGCATCTGGGCACCCTCACCCCTGCCTGGAGCAGAGAGGCACAGCCCAGACATCAGCTTGGTTTGTGAGAGGGTTGAGATGTCTGCAGCACCTTTGCAAGACCTCAAGCAGTTTGGCTTGTTTGAAAGTGGCTGGGCAAGATGCTGCTGCTTGTCACTGGGGGCTGGAGTGGCCCAGCCAGATCTGGAGGGTGTTTGTGACTCTCAGCTAATGCTGAGGTGCTGTGAATGCTGGAGGTCTCTGACCCCAGGTGAGTCTGTCCCTGCCACTCTGAGACCATCAACCTGTGGGGACTGAAACTAGGAGAATATCCAGTGTGGGGTCACACAGCCCTGGACACTGCCCAGCTGTGTCCCAAAGGGGCCCTCACAGCCCCTGCTGGGGACACACTTGGGAGGATGGGTGCCAGAGCTGGCAGGGTGCTGGCTAGCAGGAACAAGCCTGTCTTGGCCATCTCCTGATAAAATGACAGGGATAGGCACGAATCTACCCATGGTCTGCTTCTCCAGACAAGGCTAGGGGTCAGCTCTAGGGACAGGGAACACTTACCCTGAACCATCAGGTGCCCTGTTGCCTCCAGCTGGGCTGGATCAGGGCATGATACACCACCATGATTCCTTGGTCCCATCATCATCCCTCAGGGATTTCTGCCCATCCCAAAGCCCTTCTCCATCCAGGGAGCTGGGAGCAAAGAGACAGGCTGGGGTGTGTATGGCTGGCTGAGGACAAGGGGACACCTGGGCATCTTCTGTGGGTGATGGAGGTGGGACATGTGTGTGGCTTTGGCCACCACCATGTTGGGAGCAGGCTGCCTGAAGGAGTGTGTTTGCCCATGTATGAGCAGTTGTGTGAGTAACTGCATGTGAGTAAGTGCATGTGAGTAAGGCTGTGTGTAACTGCTGACACACCTGAGTATTGCAGTGTGCAGTTGTGTGTGTGTGTCTGTGTGCACACCTGCAGCTCCCACGCTCTGTGTTCCTGTGTGCATGGAATTTACAGACCATGATCCCTCCCTCTGCATGGGCAGGGACACCTTCCAACAGCCCAGTTCAACCTGGCCTTGGACACTTCCAGGGATGGGGCAGCCACAGCTGCTCTGGACACCTGGTGGCAAGACCTCACCTCCCTCACTGGGAAGAATGCCCTCCTAAAATATAATCTAACCTACCCTCTGTCAGTGAAGCCATTGTCCCTTGTCCCTTGAGGCTCCCCAGCTGTGTGGGCACCTTGTGAGAGAGGAGGAGTCAGATGTGAGTGGGCACAGATGGGGTGACCAGATCCTGAAGCCTCTCATGAAATCTGTGTGGGTCAGTGGGAGAAAGAGCAAGGCTGAGAAATGCACACATATACACAACATATGTGCACAGCCAGGGTGCCTTAGAGAAACAGAAGTCATAGAATGGTTTGGGTTGGAAGGGACCTTAAAAATCATCTCATTCCACCCGCTCTGCCATGGGCAGGGACACCTTCCACTGTCCCAGGCTGCTCCAAGCCCCATCCAGGCTGGCCTTGAACTCTTCCAGGGATCTGGGCACCCTATGCCAGTGCCTCCCCACCCTCACAGGGAAGAATTTCTTCCTGATATCTAATCTAAGTCTCTCCTTTTTCAGTTTAAAACTCTTCCCCCCTGTTGCTATCTTCCTGTGTAAAAATTGCTCACTGTCATTTTTATAAGCCTCTTTTAGGCACTGGAAGGGGCTCTAAGGTCTCCCTGGAGCTTTCTCTTTTCCAGGATGAGCACCCCCATCTCCCTTTCTCAGGATATCCTCACCAGCATTGCATCACTCCTGGTTTCCCTGCATGGTGGGGCTGGGGGCACCTCTCCTGCTGCAGCAGGTGATTGCTGGCAGGACCCTGACAGGCTGGGACAGGCAGTGAGTGCCAGCCACTGCCCCCACCCTTGCTCTACCTGTCAGACAGGTGTTGCTGGCCACCTGCCACCGCCTGCCACCGTCACTTCTGGGAAGGGAGGATGCAGGAGGGATGGGTCTGCACAAAGGCTGAGGACCTGCCCAGGGGTAAAGTGACCCTTGGGACCTGCTCCCTGGGGTGGCCTGGGGAGGGGTCCCAGTGCCAGAGGTCCTAGGAAGCCTTAGGGCTTGCCTGCATGTGCCCAGGGACAGGGGACAGACAATCAGCTCCTCCATGTGCCCATCTCCCCTCTTGCTGTGCTCAAAGAACCCTTGAGGCACCTGCCAGGGCACCCTCCCTCTTTGTCCTGTTCTTGGAGAAGGGTTTCCTGCACATGCATTCCACCAGCCTGTTGGGGTGGAGGAGGTGAAGGGCTTCTCCAAGGGACTCAGGGTCTGTCTGGCCCTCTGGATCCTACACAGAACATCCTGGTACTGCCAGGGGCACACCTGGGGCCAGGTGGACCTGCTGCCTGCTCTGGCCTCTCTCCTGACAAGGCCAGCAGCTCATGTGCCACCAGCTGGAGCACAGAGCCAGGTCTGCATGTGCTCAACTGGCTACACTGGGAATGTGCAAGGAAGAAAACTGGGACAGGCACTTCCACACCCAGGAGCCTGTGCAGAGCTTCCAATGGCACAAGCCACACTGTGCCCAGTGTGACAGAAAGAGCCAAGGCTCCCATCCAGCTGGTGCTGGGATAATGCAGATCCCATGGTGAAAACACAATTGACCTGAGCCCTGGTTTTTGGACCATCACTGTGTCCCAGGAACTGGGCTTCTTCTCAGTTCCCCCTGCTGCACACCCCCTAAACATGCCTTATGTAATGGCACTGGTGTTTGTGGCTCCCACAGAGTGCTCTGAAACTCGTTTTAGAAGGGCCTGGAGCGATGAGATCTTGTCAGACCCACCCTTTGCCCAAGAGCAGGCTCAGGCCTGGACTTGCTCACCTGCAGTCCTGAAGGCAAGGCTGGAGGAGTGCCAGCTCCCCAGGGAGCTGAGGAGAGCTGCCACCTGCCAGCCACACAATGGCAGCCCCTGGGCCAGCTGGGTGTGCCCCAGCTGAGGCTGGCACCCCCCTGGCAGCCACTTTGCCCTGGGCTGTGTTTTAGGAGCACAGACCCCACCCCAAGGGGTGAGGAAACCCAGGCAGGGGTATCTGCCCCCAGCTAGGCAGATCAATGTGAAGTGACACATTCCAAGGTTTTGTGTTGGTATGACCAGGGCTAGATCCTCAGCTGTTCATCTGCTGGCTCACACTATCCTTTGGGGATGAGAGTAGGGAATTGCTCAGCCTGGAGCAGAGAAGGCTCCAGGGAGACCTTGGAGCCCCTTCCAGTGCCTAAAGGGGATCTAAGAGAAGTGAGGAGGGGTTTTGGACAAGGGCCTGAAGTGCCAGTACAAGGGGAAATGGCTTCCCACTGCCAGAGAGCAGGGATGGGATATTGGGAAGAAATTCTTCTCTGTGAGGGTGCTGAGGCCCTGGCACAGCTGTGGCTGCCCCATCCCAGGAAATGTTCAGTGCCAGGTTGGATGGATCTTTAAACAGCCTGGGATAGTGGAAGATGTCCCTGCCCCTGGCAGGGGGTGGAACAAGATGGTGTCTAAGTTCCCTTCCAACCCAACAGTTCTGTGATCCAGGGGCAGGCAGGGAAATGGAGCAAACACCACAGCACAGCACAGTGCATGGCAGGATATTGTATTATGCCTGTCTCCCATCTCTGCTCACTGACCATTGGGATCCTGCCAGGAGGACACAAGGAGGGTTGTGATGCTCCAGCCCATGGCCATGGTGGTGCTGACCCTGGCCTGCCACAGGGTCTCACCCTGACTGTGGTTGTTCCCATTTCCTCCCTGGGTGCCCCTGTAACATCTCTGGCCATCACAGCCTGCATGACATACCCAGTGCTGCCAGTCAGGAACCCCCAGAGTCCTTTGTGGAGCAGCCAGAGATGTTTCCCTTTCTGTTCAGGCTCGATGGACACAATGAAATCTCAACAAGGGGTTCCCCATGTCTGTGGCTTCATTTGGCATCATTGCAGCCCAGCAGGCTGGTAGCTCCTGTATCCCATTCTCACCCCTCCCTTGCATCCCCTCCCAGGCATTCCAGACACCACTGCTCCTCATCCTCCTTCTCCCCCACCACAGCTCTCCTTCCTCCCTGGCATGTGCTCCTGTGCTGGGGAAGGTGTGGAGCTGGGGCAGCCTCACTCCCCTCCTGGAGCAGGGCAGGTGCAGTGCCCAGGCCACACTGGCTTTCAGCATTCTGGCTTTTGAAGAGTAACTCCTGCTACTTAGTGCCTTGCTGAACTGGGGCCAAAATGTGTCCAAAATGGTTCAGTGAGCTCAAACACCTTAATTTACTGTGTGTATTCTTAGTGAAAACTTACAGATGAGCATGTGGCCACGACTGGGTGGGAAGGTGAGCAGCCAGTGGAGGAGTTGGGGCTCCTGGTGACCTCACTGTGAAATGAATCTGCACAGACTTCAGGGGAAAAAATACCAGCTGGGAGCTGTGAGTTCATACAGCTCAGCATCTGCAGCTGCCCCATCCCCCTGGGCTCTCATCACCAAGCCCCAAGCCTCTGCAGAGCACAGGGCTCTGAGGAGCTCACACAGCTTGGCAAAGCCTCCTGGGCTGGTTTGCATGTGGCCTGCTCAGGAGGGAGGGAAGTAGGAGCTCTCAGGAGGCATTGGCCAGTTGAGGTGAGATGTCCATGTGATGGAAGCTGCAGCAGCCTCTTGGGCATCTGCCAGCCCACCAGGGATGCCACGAGCTCAGCTGGGCTCTTCAGCTTGTGCTTTCCCATTCCTGGGCTCCCCAGCTCGTGCTCTCTGCCCAGCAACTGCATTTCAAGCTGGTGGAGTGCCAGCCTCCCTATCATGTTTGGTGGATAACAAAGGGCAGGGCTGGCCAGGAAACAAAAATGCAATGAACATTTCTTCCACGATGAAAAAGGCCTGAGATTCTTTTTGGCAATGAGGGAGAGAGGGGAATGAAGAGAAACCCACCCAAGAAGACCCTTCTCAGGATGCCAGAAACTAAGGGCTGAACATGGATCCATCCTGGACAGTCTGAGGTCTGGTATTTTCTGTAGGAGGGGAAGCATCTGAGAAGGAACAGGAGCTGGGGAGGATGCAGAGATGCAGCTTTGTGTGAGAATAAAGCTTTGGGCTGGAATCAGGTCAGGTAATCAGAGTTGGAAAGGATCTTAAAGACCATCCAGTTCCATCCCCCTTCCATGGCATGGACACCTTCCACTATCCCAGGCTGCTCCAAGCCTCATCCAGCCTGGCCTTGGACACTTCCAGGGATGGGGCAGCCACAACATTTTTGAGCAGGCTGTTCATCAAGTCTGTCCCTGAGGAGCAGGGAGCAGCCACCCTGGTCAGCAGGAGCTGGAGTGCAGCAGAGCTCTGGTCCCAGAGAAGCATCAAGCACAGCATGGGGCCATGAGCTAGGACAGGCCCTCCCCATGGGTCATAGGGCAGCTTCTGCTTTCCTCTCAGCTGCAGGGAAAATGCCTGGGGCTGAATCACCAAGTGGGAAACCAGGAGCCAACCATTTGGGAGCTTGAACCCTCCAGTGCCATCCTGCATGTACAAGCAAAGGATCCCTGGTACAGCCCCCAGGAGCTCTTGCCTGGAAGCAAGGGATGGCTGGGATGCACAAATGGAAATGCAGAGCTGGGCACAGGGGGAGAGGAGGATGGGCATGAGCAGGTAGAAGCCTGTAGTGTGTCCCAGTGGTTCCCTGGGGAAGGACCCTGCTCTCAGCTGCTTCCCAGTGTCACTGGCTACCTGCTGCCTCTGCTTCCAGGCAGCTGCTCCAGCTTCCCCATTCCTCCAGTGGGAACAGCCATTCTCTGGTTAACCCAACAGCCCAGGGCTGCCAGATGGGCTGGTGGCAGCCTGGCCCAGCAGGCACCCTGGCCCTGCTGCTGGCAGTGATTATCAGAGAAACCATCGGGCTGCAAGGCAGGGGAGGCTGTTCTGGTACCTGCCCCAGGTGCTGCCCCCAGGGCACTGCTGCTACCCCGGGGAGCAGGGCCTTGCCCAGCCCTGAGCATGGGTTGGAGCTGCCACAGCAGCACCCTGCTGCAAACCCCTGGCAGCTGCAAACCCCTGGCAGCACTGTCCTGCCCAGCTCCTGGGTGATGTGGGTGCCCTGGGCATCAGCTCTGCCCTCCACATCTGACCTGAGCAACAGATTCCCCTCTGCAATCCCACTTCCAGCAGTGCAGATGTGTAACAGCCTCATCCCTCACAGCATGGCCCCCAACATTCACCTTCCTGCCCCCAGCACAGCCCCTAATGCTTCATCCTCAGCAGTGGTTCCATCTGCCCCACACCCTTTTCTCCCAATGCAATGCACTGCAGCAATTACCCTCCACACTCCCCAAGGTGTGCATGGTTCCCATAGTGTCTTCTCTGCTCTGCAACCCCTGAGCTCTGCCCTCCCTGAGCTCTGCCATCCCTGAGCTCTGCCATCCCTGAGCTCTGCCACCCCTGAGCTCTGCCATCCCTGAGCTCTGCCCTCCCTGAGCTCTGCCCTCCCTGAGCTCTGCCATCCCTGAGCTCTGCCTTCCCTGAGCTCTGCCATCCCTGAGCTCTGCCATCCCTGAGCTCTGCCATCCCTGAGCTCTGCCACCCCTGAGCTCTGCTATCCCTGAGCTCTCCCATCCCTGAGCTCTCCCATCCCTGAGCTCTGCCATCCCTGAGCTCTGCCCTCCCTGAGCTCTCCCATCCCTGAGCTCTGCCCTCCCTGAGCTCTGCCATCCCTGAGCTCTGCCCTCCCTGAGCTCTCCCACCCCTGAGCTCTGCCCTCCCTGAGCTCTGCCATCCCTGAGCTCTGCCTTCCCTGAGCTCTGCCATCCCTGAGCTCTCCCATCCCTGAGCTCTGCCATCCCTGAGCTCTGCCCTCCCTGAGCTCTGCCATCCCTGAGCTCTGCCATCCCTGAGCTCTGCCACCCCTGGGCTCTGCCCTCCCTGAGCTCTGCCCTCCCTGAGCTCTGCCACCCCTGAGCTCTGCCTTCCCTGAGCTCTGCCATCCCTGAGCTCTCCCATCCCTGAGCTCTGCTATCCCTGAGCTCTCCCATCCCTGAGCTCTGCCATCCCTGAGCTCTCCCATCCCTGAGCTCTGCCCTCCCTGAGCTCTGCCATTCCTGAGCTCTGCCATCCCTGAGCTCTCCCATCCCTGAGCTCTGCTATCCCTGAGCTCTGCCATCCCTGAGCTCTCCCATCCCTGAGCTTTGCCAAGGCAGAAGGGTAAGGAAGGGTGGAATCCATCAGGGAGAGCAGGGAGTTGAAGGCAGTGGGAGCAGGGGGAGCCAGAAGGATGGTCCCTGCTCCCTCCAGCTGTCCCCATCCCCACTGCATTCCCATCTGCTCTGATCTGCTCTAGGATGGCCACAGTCTGGCTTGGCTGGAAAATCAGGTCATGCTGCTGTGCTCAGGGGCAGCTCATGGTCTGGCATGTAGGATATTGGACACCTCTTGCTGGTCCAGATGAAACCTCTCCCCTCACCCAATTTCTCTGCTCCCACTCAGCACATTTCAGCCACAGCAACCTGCTTTAGCCACAGCTCCTAGGGAAGCAGTGGCCAGGGCAAACTGTTCTGTTCCCTAACTGTGACCTGGACTGACCAATGGCCCCTGTGTCCCTTGGGAAGCCTTGAGAATGACAAAACACCCAGTAATGCTGAGACTTGAAGGGTGCCCAAGGTATTTCTGTAAGAACTGTGTGCCAGAAGCATGTTCATCTTAGGACCACCGGATGGAAAATCTCCCAACAGACCCCAGGGTAAAAGTGTGAGGGGATGCTGTCTTGGAGGAAAATCCTCTTTTTCTTCAGTTCTTGTCATGGTTTGCCACAGCCATAAAATCCAGGCATCTCCAAAGAGAATAAAAAAATAAACAAATCATCTGTTTTTCCTGCCAATGAGCTGGGAGGTTTTGCTAGGGTGGCTCAGTATGGGCTTGGAGGTTGCTGTAGGGGTTACCCCAAGTGTGTGCTGGCTGTGCACAAATGTTTTGTATACGTGTGCATTTCTCCAGCCTTGCTCTTTCTCCAGTCCTTCCTTCATGCCATTGACCGAGACAGATTTCATGAGAGGCTGCAGGATCTGGTCCCCTCATCTATGCCCACTCATATCTGCCTCCTCCTCTCTCACAAAGTGCCCACACAGCTGGGGAGCCTCAAGGGGCAGTGGTTTCACTGACAGAGGACAGGTTAGATTATATTTTAGGAGGGCATTCTTCCCTGTGAGGGAAGTGTGGCCCTGGCACAGGGTGCCCAGAACAGCTGTGGCTGCCCCATCCCTGGAAGTGTCCAAGTCCAGGTTGAACTGGGCTGTTGGAAGGTGTCCCTGCCCATGGCAGAGGGAGTGGATCACAGTGATCTGTAAATTCCCTTCCAAACAATTCCAGACTTCATGGTTCTGCCCCAAGCCTCCTGCCCGGTGTGCCAGCCACTCAGTGGGGTGGCAGCCATGGGCACTGGGACACGGGGGCACAGGGGACGAGGCAGACAGTTCCCTGCTGCTGTTGGAGCTGGTTAAACATTGTCCCAGGCCAGTTAGGTAACACGAGCTGCGGCGGGAAAGAAATGAAACTGCCTGAGCAAACACGGCGCGCTTGGCAGGGCACCAGCCTGCGTGACAAAGTGCTCCCCTGGCCCTGCCAGCAGGCTGGGGTTATCTATTGATGGAGGATAAACACCTCACCCACAACCCCAAAGATGAGGGCCAGCAGCCAGCAGCACAGCCAGCTCCTGCCAGAGTCAGCCTGGGCTGGGGCTTGCCCCATCCCTGTGTCTGCTCACAAACTCCTGATGGCCACCCTGGCCTGGCCCCTGCCCGCTGTGCCACTGTCCCTGCTGCCACCCCTCCAGCTGCTCTCTGCAGGGGCTCAGGGATGCACCTGGAGCACCCTCCACTCACTGCAGCCAGCAGGCAGCAGCCAGGAAAACCTGTTCCCTGGGCAGGGTTATGCAAGGAGCCTGACGGAGCTCTGGCTGCAGCCCAGACCATGGACTGGCTCCAGGTTCACACCCAGGGACTGGGACCTCTCCTTGCACCACAGGGCAGCCCTGGTCTCCTCATCCCAGTGTGTATCTGGGAGCAATACAACTTCAGCCCTTCCATACTGGAAGGCAACAAAAACATCTTCCATATGAGACCAGGCATGCCAGGTGGACCAGCAGGGCAATTCCATATACAAACAGCAGTCAAACCCACAAAAAAAGAAGATGGGTCTGGCCCATGGGCACCTTCTGCCCCTGCAAAGCAGGTGAGTCATGCCCTTGGTGTTGTAGCAGCATCTCTAGGAGAATGCTCAAGCCACCAACCTCACACTCAGGCTGAGGCCAGGCAGGCTGGGAGCAATTCCAGCTGCTTCAGCCAGCACAGCTCATGTAGATGTCTGTTGGAGACCTTGCTTCCAAGGGTTTACTGCTCTCTTTTGCAATGTGTCCCACTCCTGCAAGTGTTGAATGGGGGATGTTGAACAGCACCATGTGTCTGGCAGTAATGAAGGGCAGTAGGGGAACATGGGCAGATAGGACAGGGAGAATGGTTTTAAATTAATAGAGGAGAGATTTAGATTAGATATCAGGAAAAAAATTCTTCCCTATGGGTGTGGTGAGACCCTGGCACAGGTTGCCCAGAGAAGCTGTGGCTGCCCCATTCCTGGAAGTGTTCAAGGCCAGGTTGGACAGGGTTTGCAGCAACCTGGGAGAGTGGAATGTGTCCCTGCCCATGGCAAGGGTTTGGAATGAGATGAGCTTTATGTCCCCCACTAACCCAAACCAGATTCTGTGATTCTATGGTAAAGGCTGGATCCCCCTGCCAAAAATGCATCTCGGGCTTTGCAAAGCACCTTTGCTATCTAGGCAGTAAAACCTCCCCTCACCCTCCTGCTGGTGGTCTGGCTTCTTTCCTTAGTCCCTCCAGGCAGTGCTGAAGCCATTCAGAAGGATGGGACATAGCTTTTGCCTGGGCTCAGAGGACAGGTCCCAGGGCTTTTCTCTTTGGGAGTGAGCACACTGAGGGGTGCCCAGGGCCCTTTGTGCCCCCATCCAGCAGGTCAGGGTGGCACCAAGATCCTCTGGTGCCCAGCAGTGTCCAGAGACACTCATTGTGAAATGCAGTGAGTGCCACTGCTCTGTGCCACAGTCATGAAATGCATCAGGGAGTCTCCTTGGCCTCCAACACCCTGAATTCCTTCTTGCCACCCCAAGACAGATCCTGTGGGTTGGAGAGATCATCTCAAAACCCCTGAGCAACCTCCCAGCCTCCTCACAGCTGGGCTGGATGGGGGAGACAGAAGGGGAACGTGATGTGTTTGGGCTGCTCACACTGCCAAGCCATTGCAGTCCCCCCTCCTGAGATGTGTTTGTGCCACCCAGGTCTTGGAAGAGGCCAGAAAACAGCCAGGCTGGAAGATGAGCAAGCATTAATCATACTCTAGTGCCTGTGCTGCCTCTTGGCATCACTTCATGTCTCCCTGGCCAGAGAGAGGCTAAAGGTGCTGCCACAGGCTGTGACTGGGTATTAGTGTGCAGGGTGTTGAGAGATGCCCCACCCCAGATCACCCAGGACTCTACATCCCACCAGCCTGCAGCTGGTGAGCTCTGCCTTGGAGCCAGTGCTCCAGGAAAGGCACTTCCAGGGCTGGGATTCCAGAGGGTTCTCAGAAGGGCCAGGGTTTGGGAGTGGGTGTAAGATGCCCCTCCATGGGTGGCTGTGAGCCAGTCCCACCTCACCCTGAGGACAACCCTGTGACTCTCAGGATGGCCAGACAGGTCCAGGGCACAGCAGGCAGGACATGGTGCAGAGGTTGATGCCATGGCACATCCCCAGTTACACCAGCCTGGGCCTCTCCATGGGTTTAAGAAAAACGAGGAAAAATACAAGTAGGTACAAAAACTCAACAAACCAACAATTTATTCATCTTATATTACCACTTGAAAAGGAGGAAACCACAGGCACCTGGTGGGTGCCTGGCTGGGTTGGCATCCCCCTCTGTGGCTGGCACAGCACCAGTCTGTGCCCTGGGACATCACTTCAGTCCAGCTGAGCATCACCACCTGCCACCTCACACCTGTGTGCCCACAGCACACACTCTCATGCAGGAACATCTTACTCATGAAAAAATATATCTGTACATTCACTCTGTGCTTTTTTTGGGTCTTACATAAATTAGAAGCTACTTTCAGGAAAAAGGGCTGTCTCTAGACACAGCCCAGGTTGGAAATGCAGCATGGCCCTGCTGTCCCATGTCCTTCTCTCACTGTGGGCTTTCTGGGGTGAAGCTCCACAATGTTCCCATCTTCTCTCAGCAGGTGCCACACTGAGAAGCTGCTACACAAAACGGGTCTCACCCAACACACATGCAGTGAACAGGACAGGGGGCACCTTCAGCACGGTGCAAGCAGTGGAAGGGAAGACCCCACAGCTGGGACAAGCTCTCTTCAGCCACAGGTGACACAGAAGTGCTGCTCCTCTACCCAGGCAGGAGGTGGGTGACAGCAGGAGACCTGCTGGGCTCTCACAGTGGGGCTTGAACTTCTCTTCCCCTTCATCTGTTCAGGCTTTGAAACAGCCACAGTCCCCGTGGGTCCAGCTGGAGGCACGAATCCAGCAAGGGAAGTCACAGTTTGCAATAACCTACCAAGCCAAAACTGGCTCTGAACACCTCGGTGCTGCCATCACCCACGAGGGTCACAATTCCACGCACTGCACGGGGCAACAGCTCCCAGGCACAGCTGCAGGCAAAGTTTCCTGTCAAGGAGCCCAGCTCAGGGCTGGCCCTGAGGGGCTTATCAGACCCTGGCTCATCCAGGACTCCTACAGCTCCTTGTTCCTGTTGAGCACCTCCTCTTCCTTCCAGCCACTGGAGTTCTTCCCAAACTTGTACACCAGGCGCCGTCCATCCACCCTCTCCAAGATGTCCCGTTTGTAGTAATACCTGTGGGGCACAGAGGTGGGATGAGCTCTGGATGCAGCCCCACGCCCTGAGGAGCTGCTGGAGGGCTCAGGCTGTGTGGGGCAGGTCCCCCCAGGACATGGTAGGGCACTCACCTCATGGCTCTGCTCAGCTTCTCGTAGGTCATGCTGCTGTTTTTCTTCTTCTGGCCCCAGAGCTGAGCCACGGCCTCCGAGCGCAGGAACTTGAAGACGCCCTCCCGCCGGTCCTCCCACTTCATCAGCCCCTCGTTCAGCTCGGGGTGGATCAGGATGTCCCGGATGAACTCCCACAGGTGGGTGCCTCTGGGGGCTGCAAGAGGAGATGGGGCTGTAAAGAAGGGAAGATCCTGCTCCTAAAGGATCTCCCTAAACCCCTCTACCCTTCATCACTCATCCAGAGGCCAAGGGGGGAGGCAGCCCATGCCCCTGGGCTGGGGGCTCACGTACAGTGCTTGCTCTTCCGGCTCTCCAGGCAGTCTCTGCTCTCCTTGCTGAGTTTTCGGGGCCGTCCCCGTTTCCTCTTGCCGTGTTTGCTGTCCCCTTTCTTGCTGCCTGAGAAATGGTCTGTGCACACAGGAAGGGGCACAAGTCAGGCTGGGCAGCACGTGCTGGGCTGCACCCCCTCCCTGTCCACCCTCTTTTCAGGCCCAGGTACCAGGGAAATATCCCCTGAGACCAAGGTCACCTCATTCCCTCCAGCCTCATCCCCGGCACTGCTCCTTCCCCAAACCCTGCTGCTTCCTTGCATTCCTGGTGTTCCCAGTATCCTCAGCAGCTGGGAGCAATACCAAACACTGATTTCTGTGTCCAGGATCCCTGCCTGCAGTCTTCACCCATGTGCCACCACCCACCCCTTCCCACCAGGGTCACCACTGCCCAGCTAACCCGTGCCCATCACTCTGCTCAGTGGAGAGAAACAGAAGCAGAGCACTCAGGGAAACAGACCTTTCCCTCCTTCTCACTGTGAGGACAGGTGTTCAGGTGTTGTCCCTAAAGCATTGCCAGGTAGGAAGTGCAAAACAGCCCACCCCTCCCAGCTCCTGTGGGGAAGCAAACTCACCATCAGGGAAGAGCTTTGATTCTGCAGGGTCGAGGTCGAGGTCACTTCCACCGGAGTCCTGAGAGTTGGGGCTATGGGACATCACAGGCCCTGAGAGGCAAAGGATCAGGGCTCAGACTGCTGAGCATCTGGAGGCTTTCCCCCTGGTTCTTATCACTCCCCCTACCACCAGACTGCTGCAAGACCCAAACCCACCCTTATCAAAACACTGACCTGAGACATCAGAGCTGCCTGGGGACAGGGCACCCGGCAAGCAGGTGAAGTCTGTGAAAGGGTTTGTGGGCTTTAAGTCCTCCAGGGAGTCCTTGGCACAGGGGTTTCCCAGCTCTGGAAGGGGCAGAGAAGGGAAGAAGGGGTTAGCCTTGCTGCCATCAGTATGTGATCCCTGGGGAAAAGGCTTGGCCAGGGCCCCTCTCTTACCCAGGTGGCTGGAGTTCAGGAAGGTCTGGGAAGTCGTATCCTCTTTCTCCAGCAAATCAATGATCCAGTTCAGCTCATCAGAGGCTGCAGAGGGGAAGGACTGGGATTAGCAATTCTGTTCCATACGAAGGGGAACAGTGCACACTGGGAGCTGAACCCAGCCACGCTTGGACTCTGCTCTGTGCCCCCACACCCTCCCACGCAGCCTCCCCAAAGCAGGGGATCCTGGGCTAGTGGAGGGTCTCAAACTCTTTTTTTCCAGGCTGCCAGGCCTGCAGATGAAGGAGACCTTGCTACACTCACTGATCTCGTGCAGGCGGTCGTAGAGCTCGTCGCCCAGGGGCCCGAAGATGAGGCGCATCTGGTCCCTGCTGCAGTGGCACAGCGTGTGCCCGTCCATGTTGCAGCAGGAGAAATCGATGCAGCTGGCATCGTACTTGTTCTTCTCCACATGGTAACTGATCCACTCCAGCACCTGCACCTTGCTCCAGAAGTATGGGAGCTCACTGAACCACTCTGGCTTGTCTGCAAGGGAGGGAGAGCAGGGCTCAGGGCAGGGTGGCCGTGCCAGCACCGTGTGCCCTCACCGTGGGCTGCCAGTGGCCACCAGACACCTGGTCTGGCTCAGTGGTGATCCTCTGGGACACAGCAGCCCCTTCACTTGGAGACGTACAGGACTAAAGTGTCCTTAGTGCCCTGCAGACAGCAGTGACCCCACACTCCCCCAGTGCTGGTCTTGGTGCCATTTGTCCTGTTTGTGCCACCATCCACCCTGCTTCTCATCCTCCCTGAGTACCATCACATGATGTCCCCACCACCTGAACTGTCCTTCCAATCTGCCCTGTGAGCCCTGGCAGCCTGTCCCCTATGCTGTGCTGTGGGAGGAGGACAATGATTCCCCCATCCCCTGGATAAATCAGACATGCTCCCAGCAGCCACACCTTGTGCCACCCAGGCTGGCACAACCTCTTGGCCCTTCCCTGGGAAAACTGAGGCGTGGTGGAAGCTGCTGACCTGTCCCACTGGGACAAGGACCTCGCAATGCTCTTCACAGGCAGTGGCACTGCCCCCCAGCTGCCCCCTGTGCCAGCTCCCCAGTGCCACTCTGCTGTCCTACCTGTGCTCTGTGCTGGTGGCTGGCTGGCAGGGAGGCTGAGCCCCAGGCTGCTGTCATCCCCAAGGTGTCCCAGCATGTCCAAGGTTGGCTGCACTTCATCTGGCTGGTACATGGCGCTGATGTAGTTGGAGAAGATGTTGCTGATCTCACAAGATCCTGCCATGGAGCTCTGTGCCGAGAGATGGACAGTGAGCCCCCGTGGAGGCACAGGGACCCAGGCCCAGCACCCACAGCACCCACAGCGCCCCAGCGTCAGGCTGGGCGAGGTCAGGCTGTCCCTCCCTCCTCCCTTCGTCACCTCTCAGGTCACTTCAGCAGAAATATGTACCCAGCACCTGCTGGCTGGGGCTGGGGCCTGACTCACCACCTCCTCAGGGGCCAGCAGGGAGGGAGGCTGAGCCGCAGCGAGCTGGGACGTGGCGTCACTGCTGGTGAACAGCCCTGTCCCCAGCAGCCTGGCCTCGCCCTGCTGGCAGCCAGCAAAGGGGTGACAGCACGAGGGTGGCTGGCACAGAGCAGTGACTGCCAGCCCCTCCGGGCACTGCCGAGCCCGTGGCACGGCCGGCTGCCCACTGCTGTGCCCAGAGCTCCAGTCCTCTCAGCAGTCACAAGAATCACGTCCCAGTCAGTGCAGCCAGGAGGGCACCCAGCCCCTGGCCAGCCCTCACAAAAAGCCGAGCTGTCCTGTCCCCTCTGGGGGCTGCTGTCCCCACAGGGCTGCGCTGGGAGAGCCAAGGTGGAGCGAGGAGAGGCCAGAGCATCCCCGGTGCGAGCCAAGGTGTGCAGGGAGGAGAGCAAAGCGGCTGTCCTGGGTCAGGGACGTCAGCGGGTCTCGGCAAAAAAGCTTTGGTACCTTCTGTGGTGGCAACTCCAGGAGCGGCGAGTAATCCAGAGAGCAGCGAGGGCAGCGGGAGCCCGGGCTGGCCAGCACTAGCCACCGCTCACGGGCTGCTGCCGATGGGCAAGCCCTGCCCGTGCCTCTGCTTTTATAGCTTGGGCGGCGTAACAATCTGGCAGCCCCAGGGGAATTCCAGCCCAAACGTTCATGCTCCCAGATCCAGGTGATTTGCATAATACGAACCACCGGGTCCCAGCCCTGCGCTGCCTTGCCGGGAAATCTGGGTTGGCCAGTTTAATCATTGTCAGAGCCCGTGCCCCACCGGTGCCCAGAGTTTCACCCACACTGCCTGTTTGCTTGCCAGGCTCATGTTTGTTTGCTCACAGCAGCAGGTTTGCTCAGCTCCTGAAGCCAAAAACAGCCCTGGGGTTGGGGTGAGCCCTGGGGCTTGTGGATCCCTACCTGGGCTCTGCCTGTGGCCAGGGAGCAGGACATTGCCCCGGGCATCCATCTAGCCAGGTGGGCAGGCAGCAGGTGCAGGTGTGTGCCCTGGCTTGGATGGCACAGAGACAGGTTCCCCAGAGCAGGAAAAGGGGCTCAGTGACCAAGCAGAACAAACTCTGGGGACAGGATCGGGTGGGGACAGGTGGGGACAGGTGGGGGTAGAGCAGACAGGTGCCTGAGAATTGCTGCTCTGTCTCTGAACAGGTTGATTTTTGCCTGGGGAAGGTGTGGGACAGGCACAGAGCTGTGCCAGCCCCTGCCCTGTGTCACACACACCTGGCACTGGCTGGCATGCACACTCACCAGGGGCATGTGCCAAGAGACAAGGCAGGGCTGTGGGATGCATTTGGGGAAGCTTTGGTGGCTCTTGCCCCTCTGCCCTTGGGCAGGGGTACCTGGATCCATTCTGAGGTTTATTCCTGCTGGGTTTAGCCCTGTGCTGGCAAGGGAGCCCCAGGCCAGTCTGAGCCAAAGTTGGGGCACCCCTCTGCCTGGTTCTGGTTCTTTGCAGAGCCAGCCACGTCCCTGCCAGCTGCAGACTGAGGCAATCCTGGGCACCTGGAGCAGAGCAGACCCTGGCATCACACAGATGCCTCCTTGTCACTCCAGGGTCCTTATCACTCCAAACCTGGCAGCAAACCATCTCCTGTGACACTGTGGTGACAGACTGAGTGTGTACTCCAGCTTGGCACATGGACCAGCAAGAGCAGGGTGGCTTGTGTCCTGTCCCCCATGTCACATCCCCAGGCCCCAGGCAGGGCCAGTGTGCCAGCCAGGAGGGGTCCCACCAGCTGACCCCACCCCAGCTTCATTGCCCCACAGCACAGTCACAGTGCTGGTGCTGCCAGGCCCTTCTGTTTCCTGGGCACAGCATCCCACAGGGACATCCCCGTGGCAGGGAGCAGCCCCGTGTGGCACTGCCACAGGGCAGCCAGGGCCACCAGGGGCCACCAGGGGAAGAGCCTGAGTGTGCACCCAGCCAGGGCTGGAGCCAGGGCTGCCCCGTGCCTGGGACCTGCCTGCCCAGTCCCTGTGGTTGGAAAGCTGCCCCTGGGGAAGGTTTTTCCACCCACCACTACAGTGCAGGTGTCCCTGGAGCAGGGTGGGACATGCCAGCATTGCACCATCCCTGGGCCACCAGCCAAAGGCTGATGAGGTGCTCATGTGGCCTTTGGGAGTCTCCTGCCCTGGCCATGTGCAGCCCACCCCCAGAGCTCTGCCCAGGGCACAGACCACCCTGAGCAGCCCTTTCCAGGCCTCCCTTCCCTGCAGACCTCAGCCATGCACCCAGGCAATGCCACTGTGCCATAGGGGGTGACACCAGTGTCTCCCAGTGGGTGCCACCCCCAGCCCCCAGTGTGTGCTTGGCACAATAGGAGCCCCCCAGGCCCTCCTGTGACTCAGCCTGCCCCTTCCTTCCCCCTGGGTTTGGGAATCAGGTGCCCTGCAGCTTTCCTGCTGCAGGACTGCCCTTCCTGCACCTCTGCCCACTGATGTGCCACAGCCTGGGCCCTACAATGGGTCCTGGGGAGATCACCATGGGCAGCACTCCCCAGAGATGCTGAAACTGTGCTGGGAGCTTGGGAAGGGCATAAGCCTCTCCTCAGGTGTCCCCACGGCCTCCCCAGAGCCACGGGGCACAGCAAGGGCAGGGTGGTACCCGTGGGACCCTCCCCTGCTCAGAAGCAGCCACAGCCCTGGTAGGCACAGAGCATCTCCTCCAGCCTGAGGATGGGTGGCACAGGGCTGCCAGTGTGGGTCAGTGTGGGGTCAGTGTGGGTCACTGTGGGTCAATGTGGGTCAGTGTGGGGTCAGTGTGGGTCAGTGTGGGGTCAGTATGGCTCAGTGTGGGGGGTCAGTGTGGGTCAGTGTGGGTCAGTGTGGGTCCCTTCGATCCCGGCAGAGCCCCCCACATCCCCCCCCCCCCCCTCGCTCCGGTGCCGCTGTCCCGCAGCCAGCGCTGCCCCCTGCCGGCAGCGCCGCCACACTTCCCTTACACTTCCCTTCCCTTCCCTTCCCTTCCCTTCCCTTCCCTTCCCTTCCCTTCCCTTCCCTTCCCTTCCCTTCCCTTCCCTTCCCTTCCCTTCCCTTCCCTTCCCTTCCCTTCCCTTCCCTTCCCTTCCCTTCCCTTCCCTTCCCTTCCCTTCCCTTCCCTTCCCTTCCCTTCCCTTCCCTTCCCTTCCCTTCCTCAGGACCTGTTACCTACAGGGTTCCAGGGCAATTTAGAATCATGGAAATTCAGTTGGGAAAAACCCTCTAAGACCAACAAGCCCAACCATAACTCAGCACTGCCATGCTCACCACTAACCCATGTCTCCAAGTGTCACATCCATCTTTTGAACACTTCCAGGGATGGTGACTCCACCACTGCCCTGGACAGTCTGTGCCAAGGCCTGACCACCCTTTTCTTGCAGAAATTTCCCCCACTATCCAACCTGAACCTCCCCTGGAACAACCTGAGGCTGTTTCCTCTTCTCCCAACCAACAGGAGTATAGAATCCCAGAATGGTTTGGGGTGGAAGGGACCTTTAAGGGTCACCACATCTAATCCCCTGCCATGGGAGGGACACTTTCCACTCCACCAGGCAGGGCTGCAGCCAGACCCCTCCCCATCTATCCTCCAGCCCCTGGGCCAGGCACATGGGGACAGGAAGGGATGGGATTTTCCTGGCTGTCTCAAAGCCACCTCTGTGCTCCATCCCTTCATGTCAAGGAGATTTTATTTGCAAAGACAAAAAGGCAAGAAACAAACACAGCCATTGAAAAACGTACAGCAGGAGAGCACAATAACTTACACTATTTACAGAACACACCAAGGTATAAAACACACACACACCTCGTGCTCTGACAGAGCCAGACCAGGGCCAGGCTGCACAACCCCCAGAGACACCACCAGCCTTCAGAGCAGCTGGCCTCTGGAAAAAGCTGAGTGTGCAAAGGCACCTGCTGTTGTGCTCCTTGTGCAGAGAGGAGTGATGGAATAGGTGACACAGTGCTGCAGCTCCCCAGCCTCGAGTGGGGCTGCACTTGGGGGTCCCAGGCCAGGAGAAGAATTGGTAGGAAGCAGGGCAGTGTGTGATGGGTGAGGGGACAAGCCCTGGGGCAGGAGGAAGGTGCAGGGCTGAACTTTCGTGGGAGTTGGGTGTGTGCTGGCCTCTGCCCCAGTTCCAGCTGCAGCACCTGGAGGGGCTGGGGGCTCTCATCCCTTCCCAGAAGGGTGAGGGGGGCTCAGGACACGCAGCCTGCAGGACACAGTGCAGCTCCAGGGGCCTGTGGAGAGCAAGCTGGAGCCCTGTGCTCAGCAGGGATGGCACCTGGACTCAGTGTGGGCAGGGGAAGGATGGTGTGGGGCACTGGGACAGCACCGTGGTGACAGGCACTGGGTTTGCAGCACCAAGGCAGGAGGCAGCAACTGGGACCCCCAAGCAGCTCAGAGGTGATGGGGGAGCAAAGCCCTGGGGGGACAGGATGGGAGCCCAGAGCTGCCACTCCTCACAGCTGGCCAGCTGTGCCATCACCCCTGTGTCACCAGAGCTGCAGGTGACAGGGAGGGGACACTGCCCAGCAGGGCTCACAGTGCTTTGGAGATGCAGTGCTTTTAGGCTCCTCTTGCCCACCCCTGTTGTGCAAAGCTCAGTTCTGGGGCAGCCTTGCAGAGGCTGGAGGAGACCCCCAGAGCAAGAGTTAGGCCCTGGGGGAAAAAAATCATAAATCAGCAGCTTGAGGAAGGGCTGCAGGTATGATCACACCCTTGTCACAAACCAAGGCGCCCAAGGGCAAATTAAAATGAGGTGCAAAGGCAGCTCCAAATTGTCCCTGCCCTGGAGGGGCTCTGAGACCAGCAGAGGGGACCTGAGTTGTGCAGCTGGGCCCCTGAGCTGCAGGAGCAGCCAGCACAGTGCAGAGGGATGAACAGCTCACCCAGGGCCACTGCAAGGCACAGAGCCTCATCCCAGCCCTGCCCCTCCTCTCTGCCTCAGGCCATGTCCCACCTGAGCTCTGAAGGGCCAGAGCCCAGGGGAACACCCCTGCTGCATGTGGGACCTTGTGCTTTCCTGTTTGGGGGGACCTGCACCCCAAAGCAGAGCTCCCAGCCCCCTGTGCCAGGCAGTGGGGGCTGGCCCAGGGCAGCTCCCAGCTCAAGCAGGACCTGGGGGCTCCAGGTTTGCCCTTCTTCAGTGCCAGGGATTGATTCTATACAAAACTATGTTTTTTGGGAGTGAAAAACCCAACACCACACACCAGAGTCAGCTTCCCACAGACCATGCCCAGCTGGAGCAGAGGCTTTTACAGCACCAAGTCCTTGCTGCCCTGCAGGCTCTGGCCAGAACCAGCCCATTCCAGCAATGTGCTTTGCAGACATTTCCCAGTCAAGAACTTCATCACATCCACAGAGAATACCTGTGAGAGCAGAGGGTGAAGCACAGGCTGAGCTGAGCCCTGCAGAGCCCCCTTTCCACAGGACAAGATGGGAGCCACATCCAGACTGCCAATCTGGCAACACCACAGATGCTCAGGCCAAGAATTCCTCTAGGAATGGGAGCAGAATCTTAGTGTGCTGGGGGATCCCACTGCAAAGGTGGGACTGGCAGGGCAGGGAGCTCCAGCCCTGCCCAGGAGGGGAACACAGGGGGTGGCTCAGACATGCAGCAAGGGGGGAGAGAGGCCACCTGTCCCCAGCATGAATTCAAGTGTCAAAACCATAACAATAACAATAAAGAGGAAAAAAGAATCTTACACCAGAACTCCCCACCCCATCCCCAATATGAAAGCCAATGACAGCACCCAGCTTGCACCCTGAGGTAGCTAAACCAGATCAACAGCCAGGAAATGCTCTTGTGCATGAGAAACATCAACCACACAGGCACTGAGACCCACCCACACACACACACAGAGCCATGGGATCAGTCCCCCACCCTGGTTCCAGCCAGGACAGAGATAATTTCTGCAGGAGCCAGGAGGGGATGAGCCAGAGCCCAGAGTTCTCCTGTGCCAGATCACATTGTGGCTGGGGCAGGGGGAAGGGATCTCTTCCAATCAGGGGAGTGTGCACTGTGGAGAGCATTTTGTATTTGATTTGCTCTCTTTTGTACACTTTTGTTATTAATATTGTTGCTTTTAATTTTTCTTGATTTCCAGTCAATTGTTCCCATCTCAACCTGTGATTTTTTTAACCTTTTGTGCCTTCAATTCTCCTTTCCATTCCACCACAGGGAAGGAAGGAGGTGTGGGTTGTGGCAGTGGGAACACTAAATTGGGGAATACTATTCCTAAATCACAACAGCTTTTTTTTTGGCATCCCAAGCTAGGGCTTTAACCATTGAGGTAACAACAGATCTGCCCAGAGTGGGCTGGAAACAAATTTGATCTAAATTTGATTTTCTGTATTGGGTACTGAGCCACTGGTCAAAATATTTCTGGGTCTGCTCATGTGGGAACCTGGCCCTGTACCTATTTCTGCATGTTCCCATCACTGTGCTCCTTCTCAGATCAGAGGATCAGGACTGCTCTGTCAGTTTATGACATAATAACATCAAGGGCAGTGAGGGTCATCTGGGACATGTCTTGAGTGTTCTACCCTTGCCTTGGGAGTCCATTAACAATCACAACCAGCCTGTGGGAGGAACAGGGGAGGATGATTTTCCCCTGTCTTACACCCACTTTTCCTCCTCAAGGCCTGTTAAAACAGCTTCTGAAGTTCTGAGTTCCCTTTTGGATTTAAGGAAATCATGTTTTTGCCAGGTCTCCTAATAATCCACATAATCTTTGGGTCAAGAAAGGGATTTCTAGGGAGGTTATGTCCTGGGATGGGGGATCCCTGTCCTGGGATGGGGGATCCATGTCCTGGGGTGGAATCCCTGTCCTGGAACGAGGATCCCTGTCCTGGGATGGGGATCCCTGTCCTGGGATGGGGATCCCTGTCCTGGGATGGGGGATCCATGTCCTGGGATGGGGGATCCATGTCCTGGGGGGGGAATCCCTGTCCTGGAACGAGGATCCCTGTCCTGGGATGGGGATCCCTATCCTGGAACGAGGATCCCTCCTGGGATGGGGATCCCTGTCCTGGGATGAGGATCCCTGTCCTGGGATGAAGGATCCCTGTCCTGGGATGAGGATCCCTGTCCTGGGATGGGGATCCCTGTCCTGGGATGGGGATCCCTGTCCTGGGATGAAGGATCCCTGTCCTGGGGTGGGGATCCCTGTCCTGGGATGGGGATCCCTGTCCTGGGATGAAGGATCCCTGTCCTGGGATGGGGATCCCTGTCCTGGGATGAAGGATCCCTGTCCTGGGGTGGGGGTCCCTGTCCTGGGGTGGGGCATTGACAAGGGGACTGGGGAGAGGACAGAAACTCTCAGCCTCTGGAGGCAACTCAAGCATGAGGAAAAGGATGACTGAGTAGTGCACCCAAGCAGGTGGGACACCCAGGGGAAGGCACCTGGTACTTGATTGATTGGCTGTGTTAGAGGGAGCCCTGGCACTCAGTCCCTGCAGCTGCAGGTGAGCTCCAGCACTCACAGTCCCTGTGGCAGGAGGCTGTACAGAGCACAGGCTCACAGGCACTGATGTCAACAGAACAGTGTTAAAGGTGACTCCCCAACTCTGGCAATGAAAAAAACATCTCTTTTCCTTCCTCCCAACCTGTGTCTCAAGTCTGTAAAGAGACTGAGACTGTGCACCAGCCCACAGACTGTGGAAATGTCCCATGTCACACCAGAATGGACCAGTCTCTGCTGCTGGGAGCAGCTGCCCCCCCCTTGAGAGAGGGGACACACCACAAGGCAGCCTGTGGTTCTACTGACCACAGAGAGCACAAGAGGAAGAGGGATGGAAAAGAAACCTCTGCCCCACAGCAATGTGAGCTGAGAGGAGAAACAACAACTGCAGGAAATTCCTCCAGGATAAACGTCCCTGCAGTTTGCAGTGGGCACGTGCTCAGACAGAATGGAAGGGCTGATGCCACTCCTGACCCTCCTGAATGCACCCCCAGCCCACAGCTGCAGGGAGCCCATGGCCAGGACTGGGCCAGGTGGGGAGGGCAGAGTGGGCTCTGCTGCACTGTGGCTCCAAGGCTGCTCAGCACAGCCACAGGAGCACAAGGCTCTGCACACAAGGGACCCTGATCCCTTGAGAGAGCAGGGGCAGAATCCATTTCTTCTCTTCTGGAGAAGTCTGCTCTGGTCAGTAAAACACAGCTGCAGTCAGGTCCTGAGCATTCTGCACGTGAATCATCCTCTTTTGTACACCTTTGCTATTGTTGCTGTTTTTCTGCTTGTTTTTAACTCACATTGCTCTTATCTCAACCCATGATCTTCATCTTTTGTGCCTCCAATCCCCCTCTCCCCCCTGCTGGGGGTGGGGATGTGAGTGGTGCAGGGTTTCAGTGGCAGCACTAAACTGGAGAATACTATTCCTAAATCAGGAATAAATCTTGGAGCTCCCTCCTCCGCGGGCTGTGAGAGCCTTGGAGCCTCAACACAGCAGCAGGAGAGGCTCAGATCCCCCAGGACAGCTCACTCAGCCTGGAATGCTGGGCAGGCACTGAGAGCCTGCACACAGGAAGGTTTTGGTGGCAAAAGGCAAGGCAGGTGTGACCCAAGGTGTGACCCATGGCAGCAGTGAAGGCTCCAGGGCAGGCACTGGGGATCCCAGAGCTGACAGAGATTCACACACAACACCAGGCTACAGTCAAACACTCTCCCAGAGACACACAGAGCCCCTCCAGGCCAGCAGAGGATAAACCAGCTGAGGAATGAGAGCAGAAACCCTCCCCAAGGCAGGCTTGGGGGGACACAGCTCCTGCAGCCCCTGTCTGAGGTCTGTGTGTTTTTTTGGCTGCACCCTCAGCTCCACAGGCACACTCTGCTCAGTCCTGGCTCAGCCACACTCACAGGGGAGCAGTGACTGTCCTGGGCAGGGTTACACACACACACACACACACACACACAGGTACCAATTACCCTCCAACAAGGCAAGCCAGTAGGATGGAATGTCCCCCCAAAAAAGGCAACCCCCCTCCCCCAGCAAATCAATAGAGACACTCTTGTGTTTCATGATGCAGAGGAACCCCCTCAGTCCAGCCAGAACACTCAGAACCAGAGCTGCTGGCAGAGGACCTGGGGCTGGTCAAGGTGTCACCATGGCTGGAGAGAGCAGAGGGGAAATGGTCTGTGCTTTATGGGGCAGGTCCTGGAGCCCCTGGCCTCCAAGATCCCAGTTCAGTGTTGGTGGGATCACACAGAGAAATCCTTAAATTTGAGTTCAAGTACTGCTTCTTCTGTGGCAAAGGAGAGCATGTGAGGCAAGAACACCCATCCTGGGGAATCCTTGGCCATCCCACAAGAGCCCTGGGTAGGGCAGGACAGGGCAGGGGACAGTCCAGTGGGCCACAGCAGAGATGGAGGGAAGCTCCAGTGTGAGACCAGGGCCTTACCAGCCCTCCTTGCACAGAGGAGACAGAGGGAAGAGCCTGCAGAATGTGCATCCTTGGGGAAACACTCCTGGGTGGAGCCCCCAGACCCTCAAGGAGATGAGATTGTGCAAGATCATCCCCTGCAGGACTGTCCTTGGAGCACAGGGGGAATCAGGGGACTTGTGCAGATCAGTGTGTGCAATCCCTCCCCCTGTGCTCCTGCCACAGTGGACTCTGTGCCTTGCTGGGTCCTCTCCATCCCTGGATCCATGCAGGCCCAGCCTAAGCAAGCTCCAGTCCAGGCAGAGGCCTGAGGACAGACCCTAAGGGATGGACAGAGCCACAGCAGTGGGGTGACAAACCCAGCCCTGTAAGCTCCATTCTTGTTTCACTTTTCCATCTCAAGGGGGTTAACCCACTGAGGAGCCCAGCAGTAACCCCGGGGGGGCTGAGCAGCCCTTCCCTCTGCAGAGCAGGCTGGCCATGTGGGGAAGGGCCCAGGGCCATGGGGCAGCTGAGTTCACAGCTGGGGTGTGCAGAATGTCCAGGGGAACTGCAGCAGGTCTGGCTGGATGTCACCCAGTGCAGATGTTCCCAGGCTTGCTGTGCCTCATGAGATGGACGTGGCAAATGAGCTTGGAGCACCCTCTGCCCACTGGTACAGGTCCACAGAGCACAGGGAAGGCCAGGAGTGCCAGGAAATCCTTCTGTAGTCCCCACAGCAGAGGTGTCTCACCAGCAATGGCTCCAGAGAAGCTCCCTCTGTGTTATGGTCCTGGCCAGCAGACACCAAATGTCCTCGTGGAGTGGAGGAAAACTCCTGCAGGAACCAGCCCAGGAGCAGCAAGGCAGAGGCCACATCAGCCCCAGGGGCAGCAGGGATGTCTCTGGGTGTCTCTGAGAAGGAGCCAGGGATCTCTGACCCCCAGGAGTCCTTACAGCAGGATGGATGAGAGATGAAACATTTCCTGTTCACTGGAGAACCATCCAGAAACCTCAGCAGGAGGGCAGGTGGAGCTGCAGGTGCCCCACAGAGCTGCTTCCTCACAGGAGCTGACAGAGCTCAGAGCACCAGATGCAGCATTGTCCACCCCGTTGGGTCAGGCATAAAGAAATCCCTGTCTGGGCTGAGCTCCTGGAGGTGACTGAGTGCTGACAGCAGGGGGGGCTCCCTGACCTGCCCCCTGCCCCCTTCCAGTCTTCCTGCAGCTCCTAGTTTGACCCCGCAGGCAACCTCCTCCCACTCCAGAGCTTCACTGTCAAGTCACTGGGGAGCAAAGGGGAGAGGGACAGCATGACCCAGGGGCAGGAGCCCCACTGGCACTGCCCCACAGTCCCCCCACAGCAGCATGCAGCCCCCCAGACCTCCAGCCCCTTCTCCCTTGGCAGGAGGGTGATTGATGCACTCTGGGGAGAAGGCAAACCCAATGGGGCTCAGCCTCCAGCTCCACTGGCAGCAGGTGGTGACAGGGAAATGGTGACCTCCAGGGCTGAGCCCAGGACTCCTACCTGCCTGCAATGAGCTCCTGCTGGGTCCAGCAGGGACACCCAGGGAGCTGCTGTGCTCCTGGGGCAGGGGCTCACTTGGGGGGCTGCTGGCTCCCAACCCACCACCCATGCAAAGGCACAGGCTTCCCACTGAGTGGCCAAAATGGATGTGGGCACTTGGCAGGGAAAAAAAACCCCAAAAAACAAGTGAAAGCAGGGCAGGGGTATGACTGGGAAAAGGGGGTGAGTCCATCCTAAGACTTATCAAGTGGGGAAAAACGCAGAATATTTCATACCGTGAAGAAGCAGCTCAGACCAGAGAAAAAGGGGGTGGGGGGGGACAGAGAGAGGAGCAAAAGCAACAGTGAGAGGGACAGAGGGAGGGAGAGATGGAGAGAAAGGGAAAAGAGAGAAGGAAGAAGAGCATATGAGCAAGAGAGTCAGAGAGCAGGAGGGTCAAGGCAGACTAGTAGCACGGCCCTTTATGGCAAGGACGCGTCGTGGAAGGCAAGGGGTGAGCCCAGGCACGTAATTCCATAACTTTACCCGGCAGTCACTGTGGCACAGATGGGAGGGGAAGAAGGAGAGGCAGAGAGAGACAGAGAAAAAGGAAGGGAGAAAAGGGACAGGGTCGAAAAGAGGAAATCAGAGTCGTGCTGCTGAAGAGCTCCCCGAGAGCAGCAGCCAATGCCCAGCCCCGAGGGAGAGGGGAGTACCCCAGGGATGGGCAGGGACAGCTCTTGGCCCTGCCATGGGCAGGCTGCAGTGGGCAAAAGGAGATGAAGGAGTGGAGGGACTGAAAAGCTGAGATTCCCTCCCCACTCCCCATTCCCCCAGCACTCTCCCCCCAGCCCAGGCCATGGCTCACACCCAGGGTCTCCCCCTTCCCAGGGGCCGTGGGGGCAGTGCCTGGGGCTCACCTGGAGGCAGTGAAGATGTGCTTGGAGTTGGTGCAGATGGCGTTGATGGGGCTCTCGTGGCCCTTGATCTCCCCCACGGGGGTGAAGGTGTCCACGTTCCACACCTTGATGACGCCCCCCCGGCAGGCGCTCAGCACCATGGGGCGCCCGGGGATGAAGGCCAGGGCACACACCCAGTCCTTGTGGGCATTGGGGATTTGCTGGGAGAGGCACAGAGCACAGGTCATGGCCAGCCTCAGACTGGGGGATGGGGGCTGTCTCAGGGAGCTCAGCTCCTCACTGGAACAGTGGAACTGGTGATGAGCCAAGGGTATGGGCTCCAGAGTCACTTGGTTTCTCCCTTGGGCAGGAGACAACAGCCCAGAATTCAGGGTGGAACACAAGCCCCCACAGTGCAACTGATGCCACAGCCTGTCTGAAGGAGAGCTGGTGATCCCAAGCACCCTGCTGGACAAATTAATGGGGCACAGCACACCCTCACCCACACACAGCCCAGGATGGGAGAGCTCCCTGGTGAGCCTCACTAGCACCAGGTTCCCGGACACCCCCAGGCCCCCCCAGCACCCCCCCTGCCCTGTGTCACTGCAGGACCTGTGCTCTGCTCCCCTGCACACCTGGATTAGCTCCTGCTGCTCCAGGTCCCACTTCTTGATGCCGTTGTCCCTGGAGCCACTGAACAGCACGTCCCCCTGGATGGCCAGGCACTCGATGCCATCGTAGTGGGGGGGCTCGAAGTTGTGAGTGGGGCCAATGTTGCCCACTGTGCCCTCGGTGATCTCAAACACCTGGGGAACAGCAGCAGCTAGAGATGGCACTGGGGACAGAGCTGGGCCCCTCCTGGGGAGTTTGACCCTCTGTGTTCTAGGCTCAGGGCACCCAGAGTGATGCTGGAAACAGGATCAGCATTGGCTACTGGAGGCTTTTTGTCCCCACCAGGGATAGCCCCACTCTGCTGCATTTTACTCATGGTGAGCCTTCAGACCCCTCAGGAGCCAAGCTGACAGCTGAGTGGGATCCTGTCTTACCATCTCATCACCCCTCCTCTCTTCCCTGGTGACAGCTCTAATTCAACCTGCTCAAACCTGAAAGGACACAGCTCCTGCTGCACTGGGGCTGTGACTGAGCAGGCACAAGGCATCTTTAGCAGGGGGGAATATTGAGCACAACAGGGTGAGGTGCTCATCTGGGTCAGCCCTTACATGCAAATCCTAGCCTGAGAGCCTGATGCATGAGAGAAATGCAACTTCTCCAAAAGTGCATTGTGGACCAAGCAAAAGGCAAGATTTGGGAAGGGGAAACAAGTGAAAACATCACATGCAGAGGTGAAAACAAAACCTGGGCTCAGCTCTCAGGAGGAGTTTCCCTACAGGACTCAGGGTGCTGCTCCCCAGGGAGGACAGTACCTTGACATAGTGATCCTTGGAGCCTGTCACCACCAGGTCGTGGTTGCTGGCAGTCTGGTTCACTGTCAGGCACATCACAGGCCCAATGTGGCCACTCAGCTTTCCCACAGGCTGCAGCCTGGGTGCAAGGGCACAGGTCAGCCCCCCCTGTGTGCTGAGCCACCCAAAGGACCCCCACACAGAGCCCCCCCAGCAGGGGCTGTTCTCTTTGGGGGAGAGTGGGCAGGGAGACCCCACTGCCCATGATTTGGGGGAGGAAGGCAGCCTTGGAGTGTGCCAACATCTGGCTGCAGAGCCTGAGTGTGTGCCAACATCTGGCTGCACAGCTCAGGCTGCAGCACAGGGTTTGCAGCCCAGTGCCCACTGGGCAGGTAGAAGAACAAGGGAAGAACAGGGCCCTGCTGCTCATCCACTTGTCCTTTCCCTCCTCCAAGCTCTGCCCAGACCACAAGCCCCCCCACCCCATAGCTCCAGTACTGCTCATCACCCCTTGGGGCCCATAGGAAAGGGTGCTGAAAATCCTTATTCCAGGCAACTTCCATAGTGAAGGAGGCTTTCATTTTCCCCAGGGGGATCACTCCAGGCTACTTTGAGCACCTAGTGCCCACCTGGCATCCCCAATATGCCCTGCCCATGCCAGCAGCCCCTCACCTGCTCAGGCACCCCCAGCATGCCCAGGCCAGCAGCCCCTCCCCTGCTCAGGGCACCCCCAGGATGTCACCCCAGGCCAGCACCCCCAGGATGTCACCCCAGGCCAGCAGCCCCTCCCCTGCTCAGGGCACCCCCAGGATGTCACCCCAGGCCAGCAGCCCCAGGATGTCACCCCAGGCCAGCAGCCCCTCACCTGCTGAGCTCCCAGACCCGCACAGAGTTGCCAGCAGCAGCGTAGAGCGCGGTGCCCGTGGGGTTCAGGGCGATCTGGTTGATCTGGTGCTCCCCCTGCACGCTGGTGACCGTGCGGTTGCTGGTGCCAGCACAGGCATCCCCAGAGATCACCTGTCCAGAAGACCTAAAGGAAGCAGAGTTCCAAGGGGGAGGATGACACCAGAGGCACTGAGGAGCCACAGGGGGCTGCTGGCTCCAGGCTGGCACAGCTGGCTCCCACCCTGACCAAGAGCTGGGTGCCATGGGCCAGTGCCCACCCTGCAAAGGCAGCAGGGTCTGTGCATGGCTCACAGCATCCTGCCCTGCTTTCCAGCTCTGCACCCCTCCTGTGCCCCTCTGCTTCCCAGGGAAGAGCTGGTGAGTGCTGGCATGCAGCACAGGAAGCACAGGCCTAGCCTCTGCACCAAGAGAGAGGCCAAGGCAGATGAGCTGAGGCTGGATGGAGAAAGATCTGTGCCAGAGCAAGTGGACAATTCTGACCCACCATCCTGTCCTAACCTTTGAGCCCTACTCCAGCCACAGCTACAGTCTGTCCCACACTCCTTCCTGGTCCTCAAGCTCCTCACAGAGACCCAGGTTTCCCATGAAAAGCCTGTGATTTACCCAGCCACTGTGCTGTTTGGGGCTGTGTACCCCACTGGAGCTGCCAGCTCTCCTGGCCACCCCCAGAACAGCTGCAAAATCTCTTCAAAGCTCCTGACCCTTAACAAGGGCAAAGGCTGGATTCTGCACCTGGGGCACAGCAGCCCTGGCTGTGTGCATGCAGCAGGAACAGAGGCTGGAAGGCACCTGGGGATCCTGGCCAAGGGAAAGCTGAGTATGAGTGAGCAGTGCCCTGGCAGCCAGGAGGGACATCCATGCCCAGGGACACACCAGGCACAGCACTGCCAGCTGGTGAAAGGAGGGACTGTCCTGCCCTGCTCTGCACTCAGTCTCACCTCAAAAAACTGTCCTCAGGGCAGCTTTGGGCACCACAATATAAAAAAGACATGAAGCCATTGGAGAGCATCCTAGGGAGTACCATGAGAATGGTGAAGGGTCTGGAGGGGAAAAGCCTCATGAGGGACAGCTGAGGTCCCTTGGTTTGTTCAGCCCAGAGGAAAGTGAGGGGAGGCCTCACTGAGGTCTTGAATGTCCTCATGAGGGGCAGCAGAGGGACAGGTACTGATCTGTTCCCTCTCATGACAAGTGCCAGGACTCGTGGGATGGCTGGAGCTGAGCTGGGGGATATTCAGGTTGGGTATCAGGAAAAGGTTCTTCCCCAGAGAGTGCTGGGGCACTGAACAGGCTCTCTGGGGAATGGGCACAGCTCTGAGCCTGGCTGAGTTCAGGAAGTGTTTGAACAATGCTCCCAGGCACAGGGCAGGATTGTTGGAGTGCCCTGCACAAGGCCAGGAGGTGGATTTGATGATCCTGATGAGCCCCTTCCAATCAGCACATTCTATGATCTCTGACCCTGAGTCTTTGCTGCATGAGGTCCCCTTGAGTCCCCTGACCCACACTCCTCTTCCCTAGGGAAAGCACTGCAAACTGGCACTAAAGGAGCTGGTATCTGGCCATGTCCAGGTTCTGGAAATGCCTTCTGCAGAGGCAAAGCTGCCCAGAGCTGCTGCCCAGGTGCCAATGCCCAGGTGCCCAGAGATGCCCAGAGCTGCCCAGGTGGCCAGAGCTGTCCAGAGCTGATGCCCAGAGCTGCTGCCCAGGTGCCCAGAGAATACCAGAGCTGCTGCCCAGGTGCCCAGGGCTGCCCAGAGCTGATGCTCAGAGCTGTCCAGGTTTCCAGAGCTTCCCAGGTGCCCAGAGCTGATGCCCAGGTTCCCAGAGCTGCCCAGAGCTGATGCCCAGGGCTGATGCCCAGGTGCTCAGAGCTGATGCCCAGGTGCCCAGAGCTGCCCAGAGCTGATACCAAGGTGCCCATGGCTGATGCCCAGGACTGATGCCCAGGTTCCCAGGGCTGATGCCCAGGTGCCCAGAGCTGCCCAGAGCTGATACTCAGGTGCCCAGGGCTGATGCCCAGGACTGTCCAGGTTCCCAGAGCTGCCCAGGTTCCCAGGGCTGATGCCCAGGACTGCCCAGGTGCCCGGGCCACACGTACGTGAGGGTGCGGACGCAGCGCGCGCAGTCGCGGATGTCCCACACCTTGATGTAGGACGTGGACACGGTGAACACCAGCCCTGTGTGGCTGCAGTACTTGATGGAAACCACGTTGTTGGGGTGGCCCTTGAGAGAGGCGATCTCCTGGCCCGTCACCAGGTTCCACATCTTGCAGCTCCGGTCTGTGGGGAAGAAGGGGCCCAAGAGGGTTGGGGATGTCTCCTCCAAGGGCATGGGGACAATGTGCCTTTGAGCATCTCCCCCACCCACAGAGCCAGAGGAAAGGAGCCAGCCCAGCCCAGGGGCAGGGCAGGGCTCAACACTGCAGACAGAGCCCAGAGCCCACCCCCTAATGCACAACACCTCCCAGTGCCAACCTGTCCCTGCTGCATCCTCCCTGCCCCGTGCCATCACCCACCTTTGGAGCCTGTGAAGAGCAGCTCATCAGTGGCATCCAGGCAGAGAACAGGCTTGGTGTGTCCCTCTGCCACTGAGACACACTGCAGTGGGGCTGTCCTGGCATTCTTGGTGCCACCCACGGGGTTGATGATGCCCCTTCACAGGAGAGAGAGAACAGGTACAGTGCAGGGCTGGGGAGGCACTGAGCCCACAGGCCCAGGGCAGGAAGAAGATGAACTGTCTCACACCAAGCATCTGCCACTGCCCAGCAGTGAGACAGGATCCTCCACTGAACGTGGCATGTCTGAGCCCTGGAGACCCCAGGGATCCCCCCAGGGCAGCCCCTGCACTAACACAGGGAAAGGGAGAGGCTGCCAGTGACCTCTGTGCCTCACCAGCACACAGCCAGGACAGTTCAGGACACTCAGCTCATTGCCCTGAGGTTCATTCTGGAGCAAACTGTGCCCTCTCCAGCCTGAAGCTGAAGCTCTGCTGGGACAATGTTTCAGAGTTCCAGTACCAGCACTCCTTCCCTTGGAGGCTGTCACCCTTTGGCTGGGGACACTTTGGGACTCCTCTACACAGACCACAAGGTGATAAAGGGCAGCAGCAGCACCTGCACCCCACATCCCTACTGCAATGGCTATTCCTGCCCCCACTGCTGGCTCTGGGCAGGAGAGCACCTACACTGCAGCAGGGGTGCTGCTTCCAAGGGACACTGCTGTCTGTTCTGGGGGACACATCATCTGCCAATCCCCCCACTTCAGACATGCTCAGGGTGCTGAGGACCCCCAGCCCCACCCTCCCATGTGTGACCCCTGGCAGGCCCCAGTGTGCCTGGTCATCAAGCACAGCCACAAGACCTCAGGTTGTGCTGTTCTTGCAGGCAGGGAAAGTGATGCATGGGGCTAGAGAAGGGCAAGGTTTGCATTAGTCATGAGGACAAGCACAGGCTCATTAATTGGGGTTTGGAGATCACATGCATGTGATGTTCCTCAGCTCTGCACGTACCAATGCCAAGCCAACAGCCTCCCCCTCACCCCCAGTGCTTCCACCAGTCTCAAAGCAACACTGAATCCAAGGGGAAATCCCTGCACTGCAGGGTGAGGCATCCTCCATGGATTTGGAGTGGCTGCCTGACTGAACTGCCCCGGGTGACCCAGCTCAGACTGGTCTGGTGTCACTCCCCAGTGATGGGGCCCTGCAGGACTCAGGGCACAGGCAGGATGAGGGGACACCTGGGTGCTGGATGGCTGATCACAGAATCATGGAATGCCTTGGGCTGGAAGGGACTTTGGACACCATCTCACTCCTTCCCCTGCCATGGGCAGGGACACCTTCCACTACCCATGTGGCTCCAAGCCCCAAACCTGGCCTTGGACACTTCCAGGGATGGGGCAGCCACAGCTGCTCTGGGCCCCTGTGCCAGGGCCTCACCACCCTCACAGGGAAGAATTTCTTCCTAACATCTAATCCAGAACTCTCCTCTTTCAGTTTCAAACTATTCCCCCTTGTCCTGTCCCTGTAAAAAGGTTCTTTCCCTGTTTGTTAGAAGCCCATTTAGGCACTGGAAGGCTGCAGTGCTCCTAAAGGATGGTGGAAATGTGGCCCTTGCTTTGGGAAACCTCTATAGTGGATGCAGGGCGAGAACCTTAACTCTAAATCTGAGCTCTGCACCACAATCTGACTTGATTTCTTTAGGGAAGAGACTGACCTTTTCCAACTAAGCACCAGGGAAGCACAACCAGGCACGAGGTGAACCTGAGATAACTGCCTGGAAGAAGCTTGCACAAAGGATGTACTGCAAGCACCCTTCCCCATCATCTCACCATCCTGCTGGGGAGCTGGGGAAGGGGTGGGATGTGGTGGCCTCATGCTGGCAAGAAACCATCAGAGATGGAGGAGAACATGCTGCCAACCCAAACCAGCCAGCACCCATCAGTGAGCCCAGCACTGTGCACCAAGGGCCAGTCCAAGCAGAACAGTTGGAACTTGCAGCTGAGGGACAGCATCAGGCACCAGAGGTGGCATGCCAGGAGGGGACAGACACACAGGCCAGCAGGGGGGCAGAGCAGCAAGCTGCAGGCACGTGGGGACAGGGAGAGCAGGCACCTGACAGACAGAAGGAGGAGCAGAGAAAGGGATAATAAATAGAAAGTTGTCTATACCTCAGCACCTCCGAGACAGAGGAATCGCTGTCATCAGACCTAGGGGCAGAAAATTAGCAGGATTATGGGAGAGAAAACCCAGACTAGAGAAGGCAGCAGTGGAGTCAGAGGTGGAAGGTTGTTATTGCATCCAAGCCAGGGTAGGACAGAGAGGAGGAGTGGAGGGAGAGAGAAGGAGAAGCACACGTGGAGAACCAGAGGAGAGGAGAAGCACACATGGAGAACCAGGGGAGAGCAGAAGAGCAGGAGGGCACGTGAGGATCAGACAGCAGGTCTCCATCAGGAACACCAGCGCTGCTAGCACATCTGAGCCCAGAGCAGCACCTGACTGCTGCCAGCAGAGCCTGGAGCAGCATTCGGGGGGATGCCAGTCCATCAGCTTCCTTTGAGCCCTCATCCCCTCACCCAACCTGCTCCCTCACCTTTCCAGGGCTCCAGTCAGGCACCACCCTGTCTCCAGGCACAGGCCAGGCTGTGAGCCCAGAGGGGGCACAGTGGGCAGGAGCACAGCACTGGTGTGGCAGCTGCTCCATCACAGCAGGGAGGTAAAGCAGTGACAGGACACTGGCTGGAGCCAATCCAAGCCCTGGTGCTCCTACACACCCCAGAGGAGTCAGTACATGGTCTGGGTGCCCTCAGCCAGGCTCTGGCAGCCCAGCAGCACTCACTTGTCCAAGGCAGATCCCTGGCTCTGGGTGCTGCTGAGGCGGGAGAAGACGTTGCGGTCGTTGCGCGGGCGGGTCGGGGGGGACGAGGGTGGTGTGAAGCCAATGTCTGTGGGCCTGAGCCAAAAGATCACAGGTTGGGAAGGGCTCACCTGGCACCTGACTGGCACACCAGGGCCCAGACAGGATCCTTCCACGTGCTCTGGGCCACACAGACTCCCCACGTCCCCATCTGTCCCCAGCTCACCTGGCAGGCTGCCCACGGTCATAGGATTTCCTCCTGGTCAGGGGGGAGGTGTCCGAGCCCCGGGACTGCCTGGGACTGAAGGGAACACAGCAGAGTGGGTGCCTGCCCCTGCACTAGCATCCCAGCCCAATGAACACCTGTGTCCTGCCCCAAACAGCAAGTCTGGGCTGGAGTCACCATCTCGAGGCAACCCCAGACACCTTTAAAAACACTGATAACCCAGAGCAGGGAGCTGGGGACCCTCACACTCCCCTTCTTCCCCTGTGCCTGCAGAATCCTCCTGCCCATCTGCAAAGGATCCCAACCCACCCCTACACACTCTCCAAGCCCCGCTGAGGAAATGCAGCACTGCATGCTGCAGCCCAGCACGGACAGATGCAGGATTGGGCTCCCCTTCACCCCTCTGCAGCTGCACAGGGCAGGCACAGTTCCCCCAGCCCCCAGGAGCCTGCCAGTGGCAGGCAGGAGCAGCCCATGCTCACAAGGTGCTTCCTCGCGTGGGCAGGCTGATGGTGCGGGACACCTTCTCCTTGTAGTAGGGGTCTCGGATGGAGAAGCCCACCCCATCCTCCTTGATCTCCATCAGGGACGCCAAGGACTTGGTGATGTTCTTGGTGGAGACGTCCAGCGTGGGTCCCAGACACTCAGCAGACACTGCCTTCATCTGCCCCGAGAGCTTGGGCTCTCCCTAGAGCACAGAACCTGGAGCTGGGGTTCTAGAGAGGGCTCAGGGTGGGCAGCACGGGGGCAGTGGGAGCAGCCAGTGCTGTGGCTTGGAGGAGTTTGTGCTCTCTGGCCACAAACCAGCTCCCCCACATCCCTCTGGGATGGCCATCCCAGCCAGCTCTCCACACAAACATGACAGTACAGAACCACAGCTGCCTCCCTCCCTCCCTCCCTCCCTCCCTCCCTCCCTCCCTCCCTCCCTCCCTCCCTCCCTCCCTCCCTCCCTCCCTCCCTCCCTCCCTCCCTCCCTCCCTCCCTCCCTCCCTCCCTCCCTCCCTCCCTCCCTCCCTCCCTCCCTCCCTCCATCCCTCCCTCCCTCCATCCCTGCCCTGCACACCCTCAGTGCCACTCAGGTCTGGTCCTGGCTGGTTGGGGGGTGATTCCTGAGTCTCTGGTGCCTCAGGACAGGATCACACCATACTGCCTTATGTCAAGCCTGGCTCCCCAAGGCTCAGACTGCAGTGCAGAGGCCTGAAGCATCACTGAACATCCCTCCACCCCACCTCCCAGTCTCTGTGATCAGGCCACACAAAAAGGCCAACTAACCTTGAACTTGAAGTCATCTTGGCTTGCTGAGCCCTTCATGGTGAAAGACTGGGAGATGCTGCAAGGAGAAAGGAGCAAAGATGGATCTTCAGTGCCAAAGTCTCTTCAGAAAGCTGGTGCCACTGGACCACCAGACTCCTTGTGCCACCTTCTGCTCCCCAGCACCCTTTCTCCAAGGAATGACCAAGCCTTCACTCCCTGCCCATGTCCAAGAGACATCCTGCTCCCCCCTCCAGGGGCTGGGCACCACAGACAAACTCAGGTGGGGCTCTGTCCATCCATGAATGGCATCAGGCATTGTTCCCCAGGCACCATCCCCTCAGGCAGTGCCAGGCTGAGTGCTCACCTCCCATCTGAGGCCAGGCTGAACTCTGAAACTTCCTCATCTGTGCTGGTGTAGCCATTCTCTGTCAGAGGACACAAAGCATCAGCAGAGGGGACCCGACTGCCACCAGCCCCATCCCAACCCTGCAGGGGAGGTGTGGGGGGTGCCCAGTCCTTGTTCCTGCTGTCCATGGCCATGGCACATGCTCCCACCCACCATGGCCCCTGGGGCAGGGTCCCAGACACAGCAGCTCTGGCTGCTTTTGATGCCTTAAGTTCTGAGTTTTCTGTTCTGCTTGGGTGTGCCTTTCCATTGTGCTTAGGGTGATGAAGAAAAATAGTCTGATTTCAGCTATTGACCCAAGGACAGTTTCTTCAAACCCAGGCCCTAAGCACAAACAACGTGAAAGAGGAGGGTGGGCCAGCAAGCAGACAAGGAGGATTAAACCTTACAGTTTGAGACTATTAACTGGATGGTTGACTTCTGTATGCAAATAGACTAAAGCCTATAAAGATGTGAAATCATGTGACCAAGCCCTCCTTTGCTTCCATCTTGGAGCCATCCAGACAGGGCAGGGGCCACACTGTGGCACTGGTACTGACAAGTGTGCCCTTTGCAGACCTCTCAATAAATACCCATTTATTCCCCTTAACTCTGTGTAGTCTGTTCCAGCTCCTCTAGGATCACTTTCTGCAGGACCAGCACAGCTGGGCACCCACCCCATCCCACAGGCAGCACACCTGGCCTGAGGATGCACCTGCCTCAGGCCATGCTGGAGTCAGTGAGTCAGGGCTCTCTCTGAATCCTTCAGAAAGAAATTGGAGTGCAGGGATTGAATAAGTCTTAGAGTGAGTTCTGATGTCTTTAGTAAGTAAAAGGCCTCAGATACCACAGTAGCAGAGTGTTCTACTGAAGGTTGCAAACATGTTGATATCTCCAACAGAGGCTCCCGGCCTGCAGTTGTAGACAGGACTTAGACATAACAGAGTTATAGTAAGATTATTGCTGACATTTCTTAGATAGAACAAGACAGATTCTATGTGTAATGTTATACATAACCTGGTGAGCTAAGAAACTAGAATTCTAATAGGTTAACGAGTAGTTTGAGGTTTGAGTTTGTATCTTAGCTTGTTGGGAAAATCCTATATAACAGTATATATTGGGAAAGTTGTTGCTTTTAGCCAGTAGGCTTTTAGCCACTTGCTTTAGCCATTCTGGCTTTCAGCCATTTGATTATTGCTGCTGCTATTGCCATTGCTTGCCATTGCTTGCCATTGCCTGTTGAGACTGATGTGCTTTGTAATAAGATTTTTAACTATTAGCTGCTTTGCTTATTTAAGATAACCCAAGGAAGTAAGAGGCTAAGAGCTCAGAGTTAGGTGCCACAGAGCACCTGGGGGTCAGACAGAGCCCCCAGAGCTGCTCCTCAGGCCCCACCTTGCTGCACGTTGTGGATCAGAGCCTGCAGCTCGGGGTGTGACTCTGCCTTCTCCCGCAGGGCGTCCAGCAGGGCGTGGTTCTGCGAGGAGCTGCTCCCGTCCGCCTGCCGCAGCCGCCCCTCCAGCAGCCGGATCTGCGCCTCCTTCTGCGCCACCTGCAGCCCCTGCGGGCAAAGCTGACGCTCAGGCCGTGCCACGGGCCCCTGGCACCAGGCTGGCACTCTGGAAGAGCCCCTGGGACCAGCCCAGCCCGGCCCAGCCCCACCTTGTCGATGGAGGCTTTCAGGAAGTTGTCCAGCAGCAGGCGGGCCTCGGCCAGGGAGCAGGAGCTGATCACCACCGAGGTGTCCGTGGAGTCCAGCTCCTCCTGGAACACGCAGACAAGAGCTGGATGCAGCAGGGTACCTTCACTGCTGGGTGTGGGATGGGTGGAAGGGCCTCCATGGCAAGCACAGCACTGTCATCACCCTGCAAGCACTGTCCAGTCCAACCCTCACCCTCCCCAGTCTGCCCAGTGGCTGCTGGGGAGATCCAGCCATGGGACTGTCCCAGTGCTGAAGGGCTCGTGCACTGCTGCAGAAATTCTTGTTTCAAGACACTGAGCAGCCACCAGGCTCACCCAAACCCACAACCCAAAGCCTAGTGGGAATTAACAGCAGCCCTTCTTCCCTGCTAATCAAGGTGACAGCTGGGGACAAGCCAGGGACAGCACACAGCCTCCATTTCAGGCTGCAGGTATTGAGGGGAGTTGGGAGCAGCTCAGTGGCATGCCGAGCATCACAACTGGACACAAAACCTCTGCTGGGAAAAATTCAGCCCTCCTTGGATGTTTCCAGTGCATGAAGCAACCATGGGGACAAGTGACCACCAGCCCCATGGGCAAGTGGGGTCCACAGCTTCCCTACAGTTCCAGGGCAGGGGACACTAGCAGCCCGTCCATGGACATGCAAGGACCTGCCAGAACTCCTTTCTGTAATTAATCACCTCATGAGAAGTGACTGTGTGGGTGAAGCCCCACCAAGAGTGACAGCTCAGAGGACTGTGGGTCCTCTGACCAGAGCCCAGCCTCATCTGGCTGTGCCCAAGGATGCTCTTTCCACAGAGGGATGCTCTCACATTCTCCCTGCCAGCCAGACCCAGACCTTTTGCCCACCTTGGTCTCCTCAATCTGCATGATGGTGGCCTGGCAGTCTGAAATGCTGTCGTTGATGTAGTCAATGTTGGCCCCCAGCACCTCAATCTCCTCGTTCAGCTCTTGCAGACCCTTCTGCTCCTTGGGGCTCTCTGCCTGCAGCTTTGCCCGCTTGCTCAGCAATGCCTCCTGCAGCAGTGACAACTCCTCACGTTTCTGGGGGAAAAGGAAAGGGGGATTAGCAGTGCTCACATGGCCATCTCCCTGCCCTGCACCCATCACCCAGCCCCCTCTGTGCCAGTGCCACAGCCACCTTGATGAGCCTCTCCATGTCAGCCTCCAGGTTGACGATGGTCATTCTCTGCATGACGATGTCGAAGATGCGCCGCTCCAGCGACTGCCACTTGAGGCGGGCAGCTTTGCTGAAGGTCTGGCTTGAACCCTTCTTGGGGAACTTCTTCCTACAGCCAGAGGGAAAAAGAGGTATGTGGGCAGATGGGCACACCGTGCTGGAGAGCCAGCCTTGCCCCCAGAAGATGTCTGGGGTATGGCTGGCCAGAAACAGAGGGTGCATCTGTGTTGTTTCATATTGCCCAATTTTCCACTTCCTCTTAGCAAAGTCGGACAAGAGATGAATCCAGCAGGCATTCAAACCTCATGGAAGGCCAGCTTTGGGCTCAAGCCCAGGTGACAGTCACACTGCCAGCACAGCTTATCACTGATTTAATATGGGTCAAGTGGACACTCAGAACACTTCACCCTCTGCCACCCGCCAAAAGCCATGGGGGTCCCTGGGATGTCTCACCCCTAGCACCCAGCCCCTGCCCTGACCTGGCAGGCCGAGCCCCATTGATGGAGGACGAGGGGTCTCCCAGGAAGTTGTTGATTTTCCTGTTCCACTGGCGCACGATGCTGGAGACGGAGCGCGCGCCGGACTCGGGCTCGGAGGAGGTGGTGCTGGCCGAGACCTCCGCGCCCGAGTCCAGCATGGCCGGCTTCTGGCCAGGCCTGCCCGACATGGGCTTGGCCAGGCGGCGCAGGGCCGACACCTGCCCGGAGGGAGGGCATGAGAGAGGTGTCAGCTGGGCAGCCCCACCCAGCCTAAACCCATTGGCATCACCCCCAGGTGCCCAGAGCTCTGAGAGCAGCAGCCCCACAGACCCATAGCCCAGGGACATTTGTGCCTCATGGGGTTCCCTCTCTGCCCTCATAGCCCACCCCTGGCACCAGGCTCTGCTGCTCGGGATGGGAACTCTGCTGCTGCCTACAGCCATTTCCCACCCAGCTCCTGAGCCATGAAACCCCTCCCTTCCTTTTGGAAACCCCATTCCCAAAGCCAGCCTTCAAGGATGGGACTTCTCCAAGCCAAGCACTGGGGTCAGACCTCCATAGGAGCTGGGGGCTATGTGGAGGAAAGCCCCTTTCCTCACCTCCTGGGTCTTCCTCCGCAGCACTATTTCCTGCTGTCGCTTCTGAGATTCTAGAGCTCTGATCTGGAACTACATGTGTGAAGAAGAAAAACAGACCCCTGAGGTCCAGCCCAGACAGCCCAATGATGGTCACAGCCCCAGTGCTCCCTCTGGCACTATCTCACTCCTGATTCCAACTAACAATGGAGCAGGCTCCCAGCCTTGAGCTGGCTCTGGCTGCACATTCTCCCCCCCGCCCACAGCATTCCCCAGCACACAGCAGGAGCTGTGGGAACCTTTGGGAGCCGTTCATCCAGCTGTGCTCCGCTAGGGCTGTGCAGGCTCCAGTGAGGCTTCACCAGCTGTGTGAGCACCTGCAGTGCCAGGGCAGGACAAACAGCAGCTCCCAGTGCTGGCAACAGTGGCAGCCAGGCTCTCACCTCCTGCCGGCGCTGCTCCTTCTTGAGCTGGGCGATCTCGCGGTTCCTCTTGGTCTCCGCCAGCCGCCGCCGCTGCTGCTCCTCCCGCATCTGCTTCATCAGCGCCACCTGCGAGGAGGGGCCGTGTGCCACTGCCCGGGCACCCACACACCCACCCAGCAGAGACTCTGCACTCCCCACCAGAGCAGGGAACACTGCTCCCAGCAGGGAGCCTTCTCCAGCTGATTCCTCCCTGCTCTGTCTGTTGGGTTGATGTGTCCAGAAATATGTATTCTGTCCCCATCTGTTGAAGCCAAGGGGTAGTGATTTCCTTATCCCCATGGCACATACTGTCTGCTAATGGGCCATTTTAAAAACAAGGTGAAGCAATCACCTTTATCTTTTCCACAATCCATCCTCCCTCCAGGAGATATCTCCTGTTCATGGCCATTGAGTCCAGTGCATGACTGATTAAATTACATCATCCAACTGGGAGATGCTCCAGCCAGGGGAGGAGCCAAGCCTTTCCTACCCAGATAAAAACTGAGATTTGGAACACCAGAGCATCTTTCCCACTGGATTCCAGAGGAAAGCCAGACCTTTCCACATCATCCCTGGATCGTCAGAGGAAACAGCACCTTCTCCAGGAGCACTGCTCCAGCTGAACTACATCTGCCCCTGCAGGAGGATGCAGCCACCATTGAATGGGACTGCTGCCACCACCCTGACTGACTGACGGGTGTCAGCTTGGATTCTGACTCTGGCATGGTTGGGATTGTTCTTTGTAATACTGCATTTCTATTTTAATTTTCCTAGTAAAGGACTGTTATTCCTAATTCCCCTCTCTTTGCCTGAGAGCCCCTTAATTTCAAAATTATAATAATAATAATTTGGAGGAAGGGGGTTTACATTCTCCATTTCAAATACAAGCTTCTACCTTTATTGGCAGATACCTCCAAACCAGGACACCCTGGCACATCCAGGTACCTTTGCCTTCTTCATCTCGGCCACCTCTGCCTGCAGCTTGCGCAGCTCCCGCTCGTAGCGGGACTGGTTCTTGAGCAGGCGAGCGTGCTCCTTCTGGGCTGCCTGCAGCTTCTGCAGGTCCCGGTTCATCTCCTTCAGGCGCTTCTCGTAGTCTGCTTTGATCTTGTTGGCTTTCTCCTCCGTGTAGCACTCCATGGTGCCTGGTGGGTGGGGAGAGAGCTCGCAATGCCACACACCCGGGATCCTCCTGTATCCACATACTCTGTCTGGAGGCACCAAGCACTGTGTCCCTCCCTGACCCACCAGAGCCCCCTCACCCTATTGTGAACTGGGGTCTGTCTGGGAATACCCGCTGGAACAGCTCAGCACAGTGGCTGGCTTGAGCAGAGCTGCAGACTGAGACCCACAGCCACATCTGTGGGTGACCCTGCCCTATTTAAGTGTGGAGATCAGCCACACCACCAGGTCTCAGGCCCCTCAGCCCCTCAGTTTCCCCAGGAGTCCCCACAGCTCAAGAAGTGGTGCTCAAGGCTGGAAGAGGCTTTGCCTCACCATCCTTCTCCAGCACCAGTAGGGCCCAGAGCTTTGCAGTTGACTGAAAAGACAAGAAGAGTCTTGGGGGTAGAAGCAGGGGCATGACAAAGCTCTACCAGGGAAAGGGGCAGAAGCTTTGACCTAGAGTTAGCTGGAACTGGGGTCTGAGGCTGTGAGAATGGGATCCCGTGGGTCAGGCAGTTCTCACTGAGGTTCTGCAGCACCCGGTCCCGCTCCAGCTGCGTGTCCCGAATCTTGTTCTGCAGTAGGATCAGCTTCTCCTCATACTGGTGCTTGAGGGTCTGCAAACGCCGCTGGCTGTTCTCCAGCTCGTCAATCAGCTTCTGCTTGATCTCAATCTCACAGGTCAGATCCGCCAGGTCAGCCTGGAAATTCACAGCTGGAGGCAGAGCAGAAAGTCAGGCTGGGAGGCATGGGGAGCATCACTGCCATGGCCCCACTGAGTCACAGCACAGGGACAGGGCAGGGGAGGCACACTCTGGGGAGCAGCAGCACCCCAAAGAGCACTGCAGCAACCCTGGGGCTCTTCCAATCCCACAGGGGTGTTCTGATGAACTCTGCCTCTCCAAGAGCACAGCCCATTGCCAGAGTTACCAGCATGCCCCTCCATGCCCATGGCTGCACACAGGTCACCACTTTACCCTTCTCCTCTGCATCCGAGTCCGAGTCCACCAGGCTCTCCTCACTGCCCGAGTCCTCATCTTCATCCTCATGCCCATCCTCTTCCTCACAGCCACTCTCATCCTGTTCTTCCTCCTCCTAAGAGATGAGTGCCTAATCTCAGCCAGCAGGAGACAGAAGGTCTGTCCTTCTCCTCACAGCTTTTCCCTCCTCCAAACCTGTGCTCACCCTACAGCAATGGGCCACAGCCCCTCAGGGGGCACTCAGCCTCCCACACAGGATGCCCAGGGGCTGCAGCACCATTTCTAAACCCCCAGCAATCCTGCTGAGAGGAACAGCAATTTGACCCATTCATTTTTGCATCCATCCCTTCCCAGCTCAGCAGCCTGACACGTCTTCATCTGTGCTGATTGAAACCAAGCTCCCAAAAATGTGGACTCCTTGTTCTACAGCCAGGCTGACTGGGGAGTACCCAGCTTCCCCCTGTCCAGCATGAAGCCTCAGCAAAATAAACCCTTCCAGACTGCTTCAGGGCCAGGCTGAGCTTAGCCCCTCTCCCACTTGTGGCAATTCCAGTGCCCCACACCCAGACTCACCTCTTCCACCTCGTTCTCATCTGTCTCCTCCCCATTGTCCTGCTGCAGTTTCTGCCGCTTCTTAAACGCCTCCTTCTCAGGGCTGGGGGAACAGAGGGGAGCTGGTGAGTCCCAGCATGGGAGAGGCCAGAAAAAGGTGCTGCTGGGCACACCCTCCCTCCTGCTCTGGGGAAAACAGCCTCTGGAACTATGTGATGGGGGGAAGGGAAGGGAAGGGAAGGGAAGGGAAGGGAAGGGAAGGGAAGGGAAGGGAAGGGAAGGGAAGGGAAGGGGAGGGGAGGGGAGGGGAGGGGAGGGGAGGGGAGGGGGGGGAGGGGGGGGGGGGGGAGGGGGGGGGGGGGGGGGGGGGGGGGGGGGGAGGGGGGGGGGGGGGAGGGGAGGGGAGGGGAGGGGAGGGGAGGGGAGGGGAGGGGAGGGGAGGGGGAGGGGAGGGGAGGGGAGGGGAGGGGAGGGGAGGGGAGGGGAGGGGAGGGGAGGGGAGGGGAGGGGAGGGGAGGGGGAGGGAGGGGAGGGGAGGGGAGGGAAGGGAAGGGAAGGGAAGGGAAGGGAAGGGAAGGGAAGGAAGGGAAGGGAAGGGAAGGGAAGGGAAGGGAAGGGAAGGGAAGGGAAGGGAAGGGAAGGGAAGGGAAGGGAAGGGAAGGGAAGGGAAGGAAGGGAAGGGAAGGGAAGGGAAGGGAAGGGAAGGAGGAAGGGAAGGGAAGGGAAGGGAAGGGAAGGGAAGGGAAGGCTCAGCCCCAGGTGTGCAGGCTCTGGCTACAGCAGGCACAGGGAGAGCAGGATAGCCAAGCCCACAGCACAGAGGGCACACAGCTGCCCTGCCCAGCTCCCCTCACCTCTTCCTCTGCTGGCGCCGCTCCTTCTTCTTGAGGCGCTCCAGGTCCTGCTTGGCCCTGCGGAGCACGTCGGAGGCCTGGGAGTCGGCGGGGGGCGCGGGGCTGGGCAGGCCGGGGCCCGGGGAGGAGCCCGCGGGGAAGGGGCCGCGCGCAGAGAGCCGCGACAGGCTGCGGCGCAGAGACTCGTTCATGGACTCGCTCTCCAGCAGCTTGGTCCTAGGATGGAGACAGGCACAGTCCAGCCCACAGCACAGCAGGGGGAACCTTGCCTGGGTTTAGAATCGCAGAATGGTTTGGGCTGGATGGGACTCTAAACCTCATCTCGCTCCACACTCCTGCCATGGGCAGGGACATCTTCCACTAGATCAAGTTGCTCCAAACTCCAAACAGTTGCAGGTAACCACAACTGCTTTGGGCAAACTGTGCCACTGCCTCACCACCCTCACAGGGAAGAATTTCCTCCTTACTTCTAATCTACATCTCTCCACTTTTAGTTTAAAGCCATTTTCCCCTGCCCTATCACTTTCTGACCATGTAAAAAAATAAAAATCCAGCACTCACTCTCTTTATTATAAGCTTCCTTTAGGCAGTGGAAGGGGCTCTAAGGTCTCCCCAGAGTCTTTTTCAGATTGAACATTATATGCTCGGATGCATGAGCCAGAGACAGAAACAACTAAACCATTCCCACTAACGATGGGTCAGAAAGCCACAATGCTGCCAGACAGGATATCAAGATTGAGCAAGAGACTGGGATGGACCCACCTTTGGGAGGCAGCAGTCCCTGGAAGACCCCAGGCACTTCAAACAGGACCTCCCCATCCATCAATGCCCACACCAAGGACAACAATCACCAAAGCACTGACTGGCACAAGGCTGGGCCTCCTTCAACCCTGTGTAGCAGCAGCAGTGCCACCTGCTCTGCTCCACAAGGCTTACAGCTCACCCCAGCAGTGCTGGAGGCACTGAGCAGTGTGAGCCATCCAGCCACACACCCTGAGCCCAGTGACTCTCCAGCTGTGCCAGCTGTGTGCCCACTCACCTCAGCTCCTCAATCTCCCGGATGTAGTTCTGGATGAGAGTGCCAATGGCTTCGTTACCATCACCTGCAGACAGAGATACCGCTGGAGAGAGGCAGAGCTGGACAGAGACAGACACTGCCTGTGGCACAGCTGGACAGAGGCACAGCTGGACAGATACAGACACTGCCTGTGGCACACCCTCCCCCCAGCTGCTGCCTGGGCTGCCACACCATGCCCAGCCTCACCTGCTTTGGCCAGCATCAGGTTGGCCTCCTGGCTCATGAGGTAGGTGACCCTGCTGTTGATGGCGTCGATGGCCTCCTGCATGGCCTTGACCCGCATGCGCAGGGCGCTGTTCTCCTTCTGCAGCATGGCGTTCTCACGGAACAGGTCACTGTAGCCCTCCGAGCCGTCCTCCCCCATCACACGCTTGCCCTGGGGGCACAGGGAACCCCCTGAGTGCAGGGGAGCTGGGACACACTGACCCACCCAGGGCAACACCAGCCTTGAGAGCTGGGACAAGTTGGGGGCCAGGAAAGTCTGAGCTGAACAGGCAGTGAGAGATGCTTCAGGGCTTCTGCCTGCCTTATCATCCCCAAAACCTGGCCAAGGTCCTGTCTTGACAGGCAGGAGCTGAGACCCTGCTTCTGGAGTCTCCTGACTCCTCCTAGCAGTTACCCCTATCCACAGGGACTGGGGACAAGAGGGTCTGTCCCACTAACTCTGCCCCAGTCCAAACAAGGAGGGGGCTTTCTGTCTCTGCCTCCTCACCTGAGGGTCACTCAATCAGCTGGGTTTGCCTTTGGTGGAGTTCATTTTCCCCACAACTTTGAGTGGTGCTGTGTTTGGGATCTGTGCTGAAAACAGCACTGATCCCACAGGGATGATTTAGCTCCTGCTGAGCAGGGCTTGCACAGCACCAAGTGCTCTTCTCCCCCTCACCCTGACCCACCAGCATTGGGCCAGGGGTGCACAAGGAATCCAAGACAGCTGTCCCCCACTCACCACAGGGACATCCCAAACCACTTGATGGACAGCATATAAAGCTGGGGGAAGGAAGAAGAAACAGGGGATGCCTGGAGTGTTGTCCCAAGTCACTTTGACCCTTGAGGGAGCCCTGCTGGGCTGGGGATGTGTCTTGGGTTGCAATGCAGGATGTGGCCAGCAATGTGGATTCTGTCCCCATCTGTTGCAGCAGCGTGGGGCAGTGACCCTGATCTCCTGGCACATATTCTCTGCTAATGGGCCATCTTTAAACCAGCTGGGGCAATCATCTTTATCTTTCCCACAGCCCATCCTCCCTCTAGGAGATATCTCCTGTTCATGGCCATTGAGTCCCAGTGCATGACTGATAAAATTCCATCATCCCACTGGGAGATGCTCCAGCCAGGGGAGGAGCCAAGCCTTTCCCACCTAGATAAAAAATGAGATTTGAAACACCAGTGCACCTTTTCCACTGGATTCCAGAGGAAATCCAGACCTTTCCACATCATCCCTGGACCTTCAGAGGAAAACTGCACCTTCCACAGGAGCACTGCTCCAGCTGAACCACATCTGCCACTGCAGGAGGATGCAGCCACCATTGTATGGGAGTGCTGCCACCACCCTGACTGACTGACGGGTGTCAGCTTGGATTCTGACTCTGGCAGTGTTTTGGGATTGCTCTTTGCAATACTGTATTTCTATTTTAATTTTCCTAGTAAAGAACTGTTCTTCCTAATTCCCATATCTTTTCCTGAGAGCCCATTAATTTCAAAATGATAATTTGGAGGGAGGGGGTTTACATTCTTCATTTCAGAGAGAAGCTTCTACCTTTACTGGCAGACACCTGTCCTTCAAACCAGGACAGGATGGCTGAACACCTCCCTGTGACGGGACACGGGGAATGAGCTCCTTGGTTTGCTTTACTTCTCAAACAACATCTAAACCAAAGAGTTTTCTCACTGCCCCTCCCCACCCTCTGTGGGACAGTGAACACTGGCTGTCCCCTGCTGGGCAGGGCACTCACAGCCTTGTACTCCATCAGCTCCATCTGCAGCCGGGCGATCTCGGCGCGCAGGGCGCTGATCTGCTGGCTCGTCTTGTCCTGGTTCACCACCACCTTGTTCTTGATGTTGCGGGCGCGGTTCGCGTACTTGAGCGTGTTCAGGGTCTCCATGAAATCCCGGTCGGAGGGGCTCACACAGGCAATCATGATGGTTTGGCTTGGGGATGCAAGGCCAGCGTGAAAGGCAGTCCCTGCACAGCTCAGCAAGCCAGCAGGTGGAAACCCAGAGCTCTGCTCTGACCCCAGCCACCCATCCTGGGCCCTTCTGGGCTTTAAAACAAGGCATGAACTGGGTTCATCCCTCCCACAGCCAGAGCAGCCACAAGACCCCTCAAGCACATCACACAGCCCTGAGCAAACAGCCCCTCCTCAATGCCTCCCACTTTGGAGAAGAGGCAGGGAATTCAGTCCCATGCTGGGCACCATCACTTGCCAAGTCCCAGATCTGTGAGGACTCAGGAAGGTTTTGCACCAGCTGATCCTGCCAAAGCTGCTAATTGCACCTGAGGAACCACTGTCTTTACATCTGCAAAGTCATGGCCTGCCTGAAAGAAGGCATCTCTTCCTCACCAGGCAGCCACTGGAGTCCTGAGATAGCTCCTACATAGCTGCAGAGTGCCCTCAGCCCCATCTGCAGGGGACAGGGCCAGGAGCCCCTCACCCCAGCCCAGCCCCCACTGGGACCCCCTTACCTGTTGCCCCCAAGGGAGTCCTGCAGCAGCCGGGTGAGCTTGGAGTCACGGTAGGGCACGTGCACAACTTTCTTGCTCTGGTCTCCAAGGGCACTGATGACATTCCCCAAGGCCAGCTACCAACACAAAGGGAACCCCCCAGATTCAGCCCTGCTGAGGATACAGCTGCCATGTGGCCAGCACGTCAGGCCTGGGGCATGCACTGAGAAGAAGCACCAAGCCCCAGAGTGGGTTTTGTAGCTGTGATGAGCAGATCTCACCCTTTTGGGACCTGCACTGCTGTGTCCAGCTGCACCCCTCCCCAAAGTCTCCCTTGGCACAAAGCTGTGCTCTCACCACTGGCATGTGCTTCCTGCCATCAGACCAGAGCAGCACAAACCCCAGCCAAGACAGCAGTACCCAACAGCCCAGCTCCAAGCAAGACCCAGAAGTGTCACAGGGCTCCCTGGCAGGCCTTGCCCTGCCATCCCCCACCCAGCAGCACAGCCCAGTGCTGTACCAGCCCACAGTTGATGGAGATCCCCTCCTTTGCTCTCTCGCCGGTGGCACCCGTCCGCTTCAGCCTCTCCGAGCCAGCCAGGTCCACAAAGTGAAACTTGGCTGTCAAGGTCTCATACTCAGCAGCAGGCTGGGATCCATCCAGAAGGCTGCTCACCTCCTCATTCACCTGCAACCAGGGACACATGGGGGGTCACCAGCCCAGACTGGAGCAGGCAGGGGTTCCCTTGCCTTCACTCAGACACTGGTGAGAGTCTGAGCGTTCACCCTCCCTATCCAGCCCCTCAGAGATGGGGACAGGATCCCGAGAGCAGCTTGCTCTGAACCATCCCACCTTTGATCAGCTCACCCTCAGCTCCCATTCAATCCTAATGCTGGCTGTGACTGGAAAGAAGACAGAAAAATCTCTGCTTCTCTTTGCCAGACTTCAAACCCTCTCCCTCCCCAAGGGAACTTCATGCATCACCTGGGTATGGAACCCAGGAACTATGGAGGTGGAAAAGAAAGAAAAATCTCCCAAGATAACAACCTTTGGTTTTTCTTCAAAATTAATGATTTCTATTTAGAGTTCCAACAGGTACAGCACCCCCATTCTGCTAATACATTGCTAACAGCCACCGAAGTGCCAGTCTATGCTGAAGAATCCCTTTCCTGACTCAGTTTCCTGACAAACCATGCTGAAAAAACTTCACCTCCCTTCCTACCAGTTCCAAGATGCTTCAAAAATCCCTTCTTACACTGGGGACTCAGGAAATAGCTTTCATTTTGAAAATTGTCTTATGAATGCTTTTGATTGTTTTTGTTATTTTGTGTTTTTTTAATTACCTCAACCATTTGATTTTAAAATCCTTAAAAGAGGCATTCTTAATTAATAAAGAAAAAGGGAGTTGTGGAGACCAAAAGCATTCCCAATTAGGGAAAGCAACCCCTGTTCTGTTCCCTGGATCAACCCTGTGCCCCTTTGTCTCTGGTCACTCCCACCCTGTTCCTCTGTTGGCCCTCTGCCCTAACCCCACCCTTATAACACCCCCATGTCCCCTGATAATTGGTCTCTGATGTTCTCCCCACCCTGCTCATCCCATGTACTTTAGACTAAAGCCTAAAAGCTCCCTTGGCCTTTTATTCTCTGAATCCTGGGCAATGCACACACGTGGCTGAAATAAAACATCTCTGTAAAACCCCTGCAAAGGCCCTTCCTGCTCTTTTGCTTGCTTTCACCTCAAGCAACAAGCAGATGCAACAAGGAGCAGCCTGGCCATGAGGCAGGAGCACATCTCACCAGCTCTGGGCGGGCACACACTCTGGTCTGGCACAGGTGGATGGTGAAGATGGCGTGGGAGCGGGAGCTCTGCACGTTCATCTGGGTGCTGGCGGTGGTGCGGGAAAGAGCTCCTTGTTTTAGGCACTGGATCAGCTACAACGACACCAGCAGGGGAGGAAACCTTCAAGCACCCTTTTAGGGAGCCAGGACAGACCCAGTGCAGCTCAGCAGACACACTGACCTCCTCCAGAACACCCCAGCACCGCTGTCCCATCCCGGCAGAGATCTTCCCCCACCAAGCTGCACACAGCACACCCCTGGGCAGTGGCACCCAGCTGCCAGCCCTGTTTGTGTCTGCCCCTGCTCACCCACCTCATCCTGGGAGCTGATGAGGCGTGACGTGACCCCCGTGGTGTAGATGCTGCCGCTGGCATCCTCGTGGATTTTGATGTTGGATTTGCGGTGCCGCGCGTCGGGGTCCCGCGTGCTGTCAAACAGGTCCAGGATCTCCTCGTTGTACAGCTGAGGGGGCAGTGGGTGTGGGGTGAGCAGAGCAAGGAACAGGCTGCTCAGCCTGGCACTGAGGGGCTGGCAGGAGCTGCCCTCTGGCACCCTGCTGCCACTCCCCACAGCTGTGTGTGCTCACGCTCGTCTGCAGGGCCGAGTGCAGGGGCAGGACAGGAGGCACAAGCAGGTGATGCAGAGAGGAGATGATGCACAGAAACATGGAAAAGCCCTCTAAAATAATCCAGTACGACCACTCCCCCTGCACTGTCACATTCATCACTAACCCATGTCCCCAAATGCTACATCCACACATCTTCTGACCACTCCCAGGGATGGTGACTCCACTGCTGTCCTGGCAGCCTGTGCCAATGCTACACCACTATTTCAGGGAAGAAATCTTTCTAAACCTCAGCTGGCACAACTTGAGGCTGTTTTCTCTTGTCGTGTTCCTTGTCCCTGGGAGCAGAGCTTGACCCCCATCTGGTCCCACCCTCCTGTCAGGAAGTTGTAGAGAGGAAGAAGATCCCCCTGAGTCCCCCAATTCCTTCAGCCACTCCTCATCAGGCTGGTGCTCCAGAACTTGCCATGCAAAGCTCTGAGCTGCAGTCTGAGTTGGTTTCTACTGCCCAAACCTGTCCAGTTCCTGGTGCACTTGGGCAGCTCCACTGAGCAAACACCCAGGAGCTACACATCCCCCCAGCCTTCCTGGCTCACCTGGCCACATGAGCCAGTGAAACCCCACTGTCATCACAGCTCAGGGTCACCTCTGTCAGGTGGAAAGGGAAAAAGGGGGACCAGGGAGTGCTGAACAAGCAGGAAAACCCTGCTGCCCCAGAGCTGACTCCATCCATATCTTAACTCTGCTGGGTCCCCTCTCAGCCTGGGGTGGAGGGACACCCCTGCACATCTGTCCTGCTGCTACCACCACTGTGTCACCTCTTGACCCCCATTCTATGCACTGGGTCACCCAAGGACTGCAGGTTCCTGGCCAGCAGAAGGGATCAGGCTAATCCGTCCCTGGCTGCCCCAGGTGCCACCAGGCTCCTCAGAGGTTTAAACCTGCTCCCAGGAGCAAAATCACAAGACAGGGATCAGCCAGAACAACAAGTCCTGTGCCCCTGCCATGACAGAAGGGTTGGTGACCAGTGCCTGATGTGGCCATGTGCTGCTTCAGCCATGCAGGACTTCAGGACAGGCAGGAAATTGTCCCTATTTCCATTCCAGCACACAGGATCCCTAAAGAGAAGCCCCACAAACTGAGCACAATTGGGCAGGAGCTTGGATAGTCCAAGTAATGGGAATGGGAGGGTACAACAGCATTGCAGGAGCTAACAAAGGCTCTGCAGATGGAGGCATAAGTGGGAAGGATTTCTCCAGCAAGGAGGTGACTTTGGGCCCTCTCCAAGCCATCAACATTTGAAGACACCCAGATGTGATGGCCAACAAAGCCACCCAGAGGCAAGAGCACAGCTCAGGCCCCTCCCTGCCCATCTCCTCTGGGTCACAACCTCCACCAGATGAAGCTTGCTGGGAGCTCAGCTTTGCTCAGCACCACCCTGTGCTTTCTCACTGGGGCCTTAAAACAGCTCCCACTTGCAGCTCTGTGCTCTTTCAGCCCAGGAACAATCCCCAGGAAAAATGCTGCCAACACATGAGGCCCACAGGCTTCCCAGGACACTTCTCCAGGGAATGAGGCAGCTAACAGAAGAGGCTTTTGAATAGGAGAGGTCAGGACAGAGGCAGGAGAGGATGCATGCTCAAGGTGAGCGATGCAAAAAAGGATATGGAAAATAGCACAGTCCTTCCCCAGCTCCCCCTAGAGTGGCACTTTCTTCTCCTCCTGTTTCACAGGGAAGTCTGGTCCAAGGCAGCAGAAACCTTGACCCCAAACAGGGGTGACAAACAGCCCAGAGCCCCTGCACCCCCAGGGGAACAATCATAAGACTTTTCCCCATGCTGAGATCTCCCTCCACCAGCTGGGAGCCATCCTGAGGGTAACAACATGCAGGTGCTGCCACACATCCCAGCCCCACGCTTGTCACAGGGTCCAGCCCTGCCAGCACACGGAGATGTGGAGGATCCCGGGGGCAGAGAGCAGGGCAGGGAGCACGGACAGGGCAGGGCCAGGGAGCCCCAGCGCTCCCACACGCACCTCCAGGAACTGGGCGCTGACTTTGAACTCGGGCGCGGCCACGCCCTGGCTGCGGGCCGCTCGCTGCCGCTGCTCGATGCCGCTGAAGAGGTGGCTGATGGCCCGCGGGATGATGCCCTGCTCCTCCTCCGAGATGCTCATGTCGAAGCCCGTGCCCATGGTGTAGGTCTTCCCTGCTCCAGTCTGTGCAGGACAGCCAGGGGGAGCTGCCTGGGCCCTCCCAGGCTCAGCTCTGCCCAGTGCACCCCATATTTCCCCCCTGCTGCTTTAGGCTCCCCAAACACCCTTGCTGAGCCTGTGATCGCCAAAGCACATCAGCACCCACACTCCCAGCCCTGCCACCCCCTCCTCTCACCAGCCAGGGATAACTCTGCACACCCGGGGTCTCACACCCCCTCCAGCTCCCCCGAGCCCTGCAGGTGCCCCCTGAGCCCCCTGAGGGCAGGGCTGTACCTGCCCATAGGCCAGCACGGTGGCATTGTAGCCCTCGAAGCAGCCCTCGATGAGCTTCCCCATGCACGTGGAGTAGATCCGCTCCTGCCACGTGTCCAGGTCAAAGACAAAGTCATAGGTGAAGGCCTTGTCCTTCCCCAGCAGCACCTGGGGCTCGCCAGGTGTCACCGAGGTACAGATGTGACATCCCTCTATCTTCTCTTTGGGCAGCTGTGGACGGATCCTGCGGGAGGAGAAGCAGGCATGAGGATGTGAGCACAGCCCATCCTCTGATCCATGCCCCAGAGTGGGTCTAGTCCAGCACACAGAGGGAAAAGACTGCTCCCCACTGGTACAGCCTCACCTCGAGTGCTGTGTGCAGTTTTGGGCACCACAGTGTAAGAAGGACATAAAGCTGTTAGGGGGGACATAAGAATGGTGAAGGGCCTTGAGGAACCATATGAGAAGCAGCTGAGTTCACTTGGCTTGTTCAGACTGCACCAAAGCAGCCTGAAGTCAGACCTTATCGAGGTCTGCAGCTTCCCCACAAGGAGCAGCTCTGATCTCTGCTCTCTGTGACCAGTGACAGGACCCAGTAACAGTGAAAGGACTCCAGTAACAGCTGCAGCTGTGCCAGGGGAGGGTTATGTTGGATATCAGGAAAGATTCTCCCCCCAGAAAAGGTTCTCTTTCTCCTGTGCCCAGGGAATGGGCACAGCCCCAAGGCTGCCAGAGCTCCAGGAGAGTTTGGACACTGTTCCCAGGTACAGAATGGCATTGCTGGGGTGTCCTGCACAGTACCAGGAGCTGGATCAGTGAATCTTGTGGGTCCTTCCCAACTGAGGACATTCTGCAACCCCTGCTGGACACGTGTCTCATGCAGTCTCTGCCTGTAGCACAGAGCATCCAGGGCAGGGGATGCTTCAGCTTCTGCAGCCAGCTATAACCCTGACCTATTTGCAGCTGAGAACAGAGGTTGACACACCCCAGAAACACCACCAGACACCTCCATGAATGAGGTGACAGGCAGGGCTGGGCACAGAGTAAACACAGCCTGGCCCTAGAACTGCCCTGGACCAGCAGCCCAGGCCAGGCAGCCCTCACACCTGCAATGGCTCATTGACTCCTGGCAGGGATGGGCACACACAGGGGCCCTGGCAGGGATGGGCACACACAGGGGCCATGGCAGGGCTGGGCACACACAGGGGACATGGCAGGGATGGGCACACACAGGGGCTGTGGCAGGGATGGGCACACACAGGGGCCTGGCAGGGCTGGGCACACACAGGGGCTGTTGTGGCAGGGATGGGCACACACAGGGGCCATGGCAGGGCTGGGCACACACAGGGGCCTGGCAGGGCTGGGCACACACAGGGGCTGTTGTGGCAGGGATGGGCACACACAGGCCATGGCAGGGCTGGGCACACACAGGGGCTGTGGCAGGGATGGGCACACACAGGGGCTGTTGTGGCAGGGCTGGGCACACACAGGGGCCTGGCAGGGCTGGGCACACACAGGGGCTGTTGTGGCAGGGATGGGCACACACAGGGCCATGGCAGGGATGGGCACACACAGGGGCCATGGCAGGGCTGGGCACACACAGGGGCTGTGGACGGCACTGAAGCAGCCCCACAGGGATGGGAAGAGCCAGGCAGCCCAGCCACAGCCCAGCCCTGCTCCCTCCCAACACAGACACCAAACTGCAGCTACAAAGGCTGGAAATGCAAAATGCAAAACCATGACAAGACAGTCCTGACCGTCTGAACCACAGCACCACCCAGCCCCAAGCTGTCCCCAGCCTTGAACTCACCATGGCACTGGGACAAGCTGTGCTGGCTCCTGGCTTGGGCAGGGAGCGTGACCCACCCATCACATCCCACCCAGGGCTCTCCTCCCTGCCTGAGGACCGTGGGAGCAGAGCAGCCAGACCTCCCAGACCCTGCTGCCCTGCCCAGCCCTGCCCAAATCCTGCTGCCCTGCCCAGCCCTGCACAGACCCTGCACAGACCCTGCTGCCCTGTACAGACTCTGCACAGACCCTGCTGCCCTGCACAGACCCTGCTGCCCTGCAGGGCTGCACAGCTCTGGCTGCAGTGGATGGATGCACGGGCTGGAGGAAGCTGGGGGCTCCCAGGGGACTCATGGAGAAAGGAGTTTGGAGCCAAGCACCATGCAAATAGCTCTCATTAGTGCTAATGACTGCACAGCTCCCGTCCCCTGTGCTCCATAAACACAGCTATTAATTCCTTCCAACCACATCCCTGGCAAGCCACACCAAGACCTGAGCAGCCACTGTGTGCACTGGGACCCAGAATTATGGAATCTCCTGAGCTGGAAGAGACCCACCAGGATCACCCAGTGCAGCTCCTGACCCTGCACAGACACCCCTAAATCCCACCCTGTGCATCCCTGGGAGCTGTCCAAACAGCTCTGGCAGCCTCAGAGCTGTGTCCATCACCTGGGCAGTGCCCAGCACCCTCTGCAAAGAACCTTTCCCAAAATCCAACCTGGCCCTCCCCAGCACAGCTTCATGCATGAGTCTCTGCTCCTCAGCCAGCCAGGAGCAAAGCTCAGGAGGGCCAAGGCCCTGGGCTTATTTGGGGTTTGTCCCTGGCAGGGCAGACAGGGCACAAACACCCCTGTGCTCCCCCACCCCTCGCAGCAGACACATGGGAACTGCTCTCTGTGGATATATTTAGCTCAGCCGCCACAATAAAAAGCAGCTTCTGATGTGCTCAGTCCCAGACTCGTTCCTGTCGCCTTCCCAGGGTTCCACCCTCCTCCAGAAAAATTATCCCTGACTTTAATTACTTTTGGAGCAAGATGATGTGCTTCCCCCATCCCCACCCTAGACTGAACAGCAACTGCAGCCCCAGGGAATGGGCAGAGGAACGAACTGGAGCCACAAAACGTTTGGGAATTTTTTTCTCTCTCAGGAAAAACAAAAGCAGATTTTCAGCAAAATATTTCTTTCTCTCCATTCATCCCAGTGGGTTAAACACCTGCAAGGGGGGGTTGCAGCAGCATGAGCAGCAGCACTAGAGGGGTGTGTGCACATGAATTTTCCACAGGAACCCACCCTGAGCCTGGCCACGCTGGGCTGTTCCAGTGTCCATACACCATCTGCCCCACTCCCATTCCCCAAACCTCACTGCCCAGCCAGCTCCAAGCATCCAGGAGACCCATCCCTCACCCTGGCTCTCCCAGCCAGGGGACTTGTGGACTGGTGAGGACCCACGTGCCAGTCCCCAGTGTGCTCCCCTCTGCCATCCTGCCCCATCTCCCCAGCACAAGAGAGACACAGGAGATGCAGGAACCCCCCAGGAAAGTCCTGCTCCTCAGGCAATTGGCCAAGCATCACCCAGGGATGTCCCTGGGAGCTGCTGCCAGCTGGTGGACAAACACTACAACCTGCTCCACACCTGGTCAGGAGCCACCAGCCCTGAGGACAGCTTGTGCCAACCAATGGGACCCACAGCAGAGCCAAACACATTGGGGTGTCCTGGCCTACAGAACACCCCACCAAGAGCTTTGCTGCCCTCCTGAGAGCCCATGACACAGATTCCTGTTATGTGACAGGCAGGAACCCACCTATTAAACAGCAGCCAAAATTAACCAACAGCTCACTAGCAGGGTGCTGTGTTCCACCCTCCAGCATGGCAGGAGTGTCCCAAGCTTTCCCTGACAGTCTGCGTCCAGCCAGCCCCACACTGGCACTGGTGACCACCTCTGCCCAAAGCTGGCACAGGGAGGACACAGCTTGCTCAGTGCTCATCTCCCTCCTGTGAACACACCAGCCTCAGCACAGGCAGCACCCTAGGAAGGAGAAAGGCAGCAGGAAAGGAGAAAGGCAGCAGGACCATGGCCACACCAACACCCCCTCAGCTCCCTCTGAAGGGACAGCAACAAGGCTTGGGGAGCCAGGACAGCCCCAGCCAAACGCTCCTGCCAAGAAAACCTTCCCAGGCAGGCAGCAGAGCAGGCAGGAGGTGGAGGATGAGCACACAGAGGAGCAGGCAGGGTGCAGAACATCCCTCCTGAAGCGGCAGCTCCCGCTGGGCGGTGACGGCGGCACAGCAGGAGCCTGATCCAGCAGCAGCATCCAAGGCAGCAGCACGAGCCAGGAGAGCTGCACACACAGGGACACACAAAGGGACCCCAGCAGCAGCGTCCCCACTGCTCCCACTGCCATCCCTGCCAGGCTGGCAGGCTCTGAAAGCAGCGTCTCCATGGCTGAGCTGCAGGGACACGGAGCATCTGCGGGGAGGGGGTGCTGCAGCCAGGGCAGGAGCTGAGCACAGAGCTGAGCAGGCACAAAGGGTGAGCTGTTCTGCACTGCTGCCCATGCCAGCCTCGGGCAGAGCAGGAGGGACTGCAGCCAGGTGCCAGGTGGGCACTGTGAGCCTGGGGATCCCTGATTCTAACAGGCATGGAGGGATCTCCCATCCCAGCACATCCAGCCCTACAAGGGGGCACAGCCAGAATCCCCAGCTCAGGGCTGCACACAGCACTGACAGCAGCAGACTCCTGTGCTCCCAGGCTGGGTGTCTCCTCACACAGGACATGGACTGCTGGGCTCATGTCCTGCTCACCCAGCTGCCTCAGCTTCCTGTCTCCCAGCCCAGCACCACGGCAGCCCAGGGGGCTCACAGCATCCTTTGGCCAAAGCCATGGCAGCACACTCCCACAGCCCTCCAGCAGAGCCACACCAGCCCCACACCACCAAACTGCCTGTGGGCACACACCAGGCCACACCATCCTGCCCTGTGCAGGGGCAGAGGGACCCAGATCCATCACCAGGAGCACCCATGTCACACAGGGGCTGTTGCACCTCGCAGGCAGCCTGAGCACACACACCTTCCAGCACTCCCCAGCACTGTCAGGGGGCTGTAGGGCAGCTGTTCACACTGGGGTTCACAAAGAGCTCCTGTCCCTCCATGACCTCTCTGCAAGCTGCCTGCAGATCCTACAAAGAGCTGTTCCACTTCCCTCCCAAGGAGGCTGCCCAGCCAGGAAGGGCTGCTTGCCCAGGGAGCAGAGCCAGAGAGCTGGAGAGCCATGGGTGGAAGAGCTCCATGGGATTTTCCCTCTCTGTGCCAGGCCCCAGACACTCATAGCCACTGCCTCTTGTCCACCCTGTCTGCAGAGGGGCACAGCTGCCCACTGCCCACTGCAGCGCTGCTGAGGCTGCCCCCACCCAGCCACAGAGCTGGAGCTGCCAGAGCCACCAGGGCACAGCTCTGGGAGCCTGTCAGGACAGTGGGCTGGGCAAGCACAGACAGCACCTGGCTCTCCTCCCCACACTGCCTGCACTCCTCCTGCTCCTGGCTCTGCTCCCACATCCCCTGTGCTCACCCCCTCCCCACATCATCTGCATTCAGCCCATTTCCCCTCCCCACACCACCTGGCACTCACCCCACTGCCATCCCCACATCCCCTATGCCTGCCCTGCTCCATCCCCACTCCTGCCATGGCCCCATCTCTGCCCCAGCCCCCATGCCTGTCCTCTCTGCTCCCTGCCTGCTTCTCTCTGCTCTGCCCCAAGCCTGCTGGCCCTGTTCTGCTGCTGTCCTGCAATCCCAGCGAGCAGCCCAGGTCAGCCAGGAGCAGCAGCTCTCACACCCTGCAGTGCTCTCCCAGCACATCTCATGGTCAAGGACAGCCCAGGCATCACAGACCCAGCAGTGAGTGGTGTGTGGGGCACTCAGCTTGGCCAAGCAGCTCCACAGGGCAGGGAAAGGGCTCCAGGTGTCCCCACATCTCCAGGCCAACACCTCAAGCATGGATGGAGCTGCCTGTGCTCCCCAGTGGCTCCCCAGGCCCAGATCCCACAGGAGAATCTGCCCCCTCTCCTGGGAAAGGATCTCCCACCCCATTCCCCTGACCATGGGACTGGCTGCCAAGGGCTGCCTCTCTGCACACAGGTTATGCTGGACACAAATCAAGACAAAGTTCAGCATTTAATTACCACAGCAGGGAAGTGGCTCAGCAATCAGAGAAAATTGAATCAGGCTCCCTGGAGACTGCCAGGTCTGGTCAGCAAACAGCCCAATTAAGAGATATAGGCAGGCACCTCCCAGCAGAGCCAAGCACAGCACAGAGCCCCCCACTCCACTGTGCCCAGTCAAACCCTGCCAAGGCACTGGGTGCCAGGCAGCACAACTGGATCAGCACTGGGGCAAGACAGAGCTCCTGGGCAGCCTGGGGGCACCCCACAGGGCTGGGATGCACCCTGAGCCCCACTGGGCACTGCCCAAAGGGGGGACATGCCTCTACATCCATCCCCCAAGGAAACCACCCCAACAGCACCCAGCCTGCCCCTCTGCAGGGCAAGCCTTGCACCCCAGAGCCCCCTGGGCTCCCCCTAATCCCAGCACTCCAGACTTTCCCAGGCTTAGGGAAACCTTTAAATCAGGCCGTGGCAGGCAGCATGTGCTGCTCATTAGCTGTGGCAGGAGCAGGAGGCTGTGAGCTGCACCATCTGCTGCTGCTGAGAGCAGGGTGAGGGACCCTGCCTGCACAGCCAGCACCAGGGACACAGCCCCACAGGGCCAGGGGATGCAGGGGATGCAGGGGCCAACCCAGTTTGGGGACTCCACCTTCACCCCCATCAGTGACTGGGATCAGCACAAAGGGAACACCACCAGGATGTTTGCAAGCAACAGAGCCAGGAGGGCTGTCTGTAAAGGGAGGCAGTGTCACCACACCCCAGGTGAGGTGGGAAACAGCACACATGATGTGCCACACACCCCAGCAGGGCCCCAGCTCCCCTCCAGCCATGCAAGAACAGCCCCAAATACACTGGCTCAGCAGCAGTATTGGCAATTAATGGGAGTTAAAGGAAAGCATCACTCACTGAGAGACCCTGGGCCTGCCAGGCCATCAGCCTGATCTTGCAAAGCACAGGGATCCCACAGGTCTGGTAGAGGGACACAGTTCCCACCCAACTCTGCCCCCATTTCCTCCCAGCCCAGTGAATCACACCCACAGCACCTCTCCCTTTCTCAGGTGCCCTGCAAGGTGCCCATGTCCCCTTCCAGCCCAGCTATGGTGTGCCCATATAAGATAAGGCTGCCCCTGAGCAGGTGCTGGCAGCCTCCCAGTGCACTCCAATTGCCACTGGGGAAACAACAACCTGAGCTGGGCAGAAGATTCTGCAGCCCCAGAGCCCAGCAGGAGCACCAGAGCAAACCTGCCCACAAGACATGGGAGCACAAAAGAGGTGCCCCTCCAGCCCCTCCCCAAAATACAAATAAATGCCAAGCCCTTGGCCAGAAGGATGGAGGATGCTATGAAGGAGCAAACCCAGTCCCTCACCTGGGCAAGGAACAGGGAATGTTTGGACCTAATGTCTCCCTCAGACAGCTGCAGCCTGAAATAATGGATGAGCAGAGACCACAGCACCATGGAGTGAGACCCTCCCTCTCCCAGCTGGGTTGTGCTTTCCAGGAATGAACTGGGCCAGGGGAAGAGCAGGAGCAGGAGTGCAGCTCCCTGCCAGCATCCCAGAGCAGAGCAGGGATGGAGACATCTCCTGTGCCAAAGTGGGGCAGGGGCAGAGGGCAGGGAGGTGCCCACACCCCTCTCAGCTGGAGCACAGGACACAGGGCCTGGCACCAGGCTCCACTCCAGCAAGTTGTGACAGGAAATCTTTACCAGCCACATTCAGGCTCCAAGGAGCTGCAGAGCAGGGAAAGGGATTGCACTGGGGCACAGCTCAGAACCCTCCCTGGCAATGGGGCAATGACTGTGTGGCATCCATGAGAGAGCAGAGAGCAGATTCTGGGCAAGGTGAGGCAGCAGGGCAGGGCCAGGGCACACAAGCACACAGCAGGGCAGCACTGGGCTGGCTCCTGCTCTGCCCAGAGAGGGAAGGGGTGGTAGGCAGGTGCCAGCCACTGTCCCTTCCACCAAGCCAAAGCAAAAGCCAGCAGCAGCTGCCCAGGGTGCAGAGGCAGCCCCTGCAGACTGATTCCTGCAGCACATCCCAGAGGCAGCTGCCCTCACAATCCACCACATCCCAAACCTGCTGGCTGTTTAACCAGTGCCATGGAGTGTTTTGACAGCCTCCAGCAGGAAACAGCCCTGTGGGAGCAGCAGTGCAGCTGTGCCCAGGGCTGGCTCTGTGACTCTCAGGGGGCTCACAGGGGATATCACCTTCCCTCCCCCGGGGCAGGGCTGTGTTTCTGACAGCTTTGTTTGGGGCTTCATCCGCGATTTTCTCCTGCCTCCAATTTCACTGCTGAGGCAGCAGCTGGCCCCGTGCTCTGCCTGATCCTTGGGATCCTGGCCTGCAGAGCTGCTGGGCCCCCCAGTGCCCAGAGAAGCCCCCAGTGATGGGTGATGAGTGCAGGCACCAACCCCAAAACCCTCCTGGAGCTGCTGTGCTGCACATCCGCTGGGCCCGGGGTGCAGCCCTGCTCCCCACAGCCCGTGTGAGCATTTCCTGTAAAACTGAGAGCCTGTGCAGCCACACAGGGCACCCACAGGGCTCAGAGCCCAGCCCCCCTGCTTTCCCCATGTCTTACAGAGTCCCAGCAGGCTCAGAGCCCCGGAGTGAAAGCAGAGCAGCAGCAGTGTCGGGGTGGCTCAGCCCAGCAGCACAACAGTCACAGGATGGGGCTGGGGCTCTCTGCCATGGCTGAGCTGCCCTCAGGGGGTGCAAAGGGTGGACAGAAAGGGGTTGGGGTGCCCATAGCCCAGCTCACTGAGGATGGAGCAGCCTCCTGAAATCCTTCCTGAGGGGATCAGGGCTGCCCCCTGACCCTGCAGACAGGAGACAGAGCACCCCAGGGCTGTGCCCTACAGCAGGATGGGCTGCTCCCCTCCCCTTCCCCTCCCCCTCCAGCAGACAGTCACATCCCAAGCCTTGGGCTGCAATTGATTGCCTTATCTCTCCCTGCAGGGCTCTGTAGCAGCTGAGCACAGCCAGGCCAACACCACCAAAGCAGGCAGGAGCCAGTGTCCCCCCAGGAACACACCAAAGGGCCTCCAAGCCACAGCAGCAGCAGGGGATGGTGGGCAGCAGGCACCAGGGCTGTGCCCTCCCTCTGCCCTTGGGCAGCAGGGACAGTGGCACAAACTGGGCTCACACCACCTTTCCAGCTGAACCCAAATCCACCCCAGAAGAGCTGATGTGGAAGGGCTGCAACTTCATTTCCTCAGTGACCGACCCCAGCTGGTTGCAGACACTTTGGATTCACAGAAAGCACCCCAGCAGGCACAAGCCCCAGCCATGTGGCACTAGAGATGCCAGGACCCTGGCAGGGCTGGAGACAGCTGATCCCACCACCAGGCCTTTGCCAGCTCAGTCACTGAAACACCCCCAAAGGTGATGAGGGGAGGGGGGACACTGAGCAGGAGCTGGGAGTCACTCCCAGCCAGCAGGGGCTATGGTGTGGAGCACAGAGCATCACAGCACGAGAGTCTGCGAGAGCAGCAGGGCACTGGAGGTTGCAGAGTTTAAATAAACTTGAAATACGACTCAACTTCCTTCCCCAATTTCACAAGCTCCGTTTCCTGCGTCTCCTCAGCAGGCCAGGCATGCTCAGTGCCAGGGGCAGCTCTGGCACAGGGGATGCCACTCTCTCTCTCAAAGGAGCCAGCCAGTTTGGAGGTGCCCTCAGGGAGCAGCTCTGCAGCCAGCCAGGCCACTCAGGCCTCCAGCCAAGGACTTTAATGGCTTGGGGGGTCAATACATGCCATCAGCTCTTCCTGACACTGCAAAACTGCTCTGCTCTGCTTCCTGAAACCAGCACAGCCACTCCCCAGCTCACTGGGGCTGCAGGAGTTGGCAGCACCTGCCTGCAATTGTGGGGAGAGGGGCTGCAGAGCCTCAGGGCACAAACCTCAAATTTCTGTCCCAATCCACAAATCAAAGCCATGCTCCTAGACAGAGGGCAGGATGGGGAGCTGCTGCACTGGCTGCACTGCAGGCACCCGTTTGAAGGTCACCTCCAAGGAGGGAGCACTGGCTGTGTGTGAGCAGGACTGAGTGAGCAGGGCTGTGTGTGTGAGCAGGGCTGTGTGTGTGAGCAGGACTGAGTGAGCAGGGCTGTGTGTGTGAGCAGGGCTGTGTGTGTGAGCAGGGCTGAGTGAGCAGGGCTGTGAGTGTGACAGGGTTGTGTGAGCAGGGCTGTGTGTGTGACAGGGCTGTGTGTGTGTGAGCAGGGCTGTGTGTGTGAGCAGGGCTGTGTGTGTGTGCAGGGCTCTGTGTGTGTGCAGGGCTCTGTGTGTGAGCAGGGCTGTGTGAGCAGGGCTGAGTGTGTGAGCAGGGCTCTGTGTGTGTGAGCAGGGCTGAGTGTGTGAGCAGGGCTGAGTGTGTGAGCAGGGCTGTGTGTGTGCAGGGATGTGTGTGTGTGAGCAGGGCTGTGTGTGTGAGCAGGGCTCTATGTGTGAGCAGGGCTCTGTGTGTGTGAGCAGGGCTCTGTGTGTGAGCAGGGCTGTGTGTGTGTGTGCAGGGCTCTGTGTGTGAGCAGGGCTGTGTGTGTGTGAGCAGGGCTCTGTGTGTGAGCAGGGCTGTGTGTGTGTGAGCAGGGCTGTGTGTGTGTGAGCAGGGCTGTGTGTGTGAGCAGGGCTGTGTGTGTGACAGGGCTGTGTGTGTGAGCAGGGCTGTGTGTGTGTGTGCAGGGCTCTGTGTGTGAGCAGGGCTGTGTGTGTGTGCAGGGCTGTGTGTGTGTGAGCAGGGCTCTGTGTGTGTGCAGGGCTCTGTGTGTGTGCAGGGCTCTGTGTGTGTGCAGGGCTGTGTGTGTGTGCAGGGCTGTGTGTGTGAGCAGGGCTCTGTGTGTGAGCAGGGCTCTGTGTGTGAGCAGGGCTCTGTGTGTGAGCAGGGCTGTGTGTGTGAGCAGGGCTCTATGTGTGAGCAGGGCTGTGTGTGTGACAGGGCTGTGTGTATGACAGGGCTCTGTGTGAGCAGGGCTGTGTGTGTGACAGGGCTCTATGTGTGAGCAGGGCTGTGTGTGTGAGCAGGGCTGTGTGTGAGAGCAGGGCTGTGTGTGAGAGCAGGGCTCTGTGTGAGCAGGGCTGGCCCCAGGGTGGCTCAGCAGCACCGAGGCAGGAGCAGCTTCCTGCTCAGACTGCTGGGCAGGCACAGCTGAGAGCAGCACAGCTCAGCCCCGTGCTCCTCCCCGCCCCACAGACAGCAGCCACACTCCGGGTAAGGGGCAAGCAAAGGCAGACCCTGCTGGCAGGGAGGGCGAGGGCCAGGCAGGATCCAGCCCTGCCCCTGCAGGCACAAGGCACAGGCACAAATCAGCCCCTGGGCCAGGAGGAGCTGCTGGGCCTGCGTTTCCTCCTGCTGACAGCAGCGCTGCAGGTACCGGCCATTTCCCTCCCAGCACGTGGGAAGCCTCAGTAATGTCCCCACAGCACAGCTGGTGGCTCAGCAGCAGGGTTCTCTGGAGCCCAGTGCAAATGGGGCAGATGAGGGTCTCCAGGAGAAGATGGGAGCCTGAGGCTGACAGTGAAACAGCTCAGCATCCCTCCTGCCTTCTCCTGCCAGACCAAGACCATCAGCAGGAACCAGGATGCACAGATCCAGCATCTCTGTTCGACTGCCCCTACTCCTCCCACCCAAGTGCTCTGTGAGCCCACACAGATGTGTCCTGATGGCTGTGGCACCTCTTGACATCAGCTGTTTGACCCCAGCAGACAGCAGTGCATTCCACCACCACCACCATCACTTCCCCAGCTCCCACCTCCCTCCCACCAGAAGCACAGACACACAGAGACCCCAAAGAAAGACACAGAGACCCCAAAGAAAGACACAGAGACCCCAAAGAAAGCTCACAGAGACCCCAAAGAAAGAGCACAGAGACCCCAAAGAAAGAGCACAGCTGGCCCATTGATGTTATTATCAAGGGACAAAAGGGGAGCTTTGATCCGTGTCCTGCTGCATACCAGAAACATTCAGTCTCCTCTGTGCTCTGATGGCTGACAGAGGTGGGATCTGGGGCAGGTTTACTCCAAGGGTCTTAGAGAATCCTGTAGCCTGGCTGCTCCACCAGCAGGGTGTCACCAGCACTGACAAAGGAAAACCTCGCTCTGCTCCAAGTGCAGGACAGGAGGGGACCCAGCCCCAGCCCCTCGGGGCTGCAGTGGCAGGAAAGGTGGGTGGTCTGCAGGGAGAGCAGCTCAGCCCTTGCACACTGAGCTCAGCACCAGAGCCACCTTCCCGCAGGGCGGCACGATCTGATGGCTTTGTTTGCAGCCTCCTTGCTCCCAGCCCTGCTCCTTTGTCCTCCCGGCTCACCTCCAGCACCACATCCCCCCTCTGCCCCGCTTCCCCAGCAGCACCGAGTGCGATGCTGGCTCACTCCCCGAGGGAAGGGGGGCTGGAGGGCTGGACCTCTGCCCCCTCGCTGGTTCCATGACCGCTCCAGCCCCACTGCAATGCTGCACACCCATCACCTCCCCGCTGCCCTCCCCTGCCCAAGCAGCAGCCGGACCAGGACCCACTGCTGGAAGGGACCTGAGCGATCGGGAGAGCCCAGCAGAAACCAGCCCACAGCCGCCATGCCGCGGGGCACCCACCCCAGCTCCAGGATGATGTTAAAAGGAATCATCTCGAGAGAAATGCAGGATGGAGACGGGAAGAGTCTGGCCAGGAGGAAATCTCCACCCCCATGGTCGGCATTAACTGGGTTCCCGGGTCAGTGTCCTGGCACAGACACTCGGTGCTGGCACAGCCCTCCTGCCCCTGTTCAGCCACCCCAGCAGGGGCTGCCGTCACTCCCGCAGCTCTCCCATCCTTCACAGCCACAGCCGGCCTCTCGAGAGGAGAATGGCAAAAAAAACCCCTCCGGCTGTTCCCAGGGCCAGCAAGGTGGAGGGGCAGGGGGAGCGGGGGGTGTGGCGGTGCACACACACGCGTGCACCCGCACACAGCCCCGCACACCCGCGTGCACCCGCACACACAGCCCCACACCCACCCTCCATCACCGCCGCTGCACCAGCAGCATCTTTTGTGCTCCCGCTCCGAGCAGGCAGGGCGGGCAGTGCCCTCCGAGCCCAGGCACAGCCCCCGCCGGGGACACTGGGGACAGAGCGGGGGGAGGCACGGCGTGTCCGGCCGGGCTGCCCCGGGGTCCGGCACCACGGGCCCGGCAGATGCGGCTGCCCCGGCACGGGGATGGATGGGGTGGGGTGAGCGGGGGCCGGTCGGTCCCTTCCCGACAGGGTCCCGGGCCGGGCAGGGTCCCGCCTGGCCGCTCCGTGGGATTCTGGTCCCCTCTTCCCGCGGGGACCGTTCCCCCCGAGGGGCAGGGAGCGGCACGGCCCCGCCGGCATGGCGCTCACAAAGAGCACGGTGACACGGGGCTGTCACCCCTCCCCGCGGGGCTCGGCCGAGCCCCCCGAGCCCCGCGGGCTCCGAGCCGGCAGCAGCTCCTGTGTGAGGTGCGGGTCTGCAGGCGCATTGTTCCCAGCACAAAGGACACCGAGATACCGCATCGCTTCCCACCACCCAGCGGGGGGGCGGGCGGGGAGCCCCCACAATGCCTGCCCGGCATCCCCGTGACACTCGGGACGGCCGAACCCACCCGCGCAGCGCCCGCAGCTGCCCCGGCCGGGGCACCCAGCTCTGCAGGTGGGGGGACCGGGGGTCCCGGCCCCGGGGGATGCGGGGGTGGGGGCGGGTGAGGGAAGGCAGCGGCGGGGAACGGGGGGAGACAGCCCCCCCGAAACGGGGGGAGCGGGGGCGGGGAGGTGAGCGGCGGGGCCGTGCGGGTGCAGCAGAGACCGGCCCGGCGGGGTCTCGCTGCCCGGGGGGGGGGTCAGAGCTCAGCGGGCACCCCGCAACCCCCCGCCTCGCACCGCAGCCGCAGCGCCCGCCCCGCCTTTCGGCACCGAGCCCGGGCGCACCGAGCCCGGCGCGCCCCCCGGCGCGCAGCCCGCCCCGCGGGAAGCACCGAGCCCGCGCTCACCTCACGGCCACCTTGACGCAGCTGTCCGGGGCCGCCATGGCCCCGCGCCGGCACCGCGGCCGCGCTGCCCCGCAGCATCCGCGGGCCGGAGGGGCGGCGCCGGGGGGCGGGGCCGCGCCAGGTGCGGGGCGGGGCCCGAACCGGACACGCCCACAGGGACTGAGCGCGGGCACGAGGCGAAGGGAGCGGGGACAGCGCGGAGCGGGGACGGACACATGGACACACGGACACATGGACACATGGACATATGCACGGATGGACACACTTAACAGGGACAGAGACCCACGGACACATGGACCCACGGACACATGGACCCACGGACACATGGACAGGGACACAGACAGGGACACACGGGGACACGTAGACAGGGACACACGGACACATGGACAGGGACACTCGGACAGGGACAGGGACACACGGACATATGCACGGATGGACACGCGGGCACACGGACAGGGAGACGTGGACAGGGACACACGAACACACTGTCAGGGACAGGCACACGTGGACACACGGACAGGGACACACGAACAGGGACACACAGACACACTGACACACGGACAGGGACACGGACGCAGCTCGCACTCACCCCCATTCACACCCGCACTCCCAGCTCCTGCTGCCCCCTGCCGGGTCAGCGCTGCCGCCTGCGCTCACTGACCGGGGCTGTGCCCGCTCTCCTCCGGGCTGTACCGGGCCCGTTCCGGACCGGCCGCACGGCTGGCATCACTCCGGACCGGCCGAACGGCTGGCATCACTGCGACACCTCCTTGGCTGCCCTGGGTCCCGTGCCCTCTGTGCTGTCGGGGGTGACACCCTGGAGCAGCAGGATATGCAGCAGGGCAGGGCTGAGCTCGGTGCTCCTGACACAGGCACTGGCACTGGGGTCTGGCAGCCCTTTGGGCTCAGAGGCTGCCGTGAGGGTCTGTCCTAAGAGGACACGGCATGGCAGGGAGGCAGCCAGGTGCCAGTACAGCTCCCAGCGTGCACAGTCCGTGCTGCAGGGCTGGGATCTGCACAGCGAGCTGGGCACCCTGCAGCAGAGAGCTGTGCCCACAGGGACATTGGCTCCCATCCTAGGAGCTGGCCTTGGGAGGCTGCTGGGGGAGACACATCCAGAGGCAATCAGAGAGCAGGGCTGGAGACACACAAGCACTGGGGAGCTGAAGGAGTCCCTGTTATGGTGTTCCTGAGCTGCATTCACTTTTCTGGGGCTGGTGGCAGCAGGACACAGACATGTCCTTACTCCACAGAAGGAAGAATCTTCCAGGAGGTGTGGGACCTATTTGGGACTCCCAGCTCTGCAGGTTGGTCAAGTTCAGGGCAAATAGCAATGGAGCATGAGGACAAACTGAGGCACTCAGAGGTTTCCTTTGAGGAGTCCAGGCTGTGTCCTGGAGAGGGATAGCCAGGACACACCAGCACTGTGGCCAATGGCCAATGAGGCAGTGCTGTGCCAGCACAGAGTCCAGCACCTGCCCTCTGCTCTGCACTCTGGGTCCCTTCACCCCATCTGCTCGTGTCTGCTCCTCCCAAGGTGCCAGGACCACAGGCCATGGCACACAGGACTCTGCATCCTGCAGGAGCTCTCGGTTCTGCTGGGATGGGTAAGTCCCAGGACACCATAGGCTGGTACAAAATCATGGGGATGAGCAGGACATGGCCTGTCTTGCTGCATGGATGTGAGGAGCTGGTATTCCTCTTTTTTTGTCTTGTGTTTGCAAGGACAGCTGGTGCACAGTGCAGTTCCCACCCTGAGCTGCTGGTTATCCTGAGGCTGGACTCTCCCCACTGAAGCCCCAGGCAGAGAAGGGCAGTGACTGTGCCATGATGTTGTTATCTCCCTACTCTCACCCACATGCCAGCTGTGCCACAAAACACATCTGCCCCCCAGTTCAGCTAGAATCAGCTTAAGAAAGACACACCACACATCTCAGATGGAGCAAATCATGCCTTGTCCAGCCCCAGACTGCAGGAGGGGGTGCAGAGCCCCCATCACAGTGGTACTGTCCCCACCATAGTGTTTAGCTTTATGTTTAGAGTCTCCAGTGACCACCCACGTGTCTTGGCAAGTGATACAGGCAGTCCTGCATCTCCCCAAACCCACCAGGAGACCACAAGCACTCACCCCATAACTTGTCCTTGACACCCCCTGTGCACCCCCACCAGCAGTGTGTGTGTGAGGGTGGGAGTGTGAAGGGCTGTAGATCCTGCCCCAGGGCAAAGAAGCAAGAGGAAGGGATGCAGCAGTTTCCCCCCCGTCCATCTCTGCTGGCTGTGTGCTGTGGGGGAAGCTGCACTGCCTGGGCAGGCACTAGCTGAACTCAGGCTGTTCCCTTGACTGAGTTAATAAAAGCCATGCTGGGGAGCTGGCTGACTCATTGATCTGCTCCTCCCCTGGGACCCATCCAAACTCTCCATTTTAATATAAATTAGCCCACTTAGGCTGGGCTGGGGGCCCCTGGAGAACCAGACCCCACTAAAGACCTGGGCTGGGAGATGGGGCTGCCCCAGTGCTCAGCACCCAGATCCCATGGGGGGCACTTGGACCCCCAGAGCAGCCCAGAGAGGAACAAACTCAGCTGCTGCTCAGCACCAGTGAGGCAGTGCTGGGAGCACTGTAGGAACAGCCCCACTGAGCTGTGGGATGGATGCCATGGGCTGAATGACAGACTGGGAAGGATGTCTGACCCCAAGAGCACAGTGTGGAGATACTGGAAGGGGCAGAAATGGCACCACAGTGCCCAACTCTCCTCTTGGCCAGCCCCAGGGCTGCTGCCCCAGTCTGAACATGCTTTCACACCTCTGCCCCATCCCCAGTTTCCCAGCCAAGAAGGCCCCAGACCCATTTTGCTGCCCAGCCCCTGGCACATCTCGTCCTTACAGGCCAGGCAGGAGGCTGCAGGCTCCAGCACAGACATGAGGATGCAGGGTCCAGCTGCTGGGATATCAGGAGATCCCCAGAACTTGGCAACCTCAAAACACTGGACTAGAGGCTGCATGAGAATCACTGCCAGCTCTGGTTATGTGCATCTGCAGCCCCTCCACTGGCTGTGCAGGTGGGATGGCAGAGGAAGGAGGGGAGGGCACCAGGGTCACACAGCAGGAACACTTTAATGATCTGTCCAGCTCTTGCAGGATCCCCTGGAACAGCATTGTCCTGCTCTGCAGCAGCATCCCAGAGGCCTGTCCCAAAAGCAGTACCACAGCTGGCCAGAGTGTCTCAGGAGCACAGGCAGGAGCAGGAACAGTGTGGCTGTGCTGCAGCACCCCTGTGACAGGACCCTGGGCACTGCAGCAGGCAGCTCACAGGCGAGTGGCACTGGTGGTGTTTTGGGAGGGAGCTGCACCGAGTCCTGGGGATCTGCCAGCTGGCACAGCTGAGGTGTCCAGTGGGGCAGAGCCACTTTTTGTGCCCTGCAGTGTTTCTCTTCCCTTTAGCAGCTCCACGGCTGCTTTCTCCATTTCATCCATCTCCAGCTGGCTGCTGGCTGCCATCTCATCCCTGGCCACTGCTAGGAAGGATGAGTCACGGGCCAGACCCCCGAGGCCTCCAGAGATGAGAGCCTGTGCAGAAGGGGAGAGCAGAGCCTGGGTGCTCAGCCTGGGGAGCTGCCCTGGCTGCAGGCACCCACCCACCCACCCATCCACCCACCTTCTCCTCCCTCTGCCCTCTGTGCTGCTCGCCCTTGCAGCTAAGCTCTGCCCCAGTCTCCCACCATGGCATAAGCATGGTATCCCCTTGCCATCCCTGCTGTTCCCTCTGCCAGGCTGTGCCCTTGCCTTACCTCCTGAATGAGGAAGGTGATGGCTGGGGTGGAGGATGTTCCTGGCTCACCAGTTTCTCCCTGCTGGAACCTTGAGCTGGATGCTGCTCCTGTCACAGTGCCATCCTCTGTGGGCAGCTGGGTGAGAGTAGCACACAGCTGCAACATGTGCTGGGACACTGCCCAGGGAAACCTCTCCCATGGTAGTGTGGGTCTGCAGCTTTCTGTCCTCTGTCCAGTGCCTGGACAGGCAATGCCATCCTGCTGGAGCTCCTGGGTGCAGGGCACCCCCAAAATGTGACCAGCAGGGCCATGTGAACAGAGAGCTGGGAACCAGCCCTGGCTCCCTGCCCTGGCACGTGCCAGGCAAGAGGCACTGTGGCCAGCAAAGGGAGCATGGGGGCAAATCTGATGCACCCTTCTGCCAGCCTGGCTGGGATGGGCAGCCAGAGGAATGTGCTTCCAGCTGCTCCAGCTTCCAGGAGCTCCCATGACTTGCTACAGCAGCAGGGTGAGAGCCCAGCTCCACTCCAGCTGACCCAAGAGAAAACGCTCCAGCAGGCTGGATTCACACAGTGAGCCCCTGGAGAGGGGCTCCTCCCCGCACAGATGGGACAGCCTTTCCCAGCACGGGAGGAGGCTCAGCTGTGTCACCCACATTACATGTCCCTCAGGACATGTCCCCCTTTACCTGCTGGGCAGGAGTGGCCCTGCGTGATGAGGACCCCCAGAGGGGGCCACTCGCTCCTTCTCAGCCTCTCATGGGTTGGGGCGGCTGTGCTCTGTGGAGGGAAAGGCAGGGAACATCAGCATGGTTACAGGAGGCAAGGATCTTCTGCCAACAGAGGCACAGGAATGGGCCTCACCAAGGCTGGGGAGGAACAACGCAATTTAGGAGGTTTCAGCAGCACCAACGAGTCCCTGTTTGAGGAAAACAAACATGGTTCTTGTGCCATGCCTGCCCTGGATGGCCAGTGCTCCCCCAGCCTGCGGCAACTGTCTCCTGTGGCATCACCTCAAAGGGCAGAAGGTCTCTGGAGCTCTCCAGAGAGATCCTGCTCAGCTCAGTGCTCTCAGCAAGCCTCCAGCTTGCTGGGACCTGCATCTCCTCTTTCCACCCACCATCAGACCTTCCATGCCCTGGCCCTGGGCTGGTCCCAGTGCCCGAGAAGAGCAAAGCCCAGACTCACCCCAGGCTGGACCCCTGCGTGCTGCTGGTACCGTCCTGCTCAGCACCTCGTCCTCGTACTGCACCCTGCAAGGGCAGCAGGGGCTCAGCTGAGTGGGGACCCCACTGAGCCCAGCTCCACCTGGGGGCAGCCCCCACCTTCCCCAGCCAGGGGGACAGACCTGGGCAACAACTGGAATGGATGAAAAAGGTGGAGACCCCAGGAAGCAGGACTGAGTACATCCTCTTACACTGGTCATTTTTGTCCCTTCTACCTGTGCCCAGTCTGGTGGCTCCAGCCCAGGCCTTGGCCCTCAGAGATTGGCAGGGGAGGGAATCCCTGGAGCCCTGCTGTCCACCTCCATCCTCATGGCACTGAGATGGAGGAGTGATGGATGGGAGCCCTGGGTGGGCCAGGGCACAGCCAGCTGCCAGGACAGCCCCAGGGCAGTGACAGGGCAGTGACCCCATGGCAGTGGCCCCAGGGCAGTGGCCCCAGGGCAGTGGCAGTGGCCCCAGGGCCAGCACTGCCCTCCCTCCCTGCACACCCAGGCTGAGTTGCCCTTACCCCTCCAGGCAGCTGCTGTTGGCATTGTTGATGTTGGTGTTGCCTTCCTGGGGGAAGTCATCGAGGAACACAGGAGAGTCGAGGTCCTCAGTGCCCACCTCAGTGAACTGCAGGGGCCTCTGGCTGGCCACCTGGGGCTGCAGGGGGCTGCTGGGCTCCATGAAGCTGTCCACCTGGCCAAACAAGCCACCTGTTCTCTGCAACCAACAGGGAGGCATCAGGGGGGGAGCCTGGAGCTCCAGGCTGCTCTGGGGCCATTCCCACATGGACACAGTGACTGCTCTGCTTTGCAGACCACACAGTCCCAAAAGCCTCCCTGCCCAGGTGGGGAAACTGAGGCACTGAGGGTTGGTGGCCATGCAAATCCTGTCACCTCTGTAGGACAGCCTGAGGTGGTAACACCTTGGACACAGAAAGAGGTGCAACTCTGCAACCCCACAGCTGCCCAGGCTGTCTTGGAGACTCCCGGGAGTTGGAAGAGAATCAATTCCTGTGACACCAGAGCTCTCCTGCCTTAGCTTAGCAGAAGGTGTGAGTGGGAACCTCCAAACCAGCAGGTAAACATCCAGCACAGCCCTGCCAGGCACATGGGCTGGGTCCTTTCACAGAGGGGAAACTGAGGCAGAGAGCAGCTTGCCCAAGATGTCACAACTTGTCCTGATGCTCACAGAAAGGAAAGAAGTGCTGATCATCCTTGTGGAGCCTGCAGGCTGACCCCAGTGCTAGCAGCCAGGCTGACCCACCTGAGGGCTGCACCCACCCTGTATATCCCTTCCTCCAAGGCAGCCTCCACCATGGCTCTTTCCAGCTCCTCCTCTGCAGTCAAGTCCCCAGAAATGGCTCGATGGATTTCGGGAGCAGCTTCTTCTTCAATGCTCCTCAGCCCAGCCTGGAGGGGACAGGAAGGCAGGGCAGGTGTGGCTGTGCCCCATCACCCCTCACCTTGGTCTTTGGAGAGGGAAATGTGATGAGGCAACTCAGCCTGGCACAGGACAGGCCATGGGTGACACTGCAGCTGGCTCTGGGCTTGGTGGCACTGCTCCTGAGCTGCACAGCTGTCCCCCAGTTGCTGTCCCCCAAAAGGGAGTGCAGCCTGATGGAGGGTTGGGCTGGTGACAGCCAAGGGCAGCTGGGGCCTCTGTCCCTGATCTGGGACCTGGCTCTTTTCCTTGCTTTGCACCTTTGGGGCCTGGTCTTCTATCTCCACAGGTGACTTCCTCCAAACAAAGTCAGGAGAGGCTATTTGGCCAGGCCAGAAATCCTCTGCCAGCCCACTCAGGCTGCTGTCTGACTGCAGTGTCCCACCAAAGCCAGCCACAGTGTCCCTCCCTCCCCCTGGTGCTCTGTAAGGCTGAGAGAACACAGAGAACACCAGGCACATGGAATACCCAGACATGCTAAGGGGAGAA